>NC_080386.1:7144082-8344082 GCF_014773155.1 Arachis stenosperma | reverse complement strand
CATGGTGGAAGTCATCAAAAGAAACCAAGGAAAAAACAGGTAAGGGAAGTTTTATCGACTCATTACAACGAAAATTTAAATCCCCATCCGAAGGTAAACTAGGCTCTAGATCTGGAGGATCTCGTAAACATTGTGATGACTCCATCTCTGAAAAGGGGGTCAGTTTCCTGTTGGATCAAGATCTCTTTCACTTTCAAAAGTTGGAAGATGCCAAAGTTTTGCTGAAAGGCCTCTTTCTCGGCCACTACCACTTCCTAGCCTGCATCCATCAAATGTTAGTCGGACAGAATAAAAGAGATTTTTTGACTTTGATCCATAGATCTGTTGAAGAGGAAAACTGGAAAGAACGAAAAATGAGAAAGAAGTAAAATTTCAGAGAAATCAGAAATATAAAGTGCTTATAAATGGAAAACAAGAGTATACAAGTAATTTCACAATTCACTAATGTTTTTTTGACGTTTAACGTTAATAGGGACTAAATTGAAAAAAAAAATTAATGTATAAGAATCCAATTGAAAAGAAAAAAAGTATAGGGACCTAATTGAAAATTCGATAAAATTATAAGACTTACAAAGTAATTAAA
This sequence comes from Arachis stenosperma, assembly GCF_014773155.1. Lineage (NCBI taxonomy): Eukaryota > Viridiplantae > Streptophyta > Magnoliopsida > Fabales > Fabaceae > Arachis > Arachis stenosperma. The sequence continues at coordinate 8,343,499 of NC_080386.1, read as the reverse complement.
CCTAAAATATATAATAGCTAATTCCTTAAAATTATAGTTTTAATTAGAGTTATTCATAGATCGGGTCAGAGCGTGCTTAATTAGATTCGGGTCTGGTATTAAAAGGTCACCAAATCTATTTTAACTCGACCCAAAAGTAATCGAAAATAAATCGAGTTAAACTATGTCGACCCAATATAAAATTAGTATATACAAATTTGTAAATTTTATACACTAAAATAATAAAATTATATTTTTAAAAATTAAAAATTTAACAAATATTAGATCATATTTATATCAAAATAAATTAAAACAAAAATAATATCATATAATATAAAAATATTAATTAAAATATAATATAAAATTACTAATTTTATTCTAAAAAATATATTTTTTAGAAAAAGTATAGGGTACCAATATACTATTTGACAATTTATTGCCAACAATAATTAATTATTATATTTTAAACACATGTATAAAGAAATACATCCAGAAAATACATATATAAAGACACTTTCATTAGACATAGCCGTAAAAAAGACATTTTTATTAGACACATCCACAAAGACACTTTCATTAAACACAGTCATAAATAAGAGTTGACAGAAGTTGGCAGAAATACTGTTAGTAACGTAACGAAATTGTATTTTTTATTATAAAAATAACAACTTAAACTTGGTAAAATATACCTTGAGCCCAAACCAAATTTCAGGTGGGATCGAATAATGAATATCCCTAGTTTTAATATTCTCACTCTTGAAAGGTCTTAGAATAAATTACTGTTTATACCTATGAAAGTTTATAATGCTGACAAATGTACCCACACAAAAAAAAGTGACTTTGTACCCATAAAAAATAAATTTTACAAACAAATTAGTGTATGAACCCGTGTTCAGCACGAAAAAATTTATAAAAATAAAAAAAATATATGTTTAGATATTTAAAAAAAAACATAAAAGAATTATTATGTTAAGAAATTTATAAAATTATTATTAAAATCAAAGTTTAACTTAAAAATAGTGAGTAATAATTATTTTACACTTTTTTAAATAAAATAATTATACATTGATTAAAACATTTATATTAGAATCCTATTTTTTCAAAGACTTCTCTATAAACAACATTGATGGTTGAATTTGCAGACATTCCTACCTGATTCATAAGTAAAACTTTTAAACCTCTCTTGCTCTTAACTCTTGAAAGTGCCACATATAGTTGGTCATGTGTAAAAACTGGTTTGGACAAGTACAATCCAACATGAGATAAAATTTGTCCCTAAGACTTATTAATTGTCATGGCAAACGATACTATTATGGAAAATTGTTTTCGTTGGAATCTAATAGAGATGGTTTCATTTGTTAGTACCATATTCATTCTTGGAATCAAAGTAATATGACCAACATTGTTATCCGTTAAGACTTCACATTCTATGACATGATTTCTAAGTTTCCTAACTTGTAACCTTGTACCATTACAAAGACCACTGGATTGGTCAATATTCCTCAGTAACATCACCGGAACACCAACCTTGAGTATTAATTTATGTGGAGGCAAACCAGAACAATTTATGCTATTCAGTAATTCAAGACCATAGAGATCTAGTTGACTCTCCATATTCCCTTCATCCATACAAATCAAATCCGAACTAAGATATATTTTTTTTTCCTCCAGGAATGATAGCCATCAGATGGTTGTTGACCTCTTCAACGATGTTCAGCGTGGGAGCCAGTATAGTTCTTGCTTTGAAAAAATCCTTTGAGGACATTGATGATTGGATTTTTGATGGTATAGAATTTCACAAATGAATTCTCGTTGCAAGTATAGTTTCTAAACCAATCAATAATCCTTTCATACAAAAAGTTATTTGTCACTAGTACAAACCCCTAAAATTTATAAACCGAAGTATTGGACCTCGGGTCGTTCTCCCTAGGAATTGTAATGAAGTGTCTTGTTATTGGTTGTGAATTATATTTGGGGTTTTTAAACTTTTGGACAAGAAATATAAATGGCAAAGAAAATAAACTAACAACTAACAAAGCTCTTGGCAAGTTATGAGAACTAGAAGTCCTATCCTAGTTATCCTTCTCAATTGTGATGAGAATTGTTCATCGCTACCACTTAGTTAACCCTTAATAAAGAAAGGAAAGTCAAGTGGATGAATTGACTTGAGCCACAAGTCCTAGCCAACTCCCTAGGAAAGACTAGCTTTAGTGCACTCCAAACTAATTAGCAATCTCTCCAATTATCAATCAACAAAGGAATTAGATAACTCAAGTGTTACTAATTACTCTACCTAGGCCAAGAGGAACAAAATCTACACTAAAACTAAAAGAGACATTTCAACAAACACAAAGTGCAATAGAAGTAATCATTATTAATGCAAGAATTAAAGGAATCTACAACTACAAAAACAAGAGATCACAATAGAAAAGCAAAGAAGACACATTTAGTATGAATTACCTCTTATTGAATTGGAAGAATGTAGAAGGAACAATACTAGATCTACAACAAAATATAAGAACAACATAAAGGAAATTACAACAAAAGAGTGGAAGAAGAATGAATGTAACTACAAGGAATTGAGATGTAGAAGTAGAAGAAAGCAAAGATTAAAATCTAGATCTAAGAACCAAACCTAATCCTAATCCTAATTTTAGAGAGAAGAGAGAGCTTCTCTCTCTAGAAACTAACTCTAACTACTAAACTAAACTAATGGTTAAAAGTTAGTTGATTCCTCTTCAATCCTTGGCTTAAATAGCATCAGAAATGAGTTGGATTGGGCCCATAAGGCTTCTAAAATCGCTGGCCACGTTTTGCTTTAAGTGGACCAAGTGGCAGCAACAGCGTGTGCGCGTACTATGCGCGTGCGCGCCACCATACGTGTGGAAACTATGGCAAATCTTATATTGTTTCGAAGCCCCGGATGTTAGCTTTCTAACCCAACTGGAACCGTATCATTTGGACCTCTTTAGCTCAAGTTATGGTCGTTTAAGTGCGAAAAGGTCGGCTTGACAGCTTTCCGGTTCTTTCATTTCTTCATGAGTTCTCCAACTTTTCATGCTTCTTTCTTCATTCCCTTGATCCAATCTTTGCCTCCTAAACCTTAAATCACTTAACAAACATATCAAGGCATCTAATGGAATCAAGGAGAATTAGATTTAGCTATTTTAAGACCTAAAAAACATGTTTTCACTCTTAAGCACAATTAAAGGAGAAGTTATAAAACCATGCTATTTCATTGAATAAATGTGGGTAAAAGGTCATAAAATCCCTTAAATGAAGCATAAGATAAACCCTACAAATGGGGTTTATCAACCTCCCCACACTTAAACCAAGCATGTCCTCATGCTTAAGCCAAGAGAGAAACAAAGGATATCAACATTTATTCAATGTAAATAAACTATATGCATCTATCTACATGAATGCAACTAAATGCAAAATGATTCTACCTACTTGGTTAAAATAAATCAATCTCCAAGACATACATGCACAAGTAGTGCTTAAGATCATATAACGATTCATGAGTCCTACCAATTGAAGTATAAGCATGAAGTTCACATAGATTTGCAAGAAGAATGCTCGTGAAAGCCGGGAATCAAGGAATTGAGCATCGAACCCTCACCGGAAGTGTTTGCACTCTAGTCGCTCGGTGTTTGGGGTTGATTCACTCAATTCTCCCCTAATCATGCTTTCCAAGATTTGTTTTTTTCATCTAACAATCAACAATTATTCAATGCACGCATACAATTATCATAAGGTCTTTTCTTTAGGTTGTAATGGGGCTAGGGTTAAGGTAGGGTCATATTTGGCTAGTGGACTAGGGTTTGAATCTTTGATTAACCTAGACTTTCCCACATAACCTATATAATGACCTAATACAATTAAGTACTAATCTAACTACCCATTCCTCACTTTTTCACATACTCATGCATTTCCTTTTTTGATTCACATTCCATATGCATTGATTCTTTATTGTTTGAGCTTCACTTTGGGGCATTTTGTCCCATTTTTATTGTTTTTTTTCTTTTTCTTTCTTTTCTATTTTTTTTCTTTTCTTTTTCTTTTCTTTTTTTTTTCTTTCAAACTATACATAAGAACATCAATGCATAAGGTCTATACATTTAATCAATACATGAGTATGTACCCAATTCCCCAATATAAAAATACAAAATACAAACACCCTCTTATCCCAACCAATGTCCCAAAGTTCCCACACTTGAATGATACTCACGTACACTGGCCCAAGCTAATCAAAGATCCAAATAAGGATTTTTATTGTTTTTCGCTTTAAGGCTTGTAATGTGCTAAATTAAGAACAAAGTGGGTTAATCGTAGGCTCAAATTTGGCTAACAAAGGAAGATAAAAGGTAAGGCCATTTGGGTAAGTGAGCTAATGAAATGATGGCCTCAATCATATAAATGCATGAATACACAAAATAATGGACATAAAGAAACAAACAAATCGAAGATTACAATCATAGGAAGAGAATAATGCACACAAGAAGGAAAAATAAGTGGTTATAAGGTGTAACCACATCATTAGGCTCAAATCTCACTTGCTTGTGTTCTTAGCTCAAAAACCATGTTCCAAAATACATTCTTTCAAGCAAGTTCAACAAATTTTCTTTTTCAAATTGGTAGGTTACCCTAAAACGGTTTCTTGGGAAAGAAATCATCATCCTAACCAAGTAGTCCTAATAAAAAGAAGTGGTAAAAATATGTACAAATTCTAACTAACATGCAACCTATCATGCAATGCAATAGCTAATCTAACAAAGAAAATAAAAATTTGGTGTTGAAAAGGAAATTGTTACCCATGGAGATCGGTCGGACGACCTCCCCACACTGGAAGATTGCACCGTCCTCGGTGCATGCAAAGAAGAGCAAGGTGGATGGGTTGCTATAATTGATGAGCTCCTTCAAAAGGTTGTGCGGATGACTTGTTTGTTGCCCCATTTAAAAGCTTTTTCTTTCTCCTCCGTATTGGTGGCCAACCCAAAAGGAAAGAAAGAAAGAAAATTAAGCCTATAACAAAGATATCAAGGCAATTAGAACATAGGCGGGGGCTAATGCCAAATAAGAGTATGATTCCCTACTACATGTTAGCTAGGCATGTGAGTGAGAAAACAATGTAAGCTAGGGCATATCATGAAGCTCGATGCAAGAGTAAAGTTAAAGCCTGAAGAGTGTATTGAGCATCAAGTTCAAATGAGAAGAAGTGGATCATGAAAGACAATATGAGGTCATATCAATGCACAAAGACACAAGAGTCATTCAAGATGAAGCATTGATTTAAAAGTTTCATCACCCAACAATATCAAACAAGTCAAAAAGCATCAAAATAATGCAAGAAAGTCTCAACAATTGAGTATAAGAATCCAACACCATTATTGAAATGACACTTAGAAAAAAAAACTGAAAACATGCTACAGAAACAAAATGAAAATGGAAAGAGTAGAAGTATGCGAATGTAGTGAACAAAAGAAAATGGAAGATGAGAAAAAAACTCTTTTTTTTTTTACCGACGCGTGCGCGTCGTGCACGTTTATGCGTCGATGGGTATATTGGTCGAAGGGCGCGTACGCGCCAGGTGCGCGCACGCGTGCGTCGAGTTAGGCCGGAGGCATAGTGTCGGCCCAAGTCTGGCACAACTCTCGGGTAAAAGTACCGGGGGTGCAGATTGTGCAATCGATGCGCGCGCGCACAGTGTGCGTGCGCGTGCATTACGAATTTAAGATCATGTGCGCGTACGCGCCAGGTGCGCGCACGCGTGCATAGACATGTGCCTTAGGCCCAATGTTCGCACAGCGCAGGCCTAACTCTCGGGTTTTTGGCTGGGGTAGAATTTTTGCATCCACGCGTACGCGTACAGTGCGCGTCCACGTGGATGGTCAAAAAATGCTCAGGTGTGCGTACGCGTTAGGTGCGCGCACGCGTGGATGGTATTCTGTTTTTCAAAAAATATTTTTCTAAGTTCTTACACCAATCCAAGCCTTTCAATCCTCCAAACAGCTACCAAAACGCCCCAAAACCTTATTTATCATACTATACTACTAACTAAACTCAATAAAACAATAAAAACAAGAAATTAAACTAATTCTACCAATATTTACAAAAGATAAAAATGAAAATGAGAATCTACCTACAATGGCAACTCAATTCACTTATTAACAAACTAAAAGAGTATGGAAAGAGTTTACCATGGTGGGGTGTCTCCCACCTAGCACTTTTATTTATTGTCCTTAAGTTGGACTTATGGGGAGCTTCTTATCAAGGTGGCTTGTGCTTGTATTCATCTTGGAACTCCCACCAATGCTTGGTTCTCCATTGTGCCCCAAGATTTCCTATGGGTTGAGCCAAGTGTTGATGGAGTTCTTCACAAGCTTGGGGCTCCCAATGTTGATCTTCTTTTTCTAATCCGGGATCCCACACTTTGTTTTCACACCCGTCTTGAGGTTGATCATCATTATTAGTCCAACCGGGTGGTGAACAAGAAGAATCCTCTATGAAGTGCCCAACAATCCTCCTAGACCCATCTAATTGAGCACTATTCCCACCTTTGTATTCAACTCTTGAAGTATCAACCAAAATGAGCCTTGATTTGCAACGCCATCCACGAAACATTTTTCGCTTACGCTTCATCCCACAAAGCATCCTAAGTTGACCATCCGTTTCGAGCAAGCCATACTCAAGTGGGATAATGAAGCTAATAGAAATGAATTTTACCCACTCAAGTGAAGGAGTAGATGACAACCTAGGCAAAGATGCTTCCAACGATCTTAACAAAGCGTATTCCACTCCCGTTCTTCTATTTCTAGGGACTTCCATCTCTTCACAAGATTTCTCTAATTCAATCCTTTGTTCAACAACTTTATCTAAACCTTTTCCCTTACTCAAATCATAATAGGGGGTGTGAGAAAAATTTACCTCCTCAACGCTTTCAAATCCAACGGGAGAAGGTTCTTTAAGTTCAAAGGATTCTCCACCACTAGGACTTGATGCTTGTTCTTTATTGCCATGGGAACTCAGTTCTTGTTCTATCCCATCCAAGTCTTCATATGGAATATGCCTTGGAAGGCGTGCACTTTCCTCCCTAGCATCAATGTCAATCATCTTGAAGAGGTTTTCTTCAACTCTATGTCCCCATGGAGGCTCCGCATCTCCTAAGTCTTCTATCGCTTCTTCCTTGTCTTCAACAATTAGAGCTTCCTCCAATTGTTCCAATACAAAGCAACTTCCTTCATTTCCCACCGGAGTTTCCAATCTCTCCTTCATGCTATGTTTTTCATTTGATTCTCCACATGTAGCCATGGGAGTTCCTTGAGTGTTCAAGCATTGGGAGGCTAATTGATTTGTTACCGCATCCAAGGCGACCATGAAATTTTGCACGTCCCTTTTCATCTCTTCTTGCCCTTGAACAAGAACACCAAGGGTTTCATCCATTAGAGATTGGGGTTGGTTGAAGGATTCATCATTTTGGGGGAAGGGTTCATAATAGGAAGGTGGTTCTTCTTGGTAGAGTTGTGGTGGTTCAATGTTTTCCATTCTTTCCACTTGTTGCACAACACACTCCATGGTTGCTTGAAATTGATCCAATACTTCCTTGAGATGATCCCTTGACTCTTGTTCCTCTTGGATAATATGATTAGGATCATGTGGCTCTTGGATCAATGGATATGAGTATTCTTCCATGGGAGGTTGTGGTGGAAAGTAGTATTCATCTTGTGGTTGAAAATTTTCATTTATTGGAGGTGGTTCATCTTGGTAATAATATGGAGGGGGTGGCTCTTGAAAATATTGATGTTGGAATGGTGGTGGCTCTATATGTGGTTCATATGGCTCATATGGTTGTTGGTAGGATAGATATGGATTAAGGTCATATGGAGGTGGTTGGTAAGAAGGGGCTTGTGAGTATGGTTGAGAGTTATGTTGAGGATATGGTTCATAGGCATATGGTGGTGGTTCTTGAAAGTCACAAGGTGATTCACCATAGCCATTGGATTGGTATGCATCATAGAATGGCTCTTCTTCATAGTGCATTGGTGGAGGTTGTTGCCATGAGGATTGATCATATGCATATGGCTCCTCCCACCTTTGGTTATCCCATCCTTGATACACATTCTCATTATAGTTCTCATCTCCTACAACATGTTGATAACTAAACTCATAGCCAAAATGAGAATTCATGGTAGCAAGAGAGGGCAAAAACAAAAAAATAGTAACAAATGAAGAGAACAAACTAAAAACTAACAAAGAAGCAAAAAGTAAACATATTCACAATATTCACATATATACAATAACTAATAACACAACACCATTGCAATTCCCCGGCAACAGCGCCATTTTGATGATTGGATTTTTGATGGTATAGAATTTCACAAATGAATTCTCGTTGCAAGTATAGTTTCTAAACCAATCAATAATCCTTTCATACAAAAAGTTGTTTGTCACTAGTACAAACCCCTAAAATTTATAAACCGAAGTATTGGACCTCGGGTCGTTCTCCCTAGGAATTGTAATGAAGTGTCTTGTTATTGGTTGTGAATTATATTTGGGGTTTTTAAGCTTTTGGACAAGAAATATAAATGGCAAAGAAAATAAACTAACAACTAACAAAGCTCTTGGCAAGTTATGAGAACTAGAAGTCCTATCCTAGTTATCCTTCTCAATTGTGATGAGAATTGTTCATCGCTACCACTTAGTTAACCCTTAATAAAGAAAGGAAAGTCAAGTGGATGAATTGACTTGAGCCACAAGTCCTAGCCAACTCCCTAGGAAAGACTAGCTTTAGTGCACTCCAAACCAATTAACAATCTCTCCAATTATCAATCAACAAAGGAATTAGATAACTCAAGTGTTACTAATTACTCTACCTAGGCCAAGAGGAACAAAATCTACACTAAAACTAAAGGAGACATTTCAACAAACACATAAAGTGCAATAGAAGTAATCATTATTAAATGCAAGAATTAAAGGAATCTACAACTACAAAAACAAGAGATCAACAATAGAAAAGCAAAGAAGACACATTTAGTATGAATTACCTCTTATTGAATTGGAAGAATGTAGAAGGAACAATACTAGATCTACAACAAAATATAAGAACAACATAAAGGAAATTACAACAAAAGAGTGGAAGAAGAATGAATGTAACTACAAGGAATTGAGATGTAGAAGTAGAAGAAAGCAAAGATTAAAATCTAGATCTAAGAACCAAACCTAATCCTAATCCTAATTCTAGAGAGAAAAGAGAGCTTCTCTCTCTAGAAACTAACTCTAACTACTAAACTAAACTAATGGTTAAAAGTTAGTTGATTCCTCTTCAATCCTTGGCTTAAATAGCATCAGAAATGAGTTGGATTAGGCCCATAAGGCTTCTAAAATCGCTGGCCACGTTTTGCTTTAAGTGGACCAGGTGGCAGCAACGGCGTGTGCGCATACTATGCGCGTGCGCGCCACCATACGTGTGGCAACTATGGCAAATCTTATATCGTTTCGAAGCCCCAGATGTTAGCTTTCTAACCCAACTGGAACCGCATCATTTGGACCTCTGTAGCTCAAGTTATGGTCGTTTAAGTGCGAAAAGGTCGGCTTGACAGCTTTCCGGTTCTTTCATTTCTTCATGAGTTCTCCAACTTTTCATGCTTCTTTCTTCATTCCCTTGATCCAATCTTTGCCTCCTAAACCTTAAATCACTTAACAAACATATCAAGGCATCTAATGGAATCAAGAAGAATTAGATTTAGCTATTTTAAGACCTAAAAAACATGTTTTCACTCTTAAGCACAATTAAAGGAGAAGTTATAAAACCATGCTATTTCATTGAATAAATGTGGGTAAAAGGTCATAAAATCGCTTAAATGAAGCATAAGATAAACCCTACAAATGGGGTTTATCAGACATGTTATCCAAAATATTTGGATAAGAAAAATAAACCAACTCATCGAATGCCTAGTCCGAAGAAGTAATAACAATATCTCCTGGAAGACATATTTCATATTCACCATCCATATTGTCACATATTAGACCATCACAAACTTTCAATAAGCACTCACCAAATTTCTCTGTCTCATCTTGATCTAAAGCAGTTGTCCCTACAGAGAGTCTCATATTTTTTGTTAGTTTGAGCACCTGACAAAACTTTCAAAGGTAAGATTAATTTGTTTCGATCCTCGTGAAATGATAGAAAGAATTTGTCTAAAGTCTCCACCTAGTACAACCACTTTTCCTCCAAAGAGAAAATCTTTGTTATATGTTGGAAAAAACCTCATGATATCACTTAAGCATTTATCAAGCACTTCATAGCAGTACGTACTAACCATTGGAACCTCATCCCAAATTATAAGTTTGGTTTTCAACAGTAGCATTGCTTGAGGGAAACCAGGTTTGATGTTACATACAGAATCCTTAGTTATATTTAGCGGTATTTTGAACCTTGAGTGTGCCATTTTTCCATTGGGAAGAAGTAAATATGTAATACCACTTGAAGCAATGTTTAACACAATATCACCCCTTGAGCGAATCTCAACAGACATAGGGTTCCAGATAAATGTTTTTCCAGTACCCCATGACCATACACAAAGAAAAAACCCCTTCATCACAATACACAGCTGTAACAATTTTATCGAATGCATATTTTTGCTCAGGTGTTGCGATGGCTAACATGTCTGAGGCATTCTTCTTTAAATCATCCCTGTTAAAGTTTAGCTCTTCCCTGATAACCCTTTTGGTTAACAAAGAACTATCAACTTCAGTTGTTAAAGGCATATGAGGGTATTCTTTCAAGGTTTTACCATAGGAATGTAAGATCTTGTATATATCGATTAAGCACAACTGATTAATCTCATCATCTGATATGGTTAACTCTGCATATTATACGATACTGTAAAAATTCAACCAAACTAAAAATGATCAATAATGAAGAACTTTTATAATTGCAATTATAAAAACTTACCCCTTATGTTCATCACGGTTCTCTGTCGATATAAAATATCATCTGAGAGTTCATGCCAACATCTATTTCAGACATGTTCTGGTCTTGAGATATTGCTGGATGTTAATAGAATGACAAGTAACCTTCTTACATATGATCCTGAGGCCCACGTGCTCGCTTCCTTAATTGCATCCATGAATTCTTTGTCATCTTGCAAGAGTCCAAGGACGAAGCATGCATCTTGGTGCACGAAATTGTGATCTCTTCTTTTCACAACTCAAATAATCCCTAGTAATGGCCCCAAAGACTTGGTGCTCAATACCATGGCATCACAACTTCGCACAACTAACCAGTAAGTGCACTGGGTCGTCCAAGTAATAAACCTTACGCGAGTAAGGGTCGATCCCACGGAGATTGTTGGTATGAAGCAAGCTGTGGTCACCTTGTAAATCTTAGTCAGGCAGACTCAAATGGTTATGGATGATATATGAATAAAACATAAAGATAAAGATAGAGATACTTATGTAATTCATTGGTGAGAATTTCAGATAAGCGAATGGAGATGCTTTGTCCCTTCCGTCTCTCTGCTTTCCTACTGTCTTCATCCAATCCTTCTTACTCCTTTCCATGGCAAGCTGTATGTTGGGCATCACCGTTGTCAATGGCTACAGTCCCGTCCTCTCAGTGAAAATGTTCAACGCACCCTGTCACGGCACGGCTATTCAGCTGTCGGTTCTCGATCATGTCGGAATAGAATCCAGTGATTCTTTTGCGTCTGTCACTAACGCCCCACAATCGCGAGTTTGAAGCTCGTCACAGTCATTCAATCATTGAATCCTACTCAGAATACCACAGACAAGGTTTAGACCTTCCAGATTCTCTTGAATGCCGCCATCAATTCTAGCTTATACCACGAAGATTCCGGTTAAGGAAATCGAAGAGATATCCACTCAATCTAAGGTAGAACGGAGGTGGTTGTCAGGCACACGTTCATAGGTGAGAATGATGATGAGTGTCACGGATCATCACATTCATCAAGTTGAAGAACAAGTGATATCTTAGAATAAGAACAAGCTGAATTGAATAGAAAAACAATAGTAATTGCATTGATACTCGAGGTACAGCAGAGCTCCACACCTTAATCTATGGTGTGTAGAAACTCCACCGTTGAAAATACATAAGTGATAGTAGTGATCATTGGCTTCGGCCCCAGAGAGGGAACCAGAAGAACCAAGATCTGATCTAAGATCTAAAGTGATCAAAAGATGATCCTAAGATCGAAAATGATCAAAAGATGAAAATACAATAGTAAAAGGTCCTATATATAGAGAACTAGTAGCCTAGGGTTTACAAAGATGAGTAGATGACATAAAAATCCACTTCCGGGCTCACTTGGTGTGTGCTTGGGCTGAGCATTGAAGCATTTTCGTGTAGAGACTTCTCTTGGAGTTAAACGCCAGCTTTTGTGCCAGTTTGGGCGTTTAACTCCCATTCTTGTGCCAGTTCCAGCGTTTAACGCCGGGCATTCTTGAGCTGATTTGGAACGCCGGTTTGGGCCATCAAATCTTGGGCAAAGTATGGACTATTATACATTGCTGGAAAGCCCAGGATGTCTACTTTCCAACTCTGTTGAGAGCGCGCCAATTGGGTTTCTAAAGCTCCAGAAAATTCACTTCGAGTGCAGGGAGGTCAGAATCCAACAGCATCTGCAGTCCTTTTCAGTCTCTGAATCAGATTTTTGCTCAAGTCCCTCAATTTCAGCCAGAAAATACCTGAAATCACAGAAAAATACACAAACTCATAGTAAAGTCCAGAAAAGTGAATTTTAACTAAAAGCTAATAAAAATATAATAAAAACTAACTAAAACATACTAAAAACATACTAAAAACAATGCCAAAAAGCGTACAAATTATCCGCTCATCACAACACCAAACTTAAATTGTTGCTTGTCCCCAAGCAACTGAAAATCAAATAAGATGAAAAGAAGAGAATATGCAATGAATTCAAAAACATCTATGAAGATCAGTATTAATTAGATGAGCGGGACTTTTAGCTTTTTGCCTTTGAACAGTTTTGGCATCTCACTCTATCCTTTGAAATTCAGAATGATTGGCTTCTATAGGAACTCAGAATCCAGATAGTGTTATTGATTCTCCTAGTTAAGTATGATGATTCTTGAACACAGCTACTTTATGAGTCTTGGCCGTGGCCTAAAGCACTCTGTCTTCCAGTATTACCACCGGATACATACATGCCACAGACACATAATTGGGTGAACCTTTTCAGATTGTGACTCAGCTTTGCTAAAGTCCCCAATTAGAGGTGTCCAAGGTTCTTAAGCACACTCTTTTTGCCTTGGATCACAACTTCATTATTTTCTTTCTTTTCCTTCTTGCTTCCTTTCTCTCTTTTTTCGTTTTTTTTTCACTGCTTTTTCTTGCTTCAAGAATCATTTTTATGATTTTTCAGATCCTCAGTAACATGTCTCCTTTTTCATCATTCTTTCAAGAGCCAACAATTTTAACATTCATGAATAACAAATTCAAAAGACATATGCACTGTTCAAGCATACATTCAAAAAACAAAAGTATTGCCACCACATCAAAATAATTAATCTGTTATAAAATCTGAAATTCATGCAATTCTTCTCTTTTTCAATTAAGAACATTTTTCATTTAAGAAAGGTGATGGATTCATAGGACATTCATAACTTTAAGGCATAGACACTAAGACACTAATGATCACAAGACACAAACATAGATAAACATAAGCATGATTTTTCGAAAAACAGAAAAATAAAGAACAAGGAAATTAAAGAACGGGTCCACCTTAGTGATGGCGGCTTGTTCTTCCTCTTGAAGATCTTATGGAGTGCTTGAGCTCCTCAATGTCTCTTCCTTGCCTTTGTTGCTCCTCTCTCATGGTTCTTTGATCTTCTCTAATTTCATGGAGGAGGATGGAATGTTCTTGGTGCTCCACCCTTAGTTGTCCCATGTTGGAACTCAATTCTCCTAGGGAGGTGTTGATTTGCTCCTAATAGTTTTGTGGAGGAAAGTGCATCCCTTGAGGCATCTCAGGGATTTCATGATGAGGAATTTCCTCATGATCTTGATGAGGTTCTCTTATTTGTTCCATCCTTTTCTTAGTGGTATCCATGAGGACTTGGTCCAACCTTTGATCAAAGTTGACCCTTTTTGAGTTTGAAAGGGATCTCGGGGATCACCTTCTTCATGGCCACAACTTCATAGAAGTGGTCTTGATGCACCCTTGAGATGAATCTCTCCATCATGACTCGGAGGTGGAAGCTTTTGCCTTCTCTTTCCTCTTTCTAGAAGTTTCTCCGGCCTTGGATGCCATAAATGGTTATGGAAAAACAAAAAGCAATGCTTTTACCACACCAAACTTAAAAGGTTTACTCGTCCTCGAGCAAAAGAAGAAAGAAGAGAGTAGAAGAAGAAGAAATAGAGGAGATGGAGATGGCTTTGTGGTTCGGCCATTATGGGTGGGTTTGGGAGGGAAAGTGGTTTTATGAAGGATGGATGTGAGTTAGGAAGAGAATGGTGGGATTTGATAGGTGAGGGGTTTTTGGGAAAGAGTGGTTGAGGTGATTGGTGAATGGGTGAAGAAGAAGAGAGAGGGTGGTGGGGTAGGTGGGGATCATGTGGGGTCCACAGATCCTGAGGTGTCAAGGAAAAGTCATCCCTGCACCAAATGGCGAGCAAAATTTGCTCTCTGCGCCAATTCTGGCGTTAAACGCCGGGCTGGTGCCCATTTCTGGCATTTAACGCCAGCTTCTTGCCCTTTCCTAGCGTTTAACGCCAGTCTGGTGCCCCTTTCTGGCGTTAAACGCCCAGAATGGTGCCAGACTGGGCGTTAAACGCCCATTTGCTGCCCTTACTGGCGTTTAAACGCCAGCAAGGTCTTCCTCCAGGGTGTGCTATTTTTCTTTCTGTTTTTCATTCTGTTTTTACTTTTTCAATTGATTTTGTGACCTCTCATGATCATCAACCTATAGAAAACATAAAATAACAAAGGAAAATAGATAAAATATAGCATTGGGTTGCCTCCCAACAAGCGCTTCTTTAATGTCAGTAGCTTGACAGTGGGCTCTCATGGAGCCTCAAAGATACTCAGAGCAATGTTGGAACCTCCCAACACCAAACTTAGAGTTTGAATGTGGGGGTTCAACACTAAACTTAGAGTTTGGTTGTGGCCTCCCAACACCAAACTTAGAGTTTGACTGTGGGGGCTCTATTTGACTCTGTTTTGAGAGAAGCTCTTCATGCTTCCTCTCCATGTTTACAGAGGGATATCCTTGAGCCTTAAACACAAAGGATTCTTCATTCACTTGAATGATCAATTCTCCTCTGTCAACATCAATCACAGCCTTTGCTGTGGCTAGGAAGGGTCTGCCAAGGATGATGGATTCATCCATGCACTTCCCAGTCTCTAGGACTATGAAATCAGCAGGGATGTAATGGTCTTCAATCTTCACCAGAACATCCTCTACAAGTCCGTAAGCTTGTTTTCTTGAATTGTCTGCCATCTCTAGTGAGATTCTTGCAGCTTGCACCTCAAAGATCCCTAGCTTCTCCATTACAGAGAGAGGCATGAGGTTTACACTTGACCCTAAGTCACACAGAGCCTTCTTAAAGGTCATGGTGCCTATGGTACAAGGTATTGAAAACTTCCCAGGATCTTGTCTCTTTTGAGATAATCTCTGCCTAGACAAGTCATCCAGTTCTTTGGTGAGCAAAGGAGGTTCATTCTCCCAAGTCTCATTACCAAATAACTTGTCATTTAGCTTCATGATTGCTCCAAGGTATTTAGCAACTTGCTCTTCAGTGACATACTCATCCTCTTTAGAGGAAGAATACTCATCAGAGCTCATGAATGGCAGAAGTAAATCTATTGGAATCTCTATGGTCTCAGTGTGAGCCTCAGATTCCCATGGTTCCTCATTAGGGAACTCATTGGAGGCCAGTGGACGGCCATTGAGGTCTTCCTCAGTGGCGTTCACTGCCTCTCCCTCCTCTCCAAATTCGGCCATGTTGATGGCCTTGCACTTTCCTTTTGGATTTTCTTCTGTATTGCTTGGAAGAGTACTAAGAGGGAGTTCAGTAATTTTCTTGCTCAGCTGACCCACTTGTGCCTCCAAGTTTCTAATGGAGGACCTTGTTTCAGTCATGAAACTTTGAGTGGTTTGGATTAGATCAGAGGCCATGGTTGCTAAGTCAGAGTGGCTCTGCATAGAGTTCTCTGTCTGTTGCTGAGAAGATGATGGAAAAGGCTTGCCATTGCTAAACCTGTTTCTTCCACCATTATTGTTGTTGAAACCTTGTTGAGGTCTCTGTTGATCCTTCCATGAGAGATTTGGATGATTTCTCCATGAAGAATTATAGGTGTTTCCATAGGGTTCTCCCATGTAATTCACCTCTTCCATTGAAGGGTTCTCAGGATCATAAGCTTCTTCTTCAGATGAAGCATCCTTAGTACTGCCTGGTGCAGCTTGCATTCCAGACAGACTTTGAGAAATCAAATTGACTTGCTGATTCAATATCTTGTTCTGAGCCAATATGGCATTCAGAGTATCAATCTCAAGAACTCCTTTATTCTGATTTATCCCATTGTTCACAGGATTCCTTTCAGAAGTGTACATGAATTGGTTATTTGCAACCATTTCAATGAGCTCTTGAGCTTCTGTAGGCATCTTCTTCAGATGAAGAGATCCTCCAGCAGAGCTATCCAAAGACATCTTGGACAGTTCAGACAGACCATCATAGAAGATACCTATGATGCTCCATTCAGAAAGCATGTCAGAAGGACACTTTCTAATCAATTGTTTGTATCTTTTCCAAGCTTCATAGAGGGATTCTCCTTCCTTCTGTCTGAAGGTTTGGACTTCCACTCTAAGCTTACTCAATTTTTGAGGTGGAAAGAACTTTGCCAAGAAGGCATTGACTAGCTTTTCCCAAGAGTTCAGGCTTTCTTTAGGTTGTGAGTCTAACCATATCCTAGCTCTGTCTCTTACAGCAAAAGGGAATAGCATAAGTCTGTAGACCTCAGGGTCAACGCCATTAGTCTTGACAGTGTCACAGATTTGCAAGAATTCAGCTAAAAACTGATGAGGATCTTCCAATGGAAGTCCATGGAACTTGCAATTCTGTTGCATCAGAGAAACTAATTGAGGCTTAAGCTCAAAGTTGTTTGCTCCAATGGCAGGGATAGAGATGCTTCTCCCATAGAAGTCGGGAGTAGGTGCAGTAAAGTCACCCAGCACCTTCCTTGCATTGTTGGCATTGTTGTTGTTTTCGGCTGCCATGTTTTCTTCTTTGAAGATTTCTGTTAGATCCTCTATAGAGAGTTGTGCCTTAGCTTCTCTTAGCTTTCGCTTCAAGGTCCTTTCAGGTTCAGGGTCAGCCTCAACAAGAATGCTTTTGTCTTTGCTCCTACTCATATGAAAGAGAAGAGAACAAGAAAGTATGGAATCCTCTATGTCACAGTATAGAGATTCCTTGAGGTGTCAGAAGAACAAAAAAGTAGAAGGAAGAGGGAGAAGAATTCGAACTTAGTGAGATAGAGTTCGAATTGTGCATTGAGGAGGAGTGTTACTCCATAAATAGAAGGATGTGAGAAGAGGGGAAGAAATTTTCGAAAATAAATTAAAAAGATTTTAAAAATATTTTGAAAAATTTTCGAAATTAAAGTTGAAAAAGAAATAAAGTGATTTTGAAAAAGATTTTGAAAAAGATATGATTGAAAACTATTTTGAAAAAGATGTGATTTTTTTTTAAAATTAATGACTTGGCTAACAAGAAAAGATATGATTCAAACATTAAACCTCTCTCAACAGAAAAGGCAACACACTGGGAATGTTGAATCAAATCATTAATTATTAGTAAGTATCTTTAAAAATGGAAAGAAATTGATTTTGAAAAAGATTTGATTGAAAATATATGATTTGAAAGAGATTTGATTTTGAAAAATTTTAAAAACTTGAAAAAAATCTGAATTGAAAACAGAATCTTCCCTCTTGTGCCATCCTGGCGTTAAACGCCCAGAATGGTGCACATTCTGGCGTTTAACGCCCAAAGCACTACCCTTTTGGACGTTAAACGCCCAGCCAGGCACCCTGGCTGGCGTTTAAACGCCAGTTTGCCTTCCTCACTGGGCGTTTTGAACGCCCAGCTTTTTCTGTGTAATTCCTCTGCTGCATGTACTGAATCTTTAGTTCTCTGTATTATTGACTTGAAAATGGAACCAAGATCAAATAAACAATGCATGCAATACACCAAACTTAAAATGAGACACTAGACTTAAACAAGAAACATAAAATATTTTTGGTTTTTATGATTTTGTCCTTTTTTTTTTGGATTTTTTTTCGAAACTTGAGTGAAAAAGAAAATCATGATATCAAAATTCTTAATGAGAATTCCAGGAATCATGCAATGTTAGTCTAAAGCTTCAGTCTAAAGGAATTAGACATGGTTAGCCAAGCTTCAGCAGGACATTACATTCAAGAGCTAAATTGATGATAATCAATCAGCTTTGGTGATGATAAGAACATCACCTTGAAACACTAGAATTCATTCTTAAGAACTCTGAAGATAAATACCTAATCTAAGCAACAAGATGAACCGTCAGTTGTCCATACTCGAAACAATCCCCGGCAATGGCGCCAAAAATTTGGTGCACAAAATTGTGATCATCAATGGCGCCATCAACATGGTACGCTCAATTGTAATCTCAACTCTTTATCACAACTTCGCACAACTAACCAGCAAGTGCACTGGGTCGTCCAAGTAATAAACCTTACGCGAGTAAGGGTCGATCCCACGGAGATTGTTGGTATGAAGCAAGCTATGGTCATCTTGTAAATCTTAGTCAGGCAGACTCAAATGGTTATGGATGATATATGAATAAAACATAAAGATAAAGATAGAGATACTTATGTAATTCATTGGTGAGAACTTCAGATAAGCGAATGGAGATGCTTTGTCCCTTCCGTCTATCTGCTTTCCTACTGTCTTCATCCAATCCTTCTTACTCCTTTCCATGGCAAGCTGTATGTTGGGCATCACCGTTGTCAATGGCTACAGTCCCGTCCTCTCAGTGAAAATGTTCAACGCACCCTGTCACGGCACGGCTATTCAGCTATCAGTTCTCGATCATGTCGGAATAGAATCCAGTGATTCTTTTGCGTCTGTCACTAACGCCCCACAATCGCGAGTTTGAAGCTCGTCACAGTCATTCAATCATTGAATCCTACTCAGAATACCACAGACAAGGTTTAGACCTTCCGGATTCTCTTGAATGCCGCCATCAATTCTAGCTTATACCACGAAGATTCCAGTTAAGGAAATCGAAGAGATATCCACTCAATCTAAGGTAGAACGGAGGTGGTTGTCAGGCACACGTTCATAGGTGAGAATGATGATGAGTGTCACGGATCATCACATTCATCAAGTTGAAGAACAAGTGATATCTTAGAACAAGAACAAGCTGAATTGAATAGAAGAACAATAGTAATTGCATTGATACTCGAGGTACAGCAGAGCTCCACACCTTAATCTATGGTGTGTAGAAACTCCACCGTTGAAAATACATAAGTGATAGTAGTGATCATTGGCTTCGGCCCCAGAGAGGGAACCAGAAGAATCAAGATCTGATCTAAGATCTAAAGTGATCAAAAGATGATCCTAAGATCGAAAATGATCAAAAGATGAAAATACAATAGTAAAAGGTCCTATATATAGAGAACTAGTAGCCTAGGGTTTACAAAGATGAGTAGATGACATAAAAATCCACTACCGGGCCCACTTGGTGTGTGCTTGGGCTGAGCATTGAAGCATTTTCGTGTAGAGACTTCTCTTGGAGTTAAACGCTAGCTTTTGTGCCAGTTTGGGCGTTTAACTCCCATTCTTGTGCCAGTTCCGGCGTTTAATGCCGGGCATTCTTGAGCTGATTTGGAACGCCGGTTTGGGCCATCAAATCTTGGGCAAAGTATGGACTATTATACATTGCTGGAAAGCCCAGGATGTCTACTTTCCAACGCCATTGAGAGCGCGCCAATTGGGCTTTTGTATCTCCAGAAAATCCACTTCGAGTGCAGGGAGGTCAGAATCCAACAGCATCTGCAGTCCTTTTCAGTCTCTGAATCAGATTTTTGCTCAAGTCCCTCAATTTCAGCCAGAAAATACCTGAAATCACAGAAAAACATACAAACTCATAGTAAAGTCCAGAAAAGTGAATTTTAACTAAAAACTAATAAAAATATAATAAAAACTAACTAAAACATACTAAAAACATACTAAAAATAATGCCAAAAAGCGTACAAATTATCCGCTCATCACATCTCTATACGTAGCATAAATTGTTCCTCCTACTATTTTATATCTCAAAAATTCATACATCCTCTTTGAGTATTCAACAAAAGTCGTTGGTAATATTTTTCGGTATTTGCTGCAAAAAACTTGGTTAAAATCCCACTTTTAAATTGCTAAATGGATTAGACTATGCGATTTCAATTATAATGTAGCTACACATCCGCATAAGATTAATTTTTCTAAAAAATATAGAAGAATTCTAAAATTGTATAATCTACAAATTATAACTGCTGAAAGTTATTTGAACATTTGTTTTCTAGTGTAGATAAATCGAATAAAATGGACGTGGGGTACATGCTATTAAAATTTTAAATTTAAATCATCAAATAAATAAGATCAAATTTGAATATAAACTCGTCATTACCTGCAGGTACATGAGTCAACCTTCCAATTGCGAAGCCTTGCTTTCAAGGAAACCACTTTAAAGCATCGTCCTTCCAAACAAAATTGGTTAGAAACTCAGCATAAGTCAGACTTCGAGCATAGGGATATGACATGTTCACCGCCATTCATCCCAAAAATATGGACTTGAGATATTGCTCTTTCGACGATATCGTTCACATTAGAAGTTTCACTATAAATCACAGGTTGCTCATCCTCCAAATGGAATGGAAGTCTAATCACAAATGGTTCTTTCTCTTGAATTTCGTATCCAAATAAACCAGACTGCCTCACATGCCGAAATGTACCTACAATCGTAGTAATTTCTAATTTTGTCAACAACTTGTGTGGCTTCTGACGGATCACCAGTGTTGTATAGGGTAGTTGTTACACGGTCATTGCCCTTGTGTACATACTTAAACAAATACTTAATAAAACTTGTTTGGCATGTGTATTCCACATTTATGTGGTACCCGAACTTGAGCAACAATTCTGGATTATAAGGAACAATGAACTTATTGTCTAGTACACATTCCCTTTTCTTCACTGTTCAACCGTTATCAGTATGCCTATATTTGGGAAATCCAGCTTCATCAATGAGTGTTCGCTGTCTAAAATTTTTGGGATAAAACTTTGAACATGATCCATTCTTCATGCAAGGTGAATTCTTATTGTACGAACCACATGGACCATGTACCATGTAATTTTGAACAGTTCCATGTAGATTTGGCCTTTCATTTTCATCAGGAATCTCAGCTGTTATATGTTTGTCTATGTCATCTGGTATTTGTGGCTTGAACTTGTTACTCATAAATAAAAGGATATATGCAGGCGTAAGCCCTCTCTTTTGAAACTCTATAGTGCAAACATCTGAAATTTGAAAAAGACAAATGAGGAAAACATTACAACATAAGATTTTAATAAGGTGTTGCATAAACACAGACTTACATCCCAAAATTTTGCAAAAGATTTTTTTTTCTTTTAGGTCATCAATCAAACCATCAAGTTTGATCTTGAAAACTCGACACAATATATCAGGGCGATCTTCTGCCTTTAATCCAATGGGAGTCACTTCTCTTTTTATCTCATCCCATTCAGGGTTACAGGTCATAATGATAAAATAGTTAGGATATCCTGCATATCTACAAATTGCAAATGCATATTTACAATTATTCATTATGTACCTAGGTTCACCGGTAAAAGTACTGGGAAGAATGATTCTTTTGCCAAGCCTTGCAGCATCTACATCCCCGCTTATAAGACTTTCATGTAGACATTTATATTTATCAACCCTCAACTGTGGTTGTTCACACCTAAAGGATTTTAACCTCTTTGATTTTACCATTGTGTAGGCATCTACCAGAAACTGTTGGAATAATCTCTTTGATCTCAAAATTAATGGGGATTCACCCGTCCTTTTTTGTACGTAGTTGAAAAGCAAAGAATTGTCGCAAAGTGATTGTTTTGTTTTTTTATAGGCCTAGCAGAGATAGAATCTGATGTTACAATACCCAAACGAAATCATCTCCCCATACGGAAATGACAATGGATATTGCAAGGCTAAATAAGATGGGTGAAAAACATCAATCTATTGGAGCTTTCTAGTTTGACTTTTTATAATAATATCTCTATCTTTGGTTAGTTGTTCGACATCGCCAACAATCAATGCAGCCACTTCAGATGCAGATGGCAAATTGTATGTCATGCCATCTGTAGTCCTTTTACTAATCAACTTAAACTTTATGTTTGTGCAATTTTTCTGTTGGGACCTATCTCTCGCATAGCGAAAACTCTTTGCCAAACTATTATATTTGTCTAGCATATTTTTTAATATTGCTACAATTTTCTTATCCTGCTCATTTATAACTTTATTGGAACTTCACAAAAAAAAAACACAATAAATTTTATGTTATTTTCTCTCACAGATAAAAAATAACTAAAATGTTTGACTGGTTGCATGAAAATTACCGAAGTGTGCCTATCCAATTATCAATATCATTTTCTGTGACATAGATATATAGCTGGGCAAGTGTTGGTCGCTGACCATCTGGAGGAAGTAAGCTACCAATGCTATGGTAGTTTTAACCCTAGGCTTAAAAATTAGAGGAGCAGTCCCATCGTTCACCCCACGGTCAATTTTTTCGGCCATTGATGTAAAACAAAATATTGAATTAAATGCCCTTATATTTTTTAGGAAATGAATACTTCTTTGATCTCCTCTAATATGAAGCTGAATGAGCTCATCAGGAGGCACAGAAAGTAGAGAAAGCTCGATCTTTCCTTCCATACAACATAATAAAAACTTTGGTTGGGACGACTATTTGAATTTAGCAAGCCTTTTTTTAGACCACATCCATGCTTTACAGTGTTGACATTGATAAATATGATTTTCTATATCCCACATATATGTCGAATGGACTCTCTTTAGATACTCAGTTGTCATACCGATGCAATTTAGTCCATGATATACACAAAGATGCAAATAAAGATACAGATAAAATTTTTACATACTGTCTAAAGTTTCTGAGGATGGTATAAGATTATCTTCTATATTCACATCCGACATTGAATCATCATAACCATTCAAATGGTTTCAACAGCAGAAACCACATGCATTCAACTCTTTCACCATCTTTGTATAGGTCCATCTGAATAGAGCTGTGACCTTCTTATCGAACACAACAAAAGTTGTTGTAGCATTACCATAAAAAATCAATAAATTCAAATTATACCTATTTTTTTATTCAAAAATATCAATTAACACTTGGCTTGTCACCCTTTAGTTACAATAAAATCATAAAAATTATATTCAACACCAATTAAATGCTCAAACACAATTTTTTTAGGCTTATCAATTTTCTAGATTTTAGTATAGCAGAGGAGATTTTGGTATAAAATTGTTGTAAATATGAATTTTTTTTATGCACTCTATCTCATTTTGCCAATTTTTTTGTGGATAGACAATATTTTCATCAATCAAAGCAGTTTTTGTTTTTAATAAATTGTTCTCTTATTATCTACTAATTGTTGGTGTTAAACTAGATATTGCTAAATAAATTAAAAAGAGACATAATCAATTACATAACTATATTACTTTTTTATAAAAAGATTGCACAAATAAGTTTAATTAGAGTCATACCTATTAACCACATTATTCACGTCCTTATTACAGCCATCGCAGAAGTATGTATCTGCATTAACTTCTGTCTTCACGCTGCAAACACAAGATTTATACCACCAACTTAGAATAAGTTTAACATCAAGAACACTGGCCAAAACAACATAGAATCCAACCTACATAGGAATAATTTGAAAGTAAAAAAAGAAACAAACAATGAACCAAACATAAAAAAGTAGTTTTCTATAAGGCACTTGCATCCGCAGCCGCACGTAACTCCTTTATTGTATTCCTCTCAATGGAATATAAAACTTCATTTTCATTAACATACGCCAGTTTTCCAGAAAGCACAGACAGGTACTGCGAGATCTCTCTATAGTACACGCTACTTATCAATCACAATGTCAGAAAAATACAGTCAATATGCACAACCATAAATAATTCACAATATTGGTACAATACCTTTTTTGAAGCATCACAGCCTCAAAAATATCTGGATTTATCAAGAGCCTGGTACCATACATAATGTTCTGTAAAATATTGGTACCTATGTACAATAATCATTGCTTAAATGAGTTGTATAATTATACATGACAGAAAAATTATCGAATGAAAAGTAACCAAAAGTGTCCTTAGATTTAAAACAACAACTATAATCTACTGTGAACCTAATTAATTAGTAAAATTTTTTATTTTAGCAATGAGCTATACAAAAAATATTTATTGCAAATATAAAATAATAAAGAGTATTATATAATAACAAAAATATATCTTGAAATTATATATTGATTAATTAATTGTTGAGTAATTCAACATAGAATTTACAATAAAAAAATAAAAAACTGGTGATTCAATTTATCCACGTGTATATAATAATATTTTTTATCACTTCAAATTTTAATTTCTAGAACGCCAGCCATTTGCCAGAATTGTTATTACTGTTTTTTATAATTTCACTTGTAATTCTACATGATCAAAAGTATTAAAATACAAAACACAATACTTATAATTTTGCTTCCATGACATGTAGTATCACACTCTAAAATTTAAAAACAAAAATTTAAAAGCATATACGCCGTTTTCCAATGCTGGCATATATGCTTGCTTGCTGAGAGAGAGAAGATCCAAAAAGACTAAAAGAGAACTTTAGGTGCGGGTTGAAATTAATTCTATGAGATCCAGATAGATTTTCTATCTGTCCAGCTTGGAATTGGAATTAGTCTTTGTAGGCCCATGTTTTGTTAAGATGCAATGGAGGCAAGCAAACCAACATGGTGTGGGTCCTACTTTTTTATTCCATTTTCATCACAATTCACAGGTTCTGTGCTTTGTTTGATTGTTGTATAAATCATGGATCTACATTGGGCTGCCCAGGAAATTAATTTATTTTGCTTACATTTTAGAATGAGTTTAATTAATAATTTGTTATATAAAATTATTTTATATTTTTAATAAATCAAATCTAATGATATTAGTTAATAATACGTAGAATAATTCCGTTTAAAATGAAAAATTTTTTGCCTTATATTACTTTTGTTTACGAAAATATAAAACTTAAAACTTAACAATGCACGGAATATAAAAGGTTAAGGAAATAAGGTAATTTATAAATTATCTTTAATTTATATATAACATAATTAAATTTAATGAATTCAATTAGAATAAACAACAAATTATTTATTTTATTTCAGACTTTATAAATGAATAAACTAATTAACTAATATAAGGAATTATAATTAATGTAGTAAAATTAATCAAGTATTATATACTATAATAAATTACATTGATATTTAAATATCTAATCAAATTAATTAGCTGATATAATTAAATCATATCAAAACACTTAAAAATATACCGTTTTAATTAAATAATATCTATACAATATAAACCACATTTAAATCTATTTTTCCATGCGTATATAATTTAAGTTAATTTACAATTTATTTGATTGAATATTATAATATAAAATAATTTATAAATTAACATTAATTCATATATAAAATATAATTAAATTTAATGAATTTAATTAAAATAAAAAATAAATTATTTATTTTATTTTAGACTTTATAAAGAAAAAAATCAATTCACTAATATAACGAATTACAATTAATGTAGTATAATTAATTAAGTAATATAAATTATAATAAATTATATTGATATTTAAATATTTAATCAAATCAATTAGTTGAAATAATTAAGTCATTGTAATAAATTGTATTGAATGAGTTAAAATAATTAAATCGGAAAACACTCTCCGAAGCATGCCACGTCAGCTCCATCATTAAGTGTAGAAATCCGATTTTTATATAATAGAATAGATAGAATAGAATTATCCAAACCCTAAAAAATTATTTAAAATTTCCAATCTGCCCTCTAAATATAATCTAATTTTAATTTATAATTTTACTCCTCATCTTCTTTCCCCCAATTCCAAACCCTACATCACTACCACTGTTCTCATTCCTTGCTATCAGTATCACTGCCGACATCAACATCACCACCACCTCCGCCGTTATTATACTCAACCCACCTTCATCATCGTTGTCTTTAATCTTATGCACCTCAACAACATCATTGTCCCCCTCATCTTCATCTATCTCTTCCTCGGACTCATTATCCTCTTCATCAATTATGAAAAAAGAAATCCGAACTTTGAAAAGAACCAGGCACCTCACAAATTGGTAACATAAAAAATCAAAGTGAAGGAGAAAAGGACTCACGATTAAAAAACACATATATGGACAATGTAAAGGTTTTGACGAACTAAGGCGACGAGGTGAGTGAGGTTAGGGAACTCAACATCATCGCTCTTGGTAATATTTATTTGTCAAATAAATGTTCTAATTTCTAACAGCATCTCTCTCTTTCTCTGAATACAATTATTCAATTAAGCTAAGCAAATGAAGCAGCCATCTTTGTACAAAAGAGAGAGAGAACAAAAACAGCATAGAGACAGAAGACATGTCTGCCTTTGATACCTTCAGTGTCGATCTCGATCACCACCAAATCCCCGCCGACGACGACAACTCCGAATATGGCGGCTACTCCAGCTTCTCCGGTGGTAATGTCCCCGTCGTCGAGCGCACTTCTCCGGCTGCATTGTCGGACATCTTCGGGTTCAGCAATCCAGATCCAAGCTACTCTCAGTCTCCCTTCGAACCAGTGCATGTAGCAGAAAACGGTAACAATAACAATTATCACGATGATAACGTTTTCGTCTCAAATGGACCAGTGCTTCCAACGCCCGCAGAGATGGGACCGGAGGAAGGTTACATCCTTTGTGAGTGACGCGGTAATAATTGAGAAATGATAGAAAAGTTGGAGAATTTAAAAGATTCAAAAAATCCTAATAAAATTGGAGTTGTTGATGTCGATGATGACGAGAAAAATAAGGCTAATGAAAAAGAGATAGTAACGTCAAAAAGGAAGAATGGTGAGTCGAATCATCGAACCGAAGGGCTCAGAATTAAACCTATTGTGAAAGATGAACCTATTATAAAAGATGATGTGAAAGAATAGAGAATAATTTAAAAATTTTAAAGAACTTTATAAAAGTTGAATATATTTATTTATAAAAATCTATTTTTTATGGATATAAAATTATATTCTATGTTTTGTAAATATATTTATCAGCCTTATAAACTTTCTTAAATACAAATAATTTATTTAGAGATCTTGCAAGAATTTCAATAACTTTTTGATGAATTAAACAGAGTTCTCAGTCATGAATCTTTTTCCAAGTGTAGTGTCCACTAAAACAATTAACAAAAACACTCGCACACCAACAGACACGCCATTATCGTAGTGCCCTAATGCTGCCGAGGAGTAATAAGTAGACTCGTCCAACATTTTCTGACAGCATTAATCTTGTGTGCCACTGCAACTTTGAATGAATTTGACTTTTTGCTGTATATTTTTGTGTTCTTAATACGAATGGGAAAATTTATATGTCCAATAACTATATAATAAGAGTTGTTGACTTACTATTATGTGTTATATTGTATAAATTTATTAAAAAATCTACTAATATTAAACTCTTCTTTTCTAAACTTACGAATAAAATTTAAATTTATAATTTTTAGATGAATATAAAAAAATTATACTGTTTAAATTATAATTTATTGGTTTACTAATATTAAATTTTTTGTTTATATATTATTTTATAAATTTATACACTTTTGAAAAATACTTCTTTACTTTTGAAATGTTCTTTTTAAATTTAATATAAAATAAATTATAAAATATTTTAAAATTAATGTGTATTTTTTGCAAATATCAATTATTAAAGATATAATTACAAAATTTAAGAGTAAATGGGTTTTTTAATCTTCACTATTTGTTTGAAAGACGATTTTCACTTTACAAATTATTAATTTAAGCGGTCTATATTATTAGTTTACCTGACTCTTGTAATCAATCGCTACAGATGCATTAGAGATTATTTAAACCAGTAATGTAAACCACTTGAATATTTAGAAACTCATTAAACAATTTTGAATAACATAGTCTTTCTTACTCATATAGAGATCTCAAGTTCGAATCACAATCTTAACTTTAAACAAACAAAATTTACCAAATTGATGATATAGTTTAAAGATTAATAATCAGAAATTTAAGTTAAAGAAAGAAGTGGTTAACGAGGAGAGACATAAGATGAAAAAAGAAATCTATTAAACTTAGCTATAACCTGTTCATCTAGCATTTTTTAAAATTGGTATAAGTTGTTCGTTTAATATTTTTCGGAGTTTAATATTAAAATATATAATACATATTAAAAATAAATTAAATCTTTTTTTATGGGCATAGTATTTTTTTATTACCAAATATTACCTAAGAAAACAGAAATAAGAACTATGTTTAATTAAAGAAGGAAGGCAGTCACCAAAAAAAACTTAAAGTCACCAAAAAAAAATTAAAGAAGGAAGGCAAAAGAAATACCCCTGTGAATAATCGAAAACAAAAGTGATCCCATCATCTTTGTTTCTTCCTTTTTCTGGAGCAAGAAAACAAAGTAGCCCATCGGCGTAATAAATTTCAGCTAATACTCCAACGCGGTTATTTATTTTTCCTTTTTCTATTCTATTTCTTTTCACATACTCATTGTAACTTCCAAGAGGCTTCCGTTACCGTTACATTCCCCGTCAATGTGGAGCTCCAAAATCCCCTAAAAAATTCCTAACTATCCACCACTGCCACTTCACCGCCATCTTCACCGTCGTCATCGTCGATCCACCTCTCAACAGGAGCACACTCCACTTTATGCCGACTCTTCCAGTCAAGTGCTTGGCAAGCGCGTGAGCAATAATTAACCACTCCACAAACCGAACATCTCCGAAACTCTCTCTTCCTCGTTTCAGGCCTTCCACAACCCAAATGTGAACACAGCCTCCGATTCGGCCCGGCCGAACCACCCCGGTTCGAAAACCACTCAATCATGAACCGGTTCGCAAGGTGTGGCTCCTGAGCGGGGACGTTACAGCCGTAATCACTTAGCAACGGACACCCTGCAGCATACTGGACCCTTGGATTTAGGTTCGGGTTCTGGTTCGGCATAACGCCCCACGTGATATTAGTGCGCGCGTGGAGGCTGTTGCAAACGGACGCCAGCTCACGCGCGTTGGCTTGAACGAGAAACCGTCGCCCTTCCATAACGTTTCGCTTAACTCCGTAACCGTCTTGCAAGCAATGACCCAACTCGCGCAGCGCGTCGACGTGGCCGAGGAATGCGGCGCGTGCGCAAAGAGCCACACCGCCCCTTAGGTCCTTGTCGTCCTTCGAGGCTCCGCTCCCATTGAACTGTATAACGGCCAGAGAGTAAAGTGCCGGCGCGTGACACCTCATCGCCGCCTTCGATATCAGCGACCTTCCACTAGCACGGTTTTCTAAACAGTAGAACCGAATCTGCATATAAAAGAAAAAAGTTTTGTAAATAATATAATTAAGTAAGCGAAAAATATTTATGGTGTGTTTGGTTCCAGTTTTTTTGAAGTTACCATTCCAAGAGTGTAGCATGCTTCGATGTTTCCGGCATCAGCGCAACGTTTGAGGAAGCGGTGAGAAGATTCTGACCAGTTTCTGGCTTTGACTGAGAATGTTTTTTGGGATGCTTTTGATAGAACCATTGAGTGAAGACCCAACCTGTTCAGCCTTTTACACCTGTATTTCCCCAGAAAAAGGTTTTTAATTAAGAGTGAAAAAAGATAATAAAATAGATTCGAAAAGGAAAAAGAAATAAAATAGCAAGATTTCTGGAACATACGTCAAAAGAACACGGATGAAATCGGAAGGAGAATTGGAGGACGAACTAAGTTTCGCGAGGATTGAGAGGAGAAGGTCATCCGGCAAAGTCTCCAAGAGTTCGGAGCCTCCGACTGTTGTTGTTGTTGTGTCGGAAGAGGAAGATGATAATAATGATAATGTCTTGTGCCTTTTACGGCTAACGAATTGTTGTTGCGAAGAAGGCATTTTGTTGTTTCTGTTTCTATTGGGGCGTGGTGTGAGTGTGTTGAAAGAGGACCTTTCTGAAAGAGCTTTGTTTGAACACATGGTGGATAAGGGTAGAAGTGGAGGATAAGAGAGGCCTCCTCTTCTGGTTCTCATAATAGGTCTCTATTACTTCTTGGGTCTATTTATTTGTGCGTATGTGCCGTAGAGTAGTCCGTCCAAGCTTCTCCCTTTGTAAGTAATAAATAAAGAAGAGTGAAAGCAAAGGGAGGACTTCGGTTTGAGGAGTTATAGACGAGAGAGAAAGATAAATGAATTCAATAGGAGTACGGCACGCTGCTCATGACAACAACACTAGAGCCAGTGCAATAAAAGATGAAAATTCAGGTACATTGTTTTTAAGTGAATTTAATGATTTAAAAATTAAATAATTTGATATATTTAAATAAATTATTTAATAATTTTTAAATATTAATTTTATAAAAAAACAAAAATAACTATATGTAAATATTAGCCGCATAACAATTATATTTTTTTTGATTAAACTATAAAAAATATATGCATATTAATTTCTTAATAATCAATTAAATTAGTATTTAAAATTTTTTTTAGATTAGACATTTTAGTTCTAAGAAGTTTTCTTTTAAACATTTTTAAGAATTATTTTTGTTTGAAAATTTAATTCCTTTATCACTTTAAAGAAAAATAATTTGTTTTATAATTATATTTGTTAAAATTTAATTATTTTACAATAAAATTTTGTTAAGACGTTTTTTTTGTCTAACTTAGGAGTGGCAACATGCACTTTATTCATGGGTACTCAATCCGACCTAATTCGGTTGGGTAGGGTTGCTAACCTGATTCGCAGCAGATAGAATTTTTGTATGGGTCGGGTGCGGGTTGAGTCTCAACCCTACCCGACCAATCCACATCCTATATATGTATATGTTATATATTTATATAAAAGTATGTTTCAAATGAATGTTGAACTAAAGATCTCTTATTAAATACAAAAAATTCTTAAACACTAAAAGAAGATCATTAATTGATAATTTAATACTTTTTTTTTTACATAAAAATTAGTTTTATTTTAAATTATCATCATGTTATATAATAATGTTGCATTTGTTTGGTAATCCGCAGGCAAGGTCGGGTATCCGCGGGTTAAGAACGGATAGGGTTAGGGTTAGGGTTAGGGTTGAGATATTTGACAAGGGGCTAAACGTCGGTTTAGAATTTCTCGAAAAGAATTGCTTCGTCAATAGTATAGTTCCAAACCAACAAATAACTCTAATCAAAGTTTAAATGATTGTCACAATTCAAATCAATAAAAACCGGGAGTTTTAAGTCTCGAACCGTTCTCCCACAGAATTGCAGTGAGGTGTATATATTATTGGCTATGACGAAAAAAAGGGTTGTGATAGCAATTGACAAGAAATTAAAATGCAAGAAAATAAAAGTAATTAACTAAGAAAATAAAAGGAGATTCAAATGTTAAAAAGGGTCTTGGCAAGGATTGAGAGTCAATATTTTCTATCCTAGTTATTGACCACAAACATGACAATTATGAAGAGTTAATTCTACTTATTCAACCTTAACATCGAGGGTAAGTCAAATAGGCATAATTGATCTTAATCCACAAATTCTAGCCTACTCACGAATTAGCTTAGTAAAAGATTAGCGTTAGTGAAAACAAAATCAACTAACAACCCTAAATCACCAATTAATATTGGACATCAATGACTCAAGGTCACCTAAGTCCTTAATCCTAAGTCAAAAGTGTAAAATCTACTCTATAATTGAAAGAGACATATTATCAAACACTTAGAGGGTATATAAACAAACATCATAAATTGCATGAATGATAAAAGCTATAACTATCAAACTCAAGAAAATAATGAAGATAACTCAAGTAAGCATCAATAACATGAAAAACATCAAAGTTGCATTAATAGAAAACCAAGATTCACAAGAGTTCATGAAACTAAAATAGCTTAAAACAAGAAATTAACAATAAATTGGATGATGTGCATTTATCTCAATGCATTGTGTTACTTAATCATATGCATCCATATGTTATGCTTATGCCTTAATGACATGTTAATCCTTAATTGTTTAACTATGTGCTCTACACATACTTGAAACTAGTCATTTTGGCATAATGCTTCGCTTGTGAAATTGGACTGTAAGCTCACCTAAGGACATCTTTTGGAAATTCTCAAGCTATAAGGACCATGCTTGCTGTGTGATTGATTTTAACTTCTATTTCTCTTTTCCTAAATTGCATAGCACCTATGTCTCCCATTTTATGTCAACTAGGTGATGCGAACCAAAATTCAAAGTGTGTCATTTATTGATGTGTGATTTTTATAGTTTTTTTCATTAAGTTTCCTTGCACATTAATCAATGTCCATTCATTATCCATTTCACAATTGCTTGATTCTTGCTTGAATGCTTTCATGCTTCTTTATTACTTGTTTGTTTGTCCTAACCTACAAGTTTTTTTTTTGAAGTATTTCAAGCACACTAGAATGAGTGAAGTGCATACTTCTTCTGTGTTGTGACATAGTTTTTC
Source organism: Arachis stenosperma (assembly GCF_014773155.1). Classification (NCBI taxonomy): domain Eukaryota; kingdom Viridiplantae; phylum Streptophyta; class Magnoliopsida; order Fabales; family Fabaceae; genus Arachis; species Arachis stenosperma. The sequence continues at coordinate 8,310,682 of NC_080386.1, read as the reverse complement.
ATACCAGTATGTTGCGCGCAAACTTAGAATTCACACACTTGTTTCATTCATGTCACAAACCGATTCACTCATTTTATTTTACTGATTATCACCTCATTCTAACAATCTATGCTTCCTAGCTTTTGTATTTACTTGTCTTACTATCCTATTTTCTATCTTTTAGGATGATTTACCATAGGCAAAAAGGGAAGCAAAAGAACATACAGCAGTCGGTTGATCCACCAGCTGAAGGTGGCAATCCGTGTAGTCGCCGTACCCCTTTGCTCATCTTCAAATGCACCGAAGACGGTGCAAACTTTTAAATGTGGGGAGGTCGTTCAACCAATCGGCTGATTTTTGGGTAAAAATTTTCTAATCCTAACACTTCCACAGTTTATTTTATTCTATTATTAGGTCTTTTAGAATTTTTAGTTGCATATTCTTGGTTTACATATATATAATAAGTTTAGTCAAAATAATGAAATTTTTCAAATGACTTGAGTAAAAAAAATTTTTTTCATTGAACTTGCTTGAGTTATATATTGTAGAACATATTTTTGAGCTAAAAACACATAAGTTTGTGAGTTTTGAGCCATATTGTGTGGTTACATCATATAACTACTATTTTTCTTCTTGTGTGTTATTCTCTCTCTATGATTATAATCTTTAATTTATTTGATTCTTTATGTCCATTATTTTATGTATGAATGCATTTATATGATTGATGCCTTCATTTCAAATAGTTCACTTACCCAAATAGCCCTACCCTTTTATCTTTCTTTGTTAACCAATTTTGAGCCTATTTTAATCTCCTTTTGTTTTTAATTTAGCACATCACTACCCCTAAGTAAAAAATAATAAATGTTCCTTGTTTGGATCTTTGATTATCTTAGACTAGTGAGAGTGTGTATCATTTAAGTATGAGAAATTTGGAGACATTGATTGAGATAAAAGTGTATTTTTATATTTTTGTTAAAAATCTTGGAAATTGGGTACATACTCATGCATTAAATGTTTAAACCATATGCATTAATACTTTTATATATTTTTTATTGTGAAAAAAAAGAGAGATAAAAATAAAAAGAAAAAAGAAAGCAATAAAAAGGGGACAAAATACTCCAAAGTAAAGTAATAAGAATAATGCATATGGAATGTGAATTAAAAAGGAAATGCATGAGTGTGTGAAAAAGTGAATAATTGGTAGTTAGGTTTGCATTTGAATTGTATAGGTTGTTATATGTATTTAGTGAGAGCTTAGGTTAATCAAAGATTCAAATTTCAAACTCACTTGACCATATGCATCCTTACCTTGACCCTAACCCCATTACAACCTTGTGGAAAGCCCTCATGATATTTTTGTGCATGCATTGAATAATTGTTGATTGTTATATGAACAACAAATCTTAGAAAGAATGATTAGAGGAGAATTGAGTGAATCAACCCTATACACTTGAGCGACTAGAGCGTATACACATCCGGTGAGGGGTTCGATTGCTCAAATTCTATGTTTCTACCGATTATTATCTCCTTCTTGCAAGTTGTTAAATTCTTTTCAATAACTCAATTCAATTGTGGATTTGATTTGATTGTGATTGCTTTAGCCCTTATGTACATATATGTATTCTTGGGGATTTAATTATTTTGACCAATTAGTTGCACGCATGTAGATAGATTGCATATAGATAGTTACTTACATTGAATATATGTTGATACCCCTTTTCTTGTCTTTCTTGAGTTTAGCATGAGGACATGCTTGGTTTAAATGTGGGGAAGTTGATAAACCCCAATTTTAGGGTTTATCTTGTGTCAAATTTAATGAATTTTATAACTTATCCCACATTTATTCAATGAAATAGCATGGTTTTGTGAATTTCTCCTAAATTGTGCTTAAGAGTAAAAACATGCTTTTTAGACTCTTAATTTGCTAAATTTAATTCACTTTAATTTCATTCGATGCCTTGATGTGTTTGATGAAGTGATTTCAGGTTTAGAAGGCAAATATTAGATTGAAGAGATGAAGAAAAAACATACAAAAATGGAGAATTCATGAAGGAATGAGGTTTTGGTAATCTGCCCAGTTCCACGTATGCGTGACCAGAACTTTGTCAAGCGATGCGTACGCGTGACAAGCAGCACATGACCTCGTTAAAGAAAAATGCTGGAGGCAATTTTTAAGTCCATCCAAGCCCAGATCTAACTCATTTCTGAAGTATTTAAGGCCAAATTCAAGAAGGAACAAGGGGGAGCAATAAGGGTAGCTTAGAACCATGTTTTAGGATAGTTTTCTAGAGAGAGAAGCTCCCTCTTCTCTCTATAATTAGGGTAGAATTAGGTTAATCTCTCTTAGATTTAGGGTTTAATTCTTGTTTTCAATTAGTTTTCATTGCAATTTCTTGTTCTGACTTCTTTGTTCTATTAGTTCTTCTTGTTAATTTCCCTTTTTATGTCACTTTTATGTTTATGAACTTTTGTTGATTTTTACTTTCTTTAATGCAATTGATGTCTTTTTATGTTTTCTATTATTTAATTGAGGTGTTATTATTATTTTCTTGCATTTGGTAGTAATATATTTTATTCTTATTGTAATTTGTTATATTTTTATTTTTATGCACACCAAGTGTTTGATAAAATGCTTGGCTTATGCTTAAAGTAGATTTTGAGCATCCTTGACTTGGAAAGAGAAGATTGGCAATCTTGAGTCATTAATACCCAATTCAGATTGGTGATCTAGAGGTGTTAGTTGATCTTGTTTCTATTGATGCTACGTATGAATTAGGATTAACTACGCTTATTTGACTTTTTCTCAATAGGGAGGTAACATAATAGGCTTAACTCTTGGTAATTATTGTATTATGATTAATGACTAGGATAGAAAATCTTGATTCTCAATCCTTGCCATGAATGCCTCTTTTTAGCAATTGTTATCTTTAGCTGTTTTCTTTATTTTATTGTCATTTATATTCTTGTCTTCTCATATGCAAACCCCCTTGAATCTCATAACCGATAATACGCATACCTCACTGCAATTCTTTTGTGAGATGACCCGAGATCTAATACTCTCGGTTTTTATTAGTTTGCATTTGTGACAAACAAAATTAAACTTTGATTGAGGGTTGTGTGTTGGTTTGGATCTATACTTCAACGGAATTATTTTGTGAAAATTTCTAACCGACGATTTCCCTCCTATCAGAACCCCGGATGTTAGCTTCCTAATGCCACCGGAATCGCTTTATTTGGACCTTTATAGCTCAAGTATGATCAATTTAGTACGAAGAGATCAAGATTGACACATTTTTAAATCCTTCATTTCTTCATGAATTCTTCCACGTTGCATGCTTTTCTTCCACTTTTTCAAACCATCCTTACCTTCATAACCTTAAATCAGTCAAACAAACATATCAAGGCCTCGAATAGGAGAAAAGTGAATTAAAATTAGCAATTTTAAGCATAAAAAGTATATTTTTTTATAATTAAGCACAATTAGGAAGAGATTCACAAAAACATACAATTTCAAGGAATAAATACAAGGCAAGTTGATAAAATCCACTCTTTTCAAGCAAAAACGAATTATAAAATATAAATTTATCAATATTTTCAACCTACAGGTAGGGTAGGATTGAGTTTATATAAAAATCTCAACTCGCAGGTAGGGTTAAGGTTGGATCCAAACCCTACCCTACCCATTACTACCCTTAGTCTAACTACATATTAAAATTTTGATTAAAATCGGCGAAGAAATTAATTTGTCTGATGAAAATAATTTTTAAGATTTTCAAAGAATAAAAATTTGTTGGAAACCAAAGCATTCAACATAAAAAAAATTCTTTGAAGATTAATTTAAGTATTCACTCTTAATTTCTTCATGGGGACATGAATTCTTTTAAAGTAAACAAAATAAGAATTTAATTATCATGTACGATTTAAATTTTTATTAGTAGACGATTTATATTTTTTATTTGGTAATGAACCATAAATACATTAAAAATTTAAATTTTATATTTTATTCTATACAAATTTTTTTAATTAGTAATCTTAACAAGTACTCTTAAGACACATAAAAAGCACATATAGAAGAGCACATATTAGCTAAATCTACAAAATAAATATTATATTTATACATATATGTATTTTAGAAACAAAAAATGCTAAGTTAGGGTGTTAATTGATTGGATATGATCCACATATCTACGACATTTATCTGTATACAATCTACAATTCACGGATATAATCCTATCTATAAGATCATCAAATCAAATCCACAATCCAATAGGAGTGGATTGTAGATTTCACATTTATATACTCAGATCCACAAAATAAATAAAAATATATATACCTTTTTTAACACTTAAAATCATAATTCTCCTCCACCTTTGACTGCACTATGCCCCCAACCTCACCACACTCACTCTTGGCTCTCTTGTCTTTAGGCTCAACACCGTCCGATTGTCCACCATCGCCATCCTCTACACCGTCATGTCGGAGGTTGGGTGGCACACCTCACCTCACTCCTTCTCTATGCCACCACCATCATCTAGTCCTCTCTTCCTTAGTCTATTGCCACTCATGGATCTCGCTGCTCACTGCTCACTTCTTTGCCTTTGTTTGTCACCACCATTTTTCTTCTAGCTTCCTTTTTGCTTCTACTTTTTGGCTTTATGGCTTCACTTTACTTTTGCTTATGCTTTGAGGCATGTGGTTAAAATTATTTTGGTTTTTTGTTCTTGATATAAAGTTGCTTAATTTTTTTTAATTCTGGATGGTTGTTATGATATGGTGTATTTTCTTATTTTAAAGTTAGATATCAATATATTTTTCCTCTAATTGGTTGGTTATTTTTCCTTCAACCCATTTTGGTTTGATTTTGTAGCCTCGATTTGATGTGTTTATACTAATGAGTTGTTGATTAGTAGATAGTTACCCTTTGTTCTTTTGTAGCCTCGATTTTGATGCATTTATTTAATTTGTTTTTATTGTTGAGTATTTTTGCTTCAAATGAATCCTTCCTAATGCATTCTCTCTCTAATATGGGCTTGTTTAAAGTTAGCCCTAATGACCTAGAGAGTCCTATTAACATAAGAATATGTAAGAAGTACCTTCCTTGGCAAGACACTTTGGTGATGAACATTTCAACCTGTCTGAAAAGAGATTGCAAAAACACAAAGGCAGTTCCATGGATGAGAAATACGATAGCAAAAAGGGTGAGAATGAGAAAATCCAGTCTGTCGACTAGTCGGTGGTGGATTACGTCCAGTAAGTGTTGCACATTTTTCTATAATGTCTATTAATGTTTGGTTCTAAATATTAAGGGATCATGACAGTAATGGATAATGCTTGTTGTGACAGGGAGATACCTGAGTTACGTGCTGAGGAGCTTATTGGGAAGCATGATCTTCTACTGGTCATCTTCAACAAGGTTTGAATGGTGAGTTATTTAAATGCAAACTAGGATATCATTATGATATCATGGCTTTTAAAGTTTTCTAAAGGGCACGTGTTGCATCTTGTATTTGTGTTTCAGCATCTTGTTGAGAACATTAGCTCAATGCGGGGCCTCCTAGGAATGCCACATCGAACACTAAAAAGTATATCAGAATGTGTCACAAGCCATGGAAAGATACTAGAGATTTTATGGCTAGAGTATGCCAAATGATGGAAGAAATTAAAGACCAGCCAGAAGTGAACGTCGAAACATATGATGCCCAACTCATTGTTGGTTTAGAAGTCGTTGGAAAAGGCAATGCGACTATAAAAGGGTCCCAAAAAGATTGCAATAAATCAAGCAACGCAAATAGAGCAACCGTTGAAGGTTAGGTGTTTAATAGAGCAAAAGGACTACTTTACACGTTTTATGACTTGTTTTGAAGATGGTCGTCATAGTAAAAAATTTTATGATCTTTGTACAGAAGAAGCTCAACTTTAAGTCAGTTGTCCTTAGAGGCTACTCTGGCAGAATGGAGCCGAAGGGAACATCAACCCTATTCTTATTTGACATTAACACTTATAGATTCGTTACCTCAGAAGACATGCCAAAGGTTAGTATTTCTGGTTTGTAGCCTTTTATGGTTATAAATAACAAATGGTAAAGTTTAATGTGGTGTTGTTGTCATACTCTTTTCATTTGTAGTAGAAGTTACTTGATGGGAAATTTAGGCCACCAAAAGAGATGACCTTCATCGTTGCTGAACTCACCGTAGCAACGTACATCTTCGCTCGTGATTTAGACCAAAGGTCAACTTTAATCTTTTTTCTTCTAAGTGTGATATTTATACAACACATGTGAGTTTGTTTCAGCTCATGTTATAGTTAATGATGACTCATTCGGCTTACCTCGCAGGAGATTTTGTTCCCCAGTGAGCACTGCCACATAGATATAGTTGTGTTTTAGACCCTTCGTCCTCGCCAAGAGGTCCTCAATGACATAAGCATCCTTAATAGTGTTAAATCTTTATTTATATCATTATATGGCCCTTATTATTTATTCATTCTTAGGTCCTTAACCTCACGACAACCATACTAAAGGATGAATGCAACATCTTCTTACACAGGTCGTTAAGGACACACATAGGATACAATTAACAGTTGATCTGGTCATGTCTAGGACGACACTAGGAGGTTCGAAGTTTGTCAACTAGCAGTTGAATATTAGGACAATGCTATTCGGGCTTCTTCTAGAAAAGCCCACAAAGCCAACAAAATCAATTTCCCCAAATCTTTCTCAATTATCAGTATCATCAGCTAGAGCCTAACGATATAGGGACCTTTATTTAGCAAAATATTTTCCGCATGTGACTTAGTATTTTGTGACTATGTAATTGGTTAGGACGAGTGCGCCTATCTTTTGGATGTTATTGTCCAGGGCATAACATAAACTAGAAACAGGACGATGTATATTTTTTTTTGTTGGTATTAGGTTACTACAACGAGAACCATAAAATCATATTCACTAAATGTCCCATGCTTATGAAATTTGGAATGTTGGTAGATGGTTACATTACACTAACCCATGTTTAATCACTATTACTTATCCCTATTTTGACTGTGTATGTATCATGCTTAGGTTTCTTTCTCCTATAGTAATGTGCCACATATTGCCAAGAGGTCCTCGAATTTTAGTCATATTTTATTAGTACATCGAATGTGCTTTGCATCCTCTATGAGTTATTTTAGTTTTTATTAAACGTATGATAAGGTTCTTTGAACGACAAGCCTAATAAACACAAACACTTGGGCTTGAGTGTTGTATTTAATTCATAGTTTGTAACCCAATTCTTCTGCACATTTCCAAAGAATTTTATGTAGATTCATACCATATCAAAGCACCAAGTTTGGGATAATCTTGTTATTGCCAACACGATCCAGCGAGTACATCAGCACAAGAAAAAGAAATATATAGTCCTGATGATTGGATTTTTGACGGTTTAGAATTTCACTAATAAAATCTCGTTGTAAAGTATAGTTTCTAAACCAACAATAATCCTTTCATACAAAATATTGTTTGTCACAAGTAACAAACCCCTAAATTTATAAACCGAAGTATTCAAACCTCGGTCGTTCTCCCTAGGAAGTACAATAAAGTGTCTTGTTATTGGTTATGAGTTATTTTGGGGTTTTGATAAGAGGCATGAAAGTAAATGGCAATGAAAATAAACTAACAACTAATAAAGCTCTTGGTAAGATATGAGAACTAGAAGTCCTATCCTAGTTATCCTCCTCAATTGTGATGAGAATTGTTCATTGCTCCCACTTAGTTAACCTCTTAACCATGGAGGGAAGTCAAGTGGATGAATCAATTTGATCCCTCTAGTCCTAATTAACTCCTAGAGGAATGACTAGCTTTAGAGGCATGCAAATCAATTAGCAACTTCTAATTACCAATCAACAAAGGAATTAGATGACTCAAGTGTCACTAATTACTCTACCTAAGCCAAGAGGAACAAAACCTACACTAAAATCCAACCAAGCATTTCATCAAACACTTAAAGTGCAATGGAAGTAAACATTATTAAATGCAAGAATTAAAGGAATCTACAACTACAAAAACAAGAGATCAACAATAGAAAAACAAAGGAGAACAATTATTAGGAATTACCTCTTATTGAATTGAAAGGAAATGGAAGGAACAATACTAGGTCTACAACAAAATATAAGAATAACATAAAGGGAATTATAACAAAGGAGTAGAAGAATGATGAATGTAACAACAAGGAATTGAAAGGTAGAAGTAGAAGAAGGTGAATTAAAATCTAGATCTAAGAACTAAACCTAATCCTAATCCTAATCCTAGAGAGAAGTGAGAGCTTCTCTCTCTAGAAACTAATTCTAACTAATCCAAAGTATACTATATGCTAGACTTAGATTGATTGATGCCTTCCCCTTAATCCTTCATCCTTTTATTCCTTTCTTCTAGCAATTGGCGCCAAAATGGGTTCAGAAACCCTTTCAAATCGCCAGGCACGTGTTGCATTAATGAAGTCATGTGCTATCATCGACGCGTGCGCGCACGGTACGCGTGCGCGTCCCTGGCCGATTCTGCAATGTGCGCGCGAGCGCCTTGTGCGCGTGCGCGTGCTTGGTCGAGATTAATTTCTTTGGCTTTTGTGCTTCTCTCCACTTGCATGCTTTCTTCCTTGCTCCCTTGATCCATGACTAGCCTATTTCAGCCTGAGATTACTAGCGAACATATCAAGGCATCTTATGGAATCAAAGAGGAACTAGAATTCATCAAAATAAGGCTTAAAAAGCATGTTTTTACACTTAAGCACAAATACGGGAGAGATTACAAAATCATGCCAATTCATAGGTTAAATGCGAGAAAAGGTTATCAAAATACTCTAAATTTAATACAAGATAAACCCTAAAAAGGGGGTTTATCAAGTCCCCAAACACGAATACTTAATGGGGCCACCTCATTAGGCTTCATGGGACCAAGTTGCCAATAATTTTCACAAATAGTCTAGAAATGTCCTAACCTCTAACTCCAAACATCAAATAAAATAACCTCAAAAGATGTAAAAATGTTTAGCCCAGTAAAGAAGAGCATATATAGTACAATTTAACTCAAATCAAAGAAAAGAAACGTATTATTCTGGACCCAATAATTCTTCAGAGGAACACAATGGAAATTTAGTTTGGTGTTCCCACTTTCCCTCCACACTTGCATTCAGTGACCTTAGGACCTCCAAAACCTAGAGCAAGTCAGCAACGATACCATGAGTTTAAACACAAGCAAAAAGATTGTAAAATGGGATAATCTTCTAACACATTGAAGCATAGCATATACCTTTACCTCCCAACAATCACCATTTAAGCTCCCAAACATCCGCATGTTCTAGTTCTTGGTCCTCCCCACTATAGCTTATTCCTTTATTGCTTCAACTCCCATAGCGTCTTTTCCCTCGCGAGGAACATTGTTAGCTTCCCTGTATAAAGTCGTCTTTGCGCAAGACTCTCCATGGTGAATCTAATTATTGCTAGTCATGATGGAAAGTAAACAAAACTTAAATATTTATTAATTCTTGGTACATACACCATGTAATGGAAGCCTAACAACACTACAAAATTCATTAAAATAGACAACTCTAAACCTCTGTAGTTTAATGGCAAATGCCCTTATCAACATTATGGATTCTTAGAGTAATCCCCTATTCCATTGGAATAACCAATAGCTTGGAGTCATCATCTCCGCAATATTTAGTATGCTTAGTATCGATTACTGCCCTCCTACTTGCAATACACCTATATTTAGTATGCTTAGTTCTCCTACAAGTTGTGCAACTCTATCTTTTTCCATTCACCCTCTTCGATCAAGGGTCTCCTTTTATTTTGATAATGACTGAGTTACACACACCTGCTACTGTGTTACTCATATTAGCATCAAGGGCCCTTGTATTTCGTGTCTCAAGGCCCCTACATAAACTTCGAATACTGTAGAGTGCTACCTTGAACAACTCTTGCTTCTTTTCCCCATAAAAAAAGCATCTATCGCGATGTTGCACAAAGGTCCTCATGCCTCAACAAGAACCCCTTTTCACTTGCTTCATTAATGTCATCCATGTACTCACCTATTGCTTTGGCATCTTTGGTCCACTTTTTTAGGATCCAGCACTCTGGTGTGGCCATCACCTGATCATACTTCATGACAAAAAAAATGTGCCTACACAGATAACCTCTTCATTCCCAAAAACCACGGTGACATTCTAATTTTACCAGTGTATGTTTGAATAATATAACGAAATATCTACCGAGGTTACTTTGCTCTTCCATAGTCTACACCTCATCGTCGATCCATCGTCTACTAACAAACTTAACCACACCAACAGCGTCAATCTCCTTTCTAACTTCAATAAAAATAGCTTATGTATACGGATTGGTGATCCATCTCTTGAGTGGATCCAAGCAAGTTGTCATGATCGGCATGCTATATATGGAAATAAACTGAACTAGAAGCTCGTTGTTGTGGTATTCTTGTAAAACTTAGTTAAATAATAAATAATAAAAAATTAAATGTAAGTAAAAAGGGTTAAGAAAATTGAAATTTATAACTTGAAAAATTGCCGAAGAAAAATTTAACTTAGAAAATAAATTTGGACGCAAAAATATGATAAATTGCGAAAAATGCGTATCGGCGTTAAAATTAGCTGTATCGGCTTAAATTTGTCTGATACTGCATGTGGGAAAATTAAAACTATAAAAATGATGACAAAAATATTTAGAATAAAAACCCAGAAACTTATTTTAAAGGTTTTGGCCCACGATAGGGCTAACAGACCAAACTTCACAAAATGGAGCCACATTGGGCCCAAGCCCACATACTTAACCCCTCACACTTAACACATTCAGCACCTTCCCCATTTGAAGAGAGAGAGAGAAAGAGAGAGAGAGAAAGAGAGAGAGGAAGAGAAGAGATGAGCCCTAGTTCACTATTCACCCATCACACTAAAATTCACATATCTCTTAATTGTAGCTCCGATTGAAGACCCGTTTGGGACTAGGCGACCACCTTGTCGTGCTCTTCAATTTTTTATACTACTTTTAATCCCAAGAACCTTGAGTCATTTTTGAGATTCCTTTTTAATTTGTGTTTTGGGTATGTGAATGTTGAAATATTGTGATTTTGATACTTTAGGGGAAGCTCAAGTATAATCTTTAGTGGAGTTTTGACCCGAGTTTAAACAGTACAAGATAAGAAAGCCCAATCCCTTCATTATCCCTAATTTTGAGTGAAAACCCTAGTGTAAATATTGAATAATTGGTGTAATTAGATTATATAGAGTAGCTTGGATTGCTTAGTCGATTTGGTGCATGATTGGGTGCTCGGTGTGGTTGCAGAGCTTTTGTTGAGGCTTTGTTTGGCCAGAAAGAGGAGGATTCAAGGGTTTGAGACCGCCGTCAAAGAGGTACAGGTTTTGGTTTTGGATAGGTATTATGTAAAATTGTGTGAAAACCTAGGCTAATTGCCCCTAGGATAGTGTTGAATGAAATAATTGTTGTTGTGAATGATTGATGGCTTAGTATGGATTTTGTGTTAGTTGATGGTTGAATGATAATATGTGTTAGCATGAACTTGGATAATGATATCTATGTATATATGAATGAAATTGGATATGAATGTTATGGTATGATTGTTTATTATGGTGATTAGTATGAAAATTGGGCCAGAGGCCATGATAGGGTGAGGTATCCCTTACCTGGTAAGTTGTGATAAGTTGGATAATTGCCATGTTATGATTGGTTGTGAAATAATGAGGTTTGGTTGAATAATTAGATTGTTAGTATTGATTTGTCGATAAGAAACTTTGGAAACGATTGATTGAATTGGAAATTTGGGTTGATTAGGAGTTGAATGGTTTGAAATTGATAAATGAGTGTTGAGAATGCTCAGAAATGGTTTTGGAGTGGTTTGAAACTGAATTGGATTAAGAATTGGTGGAAATGGACACTTTTGTGAAATTGGTAAAAACATAATTTTAATAAAACTTCGACAGGCCATAACTTGGTGCTTGAAGCTTAGATTTGCATGAAATTTCTCTTAAATTAAAGCTAGTGAAAAGAACTTTAAAATTGTCCATGAATGAAGGAAAACAGAATTTAGTAGAAAAAGTTATGAGCAATTGAAAACTGATATAAAAATCTAAAATTGCAGACTTTGCAGAAAACTAGCAAAACTAGCTGGTGTGTGCGCCCATAGGGCTGTGTGTGTGCACCATTCAGGGCAAGTGTTGCAACTTGTGCGTACGCACACCAATGGAGTTTTGCAAGTTGTGCGTACGCACGAGGGTGATGCGTACGCATGTGACCAAGATTGCCTTTTGATCTGTGCGTGCGCACAGAAGCGTGCGTATATACAGGCCCTGTCTCTTGAAGAAACTCTATTTTTGATTGTTTTGCTTTTTTGAAAAATTTGTAAACCCTTATAACCCCCAAATGAGGTCCGATAACTAGTTGTTAGAATCTGAAATGAGTGTGAGCAAATTGAATGGATTGAATTGAATTATTCTTGGATAAATATTTGGTTAAACTGGATGACATGGTTGCAGAGATGGTGGTTTGTCCTGCCGGCGGTGAGGATGGTGTTATTACCCCGCTCACGAGTGAATGGAATTACTGACAAAGAATTGGGATTAATGAATTCTAAGTTTGAGAAATTGAACAAGGGATTGTGATTAATGAATCTAATGATTATGAACTTGATTAAAGACATTACTGTTGACTGATTGTGGTCTGAATGACTAAAATAGCATGGACAGTGGTGAATCCTACTTGCACATTAATTTGAGTTTTGTCCTGAGCAAGGATGGTGATTAATCCTGCTTGTTCGTGGTTTTCAGGTAAGGACGGTGGTTAATCCCGCTTACTTGTGGTTTCTCTCGCATGAAAAGTGAGACGACACACCCCGTTGACGTGGGACGGATCTCTTTATTGTTTGGCACATTTATATCTCTGGGAGAAGGTGAGACGGTACTCTCTGTTGAGATATTGGTACCATGATTTGTTTAATTTCCTCTTGGGGATGCGCCTGAAAGACCGATCTGGGGTGTCAACTGGATTTTGTGTCGGGTTTTGCAGATAACTGACACGTTAGCTCATAGCCAGTAGAACAGGCTTGCATCATGTGCATTTATCTGTTATTGTTTGGTTGTGCATATTGTACTTGGATTGCTTATGTGAATAACTCTGTTTAACTACTAATTGCCATGTTTGTCATATTTGCTCTTGTTTGTGTTTGAATCTTATTGCTTGTGTTTGCTGCTAGTAAATTGTTTACTGAATTAAATACTGATCAACTGTGATACTGGAAATAAAGATGCTAAGATGTATTGGGAGAACAGAGATTAAGGACTACTAATATAGAAGAGAATTTAGTATATTCTGACCCTCTTTGGTTTAGTAATTAAAACCCTAAGCTTGAATCTTGAGTGTTGGAGTTTAAGATTACCTAGCGGGTTGATATAGTTTTACATCGTCTCTATTTGAAACTATTACCCTACTGGGAACCTTCGGGTTCTCACCTGTTGTGGAATTTTGTTGATTCTTAGATATAGGACGTGATGTATGATGAGCGGATAATTTATACGCTTTTTGGCATTATTTTTAATATGTTTTTAGTATGATTTAGTTAGTTTTTAGTATATTTTTATTAGTTTTTAATTAAAATTCACTTTTCTGGACTTTACTATGAGTTTGTGTGTTTTTCTGTGATTTCAGGTATTTTCTGGCTGAAATTGAGGGATCTGAGCAAAAATCTGATTCAGAGGCTAAAAGGACTGTAGATGCTGTTGGATTCTGACCTCCCTGCACTCGAAGTGGATTTTCTGGAGCTACAGAAGACCAATTGGCGCGCTCTCAACGGCTTTGGAAAGTAGACATCCTGGGCTTTTCAGCAATGTATAATAGTCCATACTTTGCCCGAGATTTGATGGCCCAAACCGGCGTTTCAAATCAGCTTTAGAATTCCCAGCGTTTAACGCTGGAACTGGCATAGAAATTGGAGTTAAACGCCCAAACTGGCATAAAAGCTGGCGTTTAACTCCAGAAAGAGCCTCTACACGAAAATGCTTCAATGCTCAGCCCAAGCACACACCAAGTGGGCCCGGAAGTGGATTTTTCTGTCATTTACTCAACTCTGTAAACCCTAGGTTACTAGTTCACTATTAATAGGATCTTTTGACATTGTATCTGTACCTCATGACACTTTACACGTTCCTTTGTGTACTTCTTACAGCATGAGTCTCTAAACCCCATGGTTGGGGGTGAGGAGCTCTGCTGTGTCTTGATGGATTAATGCAATTACTACTGTTTCTTATTCAATCATGCTTGCTTCCGTTCTAAGATATCACTTGCTCTTAACCCGGATGAATGTGATGACCCGTGACACTCATCATATTCTCAACTATGAACGCGTGCCTGACAACCACCTCCGTTCTACTTTAGATTGAGTAGATATCTCTTGGATTCTTTAATCAGAATCTTCGTGGTATAAGCTAGAATTGATGGCGGCATTCAAGAGAATCCGGAAGGTCTAAACCTTGTCTGTGGTATTCTGAGTAGGATTCAATGATTGAATGACTGTGACGAACTTCAAACTCCTGAGGGCGGGGCGTTAGTGACAGACGCAAAAGAATCATTGGATTCTATTCCGGCCTGATTGAGAACCGACAGATGGATAGCCGTGCCGTGACAGGGTGCGTTGAACATTTCCACTGAGAGGATGGGAGGTAGCCATTGACAACGGTGAAACCCTACATACAGCTTGCCATGGAAGGAGCCTTGCGTGTTTGATGAAGAAGACAGTAGGAAAGCAGAGATTCAGAAGATGGAGCATCTCCAAAACCTCAACCTATTCTCCATTACTGCATAACAAGTACTTATTTCATGTTCTTTTGCTTTTCACAATCAACCCTGATAATTTCTGATATCCTGACTAAGATTTACAAGATAACCATAGCTTGCTTCAAGCCGACAATCTCCGTGGGATCGACCCTTACTCACGTAAGGTATTACTTGGACGACCCAATGCACTTGCTGGTTAGTTGTGCGGGGTTGCAAAAGTGTGATTGCAATTTCGTGCACCAAGTTTTTGGTGCCGTTGCCGGGGATTGTTCGAGTTTGGACAACTGACGGCTTATCTTGTTGCTTAGATTAGGACTGCTTTATTTTTGTTGGTTTAGAGTCTTTTAGTCGAGTCTAGTTTCATATTCTAAGTTTGGTGTCAATTGCATGCTTTTGTTTTTCTTCTAATTTTCGAATTTGCATATCTTTAGTCCCTTTTGATCCGTAAAAATTTTAAGTTTGGTGTCATTTTGTTGTTTTTCTCTCTCCTCATTTCAAAGATCAAATCTTTTTCAAAATCTTTTTAATTGACTAATTGATTCAGTTTTCAATTTGCTTTGATCTTATTTTCTTTTAGTTTTCGAAATTTGATTTTATTTTCCATTTATTTTATTTTATTATTTTCGGTCAAAAAAAAATATTTATCTACTTGCAATCCATATCATTTCCCTTTATCCATCATGGACCTAAGTGGAATTGAACAGTCCAGAAGGACTCTGGGGTCATACGCTAACCCCATTACAGCTGCATATGGGAGTAGCATCTATACACCTCCCATCAAAGCAAGCAGCTTTGAACTAAATCCTCAACTCATTATCATAGTGCAGCAAAACTGCCAGTATTCCGGTCTTCCACAAGAAGAACCTACTGAGTTTCTGGCACAGTTCTTGCAAATTGCTGACACAGTACGTGATAAAGAGGTTGATCAGGATGTCTACAGACTATTACTGTTTCTATTTGCTGTAAAAGAGCAAGCTAAGAGGTGGTTGAATAACCAACCTACAGCAAGCATAAAGACATGGAAACAGTTATCAGACAAATTCCTGAATCACTTTTACCCTCCAAAGAGGATGACACAGCTAAGGCTGGACATCCAAGGCTTTAAACAAGAGGATAACGAATCCCTTTATAATGCCTGGGAGAGGTATAGAGGTATGCTAAGAAAGTGCCCCTCTGAAATGTTTTCAGAGTGGGTACAGTTAGACATCTTCTACTATGGGCTTATAGAAAAGGTTCAGATGTCTTTAGACCACTCAGCTGGTGGATCTATACACATGAGGAAGACAATTGAAGAGGCTCAAGAGCTTATAGACACTGTTGCTAGAAATCAATATTTGTATTCTAGCAAAGAGTGCTCTCCAAAAGATGAAGTCATGGCAGTAGCCACTGATCCTAATCCTCAAGAACAGATGATTGAGCTTAATCAACAATTACACCTGATGACAAAACAGTTAGCAGAATTTAAAGAGATGCTCCAAGAAACTAAAATTGCTAACAAGAACATAGAATCACAGTTGAATCAGACAAAACAGCAGCTATCTAAACAGATAACAGAAGAATGCCAAGCAGTTCAACTGAGGAGTGGGAAGACATTGAATAACACTGCTCAAAGTAGCAAAAAGTCAATAAAGGAACAATTGACAGAGGATAGCCAAACCACTATCCAAAATCCCTCTGAGGACAGTAAGAGCCCAGAGAGGAATACTATTGGCGTTCAAATGCCAGAAAAGGGGGGAAAGCTGGCGTTAAACGCCCATTCCCTGCCCAGTTCTGGCGTTCAAACGCCAGAAAAGGGGGAAAAGTTGGCGTTAAACGCCCATTTTCCACCCAATCCTGGCGTTCAAACGCCAAAGGGGAACCAGACACCTGAGAGTGCTGATAGTAACCCCTCTAAAAAGGCTTCTCCAACCACCTCTGTAAGGAATAAACCTGCAGTAACTAAGGTTGAAGAATATAAAGCCAGGATGCCTTATCCTCAGAAACTCCGCCAAGCGGAACAGGATAAGCAATTTGCCCGCTTTGCAGACTATCTAAGGACTCTTGAAATCAAGATTCCGTTTGCAGAGGCACTTGAACAAATACCTTCTTATGCTAAGTTCATGAAAGAGATCTTAAGTCATAAGAAGGATTGGAGAGAAACTGAAAAAGTGTTTCTCACTGAAGAATGCAGTACAGTCATTCTGAAAAGCTTACCAGAAAAGCTTCAAGATCCAGGAAGCTTTATGATACCATGCACATTAGAAGGTGCTTGCACCAAGACAGCCCTGTGTGACCTTGGAGCAAGCATCAATCTAATACCTGCATCCACTATCAGAAAGCTTGGATTGACTGAAGAAGTCAAACCAACCCGGATATGCCTCCAACTTGCTGATGGCTCCATTAAATATCCATCAGGCATAATTGAGGACATGATTGTCAAGGTTGGGCCATTTGCCTTTCCAACTGACTTTGTAGTGCTGGAAATGGAGGAGCACAAGAGTGCAACTCTTATTCTAGGAAGACCTTTCCTAGCAACTGGACGAACTCTCATTGATGTACAAAAAGGGGAAATAACCCTGAGAGTCAATGAGGATGAGTTCAAGTTGAATGTTGTCAAAGCTATGCAGCATCCAGACACATCAAATGACTGCATGAGCACTGATATATTGACTCTTTGGTGGAGGAGGTCAATATGACTGAAAGTCTGGAATCAGAGCTAGATGACATCTTTAAAGATGTTCAGCCTGATCTGGAGGAACTAAAGGAAATAAAAGAAATTCTGAAAATTCCTCAGGAAGAAGATAAGCCTCCTAAACCAGAGCTCAAGCCACTACCACCATCCCTGAAATATGCATTTCTGGGAGAAGGTGACACTTTTCCAGTGATCATAAGCTCTGCTCTAAATCCACAGGAAGAGAAAGCACTAATTCAAGTGCTAAGGACACAAGACAGCTCTTGGTGGTCCATAAGTGATCTTAAGGGCATTAGCCCAGCAAGATGCATGCACAAGATCCTATTAAAGGATGATGCTAAGCCAGTGGTTCAACCACAAAGGCGGCTAAATCCAGCCATGAAGGAGGTGGTGCAGAAAGAGGTCACTAAGTTACTAGAGGCTGGGATTATTTATCCTATTTCTGATAGCCCCTGGGTGAGCCCTGTCCACGTTGTCCCTAAAAAGGGAGGCATGACAGTGGTTCATAATGAAAAGAATGAACTAGTTCCTACAAGAACAGTTACAGGGTGGCGCATGTGTATTGACTACAGAAGGCTCAATACAGTCACCAGAAAGGATCATTTTCCTTTACCATTCATAGACCAGATGCTAGAGAGACTAGCAGGTCATGAATACTACTGCT
Source organism: Arachis stenosperma (assembly GCF_014773155.1). Classification (NCBI taxonomy): domain Eukaryota; kingdom Viridiplantae; phylum Streptophyta; class Magnoliopsida; order Fabales; family Fabaceae; genus Arachis; species Arachis stenosperma. The sequence continues at coordinate 8,292,539 of NC_080386.1, read as the reverse complement.
TTTTGGACGGCTACTCAGGTTACAACCAAATTGCAGTAGATCCTTAGGACCAAGAGAAAACAGCATTTACATGTCCTTCTGGAGTATTTGCCTACAGAAGGATGCCTTTTGGTCTGTGCAATGCACCTGCAACCTTTCAGAGGTGCATGCTCTCTATCTTCTCAGATATGGTAGAGAAATTTCTGGAAGTCTTCATGGATGACTTTTCAGTATTTGGAGACTCATTCAGCTCCTACCTTAACCATCTAGCACTTGTTCTGAAAAGATGCCAAGAGACCAACCTAGTTTTAAACTGGGAAAAATGTCACTTTATGGTGACTAAAGGAATTGTCCTTGGGCATAAAATTTCAAACAAAGGAATAGAGGTGGATCAAGCTAAAGTTGAAGTAATTGAAAAATTACCACCACCTACCAATGTTAAGGCAATCAGAAGCTTTTTGGGGCATGCAGGATTCTACAGAAGGTTCATAAAGGATTTTTCAAAAATTGCCAAACCTCTGAGTAATCTGCTAGCTGCTGACACTCCATTTATTTTTGATAATGAGTGTCTGCAGGCGTTTGAAACTCTGAAAGCTAAGCTGGTCACAGCACCAGTCATCTCTGCACCAGACTGGACATTACCATTTGAACTAATGTGTGATGCCAGTGACCATGCCATTGGTGCAGTACTGGGACAAAGGCATGGTAAGCTTCTGCACGTCATTTACTATGGCAGCCGTATTCTAAATGATGCACAGAAGAACTACACAACCACAGAAAAGGAGTTACTTGCAGTGGTTTATGCCATTGACAAGTTCAGATCTTATTTAGTAGGATCAAAAGTGATTGTGTACACTGACCATGCTGCTCTTAAATATCTACTCACAAAGCAGGATTCAAAACCCAGGCTCATAAGATGGGTGTTGCTTCTGCAAGAGTTTGATATAGAAATAAGAGACAGAAAAGGGACAGAGAATCAAGTGGCTGATCACTTGTCCCGGATAGAACCAGTAGCAGGAGCATCCCTCCCTCCTACTGAGATCTCTGAAACCTTTCCGGATGAGCAATTGTTTGCTATTCAGGAAGCTCCGTGGCTTGCAGACAGTGCAAACTATAAGACTCAAGGTTCTCCTTCTGTAACCATGGAGAGGAAGCATGAAGAGCTTCTCTCAAAACAGAGTCAAACAGAGCCCCCACAGTCAAACTCTAAGTTTGGTGTTGGGAGGCCACCACCAACTTCTAAGTTTGGTGTTGAACCCCCACACTCAAACTCTAAGTTTGGTGTTGGGAGGTTCCAACATTGCTCTGAACATCTGTGAGGCTCCATGAGAGCCCATTGTCAAGCTACTAACATTAAAGAAGCGCTTGTTGGGAGGCAACCCAATGTTATATTTATTATTTTCCTTTGTTATTTTATGTTTTCTATAGGTTGATGATCATGGGAAGTCACAAATTCAATTGAAAAAGCAGAAACAGAATGAAAAACAGAAAGAAAAATAGCACACCCTGGAGGAAAACCTTGCTGGCGTTTAAACGCCAGTAAGGGCAGCAAATGGGCGTTTAACGCCCAGTTTGGCACCATTATGGGCGTTTAACGCCAGAAAGGGGCACCAGACTAGCGTTAAACGCCAGGAATGGGCACCAAGCTGGCGTTAAACGCCAGAAATGGGCACCAGCCTGGCGTTTAACGCCAGAATTGGCAGAAAGAGCATTTTTGCTCGCCACTTGGTGCAGGGATGAATTATCCTTGACACCTCAGGATCTGTGGATCCCACAGGATCCCCACCTACCCCACCACTCTCTCTCTTCATTCCTCTTTTGCTCGAGGACGAGCAAACCTTCTAAGTTTGGTGTGGTAAAAGCGTTGCTTTTTGTTTCTCCATAACCATTTATGGCACCTAAGGCCGGAGAAACCTCTAGAAAGAGGAAAAGGAAGCCAAAAGCTTCCGCCTCCGAGCCATGGGAGATGGAGAAATTCATCTCAAGGGATGCACTTTCCTCCATAAAACTATTGGGAGCAAATTAACACCTCCCTAGGAGAATTGAGTTCCAACATGGGACAACTAAGGGTGGAGCACCAAGAACATTCCATCCTCCTCCATGAAATTAAAGAAGATCATAGAATCATGAGAGAGGAGCAACAAAAGCAAGGAAGAGACATTGAGGAGCTCAAGCACTCCATAAGATCTTCAAGAGGAAGAACAAGCCGCCATCACTAAGGTGGACCCGTTCTTTAATTTCCTTGTTCTTTATTTTCTTGTTTTTCGAATTTCATGCTTATGTTTATCCATGTTTGTGTCTTGTGATCATTAGTGTCTTAGTGTCTATGCCTTAAAGTTATGAATGTCCTATGAATCCATCACCTCTCTTAAATGAAAAATGCTTTAATTACAAAAGAACAAGAAGTACAGGATTTCAAATTTATCTCTGAAACTAGTTGAATTAGTTTGATGTGGTGACAATACTTTTTGTTTTCTGAATGAATGCTTGAACAGTGCATATGTCTTTTGAATTTGTTGTTTTAAGAATGTTAAAATTGTTGGCTCTTGAAAGAATGATGGAAAAGGAGAACTGTTATTGAGGATCTGAAAAATCATCAATTGATTCTTGAAGCAAGAAAAAGCAGTGATTCAAAAAAAAAAAAACGAAAAAAAAGGAAAGAGAAATAGAAGAGAAAAAGAAAAAGCAAGCAGAAAAAGCCAATAGCCCTTTAAACCAAAAGGCAAGGGTAATAAAAAGGATCCAAGGCTTTGAGCATCAGTGGATAGGAGGGCCTACAGGAATAACATCCTGGCCTAAGCGGCTAAACCAAGCTGTCCCTAACCATGTGCTTGTGGCGTGAAGGTGTCAAGTGAAAACTTGAGACTGAGCGGTTAAAGTCGTGATCCGAGGTAAAGAGAGTGTGCTTAAGAACCCTGGACACCTCTAATTGGGGACTCTAGCAAAGCTGAGTCACAATCTGAAAAGGTTCACCCAATTATGTGTCTGTAGCATGTATGTATCCGGTGGTAATACTGGAAGACAGAGTGCTTTGTGCCACGGCCAAGACTCATTAAGTAGCTGTGTTCAAGAATCATCATACTTAACTAGGAGAATCAATAACACCATCTGGATTCTGAGTTCCTAAAGAAGCCAATCATTCTGAATTTCAAAGGATAAAGCGAGATGCCAAAACTGTTCGGAAGCAAAAAGCTACTAATTCCGCTCATCTAATTGGAACTATGTTTCTTTGATATTTTGGACTCTATAGTATATTCTCTTCTTTTTATTCTATTTTGATTTTCAGTTGCTTGGGGACAAGCAACAATTTAAGTTTGGTGTTGTGATGAGCGGATAATTTATACGCTTTTTGGCATTATTTTTAATATGTTTTTAGTATGATTTAGTTAGTTTTTAGTATATTTTTATTAGTTTTTAATTAAAATTCACTTTTCTGGACTTTACTATGAGTTTGTGTGTTTTTCTGTGATTTCAGGTATTTTCTGGCTGAAATTGAGGGATCTGAGCAAAAATCTGATTCAGAGGCTAAAAGGACTGCAGATGCTGTTGGATTCTGACCTCCCTGCACTCGAAGTGGATTTTCTGGAGCTACAGAAGACCAATTGGCGCGCTCTCAACGGCTTTGGAAAGTAGACATCCTGGGCTTTTCAGCAATGTATAATAGTCCATACTTTGCTCGAGATTTGATGGCCCAAACCAGCGTTGCAAATCAGCTTCAGAATTCCCAGCGTTTAACGCTGGAACTGGCATAGAAATTGGAGTTAAACGCCCAAACTGGCATAAAAGCTGGCGTTTAACTCCAGAAAGAGCATCTACATAAAAATGCTTCCATGCTCAGCCCAAGCACACACCAAGTGGGCCCGGAAGTGGATTTTTCTGTCATTTACTCAATTCTATAAACCCTAGGTTACTAGTTCACTATTAATAGGATCTTTTGACATTGTATCTGTACCTCATGACACTTTACACGTTCCTTTGTGTACTTCTTACAGCATGAGTCTCTAAACCCCATGGTTGGGGGTGAGGAGCTCTGCTGTGTCTTGATGGATTAATGCAATTACTACTGTTTCTTATTCCATCATGCTTGCTTCCGTTCTAAGATATCACTTGCTCTTAACCCGGATGAATGTGATGACCCGTGACACTCATCATATTCTCAACTATGAACGCGTGCCTGACAACCACCTCCGTTCTACTTTAGATTGAGTAGATATCTCTTGGATTCTTTAATCAGAATCTTCGTGGTATAAGCTAGAATTGATGGCGGCATTCAAGAGAATCCGGAAGGTCTAAACCTTGTCTGTGGTATTCTGAGTAGGATTCAATGATTGAATGACTGTGACGAACTTCAAACTCCTGAGGGCGGGGCGTTAGTGACAGACGCAAAAGAATCATTGGATTCTATTATGGCCTGATTGAGAACCGACAGATGGATAGCCGTGCCGTGACAGGGTGCGTTGAACATTTCCACTGAGAGGATGGGAGGTAGCCATTGATAACGGTGAAACCCTACATACAGCTTGCCATGGAAGGAGCCTTGCGTGTTTGATGAAGAAGACAGTAGGAAAGCAGAGATTCAGAAGATGGAGCATCTCCAAAACCTCAACCTATTCTCCATTACTGCATAACAAGTACTTATTTCATGTTCTTTTGCTTTTCACAATCAACCCTGATAATTTCTGATATCCTGACTAAGATTTACAAGATAACCATAGCTTGCTTCAAGCCGACAATCTCCGTGGGATCGACCCTTACTCACGTAAGGTATTACTTGGACGACCCAGTGCACTTGCTGGTTAGTTGTGCGGGGTTGCAAAAGTGTGATTGCAATTTCGTGCACCAATGTACCTCGCTGAGCGTGCTGGATTGTCTTTGTAAAGCAAAGACTCTTTTGGAATTATATTGTGCTTAGTATATGTATTCTCCACTTTGGAATATGTATTTGTATATCCCTCTTAGAAATTTTATTTTGGAGAAACATGATTCTATTTTGGGTATACTTCTGGTTTGTAATACTTTCTAGTCGACCTTTCTTCGTAGGTCGAGACTATTACTTGCTATGTATATCTTTTTTAATCATATATATATATATATATATATATATATATATATATATATATATATATATATATATATGTACGTTTTATTCTTGTATATCGATGCTTTTATCTTTAACGCTACGTGTGAGATGGCAATTATCACTTTTGTTTTATCCTTTCTTCATAGGTTCCTAGCTATATTGCTATCTTTTGAGTATATACGTATGTACTTTTGCTTTTAGGTGTTGTAATGCTTCACCACTTCTAATTTACGACTATAGTGTAAGGCTTTGTGTAGTAGGATGTTATAATTGTCGGACAAGCAACTCAAGGTTCTGCACAAGTTCAAGTATTTGATGCCTAAAGCTTAGGCATTGGTCCACATCTCCCTCTTTGCATACATGACGGTCGGATTTCTATCGGTAAAGAATTTCACAAAAATAATCGCGTTGTAAGTATAGTTTCTAAACCAACAGAGTACAAAAGTTTGGTTGTCACAAGTAACAAAACCCAATAAAATTTATAACCGAATTATTTAAACCTTGGGTAATCTTCTCAAGGAATTGCAGGGAAGTATGATTTATTATTGGTTATGGAAAATAATATTTTTGGGTTTTGAAAGGTTGAACAGGAAAAATAAATTGCAGGAAAAATAAATTAATAACCAGAAAAACTCTTGACAAGATATGAAAACTGGACGTCCTATCCTAGTTATCCTTATCAATTATGATGAGAATTGGATTTTTTCTCCCACCTTATTAACCTCTAACTATGAAGATAAGTTAAGTGGATGAATCAATTTGATTCCTCAGATCCTAGTCAATTCCTAAGAAAAGACTAGAGTTATTGGAATTCAAATTAATTAGCAAAGATAACAATTATCAATCACAATGAGTTTGATAACTCAAGTGTCTCCAATTAATCAATTCATCAATTAAAGCCAAGAATATAAAAAACTAAGTAAAAATCATAAATCTGAAATACCTTAAATTATATTTAAACATAAATTCAAATCTAACATGAAAGGGTTCATAAGCCAATTTGGCAACATGAGTCAAATACAAGTAAAAGCATTAGAGTATCTAAAAGTAGAAGAGAAACATAAATTAAAGTAACATTGAACCTGGAGTGAAGATGAAATAGCTTAAAACTAATAGAAATCTTAAGAGAGAGGAGAGAGCCTATCTCTCTAGAAACTACATCTAAAAACCTAAAATTGTGAATAATGAATGTTTTGTTGTTGAATGAATGGATTCTTCCACTTTATAGCTTCTAATCTGTGTTTTTTGGGTCAAAAACTGGGTTAGAAACAGCCCAGAAATCGCTGGGGACGAAATCTGCCACGCTAATTTTTTTACAGAACGACGCATCTGCGTGATTCACACGTGCATATCGTTTTTCTGTACGGCCACTATAGCGAATTATATATCATTTCGAAACCCCGGATGTTAGCTTTCCAACGCAACTGGAACCGCCTCATTTGGACCTTTGTAGCTCAATTTATGACCGTTTGAGTGCAAAGAGGTCAGGCTGGACAGCTTAGCAATTTCTTCAACTTCTTATATTCCTTCCACTTTTGCATGCTTCCTTTCCATCCTCTAAGTCATTCCTACCCTGAAATCCCTAAAATCACTTAACACACATATCAAGACATTGAATGGTAATAAAAGAGGATTAAACATAGCAAATTTAAAGCCCAAAGAAACATGTTTTCAATCATAGCACAAAATCAGGAAGGAAAAAGTAAAACCATGCAAATAGTATGAATAAGTGGGTAAAGAGTTGATAAAAACTACTCAATTGAGCATAAGATAAACTATAAAATAGTGGTTTATCAACCTCCCCACACTTAAACATTAGCATGTCCTCATGCTAAGCTCAAGAGAAGTTATAAAGGAGTGAAGAGGAATGGTAAAACTTATGAAATGCAACCTATCTATATGAATGCAACTAAATGCAAAATGTTTCTACCTACTTGGTCAAAGTAAAAAAATCTTCCAAGAATAGACATGAACTGGATTTCACTAATTCAAATCATAAAATAAAGTACAAGTAAACTTGTAAGAAGAAAGCTTATGAAAGCAGGGAACATAGAATCAAGCGTTGATCCCTCACTGGTAGTGTATATCACTCTGACTCTCTCAAGTGTCTAGGGTTAATCACTCTACTCTTCTCTAGTCATACTTTCTAAACTTTATTCTTCATCTAACCAATCAACAAGTATTTAATGTACCAATGCAAACATATGAGGTCTTTTCAAGGTTGTAATGGGGCTAAGGTAAAGGTGAGGATATATATATGACTAAGTGAGCTATGAATTAAATCTTTGACTAGTCTAAGCTCTCACCTAACATACATGATGAGCGGATAATTTGTACGCTTTTTGGCATTGTTTTTAGTATGTTTTTAGTAGGAATTAGTTAGTTTTTAGTATATTTTTATTAGTTTTTAGTTAAAATTCACTTTTCTAGACTTTACTATGAGTTTGTGTGTTTTTCTGTGATTTCAGGTATTTTCTGGCTGAAATTGAGGGACCTGAGCAAAAATCTGATTCAGAGACTGAAAAGGACTGCAGATGCTGTTGGATTCTGACCTCCCTGCACTCGAAGTAGATTTTCTGGAGCTACAGAAGCCCAATTGGCGCGCTCTTAACGGCGTTGGAAAGTAGACATCCTGGGCTTTCCAGCAATATATGATAGTCCATACTTTGCCCAAGATTTGATGGCCCAAACCGGCGTTCAAAGTCACCTTAAGAAATTCCAGCGTTAAACGCCGGAACTGGCACCAAAGTGGGAGTTAAACGCCCAAACTGGCACAAAAGCTGGCGTTTAACTCCAAGAAGAGTCTCTACACGAAAAATGCTTCATTGCTCAGTCCAAGCACACACCAAGTGGGCCCAGAAGTGGATTTTTATGTCATTTACTCATCTTTGTAATTCTTAAGCTACTAGTTCTCTATATATAAGACCTTTTGCTAATTGTATTTTCATCTTTGGACATCTAGTTCTTAGATCATTGGGAGGCTGGCCTCACGGCCATGCCTAGACCTTGTTCTTATGTATTTTCAACGGTGGAGTTTCTACACACCATAGATTAAGGTGTGGAGCTCTGCTGTACCTCGAGTGTTAATGCAATTACTATTGTTCTTCTATTCAATTCAGCTTGTTCTTATTCCAAGATATTCATTCGCACTCAAGAACATGATGAATGTGATGATTATGTGACACTCATCATCATTCTCACTTATGAACAAGTGATTGACAACCACTTTTGTTCTACAGGCAAACATGGCTCTAATGTTTATCTCTTGGATTCCTGATACACGACGCATGGTTGATCGCCTGACAACCGAGCGCTCGCCTGACAACCGAGCCAGCCATTCCGTGAGATCAGAGTCTTCGTGGTATAGGCTAGAACTGATGGCGGCATTCAAGAGAATCCGGAAGGTCTAACCTTGTCTGTGGTATTCTGAGTAGGATTCAATGATTGAATGACTGTGACGTGCTTCAAACTCCTGAGGGCGGGGCGTTAGTGACAGACGCAAAAGAATCACTGGATTCTATTCCGGCCTGATCGAGAACCGACAGATGGATAGCCGTGCCGTGACAGGGTGCGTTGAACATTTCCACTGAGAGGATGGGAGGTAGCCACTGACAACGGTGAAACCCTTGCATAAGCTTGCCATGGAAAGGAGTAAGAAGGATTGGATGAAGACAGTAGGAAAGCAGAGAGACGGAAGGGACACAGCATCTTCATGCGCTTATCTGAAATTCCCACCAATGAATTGCATAAGTATCTCTATCTTTATCTTCATGTTTTATTCATATATCATTCATAACCGTTTGAGTCTGCCTGACTAAGATTTACAAGGTGACCATAGCTTGCTTCATACCAACAATCTCCGTGGGATCGACCCTTACTCGCGTAAGGTTTATTACTTGGACGACCCAGTGCACTTGCTGGTTAGTTGTGCGGAGTTGTGATGAAGAGTTGAGATTGCAATGAGCGTACCATGTTGATGGCGCCATTGATGATCACAATTCCGTGCACCAATACACATACTCTATATAACTCTAAAATCATGCCTAGCTACCCAAAATTCCCACTTTTTGCATTACATACTCATGTATCAACTTTTTTCTTTAATTTTATCACATATGCATTGATCTTTTATTAACTTAACATTGGAGTAATTTTGTCCCCTTATTTATTTATTTATATTATATATATATATATATCTTTTTCTTTTTCTCTTTTTCTCTTTTTCTCTTTTCTTTTTTTTTTTGTTTTTTTTTGTTTTTGAATTAAAAATATAAAAGTAAACATAACATATCAATGCACATGGATTTTTAAATTTTTTTCTGGTCTCACATGAGTAGGTACCCAAATTCCTAATATTTTATCAAAGTAAAAACATAACACATTCCCTTATTAACCCATGTTCCCACAGTTTTCCCACACTTAGTTGATACACAATCTCTATCTTAAGCTAACCAAAGATTCAATTGGGGTGATTACTTGTTTTTCCGCTTAAGGCTAGTGATGTGGTAAAATATAGGACAAATAGGGATTAAAAAGGCTCAAAGTGGCTAACAAGGGTAATTTGAAAGGGTAGGCTATTTTGGGATAAGTGAGCAAAAACAAATGATGGTCTCAATCATATGCAAGCATGTAACACATTAAACATTGGACATATAGACTGGAACAAAATATAGATTACAATCATAGAGAAGGAAACACACAAGAATAAAATATTATGGTTAAATAATGTAACCATGCAATTATGCTCAAATCTCATTGGTTTTGTGTGTTCGAGCTCTAAAACCATGTTCCAAATTAAAATTTCTTCAAACAAGTTTTTCGAAAAGTTTAATTCAAATTAGTGAAATGCTATAAAAAGTTTCTTGAAAAAGAAAATATTACTTCAACCAAGTGGTAAAATATGCACAAAAATCAAACAAACATGCAAATGCAACAACTCATTTAACAAAGAAAATTTAAACATTGGTGTTGAGACAGGAAGGTACTAACCCAGGAAAGTCGGTATCGACCTCCCCACACTTAAGGATTGCACCGTCCTCAGTGCATGCTAAGATGTGCAAGTGGACGGGGGTCGTGGTTCCTCAGCTGGTGCTGTTTTTGTTCTTTTCCTTGCCGGTGGTTTGGGAGTAGATCTTTCCTTGCCTTTCTTGGTGGCCATCCTGAAAAGGGAAGAAGTAAGTACATGTAAAGCTAAGGGTTTGAGCAAGAGAGGGAACAGTATATGTGGTAATCAATACACGGTAAAGAAGGATGTTGTTAACACATGGTCTAGACTACATGTGAAAAGTTCATCAATGGAAATATAGCAAGTGCATGTGATAACAATTAAATGCAAGATGTTTATTGGCATGTCGGCAAAGGCATGAGTAGCATAGAACAAGCATTCAATGTCCAAGTTAGATTACCAAATCTTTCAAACCAACAATCTGTTTGTAATTACAATATATTTAATCAATAAAATATAAAAGGGGTTTTGTGAAAAACAAGCATTTAGAGTAGTAGAATAAAAGAATTCTAAAAATAGTGCACAATGCCATATGGGCTTTTTCATAAACACTTAGCATGCGTGGTAAATATGTTATCGAAAGTATTAAATTGAACATGCAAGCAACCCTATAAAAAGTAATATAATTGTCAAACAATTTCTTAATAATTGGTGCACGAAATTGTGATCATCAATGGCGCCATCAACATGGTACGCTCAATTGTAATCTCAACTCTTTATCACAACTTCGCACAACTAACCAGCAAGTGCACTGGGTCGTCCAAGTAATAAACCTTACGCGAGTAAGGGTCGATCCCACGGAGATTGTTGGTATGAAGCAAGCTATGGTCATCTTGTAAATCTTAGTCAGGCAGACTCAAATGGTTATGGATGATATATGAATAAAACATAAAGATAAAGATAGAGATACTTATGTAATTCATTGGTGAGAATTTCAGATAAGCGTATGGAGATGCTTTGCCCCTTCCGTCTCTCTGCTTTCCTACTGTCTTCATCCAATCCTTCTTACTCCTTTCCATGGCAAGCTGTATGTTGGGCATCACTGTTGTCAATGGCTACAGTCCCGTCCTCTCAGTGAAAATGTTCAATGCACCCTGTCACGGCACGGCTATTCAGCTGTCGGTTCTCGATCATGTCGGAATAGAATCCAGTGATTCTTTTGCGTCTATCACTAACGCCCCACAATCGCGAGTTTGAAGCTCGTCACATGATGAGCGGATAATTTGTACGCTTTTTGGCATTGTTTTTAGTATGTTTTTAGTATATTTGGTTTAGTTTTTAGTATATTTTTATTAGTTTTTAGTTAAAATTCACTTTTCTGGACTTTACTATGAGTTTGTGTGTTTTTCTGTGATTTCAGGTATTTTCTGGCTGAAATTGAGGGACCTGAGCAAAAATCTGATTCAGAGACTGAAAAGGACTGCAGATGCTATTGGATTCTGACCTCCCTGCACTCGAAGTGGATTTTCTGGAGCTACAGAAGCCCAATTGGCACGCTCTCAACGGCGTTGGAAAGTAGACATCCTGGGCTTTCCAGCAATATATGATAGTCCATACTTTGCCCAAGATTTGATGGCCCAAACCGGCGTTCAAAGTCACCTTCAGAAATTCCAGCGTTAAACGCCGGAACTGGCACCAAAGTGGGAGTTAAACGCCCAAACTGGCACAAAAGCTGGCGTTTAACTCCAAGAAGAGTCTCTACACGAAAATGCTTCATTGCTCAGCCCAAGCACACACCAAGTGGGCCCGGAAGTGGATTTTTATGTCATTTACTCATCTTTGTAAACCTTAGGCTACTAGTTTTCTATAAATAGGACCTTTTACTATTGTATTTTCATCTTTTGATCACTTTAGATCTCTAGATCATCTTTGGACATCTAGTTCTTAGATCATTGGGAGGCTGGCTTCACGGCCATGCCTAGACCTTGTTCTTATGTATTTTCAACGGTGGAGTTTCTACACACCATAGATTAAGGTGTGGAGCTCTGCTGTACCTCGAGTATTAATGCAAGTACTATTGTTCTTCTATTCAATTCCGCTTGTTCTTTGTCCAAGATATCACTTGTTCTTCAACTTGATGAATGTGATGATCCGTGACACTCATCATCATTCTCACCTATGAACGTGTGACTGACAACCACCTCCGTTCTACCTTAGATTGGGTGAATATCTCTTGGATTCCTGATACACGATGCATGGTTGATCGCCTGACAACTGGTGCTCGCTGAAATGAGCCAGCCATTCCGTGAGATCAGAGTCTTCGTGGTATAGGCAAGAACTGATGGCGGTATTCAAGAGAATCCGGAAGGTCTAACCTTGTTTGTGGTATTCTGAGTAGGATTCAATGATTGAATGACTGTGACGTGCTTCAAACTCCTGAGGGCGGGGCGTTAGTGAAAGACGCAAAAGAATCAATGGATTCTATTCCGGCCCTGATCGAGAACCGACAGATGGATAGCCTGCCGTGACAGGGTGCGTTGAACATTTCCACTGAGAGGATGGGAGGTAGCCACTGACAACGGTGAAACCCTTGCATAAGCTTACCATGGAAAGGAGTAAGAAGGATTGTGAAGACAGTAGGAAAGCAGAGAGACGGAAGGGACCAAGCATCTTCATACGCTTATCTGAAATTCCTACCAATGAATTACATAAGTATCTCTATCTTTATCTTTATGTTTTATTCATCATCTATACCCATTTGAGTCTGCCTGACTAAGATTTACAAGGTGACCATAGCTTGCTTCATACCAACAATCTCCGTGGGATCGACCCTTACTCGCGTAAGGTTTGTTACTTGGACGACCCAGTGCACTTGCTGGTTAGTTGTGCGAAGTTTGTGTTTATGCCATGGTATTGAACACCAAGTTTTTGGATCATTACCGGGATTATTTGAGTTGTGAAAAATTGATCACAATTTCGCATACCAAGTTTTTGGCGTCGTTGCCGGGGATTGTTTTGTGTATGGACAACTGACGGTTCATCTTGTTGCTTAGATTAGGTATTTTTCAGAATTCTTAAGAGTGAATTCTAGTGTTTCAAGGTGATGATTTTACCATCACCAAAGCTGATTGATTATCATCAATTTAGCTCTTGAATGCAATGTCCTGCTGAAGCTTGGCTATCCATGTCTAAATCCTTTAGACTGAAGCTTTAGACTAACATTGCATGATTCCTGGAATTCTCATTAAGAATTTTGATACCTTTATTTTCTTCTTCCACTTAATTTTCGAAAAATCCAAAAAAAATTACAAAACCATAAAAAACCAAAAAGATTTTATGTTTCTTGTTTGAGTCTAGTGTCTAAATTTAAGTTTGGTGTCTTGCATGCATTGTTTATTTGATCTTGGTTCTATTTTCAAGTCAATAGTACAGGGAACTGAAGATTCAGAACATGCAGCAGAGGAATTACACAGAAAAAGCTGGGCGTTCAAAAACGCCCAGTGAAGAAGGACAGACTGGCGTTTAAACGCCAGCCAGGGGTGCCTGGTTGCGTTTAACGCGCAAAAAGGTAGTGCATTGGGCGTTAAACGCCAGAATGTGCACCATTCTGGGCGTTTAACGCCAGGATGGCACAAGGGGGAGGATTTTGTTTTCAAATCAATTTTTTTCAAGTTTTCAAAGTTTTTCAAAATCAAATCTTTTTCAATCATATCTTTTCAATCAATGTTTTCAAAATCAATTTCTTTCCTTTTTCAAGGTTACTTGCTAACAATTAAATGATTTGATTGAACATTTCAAGTATGTTGCCTTTTCTGTTGAGAAAGGTTTAATGTTTGAATCATATCTTTTCTTGTTAGGCAAGTCATTAATTTTTAAAATCAAATCTTTTTAAAATTGTTTTCAATCATATCTTCTCATCATATCTTTTTAATCACATCTTTTTCAAAACAGTTTTCAATCATATCTTTTTGATTTCTAATTTCAAAATCTTTTTCAAAAATTACTTGATCCCTTTCTCACTCTTGATTTTCGAAAATCAATTAAAGTTTTTCAAAATGTTTTTAAAATCTTTTTAATTACTTTTCGAAAAAAAACCTCTTCCCCTCTTCTCACATCCTTCTATTTATGGAGTATCACTCCTCCTCAATGCACAATTCGAACTCTATCTCACTAAGTTCGAATTCTTCTACCTCTTTCTTCTATTTTTCTTTTCCTCTGACACCTCAAGGAATCTCTATACTGTGACATAGAGGATTCCATATTTTCTTGTTCTCTTCTCTTTCATATGAGCAGGAACAAAGATAAAGGCATTCTTGTTGAAGCTGACCCTGAACCTGAAAGGACCTTGAAGCGAAAGCTAAGAGAAGCTAAGGCACAACTCTTTGTAGAGGACCTAACAGAAATCTTCAAAGAAGAAGACATGGCAGCCGAAAACAACAATGCAAACAATGCAAGGAAGGTACTGGGTGACTTTACTGCACCTACTCCCGACTTCTATGGGAGAAGCATCTCTATCCCTGCCATTGGAGCAAACAACTTTGAGCTTAAGCCTCAATTAGTTTCTCTAATGCAACAGAATTGCAAGTTTCATGGACTTCCATTGGAAGATCCGCATCAGTTTTTGGCTGAGTTCTTGCAAATCTGTGACACTGTCAAGACTAATGGGGTTGACCCTGAAGTCTACAGACTTATGCTATTCCCTTTTGCTGTAAGAGACAGAGCTAGGACATGGTTGGACTCACAACCTAAAGAAAGCCTGGACTCATGGGAAAAGCTAGTCAATGCCTTCTTGGCAAAGTTCTTTCCCACCTCAAAATTGAGTAAGCTTAGAGTGGAAGTCCAAACCTTCAGACAGAAGGATGGAGAATCCCTCTATGAAGCTTGGGAAAGATACAAACAGTTGATCAGAAAGTGTCCTTCTGACATGCTTTCTGAATGGAGCATCATAGGTATTTTCTATGATGGTCTCTCTGAACTATCCAAGATGTCTTTGGATAGCTCTGCTGGAGGATCTCTTCATCTGAAGAAGACGCCTACAGAAGCTCAAGAACTAATTGAAATGGTTGCAAATAACCAATTCATGTACACTTCTGAAAGGAATCCTGTGAACAATGGGACAAATCAGAAGAAAGGAGTTCTTGAGATTGATACTCTGAATGCCATTCTGGCTCAGAACAAGATATTGACTCAACAAGTCAATTTGATTTCTCAAAGTCTGTCTGGAATGCAAAATGCACCTGGCAGTACTAAGGATGCTTCATCTGAAGAAGAAGCATATGATCCTGAGAACCCTTCAATGGAAGAGGTGAATTACATGGGAGAACCCTATGGGAACACCTATAATTCTTCATGGAGAAATCATCCAAATTTCTCATGGAAGGATCAATAGAGACCTCAACAAGGTTTCAACAACAATAATGGTGGAAGAAATAGGTTTAGCAATGGCAAGCCTTTTCCATCATCTTCTCAGCAACAGACAGAGAATTCTAAGCAGAACCACTCTGACTTAGCAACCATGGTCTCTGATCTAATCAAAACCACTCAAAGTTTCATGACTGAAACAAGGTCCTCCATTAGGAATTTGGAGGCACAAGTGGGACAGCTGAGCAAGAAGATTACTGAACTCCCTCCTAGTACTCTTCCAAGCAATACAGAAAAAATCCAAAAGGAGAGTGCAAGGCCATCAACATGGCCGAATTTGGAGAGGAAGGAAAGGAAGTGAACGCCACTGAGGAAGATCTCAAATGGGCGTGCACTAGCTTCCAATGAGTTCCCTAATGAGGAACCATGGGAATCTGAGGCTCAAAATGAGACCATAGAGATTCCATTGGACTTACTTCTGCCTTTCATGATCTCTGATGAGTATTCCTCCTCTGAAGAGGATGAGTATGTCACTGAAGAGCAAGTTGCTAAATACCTTGGAGCAATCATGAAGCTAAATGACAAGTTATTTGGAAATGAGACTTGGGAAGATGAACCCCCTTTGCTCACCAAAGAATTGGATGACTTGTCTAGGCAGAAAATTACCTCAAAAGAGGCAGGACCCTGGGAAGTTCTCCATACCTTGTACCATAGGCACCATGACCTTCAACAAGGCTCTGTGTGACTTAGGGTCAAGTGTAAACCTCATGCCTCTCTCTGTAATGGAGAAAATAGGGATCTTTGAGGTGCAAGCTGCAAGAATCTCACTAGAGATGGCAGACAATTCAAGAAAACAAGCTTATGGACTTGTAGATGATGTTTTGGTAAAAATTGAAGACCATTACATCCCTGCTGATTTCATAGTCCTAGAGACTGGGAAGTGCATGGATGAATCTATCATCCTTGGCAGACCCTTCCTAGCCACAGCAAAGGCTGTGATTGATGTTGATGGAGGTGAACTGATCATCAAGTGAATGAAGAATCCTTTGTGTTTAAGGCTCAAGGATATCCCTCTGTCACCATGGAGAGGAAGCATGAAGAGCTTCTCTCAAATCAGAGTCAAACAGAGCCCCCACAGTCAAACTTTAAGTTTGGTGTTGGGAGGCCACAGCCAAACTCTAAGTTTGGTGTTGAACCCCCACATTCAAACTCTAAGTTTGGTGTTGGGAGGTTCCAACATTGCTCTGAGAAAATGTGAGGCTCCATGAGAGCCATCTGTCAAGCTAATGACATTAAAGAAGCGCTTGTTGGGAGGCAACCCAATGTTATATTTTATATATTTTTTCTTTGTTATTCTATTTTTTGTAGGTTGATGATCATGAGAAGTCACAAAATCAATTGAAGAAGCAAAAACAGAATGAAAAATAGGAAGAAAAACACACCACCCTAGGAAGAACCTACTGGCGTTTAAACGCCAGAAGGTTAGCAGATGGGCGTTTAACGCCCCAGTCTGGCACCATTCTGGCGTTTAAACGCCAGAAAGGGGCACCAGACTGGCGTTAAATGCCAGGAAAGGGCAAGAACCTGGCGTTAAACGCCAGAAATGGGCACCAGCCCGGCGTTTAATGCCAGAATTGGCTCAAAACGTGATTTTGCATGCCATTTGGTGCAGGGATGACTTTTCCTTGACACCTCAGGATCTGTGGACCCCACAGGATCCCCACCAACCCTACCACTCTCTCTCTTCTTCCCCATTCACCAATCACCTCAATACCTCTTCCCCAAAACCCTTCACCTATCAAATCCCATCTTTCTTCACCACTCACATCCATCCTTCACAAAACCCCACCTACCTCACCCTTCAAATTCAAACCACTTTCCCTCCCAAACCCACCCATAATGGCCGAACCCTACCCCTCCCCTCACCCCTATATAAACCCTTCTTCACTTCTTCATTTTCACACACCCTAAACACTACTTCTTCCCTTTTTTGGCCGAAACATAAGCCTCCTCCATCTCCTCCATTTTCTTCTTCTTCTACTCTCTTCTTTCTTTCTTTTGCTCGAGACGAGCAAACCTTTTAAGTTTGTGTAAAAGCAGCTTTTTGTTTTTCCATAACCATTTATGGCATCCAAGGCCGGAGAAAACCTCTAGAAAGAGGAAAGGGAAGCAAAAGCTTCCACCTCCGATCATGGGAGATGGAGAGATTCATCTCAAGGGTGCATCAAAACCACTTCTATGAAGTTGTGGCCTTGAAGAAGGTGATCCCCGAGGTCCCTTTTTCACAAAAAGAGTGAATATCCGAGATCCGACATGAGATCCGAAGAAGAGGTTGGGAAGTTCTTACCAACCCCATTCACAAGTCGGAATCTTGAGGTTCAAGAGTTCTATGCCAATGATGGATCACCAAGAACCATGATCAAAGTGTGAACCCGAACCCAAAGAATTGGCTTACAATGGTTCGGGGGAAATACTTAGATTTTAGTCCGGAAAATGTAAGGTTGGCATTCAACTTGCCTATGATGCAAGAAGATGAACATCCTTACACTAGAAGGGTCAACTTTGATCAAAGGTTGGACCAAGTCCTCACTGACATATGTGAAGAGGCGCCCAATGGAAGAGAGATTCAAGAGGAAAGCCGGTTCAATTGAGAAGGCATGACCTCAAGCCGTGCTAGAGGATGGTTAGGTTTATCCAACGCTCAATCATTCCCACTAGCAACCGGTCCGAAGTTACTCTAGACCGGGCCATCATGATTCATAGCATCATGATTGGAGAAGAAGTGGAAGTTCATGAGGTTATAGCCCAAGAACTCTACAAGGTGCGGACAAGTCCTCTACCTTGGCAAGGTTAGCCTTTCCTCATCTCATTTGTCACCTCTGTTATTCAGTTGGAGTTGACCATAGAGGGAGACACCCCCATTGATGAGGATAAGCCATCTAAGAAAAGGATGGAGCAAACAAGAGACCCCTCTCATCATGAGATCCCTGAGATGCCTCAAGGGATGCACTTTCCTCCACAAGACTATTGGGAGCAACTGACACCTCCCTAGGAGAATTGAGTTCCAACATGGGACAACTAAGGGTGGCACCAAGAACATTCCATCCTCCTCCATGAAATTAGAGAAGATCAAAGAATCATGAGAGAGAGCAACAAAGACAAGGAAGAGACATTGAGGAGCTCAGCACTCCATAAGATCTTCAAGAGGAAGAACAAGCGCCATCACTAAGGTGGACCCGTTCTTTAATCTCCTTGTTCTTGTTTTCTTGTTTTTCGAATTTTCATGCTTATGTTTATCCATGTTGTGTCTTATGATCATTAGTGTCTTAAGTGTCTATGCCTTAAAGCTATGAATGTCCTATGAATCCATCACCTTTCTTGAATAAAAAAAATGTTCTTAATTGAAAAAGAAAAGAATTGCATGAACTTTGAATTTTATAACAGTTTAATTATTGATGTGGTGGCAATACTTTGTTTTCTGAATGTATGCTTAAACAGTGCATATGTCTTTTGAATTTGGATTCATGAATGTTGGCTCTTGAAAGAATGATAAAAAGGAGACATGTTACTGAGGATATGAAAAATCATAAAAATGATTCTTGAAGCAAGAAAAAGCAGTGAATACAAAAAAAAAGGGAGAAAAGAGACGAAAAAAAAAAGAGAAAGAGAGAAAGAAAAAGAAAAGAAAAAGAAAGAAATAAAGTTGTGATCCAAGGCAAAAAGAGTGTGCTTAAGAACCCTGGACACCTCTAATTGGGGACTCTAGTGGATAATTTGTACGCTTTTTGGCATTGTTTTTAGTATGTTTTTAGTATATTTGGTTTAGTTTTTAGTATATTTTTATTAGTTTTTAGTTAAAATTCACTTTTCTGGACTTTACTATGAGTTTGTGTGTTTTTCTGTGATTTCAGGTATTTTCTGGCTGAAATTGAGGGACCTGAGCAAAAATCTGATTCAGAGACTAAAACTGCAGATGCTGTTGGATTCTGACCTCCCTGCACTCGAAGTGGATTTTCTGGAGCTACAGAAGCCCAATTGGCCCGCTCTCAACGGCGTTGGAAAGTAGACATCCTGGGCTTTCCAGCAATATATGATAGTCCATACTTTGCCCAAGATTTGATGGCCCAAACTGGCGTTCAAAGTCATCTTCAGAAATTCCAGCGTTAAACGCCGGAACTGGCACCAAAGTGGGAGTTAAACGCCCAAACTGGCACAAAAGCTGGCGTTTAACTCCAAGAAGAGTCTCTACACGAAAATGCTTCATTGCTCAGCCCAAGCACACACCAAGTGGGCCCGGAAGTGGATTTTTATGTCATTTACTCATCTTTGTAACCTTAGGCTACTAGTTTTCTATAAATAGGACCTTTTACTATTGTATTTCATCTTTGATCACTTTAGATCTCTAGATCATCTTTGGACATCTAGTTTCTTAGATCATTGGGAGGCTGGCTTCACGGCCATGCCTAGACCTTGTTCTTATGTATTTTCAACGGTGGAGTTCTACACACCATAGATTAAGGTGTGGAGCTCTGCTGTACCTCGAGTATTAATGCAATTACTATTGTTCTTCTATTCAATTCCGCTTGTTCTTTGTCCAAGATATCACTTGTTCTTCAACTTGATGAATGTGATGATCCGTGACACTCATCATCATTCTCACCTAGAACGTGTGACTGACAACCACCTCCGTTCTACCTTAGATTGGGTGAATATCTCTTGGATCCTGATACACGATGCATGGTTGATCGCCTGACAACTGAGTGCTCGCCTGACAAACGAGCCAGCCATTCCGTGAGATCAGAGTCTTCGTGGTATAGGCAAGAACTGATGGCGGCATTCAAGAGAATCCGGAAGGTCTAACCTTGTCTGTGGTATTCTGAGTAGGATTCAATGATTGAATGACTGTGACGTGCTTCAAACTCCTGAGGGCGGGGCGTTAGTGACAGACGCAAAAGAATCAATGGATTCTATTCCGCCTGATCGAGAACCGACAGATGGATAGCCGTGCCGTGACAGGTGCGTTGAACATTTCCACTGAGAGGATGGGAGGTAGCCACGGACAACGGTGAAACCCTTGCATAAGCTTGCCATGGAAAGGAGTAAGAAGGATTGGATGAAGACAGTAGGAAAGCAGAGAGACGGAAGGGACCAAGCATCTTCATACGCTTATCTGAAATTCCTACCAATGAATTACATAAGTATCTCTATCTTTATCTTTATGTTTTATTCATCATCTATACCCATTTGAGTCTGCCTGACTAAGATTTACAAGGTGACCATAGCTTGCTTCATACCAACAATCTCCGTGGGATCGACCCTTACTCGCGTAAGGTTTATTACTTGGACGACCCAGTGCACTTGCTGGTTAGTTGTGCGAAGTTGTGTTTATGCCATGGTATTGAACACCAAGTTTTTGGATTCATTACCGGGGATTATTTGAGTTGTGAAAAGTATTGATCACAATTTCGCATACCATCACAGTCATTCAATCATTGAATCCTACTCAGAATACCACAGACAAGGTTTAGACCTTCCGGATTCTCTTGAATGCCGCCATCAATTCTAGCTTATACCACGAAGATTCCGGTTAAGGAAATCCAAGAGATATCCACTCAATCTAAGGTAGAACGGAGGTGGTTGTCAGGCTCACGTTCATAGGTGAGAATGATGATGAGTGTCACGGATCATCACATTCATCAAGTTGAAGAACAAGTGATATCTTAGAACAAGAACAAGCTGAATTGAATAGAAGAACAATAGTAATTGCATTGATACTCGAGGTACAGCAGAGCTCCACACCTTAATCTATGGTGTGTAGAAGCTCCACCGTTGAAAATACATAAGAACAAGAGTGATCATTGGCCTCGGCCCCAGAGAGAGAACCAGACGAACCAAGATCTGATCTAAGAACTAGATGTCCAAAGATGATCCTAAGATCGAAAATGATCAAAAGATGAAAATACAAGAGTAAAAGGTCCTATATATAGAGAACTAGTAGCCTAGGGTTTACAAAGATGAGTAGATGACATAAAAATCCACTTCCGGACCCACTTGGTGTGTGCTTGAGCTGAGCATTGAAGCATTTTCGTGTAGAGACTTCTCTTGGAGTTAAACGCCAGCTTTTGTGCTAGTTTGGGCATTTAACTCCCATTCTTGTGCCAGTTCCGGCGTTTAACGCCGGGCATTCTTGAGCTGATTTGGAACGCCAGTTTGGGCCATCAAATCTTGAGCAAAGTATGAACTATTATACATTGCTGGAAAGCCCAGGATGTCTACTTTCCAACGCCATTGAGAGCGCGCCAATTGGACTTCTGTAGCTCCATAAAATCCACTTCGAGTGCAGGGAGGTCAGAATCCAACAACATCTGCAGTCCTTTTCAGTCTCTGAATCAAATTTTTGCTCAAGTCCCTCAATTTCAGCCAGAAATACCTGAAATCACAGAAAAACACACAACTCATAGTAAAGTCCAGAAAAGTGAATTTTAACTAAAAACTAATAAATATATAAAAACTAACTAAAACATACTAAAAACATACTAAAAACAATGCCAAAAAGCATACAAATTATCCGCTCATCACAACACCAAACTTAAATTGTTGCTTGTCCCCAAGCAACTGAAAATCAAATAAGATGAAAAGAAGAGAATATGCAATGAATTCAAAAACATCTATGAAGATCAGTATTAATTAGATGAGCGGGGCTTTTAGCTTTTTGCCTCTGAACAATTTTGGCATCTCACTCTATCCTTTGAAATTCAGAATGATTGGCTTCTATAGGAACTCAGAATCCAGATAGTGTTATTGATTCTCCTAGTTAAGTATGATGATTCTTGAACACAGCTACTTTATGAGTCTTGGCCGTGGCCCAAAGCACTTTGTCTTCCAGTATTACCACCGGACACATATATGCCACAGACACATAATTGGGTGAACCTTTTCAGATTGTGACTCAGCTTTGCTAGAGTCCCCAATTAGAGGTGTCCAGGGTTCTTAAGCACACTCTTTTTGCCTTGGATCACAACTTCATTATTTTCTTTCTTTTCCTTCTTTTTCTCTTTCTTTTTTTTTTCGTTTTTTTTTATTCACTGCTTTTTCTTGCTTCAAGAATAATTTTTTTATGATTTTTCAGATCCTCAGTAACATGTCTCCTTTTTCATCATTCTTTCAAGAGCCAACATTCATGAACCACAAATTCAAAAGACATATGCACTGTTTAAGCATACATTCAGAAAACAAAAGTATTGCCACCACATCAAAATAATTAATCTGTTATAAAATTTAAAATTCATGCAATTCTTCTCTTTTTCAATTAAGAACATTTTTCATTTAAGAGAGGTGATGGATTCATAGGACATTCATAACTTTAAGGCATAGACACTAAGACACTAATGATCACAAGACACAAACATAGATAAACATAAGCATGATTTTTCGAAAAACAGAAAAATAAAGAACAAGGAAATTAAAGAACGGGTCCACCTTAGTGATGGCGGCTTGTTCTTCCTCTTGAAGATCTTATGGATGCTTGAGCTCCTCAATGTCTCTTCCTTGCCTTTGTTGCTCCTCTCTCATGATTCTTGATCTCTCTAATTTCATGGAGGGGATGGAATGTTCTTGGTGCTCCACCCTTAGTTGTCCAATGTTGGAACTCAATTCTCCTAGGGAGGTGTTGATTTGCTCCCAATAGTTTTGTGGAGGAAAGTGCATCCCTTGAGGCATCTCAGGGATTTCATGATGAGGAATTTCCTCATGCTCTTGATGAGGTTCTCTTATTTGTTCCATCCTTTTCTTAGTGGTATCTATAGGACTTGGTCCAACCTTTGATCAAAGTTGACCCTTTTTGAGTTTGAAAAGGGATCTCGGGATCACCTTCTTCATGGCCACACTTCATAGAAGTGGTCTTGATGCACCCTTGAGATGAATCTCTCCATCATGACTCGGAGGTGGAAGCTTTTGCCTTCTCTTTCCTCTTTCTAGAAGTTTCTCGGCCTTGGATGCCATAAATGGTTATGGAAAAAACAAAAAGCAATGCTTTTACCACACCAAACTTAAAAGGTTTACTCGTCCTCGAGCAAAAGAAAGAAGAGAGTAGAAGAAGAAGAAATAGAGGAGATGGATGGCTTTGTGGTTCGGCCATTATGGGTGGGTTTGGGAGGGAAAGTGGTTTTATGAAGGATGGATGTGAGTTAGGAAGAGAATGGTGGGATTTGATAAGTGAGGGGTTTTTGGGAAAGAGTGGTTGAGGTGATTGGTGAATGGGTGAAGAAGAAGAGAGAGGGTGGTGGGGTAGGTGGGGATCATGTGGGGTCCACAGATCCTGAGGTGTCAAGGAAAAGTCATCCCTGCACCAAATGGCGAGCAAAATTTGCTCTCTGCACCAATTCTGGCGTTAAACGCCGGGCTGGTGCCCATTTCTGGCATTTAATGCCAGCTTCTTGCCCTTTCCTGGCGTTTAACGCCAGTCTGGTGCCCCTTTTTGGCGTTAAACGCCCAGAATGGTGCCAGACTGGGCGTTAAACGCCCATTTGCTGCCCTTACTAGCGTTTAAACGCCAGCAAGGTCTTCCTCCAGGGTGTGCTGTTTTTCTTTCTGTTTTTCATTCTGTTTTTGCTTTTTCAATTGATTTTGTGACCTCTCATGATCATCAACCTACAGAAAACATAAAATAACAAAGTAAAATAGATAAAATATAGCATTGGGTTGCCTCCCAACAAGCGCTTCTTTAATGTCAGTAGTTTGACAGTGGGCTCTCATGGAGCCTCAAAGATACTCAGAGCAATGTTGGAACCTCCCAACACCAAACTTAGAGTTTGAATGTGGGGGTTCAACACCAAACTTAGAGTTTGGTTGTGGCCTCCCAACACCAAACTTAGAGTTTGACTGTGGGGGCTCTATTTGACTCTGTTTTGAGAGAAGCTCTTCATGCTTCCTCTCCATGTTTACAGAGGGATATCCTTGAGCCTTAAACACAAAGGATTCTTCATTCACTTGAATGATCAATTCTCCTCTGTCAACATCAATCACAGCCTTTGCTGTGGCTAGGAAGGGTCTGCCAAGGATGATGGATTCATCCATGCACTTCCCAGTCTCTAGGACTATGAAATCAGCAGGGATGTAATGGTCTTCAATCTTCACCAGAACATCCTCTACAAGTCCGTAAGCTTGTTTTCTTGAATTGTCTGCCATCTCTAGTGAGATTCTTGCAGCTTGCACCTCAAAGATCCCTAGCTTCTCCATTACAGAGAGAGGCATGAGGTTTACACTTGACCCTAAGTCACACAGAGCCTTCTTAAAGGTCATGGTGCCTATGGTACAAGGTATTGAAAACTTCCAGGATCTTGTCTCTTTTGAGGTAATCTCTGCCTAACAAATCATCCAGTCTTTGGTGAGCAAAGGAGGTTCATTCTCCCAAGTCTCATTACCAAATAACTTGTCATTTAGCTTCATGATTGCTCCAAGGTATTTAGCAACTTGCTCTTCAGTGACATACTCATCCTCTTTAGAGGAAGAATACTCATCAGAGCTCATGAATGGCAGAAGTAAATCTATTGGAATCTCTATGGTCTCAGTGTGAGCCTCAGATTCCCATGGTTCCTCATTAGGGAACTCATTGGAGGCCAGTGGACGGCCATTGAGGTCTTCCTCAGTGGCGTTCACTGCCTCTCCCTCCTCTCCAAATTCGGCCATGTTGATGGCCTTGCACTCTCCTTTTGGATTTTCTTCTGTATTGCTTGGAAGAGTACTAGGAGGGAGTTCAGTAATTTTCTTGCTCAGCTGACCCACTTGTGCCTCCAAGTTTCTAATGGAGGACCTTGTTTCAATCATGAAACTTTGAGTGGTTTGGATTAGATCAGAGACCATGGTTGCTAAGTCAGAGTGGCTCTGCTTAGAATTCTCTGTCTGTTGCTGAGAAGATGATGGAAAAGGCTTGCCATTGCTAAACCTATTTCTTCCACCATTATTTTTGTTGAAACCTTGTTGAGGTCTCTGTTGATCCTTCCATGAGAGATTTGGATGATTTCTCCATGAAGAATTATAGGGTTTCCATAGGGTTCTCCCATGTAATTCACCTCTTCCATGAAGGGTTCTCAGGATCATAAGCTTCTTCTTCAGATGAAGCATCCTTAGTACTTCCTGGTGCAGCTTGCATTCCAGACAGACTTTGAGAAATCAAATTGACTTGCTGATTCAATATCTTGTTCTGAGCCAATATGGCATTCAGAGTATCAATCTCAAGAACTCCTTTCTTCTGATTTGTCCCATTGTTCACAGGATTCCTTTTAGAAGTGTACATGAATTGGTTATTTGCAACCATTTCAATGAGCTCTTGAGCTTCTGTAGGCGTCTTCTTCAGATGAAGAGATCCTCCAGCAGAGCTATCCAAAGACATCTTGGACAGTTCAGACAGACCATCATAGAAGATACCTATGATGCTCCATTCAGAAAGCATGTCAGAAGGACACTTTCTGATCAATTGTTTGTATCTTTTCCAAGCTTCATAGAGGGATTCTCCTTCCTTCTGTCTGAAGGTTTGGACTTCCACTCTAAGCTTACTCAATTTTTGAGGTGGAAAGAACTTTGCCAAGAAGGCATTGACTAGCTTTTCCCAAGAGTTCAGGCTTTCTTTAGGTTGTGAGTCTAACCATATCCTAGCTCTGTCTCTTACAGCAAAAGGGAATAGCATAAGTCTGTAGACCTCAGGGTCAACCCCATTAGTCTTGACAGTATCACAGATTTGCAAGAATTCAGCTAAAAACTGATGAGGATCTTCCAATGGAAGTCCATGGAACTTGCAATTCTGTTGCATCAGAGAAACTAATTGAGGCTTAAGCTCAAAGTTGTTTGCTCCAATGGCAGGGATAGAGATGCTTCTCCCATAGAAGTCGGGAGTAGGTGCAGTAAAGTCACCCAGCACATTCCTTGCATTGTTGGCATTGTTGTTGTTTTCGGCTGCCATGTTTTCTTCTTTGAAGATTTCTGTTAGATCCTCTATAGAGAGTTGTGCCTTAGCTTCTCTTAGCTTTCGCTTCAAGGTCCTTTCAGGTTCAGGGTCAGCCTCAACAAGAATGCTTTTGTCTTTGCTCCTGCTCATATGAAAGAGAAGAGAACAAGAAAGTATGGAATCCTCTATGTCATAGTATAGAGACTCCTTGAGGTGTCAGAGGAAAAGAAAAATAGAAGGAAGAAGTAGAGAATTCGAACTTATCAAGAAAGATGGAGTTCGAATTGTGCATTAAGGAATAGTGTTAGTCCATAAATAGAAGGATGTGAGAAGAGAGGAAGAAATTTTCGAAAATTAAGTGAAAGATTTTAAAAACATTTTGAAAAAACTTTAATTGATATTTGAAAATTAAGAGTGGAAAAGAAATCAAGTGATTTTTGAAAAAGATTTTGAAATTAGAAATCAGAAAGATATGATTGAAAACTTTTTTGAAAAAGATGTGATTAAAAAGATATGATTGAAAAGATATGATTTGAAAAACAATTTTAAAAAGATTTGATTTTAAAAATTAATGACTTGGCTAACAAGAAAAGATATGATTCAAACATTAAACCTTTCTCAACAGAAAAGGCAACTTACTTGAAATGTTGAATCAAATCATTAATTGATAGCAAGTATTTTTGAAAATGGAAAGAAATTGATTTTGAAAAAGATTTGATTGAAAAGATATGATTTGAAAAAGATTTGATTTTGAAAAAAATTTGAAAACTTGAAAAAAATTTGAATTGAAAACAGAATCTTCCCTCTTGTGCCATCCTGGCGTTAAACGCCCAGAATGGTATACATTCTGGCGTTTAACGCCCAAAGCACTACCCTTTTGGGCGTTAAATGCCCAACCAGGCACCCTGGCTGGCGTTTAAACGCCAGTTTGCCTTCTTCACTGGGCGTTTTGAACATCCAGCTTTTTCTGTATAATTCCTCTGCTGTATGTTCTGAATCTTCAATTCTCTGTATTATTGACTTGAAAAGACACAAATTAAAATTTTTTTTTGAATTTTTTTTATAATGAGGAATAATCAAAATGCAACTAAAATCAAATAACAATGCATGCAAGATACCAAACTTAGCAGTTTGTATACTACTGACACTAACAACATGAGAATGCATATGAGAAACAACAAAACACTCAAGTCAAGAGAATTTAAAGATCAGAGCAAGGAAATCATCAAGAACAACTTGAAGATTAATGAAGACACATGAATGAATGCAAGAAGAACATAAACATGCAATTGACACCAAATTTAAAATGAGACACTAGACTCAAACAAGAAATATTTTTGGTTTTTATGATTTTGTAAAATTTTTTTATTTTTCGAAAATTAAGTGGAAAAGAAAATAAAGGTATCAAAATTCTTAATGAGAATTCCAGGAATCATGCAATGTTAGTCTAAAGCTTTAGTCTAAAGGAATTAGACATGGCTAGCCAAGCTTCAGCAGGACATTGCATTCAAGAGCTAAATTGATGATGATCAATCAGCTTTGGTGATGATAAGAACATCACCTTGAAACACTAGAATTCATTCTTAAGAACTCTGAAGAAAAAATACCTAATCTAAGCAACAAAATGAACCGTCAGTTATCCAAACTCAACAATCCCCGGCAACGGCGCCAAAAACTTGGTGCACGAAATTGTGATCATCAATGGCGCCATCAACATGGTACGCTCAATTGTAATCTCAACTCTTTATCACAACTTCGCACAACTAACCAGCAAGTGCACTGGGTCATCCAAGTAATAAACCTTACGCGAGTAAGGGTCGATCCCACGGAGATTGTTGGTATGAAGCAAGCTATGGTCATCTTGTAAATCTTAGTCAGGCAGACTCAAATGGTTATGGATGATATATGAAAACATAAAGATAAAGATAGAGATACTTATGTAATTCATTGGTGAGAATTTCAGATAAGCGTATGGAGATGCTTTGTCCCTTCCGTCTCTCTGCTTTCCTACTGTCTTCATCCAATCCTTCTTACTCCTTTCCATGGCAAGATGTATGTTGGGCATCACCGTTGTCAATGGTTACAGTCCCGTCCTCTCAGTGAAAATTTTCAACGCACCCTGTCACGGCACGGCTATTCAGCTGTCGATTCTCGATCATGTCGGAATAGAATCCAGTGATTCTTTTGCGTCTGTCACTAACGCCCCACAATCGCGAGTTTGAAGCTCGTCACAGTCATTCAATCATTGAATCCTACTCAGAATACCACAGACAAGGTTTAGACCTTCCAGATTCTCTTGAATGCCGCCATCAATTCTAGCTTATACCACGAAGATTCCGGTTAAGAAAATCCAAGAGATATCCACTCAATCTAAGGTAGAACGGAGGTGGTTGTCAGGCACACGTTCATAGGTGAGAATGATGATGAGTGTCACGGATCATCACATTCATCAAGTTGAAGAACAAGTGATATCTTAGAACAAGAACAAGCTGAATTGAATAGAAGAACAATA
Source organism: Arachis stenosperma (assembly GCF_014773155.1). Lineage (NCBI taxonomy): Eukaryota > Viridiplantae > Streptophyta > Magnoliopsida > Fabales > Fabaceae > Arachis > Arachis stenosperma. Next base: position 8,263,720 of record NC_080386.1, on the reverse strand, counting down.
GTAATTGCATTGATACTCGAGGTACAGCAGAGCTCCACACCTTAATCTATGGTGTGTAGAAGCTCCACCGTTGAAAATACATAAGAACAAGAGTGATCATTGGCCTCGGCCCCAGAGAGGGAACCAGAAGAACCAAGATCTGATCTAAGAACTAGATGTCCGAAGATGATCCTAAGATCGAAAATGATCAAAAGATGAAAATACAATAGTAAAAGGTCCTATATATAGAGAACTAGTAGCCTAGGGTTTACAAAGATGAGTAGATGACATAAAAATCCACTTCCGGACCCACTTGGTGTGTGCTTGGGCTGAGCATTGAAGCATTTTCGTGTAGAGACTTCTCTTGGAGTTAAACGCCAGCTTTTGTGCCAGTTTGGGCGTTTAACTCCCATTCTTGTGCCAGTTCCGGCGTTTAACGCCGGGCATTCTTGAGCTGATTTGGAACGCCGGATTGGGCCATCAAATCTTAGGCAAAGTATGAACTATTATACATTGCTGGAAAGCCCAGGATGTCTACTTTCCAACGCCGTTAAGAGCGTGCCAATTGGGCTTCTGTAGCTCCAGAAAATCCACTTCGAGTGCAGGGAGGTCAGAATCCAACAGCATCTGCAGTCCTTTTCAGTCTCTGAATCAGATTTTTGCTCAAGTCCCTCAATTTCAGCCAGAAAATACCTGAAATCATAGAAAAATACACAAACTCATAGTAAAGTCTAGAAAAGTGAATTTTAACTAAAAACTAATAAAAATATAATAAAAACTAACTAAAACATACTAAAAACATACTAAAAACAATGCCAAAAAGCGTACAAATTATCCGCTCATCAATAATCCACAAGTAAAATATAGAGAATAATGACCAAAATAAATTTCTAATACCAATAAAGAGGGTTTAAAAAGAAAAAGAAAAAGAAAATATAGATAATAAAAGTAAAAAGAGGGAAGAAGAAGAAAATAAAAATAATAATGGAAAAGTAAAGAGAGAAGAAGGAAAGAAAAGAACCTTGATGATGATTGTGAAGAAGAAAGAAGGGGGAAGAGTAAGTAAAAAGTGAGAAAGAATAAAAAAGGAGGGAAGGAGGAAGAAAGAAAGAAGAAGGGAAAAGAAAGATTAGGATTCGGGGAAGAAAAGATAAGATATTTTGGCTGATTTGGATAAGCTGTGTGGCGCAGGTGACGCGAACGCGTGGGTCACGTGTTCGCGTGAGTGGCCATTTTTTGAAAAATGACGCGGACGCGTCGGTCACGCGGATGTGTGACATGATTTGCGCTGGTGGTGCGAGGGCAGTGATGAGCGGATAATTTATACGCCTTTTGGCATTGTTTTAGGTAATTTTTAGTAGGATCTAGCTATTTTTAGGGATGTTTTTATTAGTTTTGTTGCAAAATTCACATTTCTGGACTTTACTATGAGTTTGTATTTTTTTTTGTGATTTCAGGTATTTTATGGCTGAAATTGAGGGACTTGAGCTAAAATCTGATTCAGGCTGACAAAGGACTGCTGATGTTGTTGGATTCTGACCTCCCTGCACTCAAAATAGATTTTCTGGAGCTACAAAACTCTAAATGGAGCGCTCTCAACGGGTTTGGAAAGTAGACATTCAGATCTTTCCAGCAATATATAATAGTCCATACTTTGTTCGAGTTTAGACGACGCAAACTGGCGTTCAACGCCAGTTCCATGCTGCATTCTGGACTAAAATGCCAGAAACACGTCACAAACCAGAGTTAAACGCCAAAAACACGTTACAACTTGGCATTTAACCCCAAGAGAAGCCTCTGCACGTGTAAAGCTCAAGCTCAGCCCAAGCACATACCAAAGTGGGCCCTGGAAGTGGATTTCTGCAATTAGACTTATTTCTGTAAACCCTAGTAGCTAGTTTAGTATAAATAGAACTTTTTATTATTGTACTAAGGGTCCTTCTCCCTAATTTCGAATTTCATATCATATTTTGGGGGCTGGCCATTTGGCCATGCCTGGACCACCATCACTTATGTATTTTCAACGGTGGAGTTTCTACACACCATAGATTAAGGTGTGGAGCTCTGCTGTACCTCGAGTTTTAATGCAAAGTACTACTATTTTCTATTCAATTCATTCTTATTCTTATTCTAAGATATTACTCGTACTTCAACCTGATGGATGTGATGATCCGTGACACTCATCATCATCCGTCTCTATGAACGCGTGCCTGACAACCACTTCCGTTCTACAAGCGAAAGCTAGAGTGAATATCTCTTGGATTCCTTAACCAGAATCTTCGTGGTATAAGCTAGAATTATTGGCGGCCATTCTTGAGAATCCGAAAAGTCTAAACCTTGTCTGTGGTATTCCGAGTAGGATTCAGGGATTGAATGACTATGACGAGCTTGAAACTCGCGATTGTTGGGCGTAGTGACAGACACAAAAGAATCAATGGATTCTATTCCGACATGATCGAGAACCGACAGATGATTAGCGGTGCTGTGATAGAGCATTTGGACCATTTTCACTGAGAGGATGGGAAATAACCATTGACAACGGTGATGCCCTACATATGGCTTGCCATGGAAAGGAGTTTGAAGAATTGGATGAAAGCAGTAGGAAAGCAGAGATTCAACAGGAACAAGCATCTCTATGTACTTATCTAAAATTTCCACCATTGAATTACATAAGTATCTCTATCATTATTTTAATGCTTTATTTATTATTATTTTTGAAAACTATTATAACCATTTGAATCCGCCTAATTGAGATTTACAAGATGACCATAGCTTGCTCCATACCAACAATCTCCGTGGGATCGACCCATACTCACGTAAGGTTTATTACTTGGACGACCCAGTGCACTTACTGGTTAGTTGTGCGAAGTTATGAAGAATGTGAGTGAACCATAGTAGTGTGCATCAAGTATTTGGAGCCGTTACTAAGAATTGTTCAAGTTATGAAAAGAGTAAATCACAATTTTGCTTATCAGGCAGCCTCGCATTCACGTAACTTTCTGTTTCAGACTCATTTTGCCAAAATTTAGGGTGACGCATTCGCGTGGGTCACGCGTTCGCGTGAATGGCCAATTTTTGAAAAGCAACGCGGACGCGTGGGGCACGCGTTCACGTGGTAGGGCTTGTGCTTCTAGCATCATTCCAGCACCACTCCATCATAACTTGCTGCCATATACCTCTTTACGTCGATTTTGCAGGGTCACGCATGCGCGTGGGTGACGCGCACGCGTGGGGAGGCTATTTTCTAAAATGACGCGGGCGCGTTTGCAACGTGTTCACGTGGGCATGCTTGTGCCTAAGGCACGCCTCCAGCTACGCCTCCAGCCACGCTTTCGCGTGACTCTCTGCTTCTTTTCTTCTCGTGTCCAAGGCACGGCGCGGCGGTGCTGGGTGGCTGGTCGGTGGTGGTAGTTGTGTAGGGGAGAAGAGAGAGTGCAGAGGGGGAGGGGAGAAGAGAATGGGTTGATGCGATGGGGGTTAGGGTTTCGCGTGGGTTGGGTTAGTGGATTCAAATCCACGCGAACGCGTGGAGCACGCGATCGCGTGATTGAGGTGGAAAGGGAATGACGCGGACACGTCATTGACGCGATCGCGTGAGTGAGGTATAACGTAAGTGACGCGTACATGTGAAACACGCGAACGCGTCGCTTGAAATTGTGCTAAACGCACAATTCCAGCGTCGTTTTGGCGCAACTCTCTCTTTCCATTTAGGGGGCCATAATATCCACGCGACGCGTACGCGTCGCCCACGCTTTTCGCGTGGTGTGTGTGTAGTGTAAATGACGTGATCGCGTCACTGATGCGAACGCGTGGCCCAATTTGTGCCTAACGCACACTAGCCGTACGATTCCAACCCAACTTTTTGGGCGTTGGATCTTGATGCCGATTTGCAATCGACGCCCACGCGTGGCCCAGGCGAACGCGTGGGGTCTTTTTTTGGGCAGTATGCAGAATGCAATGCTGATATGGATGTTATGAATAATTCCAGGTTCAATAAAATAAAATAAAATAGAATAAAACTTAAAAACAAACAAAACGAGATAAAAATTGAAATTGAAAAAGGAACGATCATACCATGGTGGGTTGTCTCCCACCTAGCACTTTTAGTTAAAGTCCTTAAGTTGGACATTTGGTGAGCTCCCTGTTATGGTGGCTTGTGCTTGAATTCATCCAAAAATCTCCACCAATGTTTGGAATTCCAGTAGCCTCCGGGATCCCAAACTAGGCACATAAAGCCTTCAAGCAAGTCAAAGTAGATGACTAGGTCCCAAGAGTGCTGATTGCCAGAATGAATTCCGGGGTCCCAGACCTTACTTTTACATCCGTTTTTGTCTTGATCTGGATTTTTCCAACCGGGTGGTGCAGAATTCAGATTCTCACTAAAATGACCAAACAGCTTCTGAGACCCACTCGATCGGACTCTACACCAATCCTTGCACTTCAAATTGAAGCGTGGAATCTTATTAGATCTTGCGTACCAGCTCTGAGTACGAACCATTTTTCTCTTACTCTTAAAGCCGCAGAGAGCTCTAAGCTGGCCATCTGTTTCAAGCAAACCATATTCAAGTGGAAAAATAAAAATAAAGGCTAAGGATGTTACCCACATGAAGTTGGTATTGGGTGGTAATGGCCTTGGAATAGGTGTTTCCAGTGGTCTTGCAAGCTCTCCTGCCTTGTATCCTTCTGTGAATTCCTCCACTTCATTGCAAACTTCTTCAATTGCAACCACGTCTTGATCAAAGTCTTCGATTTCTTCCTCATCACTCAAGTCATAAGTTGGAGGTTGAGAAAAATCTACCTCAACATCATCTTCGTATTCACTTGGGAAAGGTTCTTCTGTTTCAAAGAAGTCACTTGCGGATGCAAGTTCGTTACTAGGAGAACTTGACTCATGATTATCATTATCAAGAAAACTAACGTCTTGAGTTGTTCCGTCCAGTTCTTCATAGGATACCTGCTTTGGGGGTTGTGCACTATCCTCCTTAGCATCAATTGTAACTTCCTTGACGGAATTTTCTACAACACTGGATTCCCATGGAGGTTCAGTATCTCCTAAGTCTTCAACCAATTCTTCTTCTTCGATAATTTTGGCTTCCTCCAATTGTTCCAGTACAAAGTCATGCTCCTTACTGTCCACCGGAGTTTCTAGTATCTCCTTCATGCTACGTTCATTGTTAGATTGTCCACATGAAGCCATGGGGGTTCCTGGGGTATTGATGAGCGGATAATTTGTACGCTTTTTGGCATTGTTTTTAGTATGTTTTTAGTATGATTTAGTTAGTTTTTAGTATATTTTTATTAGTTTTTAGTTAAAATTCACTTTTCTGGATTTTACTATGAGTTTGTGTGTTTTTCTGTGATTTCAGGTATTTTCTGGCTGAAATTGAGGGACCTGAGCAAAAATCTGATTCAGAGACTGAAAAGGACTGCAGATGCTGTTGGATTCTGACCTCCCTGCACTCGAAGTGGATTTTCTGGAGCTACAGAAGCCCAATTGGCGCGCTCTCAATGGCATTGGAAAGTAGACATCCTAGGCTTTCCAGAAATATATAATAGTCCATACTTTGCCCAAGATTTGATGGCCCAAACCGGCGTTCAAAGTCACCCTCAGAATTCCCAGCGTTAAACGCCGGAACTGGCACAAGAATGGGAGTTAAACGCCCAAACTGGCACCAAAGCTGGCGTTTAACTCCAAGAAGAGTCTCTACACGAAAATGCTTCATTGCTCAGCCCAAGCACACACCAAGTGGGCCCGGAAGTGGATTTTTATGTCATTTACTCATCTTTGTAAACCTTAGGCTACTAGTTTTCTATAAGTAGGACCTTTTACTATTGTGTTTTCATCTTTCAATCTTGGAAGCTTTTGATCATGTTTTTATGATTGAACCCTTTTTGGGAGGCTGGCCTCACGGCCATGCCTAGACCTTGTTCTTATATATTTTCAACGGTGGAGTTTCTACACACCATAGATTAAGGTGTGGAGCTCTGCTGTACCTCGAAGTATTAATGCAATTACTATTGTTCTTCTATTCAATTCCGCTTGTTCTTGTTCTAAGATATCACTTGTCCTTCAACTTGATGAATGTGATGATCCGTGACACTCATCATCATTCTCACCTATGAACGTGTGACTGACAACCACCTCCGTTCTACCTTAGATTGGGTGAATATCTCTTGGATTCCTGATACACGATGCATGGTTGATCGCCTGACAACCGAGTGCTCGCCTGACAACCGAGCCAGCCATTCCGTGAGATCAGAGTCTTCGTGGTATAGGCTAGAACTGATGGCGGCATTCAAGAGAATCCGGAAGGTCTAACCTTGTCTGTGGTATTCTGAGTAGGATTCAATGATTGAATGACTGTGACGTGCTTCAAACTCCTGAGGGGGGGCGTTAGTGACAGACGCAAAAGAATCAATGGATTCTATTCCGGCCTGATCGAGAACCGACAGATGGATAGCCGTGCCGTGACAGGGTGCGTTGAACATTTCCACTGAGAGGATGGGAGGTAGCCACTGACAACGGTGAAACCCTTGCATAAGCTTGCCATGGAAAGGAGTAAGAAGGATTGGATGAAGACAGTAGGAAGCAGAGAGACGGAAGGGACACAGCATTCATGCGCTTATCTGAAATTCCCACCAATGAATTACATAAGTATCTCTATCTTTATCTTTATGTTTTATTCATATATCATCTGTACCCAGTTGAGTCTGCCTGACTAAGATTTACATGGTGACCATAGCTTGCTTCATACCAACAATCTCCGTGGGATCGACCCTTACTCGCGTAAGGTTTATTACTTGGACGACCCAGTGCACTTGCTGGTTAGTTGTGCGGAGTTGTGATGAAGAGTTGAGATTGCAATGAGCGTACCATGTTGATGACGCCATTGATGATCACAATTCCGTGCACCAAGTTTTTGGCGCCGTTGCCGGGGATTGTTCGAGTATGGACAACTGACGGTTCATCTTGTTGCTTAGATTAGGTATTTTTCAGAATTCTTAAGAGTGAATTCTAGTGTTTCAAGGTGATGTTCTTACCATCACCAAAGCTGATTGATTCTCATCAATTTAGCTCTTGAATGCAATGTCCTGCTAAAGCTTGGCTAACCATGTCTAATTCCTTTAGACTAAAGCTTTGGACTAACATTGCATGATTCCTGGAATTCTCGTTAAGAATTTTGAAACCTTTATTTTCTATTTCCATATAATTTTCGAAAAATCCAAAAAAAAATTTCAAAATCATAAAAACCAAAAATATTTTATGTTTCCTGTTGAGTCTAGTGTCTCATTTTAAGTTTGGTGTCTTGCATGCATTGTTTATTTGATCTTGGTTCTATTTTCAAGTCAATAGTACAGGGAACTGAAGATTCAGGACATGCAGCAGAGGAATTACACAGAAAAAGCTGGGCGTTCAAAACGCCCAGTGAAGAAGGACAGACTGGCGTTTAAACGCCAGCCAGGGTGCCTGGTTGGGCGTTTAACGCCCAAAAAGGTAGTGCATTGGGAGTTAAACGCCAGAATGTGCACCATTCTGGGCGTTTAACGCCATGATGGCACAAGGGGGAGGATTTTGTTTTCAAATCAATTTTTTTTCAAGTTTTCAAAGTTTTTCAAAATCAAATCTTTTTCAAATCATATCTTTTCAATCAAATGTTTTCAAAATCAATTTCTTTCCTTTTTCAAAGATACTTGCTAACAATTAATGATTTGATTGAACATTTCAAGTATGTTGCCTTTTCTGTTGAGAAAGGTTTAATGTTTGAATCATATCTTTTCTTGTTAGCCAAGTCATTGATTTTTTTTAAAATCAATTTTTTTTAAATTGTTTTTAAATCATATCATTTCAATCATATCTTTTTAAAACTATAACTTTTCAATCATATCTTTTTAATCACATCTTTTTCAAAATAATTTTCAATCAAATCTTTTTGATTTCTAATTTCAAAATCTTTTTCAAAAAATTACTTGATCCCTTTCTCACTCTTGATTTTCAAAAATCAAATTAAAGTTTTTCAAAATGCTTTTAAAATCTTTTTAATTAATTTTCGAAAAAGCTCTTCCCCTCTTCTCACATCCTTCTATTTATGAAGTACTACTCCTCCTCAATGCACAATTCGAACTCTATCTCACTAAGTTCGAATTCTTCTACCTCTTCCTTCTAATTTTCTGTTCCTCTGACACCTCAAGGAATCTCTATACTGTGACATAGAGGATTCCACATTTTCTTGTTCTCTTCTCTTTCATATGAGCAGGAACAAAGACAAAGGCATTCTTGTTGAAGCTGACCCTGAACCTGAAAGGACCCTGAAGCGAAAGTTAAGAGAAGCTAAGGCACAACTCTCTGCAGAGGACCTAACAGAAATCTTCAAAGAAGAAGAACCCATGGCAGCCGAAAACAACAACAATGACAACAATGCAAGGAAGGTGCTTGGTGACTTTACTGCACCTACTCCCGATTTCTATGGGAGAAGCATCTCTATCCCTGCCATTGGAGCAAACAACTTTGAGCTTAAGCCTCAATTAGTTTCTCTAATGCAACAGAATTGCAAGTTTCACGGACTTCCATTGGAAGATCCTCATCAGTTTTTGGCTGAGTTCTTGCAAATCTGTGACACTGTCAAGACTAATGGGGTTAACCCTGAGGTCTACAGACTTATGCTATTCCCTTTTGCTATAAGAGACAGAGCTAGGACATGGTTGGACTCACAACCTAAAGAAAGCCTGGACTCATGGGAAAAGCTAGTCAATGCCTTCTTGGCAAAGTTCTTTCCACCTCAAAAATTGAGTAAGCTTAGAGTGGAAGTCCAAACCTTCAGACAGAAGGATGGAGAATCCCTCTATGAAGCTTGGGAAAGATACAAACAATTGATCAGAAAATGTCCTTCTGACATGCTTTCTGAATGGAGCATCATAGGTATTTTCTATGATGGTCTCTCTGAACTGTCCAAGATGTCTTTGGATAGCTCTGCTGGAGGATCTCTTCATTTGAAGAAGACGCCTACAGAAGCTCAAGAGCTGATTGAAATGGTTGCAAATAACCAATTCATGTACACTTCTGAAAGGAATCCTGTGAACAATGGGACTAATCAGAAGAAAGGAGTTCTTGAGATTGATACTCTGAATGCCATTCTGGCTCAGAACAAGATATTGACTCAACAAGTCAATTTGATTTCTCAAAGTCTGTCTGGAATGCAAAATGCACCAAGTAGTACTAAGGATGCTTCATCTGAAGAAGAAGCTTATGATCCTGAGAACCCTTCAATGGAAGAGGTGAATTACCTAGGAGAACCCTATGGAAACACCTATAATTCTTCATGGAGAAATCATCCAAATTTCTCATGGAAGGATCAACAGAGACCTCAACAAGGTTTCAATAACAGTAATGGTGGAAGAAACAGGTTTAGCAATGGCAAGCCTTTTCCATCATCTTCTCAGCAACAGACAGAGAATTCTAAGCAGAACCACTCTGACTTAGCAACCATGGTCTCTGATCTAATCAAAACCACTCAAAGTTTCATGACTGAAACAAGGTCCTCCATTAGGAATTTGGAGGCACAAGTGGGACAGCTGAGCAAGAAAATTACTGAACTCCCTCCTAGTACTCTTCCAAGCAATACAGAAGAAAATCCAAAAGGAGAGTGCAAGGCCATCAACATGGCCGAATTTGGAGAGGAAGGAGAGGCAGTGAACGCCACTGAGGAAGACCTCAATGGGCGTGCATTGACCTCCACTGAATTCCCCAATGAGGAACCATGGGAATCTGAGGCTCAAAATGAGACCATAGAGATTCCATTGGACTTACTTCTGCCTTTCATGAGCTCTGATGAGTATTCCTCCTCTGAAGAGGACGAATATGTCACTGAAGAGCAAGTTGCTAAATACCTTGGAGCAATCATGAAGCTAAATGACAAGTTATTTGGAAATGAGACTTGGGAGAATGAACCCCCTTTGCTCACCAAAGAACTGGATGACTTGTCTAGGCAGAGATTACCTCAGAAGAGACAAGACCCTGGGAAGTTTTCAATACCTTGTACCATAGGCACCATGACCTTCAAGAAGGCTCTGTGTTACTTAGGGTCAAGTGTAAACCTCATGCCTCTCTCCGTAATGGAGAAGCTAGGGATCTTTGAGGTACAAGCTGCAAGAATCTCACTAGAGATGGCAGACAATTCAAGAAAACAAGCTTATGGACTTGTAGAGGATGTTCTGGTAAAGATTGAAGACCATTATATCCCCGCTGATTTCATAGTCCTAGAGACTGGGAAGTGCATGGATGAATCTATCATCCTTGGCAGACCCTTCCTAGCCACAGCAAAGGCTGTGATTGATGTTGATGGAGGTGAACTGATCATTCAAGTGAATGAAGGATCCTTTGTGTTTAAGGCTCAAGGATATCCCTCTGTCACCATGGAGAGGAAGCATGAATAGCTTCTCTCAAATCAGAGTCAAACAGAGCCCCCACAGTCAAACTCTAAGTTTGGTGTTGGGAGGCCACAACCAAACTCTAAGTTTGGTGTTGAACCCCCACATTCAAACTCTAAGTTTGGTGTTGGGAGGTTCCAACATTGCTCTGAGCATTTGTGAGGCTCCATGAGAGCCCTCTGTCAAGCTACTGACATTAAAGAAGCGCTTGTTGGGAGGCAACCCAATGTTATATTTTATATATTTTCCTTTGTTATTTTATTTTATTTTGTAGGTTGATGATCATGAGAAGTCACAAAATCAATTGAAAAAGCAAAAACAGAATGAAAAATAGGAAGAAAAACAGCACACCCTGGAGGAAGAACCTACTGGCGTTTAAACGCCAGTAAGGCTAGCAGATGGGCGTTTAACGCCCAATCTGGCACTATTCTGGGCGTTTAATGCCAGAAAGGGGCACTAGACTGGCGTTAAACGCCAGGAAAGGGCAAGAACCTGGCGTTAAACGCCAGAAATGGGCACCAGCCCGGTGTTTAACGCCAGAATTAGCTCAAAACGCGTTTTTGCATGCCATTTGGTGCAGGGATGAATTTTCCTTGACACCTCAGGATCTGTGGACCCCATAGAATCCCCACCAACCCCACCACCCTCTCTCTTCTTCTTCACCCATTCACCAATCACCTCAACACCTCTTCCCCAAAAACCCTTCACCTATCAAATCCCATCTTTCTCTTCACCACTCACATCCATCCTTCATAAAACCCCACCTACCTCACCCTTCAAATTCAAACCACTTTCCCTCCCAAACCCACCCATACATGACCGAACCATGAGCCCCCCCTCTCCTATATAAACCCAACTTCACTCCTTCATTTTCACACAACCTAAACACCACTTCTCCCCCTCTTTGGCCGAACACAAAGCCATTCCCTTCTTCCTCATTTCTTCTTCTTCTACTCTCTTCTTTCTTCTTTTGCTCGAGGACGAGCAAACCTTTTAAGTTTGGTGTGGTAAAAGCATTGCTTTTTGTTTTTCCATAACCATTTATGGCATCCAAGGCCGGAGAAACCTCTAGAAAGAGGAAAGGGAAGGCAAAAGCTTCCACCTCCGAGTCATGGGAGATGGAGAGATTCATCTCAAGAGTGCATCAAGACCACTTCTATGAAGTTGTGGCCTTGAAGAAGGTGATCCCCGAGGTCCCTTTTTCACTCAAAAAGAGTGAATATCCAGAGATCCGACATGAGATCCGAAGAAGAGGTTGGGAAATTCTTACCAACCCCATTCAACAAGTCGGAATCTTAATGGTTCAAGAGTTCTATGCCAATGCATGGATCACCAAGAACCATGATCAAAGTGTGAACCCGGATCCAAAGAATTGGCTTACTATGGTTCGGGGGAAATACTTGGATTTTAGTCCGGAAAATGTAAGGTTGGCATTTAACTTGCCCATGATGCAAGGAGATGAACATCCTTACACTAGAAGGGTCAACTTTGATCAAAGGTTGGACCAAGTCCTCACTGACATTTGTGAAGAGGGCGCCCAATGGAAGAGAGATTCAAGAGGGAAGCCGATTCAACTGAGAAGGCATGACCTCAAACCAGTGGCTAGAGGATGGTTGGAGTTTATTCAACACTCAATCATTCCCACTAGCAACCGGTCCGAAGTTACTCTAGACCGAGCCATCATGATCCATAGCATCATGATTGGAGAAGAAGTGGAAGTTCATGAGGTTATAGCCCAAGAACTCTATAAGGTGGCGGACAAGTCCTCTACCTTGGCAAGGCTAGCCTTTCCTCATCTCATTTGTCACCTCTGTTATTCAGTAGGAGTTGACATAGAGGGAGACATCCCCATTGATGAGGACAAGCCCATTACTAAGAAAAGGATGGAGCAAACAAGAGACCCCACTCATCATGAGATCCCTGAGATGCCTCAAGGGATGCACTTTCCTCCACAAGACTATTGGGAGCAAATTAACACCTCCCTAGGAGAATTGAGTTCCAACATGGGACAACTAAGGGTGGAGCACCAAGAACATTCCATCCTCCTCCATGAAATTAGAGAAGATCAAAGAATCATGAGAGAAGAGCAACAAAAGCAAGGAAGAGACATTGAGGAGCTCAAGCACTCCATAAGGCCTTCAAGAGGAAGGACAAGCCGCCATCACTAAGGTGGACCCGTTCTTTAATCTCCTTGTCTTTATTTTTTCTGTTTTTCGAAAATTATGCTTTATGTTTATCCATGTTTGTGTCTTGTGATCATTAGTGTCTTAGTGTCTATGCCTTAAAGTTATGAATGTCCTATGAATCCATCACCTCTCTTAAATGAAAAATGTTCTTAATTGAAAAAGATAAGAATTGCATGAATTTTGAATTTTATAACAGTTTAATTATTTTGATGTGGTGGCAACACTTTTGTTTTCTGAATGCATGCTTAAACAGTGCATATGTCTTTTGAATTTGTGATTCATGAATGTTGGCTCTTGAAAGAATGATGAAAAAGGAGACATGTTACTGAGGATCTGAAAAATCATAAAAATGATTCTTGAAGCAAGAAAAAGCAGTGAATACAAAAAAAACGAAAAAAAAAGAAGAGAAAAAAAAACGAAAAAAAAAGAAAAGAAAGAAAAAGAAAGAAATAAAGTTGTGATCCAAGGCAAAAAAGAGTGTGCTTAAGAACCCTGGACACCTCTAGTTGGGGACTCTAGCAAAGCTGAGTCACAATCTGAAAAGGTTCACCCAATTATGTGTCTGTGGCATGTATGTATCCGGTGGTAATACTGGAAGACAGAGTGCTTTGGGCCACAGCCAAGACTCAATAAGTAGTTGTGTTCAAGAATCATCATACTTAGCTAAGAGAATCAATAACACTATCTGGATTCTGAGTTCCTAAAGAAGCCAATCATTCTGAGTTTCAAAGGATAGAGTGAGATGCCAAAACTGTTCAGAGGCAAAAAGCTAAAAGCCCCGTTCATCTAATTAATACTGATCTTCATAGATGTTTTTGGAATTCATTGCATATTCTCTTCTTTTTATCTTATTTGATTTTCAGTTGCTTGAGGACAAGCAACAATTTAAGTTTGGTGTTGTGATGAGCGGATAATTTGTACGCTTTTTGGCATTGTTTTTAGTATGTTTTTAGTATGATTTAGTTAGTTTTTAGTATATTTTTATTAGTTTTTAGTTAAAATTCACTTTTCTGGACTTTACTATGAGTTTGTGTGTTTTTCTGTGATTTCAGGTATTTTCTGGCTGAAATTGAGGGACCTGAGCAAAAATCTGATTCAGAGACTGAAAAGGACTGCAGATGCTGTTGGATTCTGACCTCCCTGCACTCGAAGTGGATTTTCTGGAGCTACAGAAGCCCAATTGGCGCTCTCTCAACGGCATTGGAAAGTAGACATCCTGGGCTTTCCAGAAATATATAATAGTCCATACTTTGCCCAAGATTTGATGGCCCAAACCGGCGTTCAAAGTCACCCTCAGAATTCCCAGCGTTAAACGCCGGAATTGGCACAAGAATGGGAGTTAAACGCCCAAACTGGCACCAAAGCTGGCGTTTAACTCCAAGAAGAGTCTCTACACGAAAATGCTTCATTGCTCAGCCCAAGCACACACCAAGTGGGCCCGGAAGTGGATTTTTATGTCATTTACTCATCTTTGTAAATCTTAGGCTACTAGTTTTCTATAAGTAGGACCTTTTACTATTGTGTTTTCATCTTTCAATCTTAGAAGCTTTTGATCATGTTTTTATGATTGAACCCTCTTTGGGAGGCTGGCCTCACGGCCATGCCTAGACCTTGTTCTTATATATTTTCAACGGTGGAGTTTTTACACACCATAGATTAAGGTGTGGAGCTCTGCTGTACCTCGAAGTATTAATGCAATTACTATTGTTCTTCTATTCAATTCCGCTTGTTCTTGTTCTAAGATATCACTTGTCCTTCAACTTGATGAATGTGATGATCCGTGACACTCGTCATCATTCTCACCTATGAACGTGTGACTGACAACCACCTCCGTTCTACCTTAGATTGGGTGAATATCTCTTGGATTCCTGATACACGATGCATGGTTGATCGCCTGACAACCGAGTGCTCGCCTGACAACCGAGCCAGCCATTCCGTGAGATCAGAGTCTTCGTGGTATAGGCTAGAACTGATGGCGGCATTCAAGAGAATCCGGAAGGTCTAACCTTGTCTGTGGTATTCTGAGTAGGATTCAATGATTGAATGACTGTGACGTGCTTCAAACTCCTGAGGGCGGGGCGTTAGTGACAGACGCAAAAGAATCAATGGATTCTATTCCGGCCTGATCGAGAACCGACAGATGGATAGCCGTGCCGTGACAGGGTGCGTTGAACATTTCCACTGAGAGGATGGGAGGTAGCCACTGACAACGGTGAAACCCTTGCATAAGCTTGCCATGGAAAGGAGTAAGAAGGATTGGATGAAGACAGTAGGAAAGCAGAGAGACGGAAGGGACACAGCATCTTCATGCGCTTATCTGAAATTCCCACCAATGAATTACATAAGTATCTCTATCTTTATCTTTATGTTTTATTCATATATCATCTATACCCAGTTGAGTCTGCCTGACTAAGATTTACAAGGTGACCATAGCTTGCTTCATACCAACAATCTCCGTGGGATCGACCCTTACTCGCGTAAGGTTTATTACTTGGACGACCCAGTGCACTTGCTGGTTAGTTGTGCGGAGTTGTGACGAAGAGTTGAGATTGCAATGAGCGTACCATGTTGATGGCGCCATTGATGATCACAATTCCGTGCACCAGGTATCCGAACGTCGGGAAGGTAATCGATTGATCGCTTGATCCAGTTGGCGAAGGGTTGCATGAAGTTTTTCCACTGTTTCCTTGAGACGCTTCCTTGATTCTTGGGTTGATGGATATGGACATGGTGCATAGGGAAGTGGTGGTTCTTGGGAGTAATTATATTGGAATTGGGGTGGATAGGGGTTAGGGTCATACGGGGGTGAATGGTGATAGGGGGCTTGTGATTGTGGTGGTTCAAAACTATGTTGAGGAGGTGGTTTGTGGACATATGATGGGGCTTGTTGGTAACTACAAGGGGGTCCACCATATCTATCATCTTGGTACGCACCTCGGAATGACTCTTGACCATAGTAATTTGGTGGGTGTTGGTTGTCACGAGAGGGTCCACCATAACTATTGTCTTGGCATGCATTGTAGAATGGTCGTTGTCCATGATATTTTGGAAGGTGTTGTTGCCTAAAGGGTTGATCAGATCCTCGTGGCTCTGTCCATCTTTGATTGTTTTGACCTTGATGCATGTTCCTGTTATAGCTTCCATTCCTTTCAACAATATTAGAACCAAACTCAAAGCGATTGGGGTGAGAACTCATAGTAACTAATAAAAATTAAAAATAAAAACAAAAATAAATAAACAAGAAAAAGAAAATATTTACAATAACCAATAATAGGGCACACGTTTGCCATTCCCCGGCAACGGCGCCATTTTGACGGTCGAATTTCTATCGGTAAAGAATTTCACAAAAATAATCGCGTTGTAAGTATAGTTTCTAAACCAATAAAGAATCCTTTCGTACAAAAGTTTGGTTGTCACAAGTAACAAAATCCAATAAAATTTATAACCGAAGTATTTAAACCTCGGGTCGTTTTCTTAAGGAATTGCAGGGAAGTATGATTTATTATTGGTTACGGAAAACAATATTTTTGGGTTTTGAAAGGTTGAACAGGAAAAATAAATTGCAGGAAAAATAAATTAATAACTAGAAAAACTCTTGACAAGATATGAAAACTGGACGTCCTATCCTAGTTATCCTTATCAATTATGATGAGAATTAGATTTTTGCTCCCACCTTATTAACCTCTAACTATGAAGGTAAGTTAAGTGGATGAATCAATTTGATTCCTCAGATCCTAGTCAATTCCTAAGAAAAGACTAGAGTTATTGGAATTCAAATTAATTAGCAATGATAACAATTATCAATCAAAATGAGTTTGATAACTCAAGTGTCTCCAATTAATCAATTCATCAATTAAAGCCAAGAATATAAAAAGCTAAGTAAAAATCATAAATCTGAAATACCTCAAATTATATTTAAACATAAATTCAAATCTAACATGAAAGGGTTCATAAGCCAATTTGGCAGCATGAGTCAAATACAAGTAAAAGTATTAGAGTATCTAAAAGTATAAGAGAAACATAAATTAAAGTAACATTGAACCTGGAGTGAAGATGAAATAGCCTAAAACTAACAGAAATCCTAAATCCTAAATCCTAAGAGAGAGGAGAGAGCCTCTCTCTCTAGAAACTACATCTAAAAACCTAAAATTGTGAATAATAAATATTGTGTTGTTGAATGAATGGATTCCCCCACTTTCTAGCTTCTAATCTGTGTTTTCTGGGTCGGAAACTGGGTCAGAAACAGCCCAGAAATCGCTGGAGGCGAAATCTGCCACGCTGATTTTTCTTCAAAACAACGTGTCCGCGTGATTCACACGTGCTCGTTATTTTGCTGTATGACCACTATAGCGAATTATATATCATTTCGAAGCCCCGGATGTTATCTTTTTAACGCAACTAGAACCGTCTCATTTGGATCTTTATAGCTCAAGTTATGACCGTTTGAGTGCAAAGAGGTCAGGCTGGACAGCTTAGCAATTTCTTCAACTTCTTGTATTCCTTCTACTTTTGCATGCTTCCTTTCCATCTTCTAAGCCATTCCTGTCCTGTAATCTCTGAAATCACTTAACACACATATCAAGGCATCGAATGGTAATAAGAGAGGATTAAACATAGCAAATTTAAAGCCCAAAGAATCATGTTTTCAATCATAGCACAAAATCAGAAAGGAAAAAGTAAAACCATGCAAATAGTATGAATAAGTGGGTAAAGAGTTGATAAAAATCACTCAATTGAGTATAAGATAAACCATGAAATAGTGGTTTATCAATACATCTACGTTGCCCATAGCTTTTCATGCAATCCATACTCATCGGCAGCTTACACCCATTCTTTTTTAAAATAATCAATTCCCATTTCATCATATAGCCATTTAGAGAACATACCCCGAAACATTTCATCATTTAAGTTTGATGTAACATTCGTCTGCAAGTGCCACACACGCAAACGATGTGTTGCAGGTGAAAATGCTTCCCGAATGGCTACAATCATCACGTCATTCCCGTCCGGGACAACAATAGAAGGCATCTTCTTGCACATCATTTCTAACAATCTCTGCATTATCTACGAGTAAGAAGAAATGCTCTCATCCAAAACTAGTCCTAGCCCAAACCCAAAGATTGTTGTCTGTTTGTGATTATTCGACTTAGAGAATATAACCAAGAGCCTTTTATATTTGTTCTTTTTGAAGGTAGAGTCAAATGCAAACAAGTCTCCAAAGTACTAGTAGTCAACTCTACTACCTCCATCAGCCCAAAACAAGTTCGCTAGCATACCCTCCTTTGTTAGATTATACCGAGCCATCGAATTGTATCTGCGGTGGCCTTTCCTTCCAGATATATGAGTGCCGCATTTGGGTCCCCATCAACATTCTTTTTCCATTTTGTCTTGTCAATGTTGTTGTACGCATCCTTTTTGGTGAAACCAAGTAAAGAATACCCACCCTTAATCCCAGCCTTGTAGCCTAAGATCTTTGATGTAGGTTGCCCATAACATTGCATGCCATCGATCTGTGCCTTTGCACCATCAGAAATGCGACAAAATTCAGGAATCATGTCTACCGTTACCTTTAGTGTGAGCGCATGGTTGTGAACGAGGTTCACCATTCTAACATTCCACATATGGGATTCTCGATAAAGACATATTGACATTTTTGTCTCGCATTTGTTCGTGTTTTAGGACGAAAACATCTTTTTCTATCAATTTGGTGGTAATGCTTTTCAGCCCTTAAACTTGACCTATTGAAAAAGAATCTTCTCCTTATCAAATTGCCATCCTCGTTCTTTCTATAGTCTCCCTTTTGAACTCCAAATTCGTGACATTTTCCTATCCTCATAAAGAAGTGATAAGCACGTTGCTCGCAACAAAAGACCTTCTTACAAATGTCTTCACCAGTTAGACCAATAACATCATCGTAATCTAATTCATCCTCGACCAATGGATCATCCCCATCAATCCCAACATCAGTATTGCAAACACCATCCACATCATAATTACAACGATTCGATTCAGTACACGTAGTCCCTCCTTCTGCATTAGAACCAGCCATTCCAATGCTGCCATCCATTCCATATACCACCCAAAATTACTATAATTCACATTCATATGTATCAGATTCCACTTCAAAAGACCCTTGAATCCGAAAATAAAAAAAGTCTGATATTTTTTAAAATGCAAATCACATATTATCATAGATAACTAAACAAGGCACTGCACAGAATTACAATCTTAAATTGCCTTATCATAGACTAAATTTCACTATTGTGTATGCCCAAATAAGCATGATTGACTTTTTCACTCATAAAGTAGTTACCAACTCTCAAATGACCCCTATCATAGGCTATTATCCACAACCAACATAACCATCTATCCTGTAAGCTATTTTTTAAATCAACAATCGCCAACACGACTTAAGCAACAGAGCCCATGTACCATTTAATAAACATGACCAAATCCAATCAATCTTAGCAGACACCTAAGCAGAAAACACCACACACCATAACAAATACTACCCACAAACTTACTCTATTACATAAACATAAGGGTTTATATTTGCTAACACAAATCTACGAACAATGGAAGACTATTGGAAATCGTTTAATGCAAACTGAAAAATAACGTACCTTAGGATGAACGACCTATACGAATTCAAATGCAGGAACCACCTTCCACGCACATCTGTCAACAATCGACTACTACCATCTCCTCATGACGCAAATTCCCACCTTACAGCAGTGACAACCAAAACTTGCACATTACTACCACGCTCCTTTGTAGCGTGATCAACTTGGACAAAAAATCCAAATCGACTGTTACATTCGATGGACTAAGCACAAATTCTCTTTTTTTTTTCCCGACCAAATCTACGTCGATGACTGCCTAGTATGGTCAATTACTATGGCCAACTTGCCTAATCATTTACTTTCTTTCTCAAGGTCAAAAATAAACTTTATTTTTTCCAACACAATTTTTCCTCTTTCCATTTTCGGAAAAAATCAAATTTTTAAAATTATTAAACATAAAAAAGACATGTGGGACCAAAGAAATCTATTTTCTTAATGGTACTCACCAATATAATTAAGCAACGTCGTTACTCATAACTAGAGGTGTTCACAAGTCGGGTTGGTTTGGGTTTGGGGTAAAATTAGAACCGAACCAATTGAATGGTAATTGGTTCGGATTTACATTTTTTTGTGTGTATATCCGAACCAAACCAAATCGATTAAGAACGGATTCATTCGATTCAGGTAATTGGGTAACCGATAAAACAAAAATTCATAAAAAACAATAATAAACATCTAAAACAGAAATTCATAAAACGAAATTTTTATCTTAAAAATCCTATAAATATAATAAACATGTAAAATCAATAGTGGCTGCACTTGGAGAGGATATGCTTCTAACAACAGTGTTGCTGACAGGGTTAATTTTTTCCATTTTTAAATCTACGAAACACATAACAGAATCATCAACTACACCAATTTTTTTATACATTTTAGTATTTCACAAGAACTTACAAACAAACAATAAAAATTGAGCAAAAAATTATCAACAAGAACTAATAATTCAGAATTTCAACAAAAAAATTGAAAAACAATAAAAATTGAACAAAAAAATTATCAACATGAATAAAAAGTAAACAAAAATTGAATAGAGAGTAAAATAATTAACAAATAACATATACAAAAGATTCACGCTTAACCTAAAAAAACTATATCCTTACCTGACCGAGGAAGATGACCACCACAGACAGAGAAGACGGCGATGTTGACGAGTAGACGACGCCACAGACGTTGTTGACGCACGCTGGATAAAGCACACTATTCGAGAGGACAATGCTAATGAAAGACGAAGATGCTGACGGAAAAGATGACGTTGACGGAGAAGACGATGCTACTGCTACCAAAAAAGACGATGCTGACGGTCACGAAGATGATGTTGCTGACGGAGAGGACGCTGATGAGGATGCTGATGAAGACGCAAACAGAAAGGAAGCTGTCGCCTATTTGTTGGTTGGGTGAGTAACAGTGAAGTCACGAGGGACTGAGGGTGCTCTGCTAGGGTTCTTACGATAGGTGATTGTCGCTATAATGTGTTTAGGTTAGGGTTAGAATCACTAAAAGGTATATATATATATATATTAAATTTATATTTTTAAAATTTAATTAATAAAGGTTTGAGTCTACGGATTAATTCAGATTCTGTATTCCCAAAACTATTATTCAAATTAATTACTAGAGAGTGTCATCGGTTCGATTCAGGTTGTATTCAATTATCTATTAGTTTCATAATTAAAGAAACACTCACATGTTGTACAAAGCTCTGTTGCCATTAATCAACACGTAGTAAAATCCTAATTTGGTTTGAATAAGTTTTTTTAAATATTCATTTTTTTATTTTGAGTTTTATAAAAAAATTGTTTGATATGATAAACTTTAATATTTTTATTTTAGTTTTTGTCATTCATTTGTTTTGTTGAATATTTAGATAGTAAGTCAAATAATGATGCGATAAACCGAAATATTGACGGTGAATTAGAGCACAATTAAAGGAAAAAAACTATGGAGACTAAAATTTAAAAATAAATATTTTATAGGGGACCAAAAGTTTGTTTAAAATTATTTTTTATTTTTATTTTGTAAAATAATTTCTAAAATCATAGAAAAAATAAGTTTAATTTTAATAAATTTTATACGTATGTCTAATTAGATTCATGTGTTTGAATGGATTTTTAATTAATAAATTTAAAATTAATGATTTTTATTGTTGTAGAATTGTAATAATATCCAATTAAATATTTGTATAATTTTTTATATTATTACTATATGAAAATTGAATCCTTTCTAGTTATATAAAAGTGATTTTATTCTTTAAAATAATCGACCTCACAATTAATCACTTTTTACCTACTAAACAACACTAATTAAATGGTATTATAATTTATAAACACATACTATACAAAAAATTTAAAATATAATTTTTTTCTCATCCATTCAACCTTTTTGGACCTTTATGCAGAAAAATTGCCAACAAACTGTTGCTGACATATAATCTTAATTTTCAAGCGGTGGAAATTGGAATATAGTGTCAATGCGATGCACTATACTCTTATAAAACTTAAGCTATAAATAAATTTTTATATTTATAAAATATTTATTATTTAAAAAATTTTGAATTTAGTTTTTATTGTTAGTTGGTTTATTCTATTAACTTTTAATGGGACAGATTAAATAAAACCTGACAAATTGAAATGTTAATGTAACTGCATTACATTAGTATTTAACATGCTATATGAGTACTTGACAGAATAAATTGACGGTAGCATTAAAATCAAAACTTTTTAAATTTTGCTACACCAAAATATAAAATTTTGTACAGAGACTAAAACAAAAAACTAAATATTTTCTAGTGGCGAAAAACCTTTTCAAGCCAAAGTTTAATTTAATTTAATTTTTGTCATCTTACGTTGTGCTTTCTTTTGCCAGAAATTATTTTTATAATAGTAGTGACAATAATATAATAGTCACTAATTTCTTAATTTAAGTTATCTTTTTGCGATAATTATATATTTGATATATTATAATGACAATTGTTATTATTGCCATTAATAAATACAAAAAATAATTTAGAAAAAAATTGTTAGTGGCCATAAAATTATGGTCAGTATTATTCTTATTAAAATTATATTGTAATGACAATTATTATTATTACTATCACTACCTTTATAATAAAAAGTTTTAGTGGCCAAAGAATTATGGCTAGTATTATTTTTATTAAGATATTTTTTATCTAAACTAAAGAAATAAAAGATTCAGACAATCCAAAAAAGATTCAGAGAAACAAACAAAGAGGTCTCAGAGAAAAGAGTCTAAGCTCACCGCCGAAACTCGGTGTAGCCGTCGCTGTCGCTGCCGCCCTCGCTACTGCAGTTCATATCAAGCAAAGGCTCATACCCATCGCTTTCTATCTTTCTCTCTGGTTTTCGATTTAGGGTTCACGAACTCGCTCTTTGACTTAGATCCTTCTTGCAGCTCCGATCTGCTCCTTCAGGTATCGCCGAGTCGACTCGTTCACAGCTTTGATCTACTGTGCTCTCTCTTATAACTCCTTCATTTCATTCTCTTACAAGTTAGATCTTTGCGTTTGCGTTACTTATTATTTTCACTATTTTAGATCTTGCAGTTCCAGTTCTTAAGCTTTGAATTTAGTTTTCTACTATTAATGCTAATTCTTGTTCGTGCAACTGAAGCTATGAGTCGTAAATTGAATTGTTGTTTGGTTTATTTTTATTTTTAATTTAAGAAATCTGCAAGTTGGATGATACTTGATTAATGTGCCTTTGGATGTGTGTTTTTAGCTTACGAGCTTGGTTTGAGTGTTTTAGGTTAGGAATCTGGTGAATTTTTCATGGTTTTAATGTATGTTCATTTAACTCTGTCATTTCTTCGATGTATTGTTACTTTTTCAGTGTTGCCAAGTGTTTGGTTAAATCATTGTTCTTGATTGTTTATTTTTAAGTATGAATATTGTTAGTTTGGAACTTGTACTATGTGGATGTAGTTCTTAGTTGATGTAGTCTAATTATGTTTAGGGAGGTTGAAGGTACTAAGGTAAGCTACCAGAAGGGATAAGCACTGGTGCACGAAATTGCAATCACACTTTTGTAATTCCGCACAACTAACCAGCAAGTGCACTGGGTCGTCCAAGTAATACCTTACGTGAGTAAGGGTCGATCCCACGGAGATTGTGGCTTGAAGCAAGCTATGGATATTTTGTAACTCTTAGTCAGGATATCAATAATTATCAGGGTTGATTGTAAAAAGTAGAAGAACATGAAATAAATACTTGTTTTGCAGTAATGGAGAACAGGTTGAGGTTTTGGAGATGCTCTATCTTCTGAATCTCTGCTTTCCCATTGTCTTCTTCTTCAAGCACGCAAGGCTCCTTCCATGGCAAGCTGTATGTAGGGTTTCACCATTGTCAATGGCTACCTCCCATCCTCTCAGTGAAAATGTTCAATGCGCTCTGTCACAGCACGACTAATCATCTGTCGGTTCTTAATCAGGTTGGAATAGAATCCAGTGATTCTTTTGTGTCTGTCACTAACGCCCAGCCTTCAGGAGTTTGAAACTCGTCACAATCATTCAATCCTTGAATCCTACTCAGAATACCACAGACAAGGTTTAGACCTTCCGGATTCTCTTGAATGCCGCCATCAATTCTAGCTTATACCACGAAGATTCTGGTTAAAGAATCCAAGAGATATCTACTCAATCTAAGGTAGAACGGAGGTGGTTGTCAGGCACACGTTCATAGGTGAGAATGATGATGAGTGTCATGGATCATCACATTCATCAAGTTGAGGGGCAAGTGATATCTTAGAATGGAAACAAGCGTGTTTGAATGAAAAACAGTAGTAATTGCATTAATCCATCAAGACACAGCAGAGCTCCTCACCCCCAACCATGGGGTTTAGAGACTCATGCCGTAGAAGATACAATAAGAAATGTGTAATGTGTCATAAGGTACAGATACAATGTCAAAAGATCCTATTAATAGTGAACTAGTAACCTAGGGTGTACAGAAATGAGTAAATGACGTAAAAATCCACTTCCGGGGTCCACTTGGTGTGTGCTTGGGCTGAGCATTGAAGCTTTCATGTGTAGAGACTTTTTCTGGAGTTAAACGCCGGCTTTTATGCCAGTTTGGGCGTTTAACTCCAATTTTTGTGCCATTTCCAGCGTTAAACGCCGGAAATTCTGAAGCTGATTTGCAACGCTGGTTTGGGCCATCAAATCTCGGGCAAAGTATGAACTATTATACATTACTGGAAAGTCCAGGATGTCTACTTTCCAAAGCAATTAAGAGCGCGCCAATTGGGCTTCTGTAGCTCTAGAAAATCCACTTCGAGTGCAGGGAGGTCAGAATCCAACAGCATCTGCAGTCCTTTTCAGCCTCTAAATCAGATTTTTGCTCAGGTCCCTCAATTTCAGCCAGAAAATACCTGAAATCATAGAAAAACACACAAACTCATAGTAAAGCCCAGAAAAGTGAATTTTAACTAAAAACTAATGAAAATGTAATAAAAACTAACTAAAATATACTAAAAAATACTAAAAATAATGCCAAAAAGCGTATAAATTATCCGCTCATCAAGCACCAATTTCTATTTATGGTGCTATCCTTCTCTAAGATCCCTGCTTTTTTTTTTGGGTCAGAATCTCAAGGTGAGGTATCTTTTCTGTTGTTCTACTCAATTTTGATAACTTTAAAAGACCAAAAATCCAGCTATCTAATATGCTATGTGTGATGTTAAAGGAGGTGAATAGCTGGATTGTTAAAAAATTAGCAAGATGTATGCCTTCTTTTGTTCATGGACTAAATTGATGATGAACTTTATTTGACAGAGGCGAGATTCTTCTGCACTTATCCTATCCAAAGTACATGTCCCACTTAGTCCCTTACGATGTGTTTCGGTGTGCCAGTCCACACTAATACCAGCTGGAGGGTGTGAGGCTCCGCTCAGGAATTTGGCTACTATTTCTTTGTCAAGGTTCCCCTCTCTCTATTTTGTTCCGAGTAATTCAGAGAAAGTTCGACAAATAGCATTTTTTTAAGACTAATAGATATAAAATGAGATGAGATTATCACAGAACATCTAGTTCTTTCTTTGGTAGTAGAGTATTACAAAATCTTCAAACTCAATGCCACAAGTGGTTCATACTTGATTGAATTCTTCAGGTTTTAGTTAAGCTTCTCTTCAATCAGTATTGGCACTTTGTTTTGTAAAGGATTCACATCCTTCAAAGACGTGTCTGGGATCTGCAATAATTGTACCAATTAATTATCTATGTTTTTCATGGATCACTTTAATACAATAACTACCTAAATTAAAAGTAAGCATGTTCTAACTTATAAATATAAGTTTAATTGTGATGCACTACCTTAGTTTCAGTTTTAAAAGGTGGTGGTAGTGCACCACTCCTTTTGGTTCTGACAAGAAGCCCTTTGGTCACAGGTAATACCATCAAATCTGTTGGCCTTGTATACTTTAATAAATCTGTCTTTTGATAGTAAGTTCATTTATTATAACAGTAATATACACATGCTCCTTGCATAAAGTTTTATCTAGTGCTGAATTCAGTACATCTCTTCCTTTATCACCTATTTATTGCAGAACACAATCTCTGTGAACATACTTATATTTTTAATTAATTTATTTTTAAATTTATGTAGGCCACAGTTGTAAGATCCAAAACTTTTGAAAAGTCTTATTATCATCAAGTCTCAAATTCATATAGTTATTTATAATTTTAATTTTAGAAATTATTTTATTAAAAATAATCAAAGCAAGTTTTGATTAATTGAATTTGAAATAAATTAAGATTTTTATCCAATTTTACAATTATTGGATTATTTTCTATATTTAAATTGTAAAGTTGGTAGTTATGAAATAATAAGAATTTTATATGATTTGGATTAAATAGTTAATATTTTAAATATTAATACTGCTGTTTCAGAAAATAAAAAAATTAATTATCTTATTTCTAATTTTTGGATTTGAACATTTTATTGAAATTTTGTAAAATTGATGAATAAATAGTATTTTTATACACTATTATTGTTTGATTAAAATTTATTTCTAATTACTAGATTATCCCTATTTTTATTTAAAATACTAAACTAACCCTAACCCTAATTTTCACACAACACTCTTACCCTTTCCCCCTAACCCTCAGCCACCGAAACCCTAATCCAATTGCCCTCTTCCCAAACCAGCGGCATTCATGAAACAGAACAGAGAGAGATTGAGGAATCAGGGGAGGGGAATCAGAGTAGAGGGATGGAGTGGTGCCGGCGAGGAGTGTCTTCGCCGTTGCTGTCGCCAGGAGAGGAGAGTGACGCGAAGGAGGGAGATGAGGCTTCATTGTCGCCGCCGTCCCTGTTGTGGCTGGTGTCATCGTCGGAGAACCACCATCACTGGAAAGAGGAAGGGCCAAAGAAGGAGGACGAGACATGTGAGCAGGGTGGTGCACAGAGGAGGAACCGTTCCTCTGCCGCGGCCGCGGCCGCCTAAAAATGCCACTGCCGTTGCCGGAAAAAGCACTGTCGGTAAGGGGTTTAAGTCTGGTTTCTGTTCTTTCAAAATTTTGGGAACATAATTGACATTGCATGGTTGCACAGCTGCTATTATCAGGGATTGTGGCCGCCGCCGTCACTCAAAAATTATTGACGGAGCTGCTGCCGGGCCGATTTGGAGTTGCGGCTGCTTCGCTTTGTTATTGCAGTAAGTGATTTTTGTTTCGAAAGTCATGCGTTGGTGTTCTATTTTGTGTAATAAAGTAATTGCGATGTCAATGGTTCTAGGAGTTAGAATCCGAGTTTACTGGTGGCGTTTGGAGCTATTTCTGCTTTTGAGAGAGCAAGTGGAGCCGAGTTGTTGGTTGCCGTCAATTCGGGTTGAGGTGAAAAGAACTCTGTGAGGCGTTTGGGCTGTGGTTTTGCATATTGAGGTAGGGGCTTTTTCAGAAAACCACGTTTTATGAATTAGAATTGTTATATATGGATAATGACATGAGAAAATGTATCTTTGAGAGATTGTATAAGTCTTATGTAATTGTTGATTGTCTTGGATGAATATAAATGCTTGATTGGCTGGGTTGTTGTTCGATTTTGTGAAACAGACAATTCTTGAAATGCTTCTTTAAAGTTAATTTATAAAAGCTTGAAATCGATTTTATTCTGTTAAGAATTGATTTGAATTTGATTTGGTGTTCTTGGAACCTAAACACGATGCATCTTTGGAAACAACTTGATTTTGAATTGATTTGGTTTTGAGCCACTTGAAGAGGGTTGCGGAATGGTTTGGTTGGGACCCGAAAAGGGTGGCAAAGTCCAAGTTTTAGGGGAGATGTTGCCTAAATTCCTATAAAATCCGAGTCTTTATTTGAAATGTTATTTGAAAAATTATGAGTTTAATGCCTTACTAATTTACTTTGAGGATTTTGAATCTAAGGCCTTTTTATTATCTTTACTTGGATCAATTATGAAAGCGATGAAGCTACGCTTTGAAAAGAATTATTGAAAAGAGAATTATGATTTCTCTTTATTTCCTAAGAAAAATAGTATGTGTTTAGGTGCAAGTCATTCAAAAGAGAATTATGCTTTAAGGCTGTTTTAAAAGGTGAAAAGGGTTTATGTTTTTCTTTATTTAACTTAAAGATTATCTCTTGGAGGGGTTTTTGTGACTTTAAAAGAATTTGGGTTTTGATTGATAAATCTTATTTTTTTTTTACAATTTAAATAAGCTTCAGAGTATCCTTAGAATTCTGGTTTAACAAAATAAAAATGATTTTTGAGCAGTTTGAAACGCTTTAGATTTAATCATGGAATTGAAACTAGTTTGTTTAAGTAAAGAAAATGGTTTTGAAAGGAGTAATTGATTACACGACTCGGTTTGGCTTAGATTCTATTCTTATTACTCAAATCAGGAAGTCAAGGTTTTAAAGATTTTAAGCGAACTTGAGGAAATGAGTTATGCTAGTCTTCCCTAAAGACTTGAGACCCTGCCGAGAAACTTTGGTTATAAAATCCCGTTGTTGGATGGATGATTTTGAATATTTC
The DNA here is from genome assembly GCF_014773155.1 of Arachis stenosperma. NCBI lineage: Eukaryota > Viridiplantae > Streptophyta > Magnoliopsida > Fabales > Fabaceae > Arachis > Arachis stenosperma. Next base: position 8,235,506 of record NC_080386.1, on the reverse strand, counting down.
AAAAGAAATCTTTAACTTGCCATGGTTTTGGAAGTTTTGGAAAGATGATGCCGATGGTGGCTTTGTTTTTAAAAAGGGCACCTACTTTGAGTAAAAGTGGCTTATGAGCCTGAGATGATTTGAGGAATGGGAACTTTAAAGCCAAGACTGAAAACAGTTCATTTTTTATTTCAAAGTGAAGTGATTTGAGAAAAAGTTATTTATGGCATGAATGATGATTTTATGATTTTGATGATGTTGGATGGTGGAAGTGCTATTTTGTTATGAGCCAGAATGGCTGTGTATGATAATGAATCAAGGCTGATTGTGGAATATGTTATGAGCCAGATAGCTGACTATGAATCATGAATTTAAGCCGGATGGCTGAGATGAATGTTGGTTTATGGCTGAGAATAAATACATATATGCTGAGTTATTGATATTGTGATTGTTGCACTCCACCTATCTAAGATACGAGTTTTCCTGGGTGAAAGTAGTGGCTAGCCACCACGTGCTCCAGGTGGAGACTCGACACTCTGCTGATCCTATATCGTAAGTGTGGCCAGACACTGTGAAAGTTTCGGATGAGCTCGCCCCCGTGAATATACATCAGTGAGGGTGTTGGATGTAAATTATGATTATGTTTGTGAATAACTTGAGTTGGGGATGCACGACAGAGGGACAGACCAATGGTTAGCTACCAGGACTTGTCGGGTTGGCTTTATAACCGACAGATGATATCATCAGCCACTAGGACAGGCATTCATCAATCGTATCTATGCGACATTGTTTGGGTGTGCCTATTGTACTTAGTTTGCCTATGTGATTAATTGTGTTTAATTGCTAATTACTCTACTTGATATAACTACTTGTTTGTGCTTGAGCCTCCAACTTGTGCTTGCAACTAAAACTCTGTTGGATTGTGGTGGATTGGCTGCTATTTGGACTGTTTGGGCCTAGAGCCGTGGTTGATTATGAGATGGGCCGATGGTTGGTTTTGGTTTTGTGTTTTTGGTGTAGAAAAGTATGAAAAACTAATCTGGTTCAGCATAGATAAACCTTTTGAAAGGCTTTTGGATTTTTAGAAAATGAACAGTTATCTCTTTCAAAAAAGATTCCAGATTTTTCCTGTTATAGTAAACATTTGCCTTTGAAAAGATGATAAGGCAGTTACTAATCACTGAAATAATTTTTATCTCACGTATCCTAATATAGTAATTCTCAAAAACCCTCTACTGAGAACCCTTTCGAGGATGATGTTCTCACTCCCCTACAGATCTTCTCTTTTTCAGGTTACGGACGACGAAGTTTGAAAGATATTACTTCTTTTCTGTTAGACGATATTCTTGTATTGTTTTAGTATTTATGTTTTCCTCGCCTTTAATTTTGCAAGTTTTGTAAGAGGGATAGAATTTCGATATGAGAAGCTTGTAAAATTAATTAATATGTATGTACATATATATATATATATATATATATATATATATATATATATATATATATATATATATATATATATATATATATGTGTGTGTGTGTGTGTATGTATGTATTTCCTGTGATGTATTGTGATTTATGTTGTAAGTATAAATGTATGTTTTTGAAAGATTCGGTCTAAATTTTAAACAGGCTCATATTTTATTATTAAATAGTATAAGAGTCGTCGCAATATTCGAGTTATCAGAGTGGCACAGCCGGAAGCGCGACTTTTGATAGTTAGGGTGTTACAACAGTGCACTATATCAGGAAAACCCATTGTATAATTTGTACATCAATTCATCCCTCCCCTTGGTATCATTGGTTTTGTTGTCTGGGGTCTAGAGCTACTTCTGCGCTTGAGCAGGACTCTATTTTTGTAAGTTAGCATCTAATCTTCATCTAAATAAACTCTTTCAGGTATTGTTAAACTCTTTCTAAACTCAATTCAATTTTTCCTTTAAAAATACTTGGCACCTTTAATTACTTTCATGGCTCCTTTAGTTATGAGGAACTAACACAAACATAACTGTCTGACCCCTGAAGTTATATATTTATATTTAAAATATGAGTCAACTATAATCTATGTGTGTCATTTTCTTTTATTTGTGGGAAACTGTGGCCATAGGGTTTTTGTCCATAATAGTTGATAATTGCATTCATTGAATCGTTATGTCACAGTCTGAGTGTTTAGCAAGGGATAAATAATGTTGGACATAAATCATAAAAAATGAGAAGACAATGGAATTAAATGAATAAGTTGTCTTCTCAAAAGGACCAGCCATTTATTGTGCTTTGAGGGCTATGTACCATTGCATATTCTGTTCTCTTGGACTTGAAAATTTGCTCTCTTTAACTGCCTTTTAAGTTATGAATAAATAGTAATTAGGGTGCTCTATCTACTGCTGCTGCTCAAGTTGTAGTATAGATGTTGAGACATAGATTATGGCTCATGTTTCAGTTCACATATTATATATCATTTCTTTTATTTTAAATTAAAAGCTAGCTAAATGGCACTTGTGTGTCAAATGTTTATGTGCAGGTTGATATGACTGCATTTCTATATATTATACCAACTGCTCTCCTATAGGAATTGGCATCACTGCAACTGCTATAGGACTCATAGTTGGTGGCCTTGCTGTAGCATTAGCCTAAAAGATTTGAGCATATTTTGGCTTCTTTTTTTTTTCCTGCAAAATGTATTCAAAGTCAATGAAATGACAAACAAACTTCTATTATGTATTGACAAATACCGCCTTTAATATTTTAGTTTGTCAAAAGAAGTATTTTAATAAAAAGCTTATTTCAAGTTTTCCTGGTCAAAATTCAAATACAAATTATTATTATTATTATTATTATTATTATAGAAAAAATATAGGTTGTTAGTTCTAATTGATAAAGTGAGTATAACTAAAAAAAATCTTTAAGATTTTAACGGCAATAGTAATGGCAGTTAAAAGTGAATAATATTATAATTTTAGAATTTTAGAATTTTTTTTTAGCGCCGATAAAATGGATTTTAGCGCCAATAGTAATGGCAACTAAAAGTGAACAATGTTTCTATCTTAGAATTACTTTTAGTGGCCATATAAATTGTCATGGAAATGGCCACTAAAAGTTATATACTTTTTGTGGCTATTAAAATGGTCTTTACCGGCAAATGTTATAATGGCTACTAAAATCTTTTAGCGACGAAGTATAAGATGGTTAATGTCTAATTGTCAATAAATGTATTAGTGGCTATTTTTATTGCCGCTAAAAGTAAAATAAATGGCCATTAAAAGTGATTATTTTTATAGTGATGGTTGATGTAATACATGCTATGGGACATATGGGGGAATAACATATGTGGTGACTGGATTTCGCCAGAAGCAAAAAGGAGATTTTACAAGAACGAAAAGAAGAGGGCCAACCACATCACACATACTGTTAGTAAGGCAAGGTGAGCATTTAATTATAATATTTAAATTTATAATTTTATCAAATTTTTAATTAAATTTTTATATTTTTTAATTAAATTTTTATATTATTTTAATTTTATAATTAGGTCATTTTTCTGTCAAAAATATTAAAATTAATAGAATATTTTTTAAAAAATATGTGGTTAAATATTTAGTTAGGTTTTTAATTATGAATACTTTTAATTTATAGAAAAATATTCAGTTAACTCTAACATTTTTTTCATTAGAAAAGATCTAATTATAAAATAAAAAATAATATAGGGATTTAATTAAAAAAATATAAAGACCTAATTAAAAATTTAATAAAACTATAGAGACTAATAGAATAATTAAACTAACAATAAATGAAATTTTATTGGAATGGAGTTAGTTTATCCAAAAGTTTTACTAGAAGCGAATTATAGACAATACTGAAGGGAAGAAAAGTGGAAGTGGAGGCTGAAAGAAGAAGAGAAGGTTTTTTCTTCAAAGCCTCTGTTTTTGTATTAAATTTTAAATGGAAATGTCTAGGGAAGCAACACTCTTATTAAACAATATAAACAACAGCAACTAATAATTATTAATTTTAAATTTTTTTAAAAATTAAAATTTGAATAATCAACAGTAAACACATTTTGAATAATAAGAATTAGCATAATACTTATCTCATAATCATGTTTTTCTCTTCTCTATCAACAACCACAAACCTTTTCCTCCATATAGTAAGAGGAAACTATAAATGCCATTGGAAGCCTACTTAACAATCCACACACTACTAGGAATGGAACCAGGGACCAGTGCTAGCTGGGAGCATGGTGGCAGAGCAAAAGAGGTATAGGTGGTGTTGGGCCACTGTGGGGAGCTCTTGACCATCGGGGAGACGTCGGAGAGAAATCAAGCGAGAGAACATAAGATGAGAAGACACCACATCCAACTCAAAACCTTAAGGTGTCAAGTTAATAGGTCTTTCATCTTATAAACTCCTCACTTTTCCTTGCTTTCTTTGATGTGGGACTAACTTCATGCACTCCTCACACTTGCAACATTAACAATCTTCCCCTTAAGTGTGAGTCTCCATATCAAGCATCAACTCCCCCTATTCCTAGCTCCTCCACCATGAGTATTCATCCATCACACTGCTGTAAAACACTGCCCACCACGAATATTCGTCCATCACACTGCCACAAAACACCACGGGACACGCCGCCCAGGCCACCTTTGTCGGGAAGATTTTCTATGCTTCACCTTGAATACACCTTAAAACCACCAGACCGATTAACTATCGGCTATTATACCACTTGTTGGGCCACCGTGGGGAGCTCTTGACCATAGGGGAGATTTTGGGGAGGAATCAAGCGAGAGAACATAAGATGAGAAGACACCACATCCAACTCAAAACCTTAAGGTGTCAAGTTAATGGGTCTCTCATCTTATAAACTCCTCACTCTTTCTTACTTTCTTTGATGTGGGACTAACTCCATGCACTCTTCACACTTGCAACATTAAGGGTGTGTTTGTTTGAGGTGAAAATGGGAGGAAGGAAAAGGAAGGGAAAGAAATTGGAAAGAAAATAGTTATTTTTCTTTGTTTGGTTGAGGAGAGAAATGGGAGAGGAAGGAAAACGGATGGAAAAATATTGGTGGGACCCACTAATTTTTTCCCCTCCAACAATGGAAAGAAAATAGAGAGAAAACTAATTCTCTCTCTACTTCTAATATTACTCCTTTATTTTTTTAATATATTTTATAATATAAGGATAAAATTATCTTGTTATAATATTTTTTCCTTCTTATTTTTCTTTCATCCAAACACATCTAAGAAAAATAAAAATCCACTTAATTTCTTTCCTTTCCTTTCTTTCCTTTCTATTTCCTTCCTCTCAATTTCTTTCCTTTCAACCAAACATAGCCTAACTGGTGGGATGAAAGAAATGCGGTGACAATTTTTACTGACAACAAACCTCACAATACATCAATTGGATGGGTGTTGAGAGTTTTTAGTAGAGTCGAGAGAGCGGTGGATGCAATTTTTCAAGAAAGAGAAGGTCGAACAACTCGTTGAAATTTGCATTCATAAGATTTGCATCCAGGGCTGAAGCTCGATGCAATTCAAAAGCTTGATGGGTGAAATATTTCGGGGTGCAAAATAAGTGTGGCAAATGCAAAATATAAAAATAAAACAGGGGTTGAAATGTATGAAGAGTCAATAATAAAGGGGAGTAAGGGTCTGGAGTTTCAAAAAGAAGAAAAAAGGATAGGCATTGTAAAATATGATAAAAAGGAAGACAGATCCTATAAGAATGCGTTGGTGCATGGGAGGAATAACATGGAACCAGTGAATATCGAAGGGAGCAAAGCTCTTCAAAGCTTTGAAAATTCAAAACTAACATTGAGAAGTGATGATGTGATGAAGGAGAAGATGGAACAAAGTCTAATAGGAGAAACAATCAATCCTATTTAGCTTGAAGAGATGGATGCAGGTGTAAGGAGGGATTAGCATACTATCAAAGAAGTAAAGATGCTGGGTTCCATGAAAGCAGTATTGACTTTTGATTCAAAGGAGAACATGAGGAAGGCAGGAAACTCTCCATTTCTCTTAAATCACTTCATTGAGATCAGAAAATGGACAAGGAAGGAAGTGAATAGTTCTCGAAGAGTTTGGTTGGAATTTTTCGGGATGCCAATACACGCTTAGAGTAGGGACAACATGTTGCGAGTCGCTCACGTGTGGGGAATAGTGGTGGAACTAGCAAACGAAGAAGACAAACACTATAATACTTTTAAGGCCCTCATTAATTCAAACTTTGCACCAACTATCCAAGCCTTACTCAATGTAGTTGTTGAATATGAGGATTATCAAATCTTTGTTAAGAAATTGGCAGTGATGAATTCATATCCAAGATCGATTTCAAATGGGAGTGGAGCTGTATTAAATGCATCTAATATAAGAAATGAGAAGCCACAAAGTCATTGTTATGGAAAAAACAATGAGGTAACGAAGAAGGTATTAGATGAAAATCATAGTATACTTGAAGGTATGAAGGTAGTGGCTAATGAAGAAGTGGAAGGGTTACAGGTGGAGAAAACTTAATTAGCTCATAGAGGGAAGGAGAAGGATGACATGGAGGGCAAGATGGAAATTACTCAAAATCCTAATAGTTTAAATTCAAATGAATGGGCTAGCATATAAAAAACTAATACCTTGCTTGATGATAAAGAAATGGAAGATGTCTTAAAATAGGCTAATTGGAATGGAAGATGTCTTAAAATAGGCTAATTGGAATGGTAAAGAGAGGCCTAATAGGTCAGATGGCGCATGTAAAGACAATTGGGTATTAGAAGTGGACCAAGTTAGAAACACAAAAGAAGGGCCTAAAGAGAGGACCCATTCATCCGAATCAAATTCATCCGCTCTACCAAGGTTTGAAGATGTGATTAGAGTACTTGACGTTAAGGACAACGAGAGAAGGCGTAACACTGAGAAGAACAAAAAAAAAATACAATTACACATAAGGAGAGTAAGAAGATAGTGCTTCGATCAAAAGGGGAGAAAGGTGGAGGGTTAAAACTTGTGAGAAAAAGCATAAGAGGAGCAAAAAAATTGATAAAACGATGGAGCAAGCAGATGTGAATTCCTCAAGTGAAGACGACAATAAAGATATAGATGGGGAGGTGACCAAGATACGGCAGGTGGGAAGAATAATGGGGCTATCAACAATCGATGAAGACTTGGCAAAAATTACCTCAAAGACTATTACATTGAAGAAAAGAATGTGAAGGGCAAGGCCACCGTGAGAAAGAGCAGACGAATAAAAAAGAAGGACAAAATAAGATTGGTGTTTCTGTTAATTTGTCTCTATGATTATACTTTGGAAATGTAGAGGTTTAAAAAGTGGAGGAAAGATAGGTGTTATTAAAGATATGATTTTTAGAAATAATGTGAGGATGGTAGAAATTGTAGAAACAAAGGCTAATATAATAAAGAAGTTTGAGGTTAAGAGGATTTAGGAGAATATTAATTATGATTAGGAAATGGTAGGAGCTACAAACAATGGTGGTGGGCTACTGTGGGTTTGGGAATTTTTTTTTTTCAGATAAGACAAACAATTAAATGAAAAAGGTGTAGATATGTTTGGTGGGGATGTTAAAAGCGTTAAACAAAAAGGCGTTACTAGTACTAGTCTATGCACCAAATATGGTTAGTGAGAGGTGTAAGGTATGGGAAGAGTTGTTGACAGTAAAGAATCAGGTAAATGTCCCGGCAATAATTTTTAAAAATTTTAATAAAGTAACTCACCCGGATGAGAGGAGTAGTGGAAGAGTTAACAATGTAGGTAAGCAATAGTTCGAACAATGGATGGAAGATATTGAAGGTGATGGATCTACCTTTAGAAGGAAGGAAATATACATGGAGAAATGAAAAAAATGCTAGTAAGATAGACAGATTCTGCATGGATCTGTATTGGATACATAGATTACCAACAGTGAAAGTCAGAGCGCTAAAGTGTGCAAAATTAGATCATGTCCTGCTCTTACTTGAGGAAGAAATGAAAGATTAGAGGCCTAAACCGTTTAGGATACTAGACATATAATTTTCTCATCCAAAGTTTAAGAAGATGTTCAACCGAGAATAGAAAAACATGGAAGGGGGTATCGTGGCAGAAAAACTGAAAAATATAAAAAAGCCGATCAAAGAGTGGAATAAGAAAATATTCGCTAACATTAAGACAAAAATAAGATGTTTTGAGGAAGAAATTGAGAAAACAAAAAAGGAGATTGATGCTAGGGAAAGACAAGAAGAAAACTTAATGAGGAGAGAGGCTTTGAAGAACCAGGTGAAACTGTGGTATAGAAGAAGGGCGGAGTATTGGAAACAACAGTCAAGGGATAGGTTCATAAAGGACATTGATAAAAACACAAAATACTTCCATGTAAAATCAACGATTAGAAAGAGGAAAAGCAGAATTGAAGAAGTATAGGTGAGGGTGAGGACAATAAAGGAGCCAAAGAGGATTAAGCAAATCGCTAAGATATTTTAAAGAGTTGTATTCTCAAAAGTGGATGCCAAAAATTCATATACAAGATGGGCTAGTGGTAAAGATCAAGGAGGAGCAAGCTGCAAAAATTGAAATCATACCATATGATGAAATGATAAAAGCTGTCGTGTGGTCATGTGAACCTACCAGAGCCCCAGGACCTGATGGGTATAACTTAGAGTTTATAAAGAAAATATGGGACACTATTTGAGAGAAATTTATTGGGATGGTAAGAAGCTTCTTTATTGAAGGAAGATTGCCAAGGGAGGTTAACATGACGTGGGTGGTGCTGGCAGTCAATCCTAAAGGAGGTAAAGAGATCAAAGGATCTGAGACCCATTAGTATTGTGGGTTGCCTTTATAACGTCATTTCAAAGGTTTTGGTGGAAAGACTGATACCCCTCATGGGAGAGTTAGTGGGAGAAACTCAAACGGCTTTTGTGCATAAACGTCAGATATTAAATGAGAATTCGATCACATGTGAGACAATGACATGGTTGAAGAAGGCAAGAACGTCATGTGTGGTAGTAAAACTAGATTTTAGAAAGGCTTATGACTCACTGTGATGGAAGTTCCTTGATCACGTTCTTGAGAGAATGAGGTTCGGTGTGGTAAGAAGAAGATGGATCCAAAGGTTGATAGAGATGGCTTCATTGTCAGTTATGGTTAATGGCTTGCCGACTAAACCGTTTAGTATGGAAAGGGAATTATAGTAGGGTGACCCAATGTCACCATTTCTATTTGTATAACAAAGGTTCTAAATAAGCTTGTTGACGTAGCTTCGAATCAACACTTGGTGGAGGGGTTGTTGATCGAGAAAAGAAGTGTATTGTTGTTGCACCTTCAATTCGTAGATGATATCATTCTTTTTTGCCCACTAAAACCAAAGGTATTGAGAAATTATAGGAGAATCCTAAAATGTTTTGGCATGATGTCTGGGTTAGAGATTAATTTTGATAAGTTATTTATCATCCCGGTGAATTGTGGGGAACACGACATGAACATGATGACAGAGGCAATGAGTTGCAAAATAGGAAGCATACTGATTAATTATCTTGGGATTCCTTTAGGGGGCAAGCCCACGATGAATTAGCACATGGAAGCGGTTGCTTGATAAGATTGAGAAGAAGTTGAGTTGTTGGAAAGCTAGCCCATTATCTAAAGCTGGAAAGGTAGTCATCATCAAATCAGTCATACATAGTCTACCTATTTTTTACTTGGGACTTTTTAAGATACTGAAAGAAGTTGAAAAGAAGATAATTTTCATGCACTCAAGATTCTTTTGGGGGAGTAAAGAATGAAAAAGAATTATGCTAACAATAAAGTATAGTACAATACAAAAACCAAATCATTTTTCTAGAAAAGGTATTCAATCTCTCTCTAATTGCGTTTACTCCTTTCCACTCGTCGTCATTACGTCTCCCAAGCATCACCGTCTCATTGGGTGTCTTATTTTCTCTTCCCAAATCATTCTTCCAGAAAAGGTACTCCAACTCTCTCTAATTGCGTTTACTCCTCCCCATTGTACTCTTTCGTCGTGGTCGTTACGCCTTCCAAGTATCACTGTCTCATTGAGTGTCTTGTTTTCTCTTCCCAAATCATTATTCCAGAAAAGGTACTCCAACTCTTTCTAATTGCGTTTACTCCTCCCTATTTCTTTGTCGTGTCGTTGTGCCTCCTAAGTATCACTGTCTTATTAGGTGTTTCATTTTTTTCTTGTATCAAGCCGTTACCGTTTTTTAAAGATATTATTAATTCTCATGAGATTAAAGTAACTCAGGTTAAAATAAACACTCAATTAGAATATCACACATCAAAGAGGATAACTTTAGAGAGAGTAGGATAACATTCACCTATAAAAAATTATAATTTTGTGTTTTATTTGTTGTTTACTTTTTTATGTGTTTGAGTAGATTAAATTAGATCGGTGACTTAAAATGACTAATTAATTCTTGATGGTAATATCAAAGGGATTAATTAGTTAATGTTGAGTTATCGCTAATCTGTTTTTTTTTTTTTTTTTTGAAATGAGTCTATACTGAACTATAAAATAAAAAAAATAATAAATAATACGTGTAAATTTATGATATAATAACTAAAATTGAGGAATGTCTAAAAAATATGGGTAGAACTGTATCGTTGTTATACTCCAACCTTAATTCGTTTCGAAACCATTAAACAATGGTAATTATTTGGGATTTGTGAGGTCATAGAGTAACGAATCATAAATGGGACCAAGATGAGGAAACCATTGTTTGACTTATTATGATGCTAATTTGGGGCCAGTTGCATGTGCTCACTTTATAATCTATGTTTTGAGTAATTTTAAAGCTTTCTAACATTCTATTTCTCTGGTCCTTCACTATTCCCGTAATACTTTATAGATTTGCTTACTATGCTTGTTAAAATGTGTTTTTTTTTATTAAAGATAGAGAAATTTAAATATGAGATCTCTATCTGAATATGAGAAGATTATATCATTTAAATTATAATTCGTTAGTATATATTTTGTGCAAAACATTTAGATTTAAGTATTTTTCTTTAATTCTGTTTTATTCAAATCTTTATTTTATAATTAAGTTTATAAATATTTTAATGTCATACATGCTCTGTGATTAAAGAAAGAAAATAAAAGGTTAAGTCACTTAATTGTATTGAGCTGCTCCTAAAATTTGTATGATATACACAGTAGCAGAACTTGAAAATTTTTTTCGAGAGAATAAAATTTTTTTAACATAAATATATAACAGCATTATATAAAAACAAAATGTATAAATATTACAATTTGTTAATATTTTGTTATTATTATGACAATAAATAAATTATTTAAAGATAAATACTATAAAATATTTTAAAATAGTACTCTTCAAATTTTAAGTGACTTAAAATTTTTAATATAATTGAATTAAAACAAAAATTTTTTAGTATATTTTCTAATATAAATAACTAAATTATTTATGAAAATATATTCTTTCATTTTATTTCTTAAAAAACTAATAAAACATAAAATAACATTTAAAAAATAAATCAACTATTGTAATAATTATGATGATAGCTCATTAATTCATCATGTTGAATTCGAAAATTAAATATTAAATGAACGTGAAAAATTGAACAGCCCATCATGTTAAATTTAAAAATTATTAAGTGAACTTATTACATAAGACTTTGGCCGAATGAATTTATTATACTATTTGTAGTACAATTACTAAATGAGCAATGCTAGGGGCCAGCAATTTTTGTGATTGTTAGCCATCAACTAGCCATCAATGATGATTTGATGGTGTGAGATTGGTGTGAAATTTCATCCAATGGCTCACCTTCCTCTGCTGATTACATGCTGGCCAAAATTCAATAAAACTGCTGGTCCCCTAGACTTTTCCTTACTAAATATTTTATAAAAGAAAGTTCTATAATGCATTAGTTTTGGTAACTAAAGATAACATAAATTTGACCAACAAATAAAATATTGATATATAACAAAAAAATTAAATCTAAAAAATAATTTTAAAAAATAACACCAAAATAATTTTAAAAAATAACACCAAAATAATTTTATAATTATATTTATAATTATTATTTTATATTATTTTTATTTAAAAAAGATTTATAATTATTTTTACTAAAATAATTTTTTATAATTATTTTTATTTTTTAATTATTTTTATTATTATGTTTAATAATTTCTAAAAATAACACCAAAATTATTTTTTAATTATTTTTATTTCTAAAAAATATTTTTTTATAATTATTTTTTTATAATTTTAAAAAACTAACACCAAAATGATATTCTCCCTCTTGGTATTAGTTTAAAAATGATCATAAAAAATTATAAGAGAGAGAATATTATTTTGGTTTTAGTTTTCTAAAATTACAAAAAAAATAATTATAAAAAAATTATTTTGATAAAAGATAATAATAAAAATAATTTTGGTATTATTTTTAGAAATTATTAAAAATAATAATAATAAAAATAATCAAAAAATAAAAATAATTATAAAAATTATTTTAGTAAAAATAATTATAAAAAATTATTTTTTAAAAATAAAAATAATAATAAAATAATAATTATAAATATAATTAAAAATTTATTTTAATATTCTTTTAAATTATTTTTATAATTATAAAAAATTATTTCAATAAAAATAATTATAAAAAATTATTAGAAAGAAAAATTTATTTTAGTTTTAAACTTAATTTTTTTTTTTATATATCAATATTTTATTTATAAATCAAATTTATACCATCTTTAATCACCAAAATTAATGTCACCATCAAACTTCCCTTTTACAAAATATTTGCGGACTATGGTCTCATTGTCCACAAAAAAGCTCCACCAGTATACATACAACACCTTTATTTATTTGTTGCGGATTAAATTATATAACATTATTTGATATCCTTATACTGGCCCTTTTTTGAGAAACTCAATATAAGTACAATAAATTAAGTAATATAATATAATAAAAATTTCTTAAAAGTCTACAGAAATTATTTTTAATATAAAAGTGGAGATAGTGTTTTAGTTAAATATTAATATTTAAAATATATTATAATATTATATAAATATTTAACACATTTTTTACATGTTTTAACATGTCTCTGCGTATTGGCTAGAATGTTGTCACGTGTTTAACACGTTCACTACTTATTGCAATACATCTCTTACATATTAACTTCTCACCTATAAAATTTACTCACCTGTAATTACACCAAATAATTCCATTTCTAATAAAAAATACTAATATTTTTTTCATATAAAAAAAAAAAACAGAAAACCTCTAGATCCATGTAATTTTTTCATCCAAGCTATCCAAGTAACTTCAATCAGACGCGCCTCCCCAACCCTCTTACGCTTTTGTTATACACGCGCCTCATATAACGTAAACCTTGTTCTCTTCTCGCATTTTCGTTCTTCTTCTTCTTCTTCTTCTTCTTCTTCTTCTTCTTCTTCTTCTTCTTCTTCTTCTTCAACCTAATAAAAGTCGTCATTCTCCTCTGTTCGCGTTTTTCTTCTCTGCTCGCATTCTTTATTATTGATCTGCATTGAATTCAACGTAATAAGCTCTGTCGTTCTTCTTCTTCTTCGTTTTCTTCTTCGATCTACACTTCTTAATGGAAACAATGAACGATTCAACTTCAAATCAGTTGAATGAGATTATTACGTTGAGACAGTTAGAAAATGATTGCTGCATGCTATCACAATAATCTTAAACACTGAATAAAGTAAAAGAAGGCCACCGAACCGAACAACATTCATATGGTGAATCAAAATCACAAAGGCCACCGAACCGAAGAATGTTCATGTGGTGAATAAATGGTGATCAACTTTCAATCAACAAGAATAGTATTTCTCCTCCTCTTCCTCCTCCTCCTTCTTCTTTCAAATTTGCGCACGTAGGTTCTTCTTCTTCTTCTTCTTTCGTTATAAGCATCACCAACAACACTAATATTTTTCTCAGTTAAGTGGAGTTGCTCATTTTAATTTACTTGATTGTCAATGTATTCAGTTGAGTTCTTGTGCATGCAGAAGAATTTTTCTTACTAATTGAATGTTTATCATGTTTTATTCAGCACATGATTGGTGTTCGATTCAATGGTGTTGGTCATTTCGGTTCACCTAATTGTTATGTGTTCAGTTGATTTCTTTTGCATGAACAAATTCTATTCTTGATTATTGAATGTTTATGACGTTTTATTCAGCACGTGAATGTTACTTGGTTTAATGGAGTTGCTCATTTTAATTTACTTGATTGTTAGTGTCTTCAATTGAGTCTTTGTGCATGTAGAAATATTTTTCTTTGATGATTAAATGTTTATGACATTTTATTCAGCACATGAATGATGTTCGGTTCAGTGGAGTTGGCCATTTCGATTCATTTCTGTTTTGCACAATTTAAAACTCTTCCTCTCACCTTCTACTGCTTCTTCACCAGGGAGAGAAAGAGGAAAAGACAAAAAAAATATAGCAGCAATAACAACAAAAGAATGAAGATAAGGAGAAAACACGCGAAGAAAAAGGAATGCGAAAAAGAAGGAGGAGAATGAAGAGGAGGAGGAAGGCGAATCTCTGTTGCTGTTTTCGTTCGTTTCTGGTTGTTCCTTGCCAAATCTTTTCGCGATTCTTCTCCAGTAGTGGTTTTCATAGAGAACGTGATTGAAATTTGAGTGATTTTGAGAGAGATTCGAAGAGAAGGAGTAGTTTTGTGTTGAGAAAGAAGTAACGTTTTTTCATAATGAGCGCAAAGTAATGAAGGGTTTTCGAGCCCGTGTTTTCACTCGTCATTAATATGCGTGACTCTATTTGAATTTAAACCAACTTGGTAAAAAAAATTAGCCTACAAATCTAACTTGATGAGTGTATATATGTATATATTTTTTTTTGGCATTGATAATAACTACATACACTTCATAAAATAGAAAAGAGAAAAAATTGTAACTTAAAATATTAAATATTTTCAACTATAGATGAAAATAGAGAATTAAATTCTCATGTAGTATACTAGTATGCGATTTATGATTTTTATTATTTTAGTCTTTTAACTTTAAAATTTTAGCTATATACATTGTATTAATCTTTCGACTTTTTCTTCCCTTGAGTCAACTAATTGAGGATTGAATTAGTTTTGACTTGTCACATTAGATACATGATTAAATAATATCATTTTATTTTTAGCTCTTAAACAAAATAAAAATGAAATTGTTTTAAAAAATAAAAGGAAATAAAATGATTTGTACATCATATAAATTCGTCTTTATCTTTTTGTTTTGTTAAGCACCAAAATAAATTGACAATATTTAACTCTGTATCTAATGTGAAAAGTCAGAACTAGATTAACATTTTATTCATTTAATGCTAAGAAAATTCAAGAATTAACATGATACTCAGAAATTAAATTTCAAAAGCTAATATAAAAAATTGTATATTTAAAAGACTAAAATAATAAAAATTATAAAAATGAAAGACTACTTTATAATTTTAGTCGAACTTCTCTGTGTATAATAGTATGATTTATCTTCAAATGAGACGATAAATGTAATTGTTATAAGAATATTTTAACAAAAATAAAAATAAAGCAAGCTTCCATCAGCAACAGTATTACTTGGTCAAAATTCAAAGGACAAAGCTGGCTGGGACTACCTTCATCAGTCATGTATTCAGTTGAAATTTCAAACGAAAATAATATCATTTCAAGTAGTAGTTAAATTATAAAAATATATTAGAAATATAAAAAATAAAAATAAGAATCGAAGGTTAGATAACAATAATGAAGAGGTCAAAGTTTTTCACCGTAGAAAGCTTACTCCTATTGATTTGAAGGCTTCAACGAAATTGGGAAGGGTATAAGCAAAATTTTTGTGCAGTTAATTAATTCATGAATCAATTAATGAGTCTTCAAAGGGTGAAACCAATGTGATGTGCTGTGACATGAATCTTTTGCTGCCGGCGATTCTCAAGACATGCCCTCTTTACGTGAATGGTAAGTGAAGTTAACCTAACCTCGATCATCTTATTCTTATGATTTAACTGTTACATGTTTTTCTTCTTTAGAAAGTTTTGGACGGTGATTTTTTTTGTATGTGTTTTATTAAAATGTAAATTTATATTAGTGTTAATAATTATAAAAAAAAAAGTAGTTCCAAAGTACTTTTGATATTCACCTATTTTTTTTAAAAAAAAAAAACTTTATCAATTAAAACGTTGTTGTCAACGAAAATTTATTTTAATTTTTTTCGAAAAAAATCTTAAATGATCTCTGATAATTATTTTGAAAGATAATTAACGACGCTTTTACCAAAAAATAAATATTTTTTTGATTAGATCTTTATTTTTGTGAATCTGATTAGTCATTTTATCAATATTTTTTCTCTAGGTTAACAAAAAATGTCTACGTGGTACGTTAAACTGTTGAATTGTCTATTAAATATCAACTACGATTAATATTTTTTTATTGGACTCTCATTGTCTTTTGAGAATTGAGAATAATTGTTAGGTTTTTTATATATATTAGCTAAATTTATTGTATATGTAGAAATTGAGAAATATTAATAATTTTTAAATATTTTTACTTGTAGAAATTGAATGGAGGATGTAATCTTTTAATCTTTTCACCATTGCTTAAAAAAAAATTGTTAAGATATTTTATCATTAAAATTATGTTAAGCTCAATTCAAATTAACCATTATAATTCACAAAAACTCATTATTATTAAAAAAAATACATATTCTATTTTATAATAGATAATAAAAAAGTGAACATAATATTTTATTTAAAATAGATACAAAAAATAAGAATATTTATGCCAACTAATTAAGTAGATATAACATTAAAATTCAAAGTTCAATATTTCAGTATAACTATTAACTAGTAACAAACAGATAAGTCTAATAACATGAATTAGCAATATCATTTTTATATATATATATATATATATATATATATATATATATATATATATATATATATATATATATATATATATATATAAACGGCTCTTGATAATTATCTCAAAAGACAATGAAATTGCAAACAAAAAATTTTATCTGTTAATTTTAGCTGGCATTTAACGAATAAATTAATCGATTAACGTGCTATATAAGCATACTCTGTTAACTCAAAAGAGAAATTATTGACGGAAGAACTAATCAGTCTCATGAAGTTAAAGATCAAGAGCCGAAAATGATATTTTTTTTATTCAAAACCTCGTAATCCCAGTAAAAAATTATCAAGATTGAAATGGATATTCACCTAATTTCTTTTAGTCACTTATGGCCTTCTTAATTACTTTTTCTTGTTATTTTTATGGAATACCCTTTATTTTGTATGTAGGGACAGAAAAGAGTCGAGTCGAGTTTTGACTTTAACGAATTTGACCTATATTGTAAATAGATGGTTCAAACTTAGGCCTATTATGTTTTATAGATTTTTATTTTTTCATATTCAAATCTAACCTGTTTAACCATATTTATAATTCATAAATATAATTTTTTTTTAATGAAAAAGCACTACAACGTTAACTAGTCTTGACTATTGCTTTTTTTTAGTTTTGTTTTGTATTTAATATGAATAAATAGTTAAAAGTCTAAACTAAAAATAATTTATTTAAAAAAATATTTTGATAAATCGATGTAATAAATTTTGTAGATATTTTTTTAAGTTTATGATCAATCTTTTTAACTATAAACTTTACAAAAAGTCTAAAACTAACATGAGCCAAATCATGAATATTTGTCCAATAGCCCGACTCACTTTTACCATTATTTGTATGCTTTGGTCCTTACAGCCTCTGACCTATACAGAGAACTATTTTCAGATTAAAAAAAAAAAAAAGACAAACAAAAAATCTGCTCATTGGAAACATTAACTATTCTTTTTATGACATTAAGTAATTATTTATAAATATGTATATTTATAATTTTGACATAAAAAAAAGAGAAATTACGTACACTTGTTAGCAAGATTATATCACATTTTATGCATTCGTATTTGAGTATTGAAGGTAGTTTATTTTGGTACTTAAAACATGAATCCTATAGTTGGGGCAAACTTCCATCTCGCAATCATTTATCTTTCGCCGATGTGAGCTGAAATACTTTTTGGAATTTACTTTATGTTGACACCGTTTTGAATTGTAGTAAATATGGTGTTAAAAAAACATGATTCATAAGACTTGACCACAATTAAAGTGTGTTCACTTTAACTGACACTTATCAGTAACCACTACAAAAACTTTGAACATTATTGATGACTTTACCTATAGGCGATAATTAGTTTTACTGACAGTGTCGATAAAAGTGTGCGAGTCAAATTATATAATAGTTAACGTGAAACATGAAAAGTTTAAGGTATTAAACTTAGGCGGCATCCTCGAAGCGTCTATCAACGCAATTGTTGTGGTCCTACTTCTTGGTGTAGAACTTATCAAAGAGCTCACTCCTGGGTGTTTCTTTCCAAAAACTTGTACGAGCGAATCATTTTGTGAAAGGTGTTTAGAGGATTCATCCTACCTCTCAACGTTCACAATTGCTTCCTACAAATATACAAAAAATTGGAAAGGCATGATTTAAAATTAGCACGATATATACAGTAAGCTAAGTTTAAAATTTTCATACATTACTTACATTAACAACACGCGCATCGAGATGGATATACGAGCCATTTTTTCTTATGAGTGATAAACAACTCTCTTCTACCAACGTGCCTTCCTTTTTCTTTCTCATATATCATTTATATCGACACAATTATGTAAAATAACAACACCATTGACATTGTTCTTTCTCCTCTACCACCGATATACCTTGACGACCTAGGCGAAGCCCTATTGGCATTGTTCGTCAGACGTCGACGCTTGAACCCCTCATTATCTCTAAAATGAGCCTTCATGTCACGCTTGATGTTTGGACAGATCTACGAGGTCAAGTGGTCTTTTCCTTGACGAACATCGCTTACCATCTGTTGAAAATGTTTGGCTGTCCGGTAGCCGTAGATTCTCTAGATCATGAGGTTATGCTCCGTATTCCATATGAATTTCAATTGCACAAAGTGATTCACCAATATTAGTTAGTTGGAATAAAATACAGTAAATCAATTCTAACCGAATGAGATTCTTACCGCCCACTTCTGAAACTAGCGCTCTCTGGTCTCAGCCGGGATCTGCGTGTAGGTTGGCCATGGGTGGTTGTACATGGACTTAATGACCTCGGATATCTCCTGCGTGCAAGCATTGGGGTTCGGTGCAAACCTGTCAAAGAACAAACCGCACAGTAATAATCACATAAAATAAACAAACTTAACATAAACAAACTAAAGATAAACAAACTTAATATTAAAAAAATAAACTCACGACAGCATTCCATCGTGCCAAATTCATAGTCAGATGATGGGAGGTGGTGGAAGGGCATCCTGCTCAGGAGAATTAGAGGTATTACTCACCGCAGGCTCTGTCGACAGGGTCGCTGCATCTGCAGGGGGTGTAGCAGAAGGAGGCTTCTAGTTCGGGTTTGAGCCTATGATAAATTGCTAGTCTGATGGATCTGTTAGGATTTGGTTGAATTAGTCCCACATTGCTCAGGATAGCAAATGGAGTGGGTGGCCTAGGCTATAAATATGAGGTTAAGTTCTCCATTTGTTTTTGCACCAGTCAGAAACACTTTAAGCTTGTATCTGATTTTTCTTTTCCTCTGTACTCTTTGATTAGAGAGTGTTGTGAGGTGTAGTTAGATATTTGCTTTGAGAGAGTGTGGGTGTACTGGGGTGCCGGTGAGAGTAAGAAGTCTATGTGTTGTAACAATTTTCACATAGTGATATTCTCTGGTTGTCATTTGACAACGGCCGTGGTTTTTTCTCCGGTAATTGGAGTTTCCACGTTAAATTCTTGTGTTGTGATTGTGTCTATTTTATTTCTCTGTCAAAGGTGTTTTCTCAAGGGGAATGGTGTATTATTCCCAACAAGTGGTATCAGAGCTTCGGTTCGGTGGGATTTATTCTTAGTATGCTCTGTGGTTGCAGCCTAGTCTGACCTTCCACATCAGAAAAGAATTTTGTCCTGTGGCTTGAGGTTGATCTTTGGTTGCTGTTGTTGTTGCTGGAAGGCAGTGTGACTCTGTGAGAGTGCAGTTTGGAAAAGGTTCTGACTAAGGAAAGACTTGGTATTTAAGTGTGTCCATTGTGACCCACCTCTCTTTCCTGGGGACCCTTCCTAGTGCATGGTCTACAGTTGAGTTATACTATTCCAGTATACGGTTGCAACAATGTCAGGATATTCAAGTGCTGTGAAGCTTGAAATAGAGAAATTTGATGGAAGAATCAATTTTGGCTTGTGGCAAATACAAGTCAAGGATGTGTTGATACAATCAGGTTTGCACAAGGCGTTGAAGGAGAAGATCTCTGGTTGCTCTCTCTATGAGAGAAGATGATGTTCTCTAGAAGACAAGAAGTATCCTCATGGTATTACCGCAGTGCCATGGATAAGGATAAGTTGTGGCAATCGGGTCCACAATTGCACACGGGCATTGGTTGGCGTTGAGATGCAAGGTGTGTGGCGGAGTTAGGTCGATGGCTGAAGAACTTCCAGGAAAAGCCAATTTGGAAGTTGCACCATGAATTTTCAGCAAGGTTTCGATCTGTACCAAGGCGAAATGCTTGGAGTGGTCTAATTCCAAGTGAGTATACTTTCATGGTGGAGTATGATAGTTCTCTGAACTATGATTGTCGGTATAGACAATGGCAGCAAAGAATTGTCGGTGTTGACAATGGAAGCTGAAGATGTGTGACTATTTCAATCAAGGTGGAGATTGTTAGGATTTGGTTGAATTAGTCCCACATTACTCAGGATAGCAAATGGAGTGGGTGGCCTAGGCTATAAATATGAGGCTAAGTTCTCCATTTGTTTTTGCACCAGTCAGAAACACTTTAAGCTTGTATCTGATTTTTCTTTTCCTCTGTACTCTTTGATTAGAGAGTGTTGTGAGGTGTAGTTAGATATTTGCTTTGAGAGAGTGTGGGTGTACTGGGGTGCCGGTGAGAGTAAGAAGTCTATGTGTTGTAACAATTTTTACATAGTGATATTCTCTGGTTGTCATTTGACAACGGCCGTGGTTTTTTCTCCGGTAATTAGAGTTTCCACGTTAAATTCTTGTGTTGTGATTGTGTCTATTTTATTTCTCTGTCAAAGGTGTTTTCTCAAGGGAAATGGTGTATTATTCCCAACAGGATCCGCCTATGATGTCATATGGGTCGACAAGGTAGCAAGGATAGAGAGCGATGACTGGGCAGCCTTGGGGATTCGGTGGCAGCCTGCCCTCTACCATGACCACTTGGCCCACTCGACCTACCTCTGCTCCCTATTGTCATGTTTGTACATTAAATATATTAATAACATATTAATAACATAAACACCAACAAATAATAACATAAGAAGAAACTCAAGAAATAACAAATAATTCGAATTGTGGTTTAGTTTAGTAAATAAAAAAAGGAAAAAAAATTACATAGTGTTTTAGTTTCAGAATAATTAAATTAGACTTTCAAACCATTCTAATTTTATTCTAACAAAGCATTCTAACTTTGTAAACATTTTTTCAAAACACTCTAAGTTTCAAAGCATTCTAACAATGAAAAAAATTATCCTATGCAAACTCAAGAAAGCACAAAATAACATGATGAAAGATCACTAGCAATGCATATGAAAAAATGCTGTAATTAATTAGTATAAATCAGTAGTTCCAGCAGCAATATGAATTAGTAAAATATGCATTAAAATAGTAATTTTATAACAAAGCAACAACAACTAGCGAATCATCAAAATAGTTAAGTATTGCTCAAACAAATTCAGCAACAATTCTTTAGCTAAATTAACAGTAAAACACAGAATTAATGATTCACGACAATTCAAATAATCCCATCAACAAGAATAAAAAATCTCAGATAATAATTCCAAACACATTGAGCAGAGATCAGAACCTATCAATCTAACTAAATTATCCTAACCTAACCACCTAAAAACAATTTACAATACAAATTAATCTAACTAAAATCAATAAAAACTAATTCAATAAAAATCCCTAACCACCTAAAATCAACTAAAAAGAAATCAATCTAATTAGAGGAGAGAAGAGAGAAAACCTGGAACAAAAATGGATGGTTTGAGCAATGGCGGTAGGGAAACAGCCGCAGGAACAGAGGACAGAAAAAGAGGCGTTTTGAGCAGCGACGACGACGGTCTTTCGAGTTGCGGTAGGGCAGGGCAGCAACGGTGGCAGGGAAGGGCAGCAGTGGTGGCAGGGGGCTGGAGAGAGACTGAGGGGTGAGCGGTTAGAGAGAGAGAGAGAGAGAGATGTGACAGAGTAGAGAGAGAAACTAATTTCAAAATGAAGGGGAGATGGTTCGCGGTTCAAATTTAGGGCATGATTATCGTCGAATTTTTCGGCAGAATAATCCGACAGTAACATTGTGCGTGTATTCAAAACCTAGCGTTTCACTAAACAAGGTTCAGCGTCGGATTTACTCGCCAGTAAATCTAACAGTAGCTAGCACGCCAAATTTTTTTTCCCTCCAATTTTTACCATCGATGTTACTATCGAAACATCAATTCCGACGATAATATTTTAGAATGACAAATTTATTGCTAATTCTGACGATAAACTCACCGTTAATATCCGACCCTGAATCCAACAATATATCTAACAGTTCTCAGCATTTTTCTTATAGAACATGTTAGTCACCAAAAGTAGGACATGTATGTCTCAATGCTTATAAAAGTACTTACAGTTACGTATCATCTACTATGGGGCTCTTCGTCATATAGTCACAGGAAACATTCCTACTTACGTTCTTGTAGGATATGTTTTAATGTCTTTAAATTTTGTTATTGATAAAAATATCCTTAAATAATTAATAATTTGAGGATATTTTTGTCGATAATAAAATTTGAGATTATTTTTAATTCGACTGTATTATTAGTAGTTTATATATATATATATATATATATATATATATATCAAAACTATTTAGAAGGACCATAAAGTGATACAACCTAATAACAACACAATCACATAAAATAGTTAAGCTAATGCATAGTAGAATACATATGAATATACACATATAGGTAGTGTTTAGAAGAGAGACTAAGACTAAGAGACTGAGATTGAAAAACAGAGGCTGGGAGGCAAAAATTGAAATGAGTCTCGATATTGTATTTGGTGTAAAAATGTATAGGATTGAGTTATGTCTCAATATCCTGTTTGATTTGAATAAAAGTAAAGACTAAAATGTTACAAATTACTTAAATACTCCTAAGGTTATAAAACCTATTTCCTTTTTCAACCTATGTCAAATTTCACGAAACTTCACCCCCTTTCTCCCCTGTGCTTGAAGAACTGAGCAGCGAAGACATAAGCTGTCCATCATCCCCTCCGCTGGCACCGCCGCTTACGCCGGCGTAAAAGACTCTCTCGTCGAGCCTACTAGCGCACCACAGCGTCTCCAAAGCTTCTCAATCGCGCTGCCAGGTATTATTCCGCAGGGTTATCTATTTGGTGTCCTTCCCCATATCTCTGCATCTGTCTCGTCACTGTCGCCGTCGTTCCTTATTAGGTCTGCTCTTCACTTTGGAACTGTGTCTCTGCTCTCCTCTCTTTCTCTTCGTCTCTACTTTCCTCTTTTGTTTGTCACATATCACCGAATTTGGGATGTATTTTTGGTCTAGATGATTAGATAATTCCTAATTATAATTAGATTGATAATTTTGTATGCTAATTTTCAGGGACCTGCTCAAGCTCAGATTCGCTTGCTGGAGCTACGACGGCAATGACATAGCAATGGTCCTGGCGATGAGAAGATGAACGAATGAGAAGCTGCGAAGAAGTAGCCCTAATTTTATTTGCACAAAGAGTAAACTTGAAATTAATTAATTAGAATGAGGGTATTTTGATCAGAAAATATTATTTAGATTTCAGTCCCCGTCTCCAAAAATTTTAGTCTCTTAGGTAGCGTTTGGTGGAGAGACAGAGATGGAAAGACTGATACTGAGAGACAGAGACTAAGAGACAGAGATTGAAATAAATCTCAGTATTCTGTTTGGTGTAAAGTAGGAGACAGGAATTGAAACAAGAATGAAACTCTAATTTAATTTGCACAAAAGGTAAAATTGGAATTAATTAATTGAAATGAAAGTATTTTAGGTATAAAATGTTATTAAAGTTTCAGTCTCCATCTCTAAAAATTTCAGTCTCCTGTGTACCTACTTTTTGGAGGTACTGAAATACTGAAATTTTAGAGACAGAGACAGAAATTTTAGTACCAGTCTTTGAACTAATAAACACGATACTGAATCTCAGTCTCACAGTCTCTGTCTCAGTATCTCAAAACAAACGCTACCTTATATTCCCATTGTTTAGAGGTCCTGAAATACTAAAATTTTAATACCAATCTCTAAACCAATAAGTATAATACTAAATTCTGATCTCCCATTTCCTATCTCAATATTTCAAAACAAATACTATCATATGATTTATATAAATATCCTACCTGAACGATAAAAGGAACATTAAAGAAAGGCCAGCCACAGAGCCAAAGAAAACATTCTATGGCCTTTTTGGTTTCTTTCACTTCATGATAGTTTAATTTAATTTAAAAAGACAAAGATATGTTTTTTTTAATTGAATCGAGGTTTCGGTTTTTTACAATTGTACATACATATATACATAGGATCTTGACTAAGAACAATGCAAGTTATACATCACTATCCAAAGGAATTGTCATTATGAATTAAACTATCATAAATGATCGCAACTCTTTTGGTTATTAGTACTTGTGTATTAATTGGTTAATCCAATAATTTTCATAATATTGGTGACTGTAGTTTATTGATAATGATATGAAGGTGGACTTCAATAATAAAACAAAAATCAGCATGCATGATGATGATATGTACTTGGCCATCGAAAAGACCGACAAACATTTGCAGATAAAACTAGATTAGATAGATAGGACTTAGGAGGTTAGTTTTATTTGTAAACAATGGTTGTTGCGTCATTTTGGATCATATAAGCAGAATTATATGTTTGGTCGGTATTTTATCAAAATTATATATTTAAGAGTCATTAGCGACAATTAGTAGAGAATGAGAAATTTCCATTTTTATAATTCTATCTTTTTGGAAAAATAGTGATAGAAAAGATGATCGGACTCGCAGTACTGGTTAAGGATGTTAATGAGGCGGGGTGGGCGGGGGAGGGAGGGATGCCTCTCAACTTCCCGTCTCCGTCACCAGATTTTGTCCGCGTCTTCGCCTCGATCTCTGTTGTGGGAAAATAATTGTTCCCATCTTCATTTTTTGCATTTTTTGTGTTTTTTACGGGATCCCATTTCTCATCTCTTTATATTGAACATTTATATGAAAATTATAGTAAAAAAAAAACACAAAATATTATTACAGTACGCGAACATATCTTATTTAAGATTACAACTTACAAGTCTAGAAATATAAAATAACAAATCATAGTCTATAAAACAAAATCTTAAAATAAAACTTTCATTCTAAATTAAAAAAGAGTCATAAAATAAAGTCTTCAACATCAAATATATATTTTTCAATCAAAATACAACTTCTAACAAATAACTCCATATTCTCTGTTAAAATACAACACAAACATGAATATATTAACATACATCATAAACAAGAATACCATATATTAAATAAAAATTTGACATAATAAAAAAATAATTGGCTAAACTTCTAAATCTCCTGTACCCATGCTCCTTTCTAAAATCCTTCCAAGCCTTGGAGGTTAATCTTTTTTTGTTAGGACTGCTTTGCACGTTTTGACTAACTTCTTGTCCTCCCTCTTGTGTTTCTTTTTGTCCTTCCTTTTTTGTTTTTTGAAGATTTACTTCAATTGCTTGATCATCATCACCTTGTGTTGGTTTTGTCTCATTATTATTTTTAATAGAAGTTGAGTTAAAACTATCCATCCTGTATATAAATAACAAGATTTAATACAAAAAACTAAATTAAGATTTAATAAAAAAAATACTAAATTAGATTCTAGATCAACTTCAGATACAAAAAAATATCAAAAAATGGAAAAAAATTAAATCAAATACAAAAGAATACATAATAAATAAGCAAAAACGGCAAAAAAGAAAGAAGGATAAAAGATCACTAATTAATGAGAAACAAAAAAAAAAGCAAAATAAGGCCTCTTCTAATTAATGATAAACCACACACTACAAGGTCATAGGAGTTTTTTGTATTGCACGGGAGGAATGGCATGAACACAGCATAGTAGAAAGGGAGATATAGTGAAAATTGGAAATAAAATCATATATCTGTAAATAGAACAGCCAACAAAATCAGAACCGCATTCATTAAAAAAAAACAATAGCCACCCACATCAAAAAATTAAAATCAAAATCAAATTCTTGGAAAAAAATAGAATTTTAAAATATGAAAAATTACATGATCAGAAACTAATTATTAATTAGCATGAAATCAAATTAATGAAGTAAAATGTCAAAATCCAAGCAAAAAAAGAGAGAGTAGTGAATCTTACCAGGAGCAAGAGAGAAATGGCCGGAGAGGTGAGAGACGCCAGCGAAGAAAAGAGCAGAGACGCGGAGTAGCAATGCAGGACGGCGATAGCGCAGGAGTTGAATGGACTCAATGGAGCAGCGACGTTGGCAGTTGGCAAAGAAAAGGGGAGAATATAAAGTCGCAGTTGTTCAGCATAGGGGGACGGCGCAGTGCGGTGATGGCACCATGCGAGACAAAAAAAATGCCGGAAAAGAGAATGATGCGGTGCCCGGTGATGGCGCGGTGAGTGGAACGGGGAGGCGAGACAGACAGTGGTGAAGGAGGTGTTTAGAGGTGGCTGGCTGGGTGAAGAGAGAATGGAAAGAACACAGAAGGGGTGTCGTGAGGACAGCTGAGGGTGACTGGGTGAGCAGCGCTAGTGAGTGGGAAAAGGGGTTAGGGCTTTTAACTTTTCAATATATATATATATATATATATATATATGGAAGGTGAAATGACTGAAAAATTAAAATGAAAAATAAACTACTAAAGGTGTTTAAGTAATTTAATATATTCGGAGAATGCAGGGACAGAAACGGGGACGGAGATCCCCGCACCTGCTTTAGGGGAATTTGTTCCCCATCTCTGTCCCCGTAGGAAAAATTTCTCGCCACCGAGACCCCATTTGAGGCGGTCCCCGCGAGGATCCCCACCTCCTGGGAATTTTTACCACCCTTAATAATAGTGGTGCAATGAGTATAGTTATAAAAATCGAATCAATAATCGATCTGATTAAGTTATTGCGCATTAGATTAGAGATCTAATCGGTAGATCAATGGTCAAATTATTTAATCCAATAATAATTAAATAAATATATAAAATTATAATTAAATAAAATTTAAATAATAAAAATTAAAAGATACAATATTATTATTCAACTGTAAAATTAATATTTCATATCACTTGAATTTAATTTAATTTAATTATATATAAATTATAATATACTTTGAGCTTTTATATAATATTATTATAAAAATAAAAAATATAACATTATTATTAAATAATAAAATTAATATTTTATATTACTTAAATATAACTAAATTAAATTATAATATAATTTAAACTTTTATATATATATATATATATATATATATATATATATATATATATATATATTAATATTAGCATCAGGCTTGTAGAGGGTGCCAGGTTCGAGATGTTGTTGTAGCTCTTTTTAAGAAATTTGGATGGGGCTCCTACAGTGATCCATATATTACAGGTCCACTTATGGAGGTTGACAAACCCCAATTTGACGGTTTGTTTTGTATTGAATTTAGAGCATCTTGATAGCCTTTTGTCACATTTAGCCTAGAAATTAGCATGATTTCGTTATCTCTCCCTTATTTGTGCTTAAGTGTAAAAACATGCTTTTTAAGCCTTATTTTGATAAATTCTATTTCCTCTTTGATTCCATAAGATGCCTTGATATGTTTGTTAGTAATCTCAGGATGAAATAGGCTAGGCATGGATCAAAGGAAGCAAGGAAGGAAGCATACAAGTGGAGAGAAGCATAAAAAGCCAAAGAAGCAAAGTCAGCCATGCACGCGCACGCGCACAAGGCGCTCGCGCGCACATTGCGAGACAGGCCAAGGACGCGCACGCGTACCATGCGCGCACGCGCCGATGATGGCACATGACCTCATTAAGGCAACACGTGCCTGGCGATTTTGGGAAGGTTTCAGCAACCAACTTTGGCGCCAAAATGCATATAAGAGCCAAGGATTGAAGGGGATTGACATTACATTAACACATTCATACATTCATATCCATAGACTAATTTTAGATCATTAGTTAGAGAGTTTTAGTTTTTTAGAGTTCTAGAGAGAGAAGCTGTCACTTCTCTCTAGAATTAGGATTAGGATTAGGTTTAGTTCTTAGATTTAGATTTAGATTCATCTTCTTCTACTTCTATCTTCTCAATTCCTTGTTGTTACATTCATTCTTCTTCCATTCTTTTATTGCAATTTCCTTTATGTTGTTCTTATATTCTGTTGTAGATCTAGTATTGTTCCTTCTACTTTCTTCCAATTCAATAAAAGGTAATTCATAATAAATGTGTTTCTTTTGATTGTTGTTGTTTATTCCTTTCAATAAATGTTGTTAGATTCTATTCTTGTTGTCAATTTGCTTTGCCTTTCTTTTGTGCCTTCCAAGTGTTTGATGAAATGCTTGGTTGGATTTTAGTGTAGGTTTTGTTTCTCTTGGCCTAGGTAGAGTAATTAGTGACTCTTGAGTTATCTAATTCCTTTGTTGATCGATAATTAGAAGTTGCTAATTGATTTGAATGCCTCTAAAGCTAGTCATTCCTTGGGGAGTTGATTAGGACTTGAGGAATCAAATTGATTCATCCACTTGACTTTCCTCCATGGTTAGAGGTTAACTAAGTGGGAGCAATACACAATTCTCATCACAATTGAGAAGGATAACTAGGATAGGACTTCTAATTCTCATATCTTGCCAAGAGTTTTATTAGTTGTTAGTTTATTTTCTTTGCCATTTATATTGCTTGTCTAAAATCTCAAAAACCCCAAAACAACTCACAACCAATAACAAGACACTTTATTGTAAATCCTAGGGAGAACGACCCGAGGTTTAAATACTTCGGTTTATAGATTTTAGGGGTTTGTACTTGTGACAAATAAATTTTTGTATGAAAGGATTATTGTTGGTTTAGAGACTATACTTCAACGAGAATTCCTTTGTGAATTTCTAAACCGTCAAAAATCCAATCGTCAAAATGGCGCCGTTGCCGGGGAGTGCGCATGAGTGCCATGTTTTTTGTTAATGTAAATATGTAAATATTGTGAATATGTTTGTCTTTTGTTTGTTTGTTAGTTTTTGTTAGTTTTAAGGTCTCTATTGGTTTTGTCTCTATTTGCCACTATGAATTCTCATCCTTGTGGTTTTGGATATAACTATGACTATTTCGTAGGCAATGAAAACTTGAATGATGGCTCACATTATGGGAGAGATGAATTCTTAGGAGGGGAGCCATATCCATATGAGCAATCATTATGGCAACCTTCCCCTTCAAGTTACTATGATGGTAATCCTTCCTATAATGCATATCATTCTTATGGATATGATGATTCTTATCATGGTTATACCACCCAACCACCACCATTCTATGCACCATATTCTCAACCCACACCTTATTTCCACCAAGTGCCCGCATATGATCTAAATCTATATTCCCCCTATGCATACCCTTGTAACGACTATGAACAAGCAACCCTTGAATCACCACCACTCCAACACTTTTATCCTCCAACCCAAGTCCCCATGGATGATGCACTTGGTATCATTTTTCAAGAGCAAGAAGAGCTCCAAACCGCCTTCACTAGTTTCACCTCTACCCTCCAAGAATTTACGTCCCGTATAATTTCACCCTCTACCAATAACCAAAATGACTTCCCACCTCAAAGCTTTGATGAATCTTCCTTCCAACCACATTATGATTTCTCCTCTCCGCCACAAACCTCCATGGAAGCATATCAATGTCCATTAATCCAGGAGCAATATGATCCTACTTATGTTAGTAAAGCGGAACAAGAATTAAGGGATCGTTTCAAGGAAGAAATGGATCGACTTCAAGCAACCATCCGTCAAAAGATAGATTCTTGGGATTCATATCACAAGCGAAATGAGTTCACGGATGATTGTGAGAAAGCGACCAAAGAGGGAGGTATGAGAGAGACTTTAGAGTCTCAAGTTAAGCACAAGGAAATGGAGTGTGTGTTGCAACAAGCGGAGGAAATAGAGATTGTTGAAGATAAAGAAGTGGAAGAAGACCTAGAGGAGGTTGAACAAGAAGGAAGTTCCATCAACGAAAATAACTCTACATCAAGTGACAATGGTGATCTTGTTGAAGCTTCCCCCTTCGAATGTGAAACCAATGTTGAGGAGGGTGCGCAACCTCCAACGCATAACTTGATCAATGATAAAGGTTTGAAGGAAGTTAGCAAACAAGAAGAATTTAAAGAGAGTTATCAAAAGATGGAAATCATCATGGAGAAGCCAAAGGAAATGGAACCTACAATGTCAAGATCATTGAATATCTTCCTTGCTAAGTCGCCATCCCAATCACAAATTGAGTGGGTAATCATCTCATCCTTTAATTTTCTTGGCCCATATCAATATGCGTTGTTAGAAACGGACGGTCAACTTAGAACCCTTTGTGGGCTAGAGAGTAAGAACGGATTGGATGTCGGTGGACAATGGGAAACAAGGCGCATAAAGGACGGAAGATCAAACTTTGAGTTTCAAAAGCCGAGTGAAGCCAAACTCGATGGGATTAAGATGATGAGTATGAGTTACAAGGAGAATTCAATAAGTTTTTCACCCTATTGGAAGCATGAAGATCAAGAAGAAAAGGGGTTGACAAATAAAGTATGGGACCCCGGAACATACATAGACCACTATCAACTTAAGGGCCTCGTTACTTGCTTAGGCCCCCTTGAAGGCCTTGTACATTTAAATTGGGATCCCGGAGGCTATTGGAAGAGCAAACATTGGTGGGAATTCGAAGAAGAGTTCAAGCATAAACCACCATAGCAAGGACTCCATCAAAATGTCCAACTTAAGGACTTTAACTAAAAGTGCTAGGTGGGAGACACCCCACCATGGTAAACTCTTTCCATACTCTTTTAATTTGGTTTAATAAGTGATTTGAGTTACCATTGTAGGTAGTTTTTCACTTCATAATTAGCTTGTTTGTGTACACTAGTTGCTAGCATATTAACATGTATGTTGTGCTTAGTAGAAATAGAATAAATCTCAAAACCAACTTGCATTTTAGAAAGTGTGTAATTTTGACTAAATAAGGAGTTGTAGGCACCATGGGGAGTCTTTGGGCAATTAGAGCTTTTAGGCATTTCAAAAAAAAAAAAAAGGGTGGACGCGCGCGCACGCGTCCATGAGCGGATGCATCATCACCCATATTCCAGAGAGTTGGGCCTCTCATAGGCCAGCATTGTGCCTCAAGCCCAACTCAATCCACGCTTACGCGCACTATGTGCGTGCGCGTCCATACAACTATAAGGAAAAGCACGTGTACGCACACCTGCCGCGTACGCGTCAATCGGCTGCTGCAACTTCTGGGCCAACACCCAGAGAGTTGAGCCGGCTCTGGGCAAACAATAAGCCCCTGGCCCAACTCAACTCGCGCGGACGCGTACATGCCGCGTGCGCGTCCATAAGCCAAGAGATGAAAAGGACGCGAGCGCACGTATCGCGCTTGCGCGTCTTATGGTGAACTGTCAATTATACGCGGACGCGCACATGTCGCGTACGCGCAGGCCTAGTAGTGCAACCTCCAGGCCATTGACCAGAGAGTTAGGCCTCATGTGGGCCAACTTTAAGCCTCCAGCCCAACTCCTTGCATGCGTGCGCGCGCGGTACGCGCACGCGTCATTGCCTATTTTGATCATCCACGCGTGAGCGCATTGTGCGCGTACGCGTAGGTCCCTAGATCCTCCAATGTGCGCGGACGCGCAAGGGGCGCGCACGCGTCGATTCAAAAAACTGATAACCCTAACACGCGAAGAACGTTGCGCAGTCGCGCACTCTTTCTTCAACCTCCCCCATTTTCATCTTCTCCCTCCTCTCACCCTCAACTGCCGCTGCTCCGCCGGCCACCACCGCACGGCCAACCCCTTCTCTCGCCATCACCCCAATCGCCCACGTCCTCTCCCTCTCTCGTCCACCCACCCCTGCCCGAACGCCAACCACCACAGCCACCTCTGCCCGTCACCACCTTCACCACCGCCACAGCCAGAGCCTACCGGTGTACCTATCCCGGATCCTCAGGATTAGCATCGAGGACGATGCTTGATCTTAAGTGTGGGGAGGTAGCCGGTGGCATCATTAGATACCGGTGAACATTTTAGCCACTTTTCTAGCTATCTCACTTTGCACACCTTTTGTGTATATTTGATGTATTTTGAGTTTATTTTGGATACTTTCACTGCTTGATACTTTTACTGCTTATTTTGGATTTATTTTGGATTTTAGATACTCTGATGCTTATGGATATCCTTAGATGTTTTAGATGATAGATTTCATACTTTTAGTTGGATTTTTCTTTATACATTTTTGCATATCTTTATTTTTAGTTGAGATTGTGATTAGAAATCATATTTTGAATTGCAAATACTTAGTCACCCTTTTTGCATAAGAAATTGATTTTGAGTGAAAAAGGGAAGAGTGAACTAAGAAAATTTTTTGGATTTTTCAATCACAACAATGCTTAGTCAAACATTGGGATTTTTCAAGAAGCTTAAATAGAGGGCATTAACCCAATTGATTGAAAGAGAATTTTTGAAAACTTGCTTGAATTTCATACCTTGTGAAGCATGTATTGAATTGAGAACACAAGCTTGTGAGACTTGAGCCTATTGATGTGGTTACATTTTATAACCACTTATTTTCCATTCTTGTGTGAAATTGCTCTCTTTCTATGATTGTGATCCTTGATTTTCTTGATTCTATATATCTATTTATTTATTGTATTTATACATTTATATGATTGAGGCCATCACTTCATTAGCCACTTATCCAAATAGCCAACCTTTTATTCTCCATTGTTAGCCAATTTTGAGCCTATGCTTAACCAACTTGTTCTTATTTTAGCACATTACAAGCCCGAGGCGGAAAACCAATGAAAAGTCCTTGTTTGGATCTTTGATTGGCCTAGGCTAGTGAGAGCGTTTATGATTGAAGTTGGTGAGGCTTGGGAATATTGGATGGGATAAAAGGGGTAGTACACTTTTTATGTTTAGGAATTGGGCACATATTCATGTATAAATTGAATGTAGAGACCTTATGCATTGATGTTCTTGTATTTAGTTTGAAAAAAAAAAAGAGGAAAATATATGAAGAAAAAAAATGAAATGATGAAAAGAAAAAAATGGAAAAATGATGATGGAAAAGAAAAAAATTATACAATAAAGAAGGGACAAAATGCCCTAAAGTGAAGTCAATAAAAAGGAATCAATGCATAAGTGTTATGAACCAAATAAGAATGCATGAGTATGTAAGAAAAAGTGAAGAATGGGTAGTTAGAGTAGCTTGAAATTGTATAGGTCATTATGTAGTTAGGTGGGAAAGTCTATGTTAATCAAAGATTCAATCCTAGTCCACTTAACCATAAATGATCCTACTTTGACCCTAACCCCATTACAACCTAAACGAAAGACCTCATGATGAATGTATGCATGCATTGAATAAGTGTTGATTGTTAGAAGAAAATCAAATTTTGGAAAACATGATTAGAAGAGAATTGAGTGAATCAACCCTTAAACACTTGAGTGAATAGAGCGGATACACATCCGGTGAGGGTTCAAAAGTTCAATCACATGTATTCACCCATATTATCTATATTCTTGCAAGTTTGAACTCTTTTTGATAATTCAATACAATTGTGGTTTGGACTTAATTCCTATTGCCTAGCTCTTGTGCTTAAACGTGCTCTCTTGAAAATTGATTTGTTTGAATTAAACATTTCCAATTGCTTTAGGTAGATGCATGTAGATAGGACTCATATAGTTTAGTTGCATTCAATAAATGTCATAACCCTTAGTTCCTTCTTATTTTAGCATGAGGACATGCTAAGGTTTAAGTGTGGGGAGGTTGACAAACCCCAATTTGACGGTTTGTTTTGTATTGAATTTAGAGCATCTTGATAGCCTTTTGTCACATTTAGCCTAGGAATTAGCATGATTTCGTTATCTCTCCCTTATTTGTGCTTAAGTGTAAAAACATGCTTTTTAAGCCTTATTTTGATAAATTCTATTTCCTCTTTGATTCCATAAGATGCCTTGATATGTTTGTTAGTAATCTCAGGATGAAATAGGCTAGGCATGGATCAAAGGAAGCAAGGAAGGAAGCATACAAGTGGAGAGAAGCATAAAAAGCCAAAGAAGCAAAGTCAGCCATGCACGCGCACGCGCACAAGGCGCTCGCGCGCACATTGCGAGACAGGCCAAGGACGCGCACGCGTACCATGCGCGCACGCGCCGATGATGGCACATGACCTCATTAAGGCAACACGTGCCTGGCGATTTTGGGAAGGTTTCAGCAACCAACTTTGGCGCCAAAATGCATATAAGAGCCAAGGATTGAAGGGGATTGACATTACATTAACACATTCATACATTCATATCCATAGACTAATTTTAGATCATTAGTTAGAGAGTTTTAGTTTTTTAGAGTTCTAGAGAGAGAAGCTCTCACTTCTCTCTAGAATTAGGATTAGGATTAGGTTTAGTTCTTAGATTTAGATTTAGATTCATCTTCTTCTACTTCTATCTTCTCAATTCCTTGTTGTTACATTCATTCTTCTTCCATTCTTTTATTGCAATTTCCTTTATGTTGTTCTTATATTCTGTTGTAGATCTAGTATTGTTCCTTCTACTTTCTTCCAATTCAATAAAAGGTAATTCATAATAAATGTGTTTCTTTTGATTGTTGTTGTTAATTCCTTTCAATAAATGTTGTTAGATTCTATTCTTGTTGTCAATTTGCTTTGCCTTTCTTTTGTGCCTTCCAAGTGTTTGATGAAATGCTTGGTTGGATTTTAGTGTAGGTTTTGTTTCTCTTGGCCTAGGTAGAGTAATTAGTGACTCTTGAGTTATCTAATTCCTTTGTTGATCGATAATTAGAAGTTGCTAATTGATTTGAATGCCTCTAAAGCTAGTCATTCCTTGGGGAGTTGATTAGGACTTGAGGAATCAAATTGATTCATCCACTTGACTTTCCTCCATGGTTAGAGGTTAACTAAGTGGGAGCAATACACAATTCTCATCACAATTGAGAAGGATAACTAGGATAGGACTTCTAGTTCTCATATCTTGCCAAGAGTTTTATTAGTTGTTAGTTTATTTTCTTTGCCATTTATATTGCTTGTCTAAAATCTCAAAAACCCCAAAACAACTCACAACCAACAACAAGACACTTTATTGTAAATCCTAGGGAGAACGACCCGAGGTTTAAATACTTCGGTTTATAGATTTTAGGGGTTTGTACTTGTGACAAACAAATTTTTGTATGAAAGGATTATTGTTGGTTTAGAGACTATACTTCAACGAGAATTCCTTTGTGAATTTCTAAACCGTCAAAAATTCAATCGTCAGAGGCGCACAGGTCAACAAGTGGAAGCGTAATCAACCTGTGGGTTTAGAGGTCTGGTTCATTACAGTTCACACCAGTTCTGCCAATATTTTCAAATTTGACCAATTTTCAGACTTAAAACGGTTAGAATATCAAATGAAACCGGATAAGGGTTTAATTTGCTATTTTTTTGTCAAACCGATCGATCCAGTTTAGAATTTATAGTTGAGATATTAACGAATTAGATGGTTGTTAGTAGTTAAAAGTTGAATTTGAATCCTCTAATTTTTGGATTTTCACTTGAGAGGGTAAAGTGTGATTTTTTATCCTTGAATAATTTCTCTTATATTTTCTCTTGGTCCCACCTATGAGATAAATGGTGAGAGATTACACTTTACTTTCTCAAGTAAAATCTAAAATTTAAAGGATCTAAATCCTTAAAAGTTAGATATATTTATGATAGTTGTGGAATGTAGTTCTATGAATAGCAAGTTATTACCTTGTATCATTACATAACTTTAATACACATATCATTTTTTATTCTCCTCTCTTAAGTTCTAACATGGTATTAGAGCCATAGTATTGAGCTCCTCGAGTTTCCTCATTTCAGGCTGAAAGCCATTTTTTCTTTCTCCTGTAGTGTTTCCCCTCCTTTTTAGATCATTCTTTCAATAATATCTTTCGTCGTAGACCACATTTTCTGATTTTCGCAACGTTCCTAGCTTCATAGATAAAACTCTATATTGTACACCTCCAGACGTGCCCCACGCGCTACCAACATCTTCTTGTTAGCCTCCTTTTGTTTTTTTTCCTGTCACATTTTTTGCCTATTTCGTGACAACTCCGATACTGTATGCATTCATTGACCACTCTATTGTCTTCATCTTGATGTTTCAAGTTTAACGAGACAAACCCACCCTTCGCTTCCGCTTGACGCACTGGAGCTGCTTGAATACCGTCGGAGGTTAGCAGCGAATTTACCGGTGGATTTGGCAATAAATTTGTCAGGTAAAAAAGTTACTGTCGGATTTAATTTTTCAACGGTAAAATTGGAGGAAAAAAAAATTGGTGCGATCATTACCGTCAAATTTAAGGGAAAAATCTGATGATAAGGTAATTAAATGAAATGTGTCGTTTTGGTCACAGGCTATGCGTTACCGGTGGATTTTTCTTATGGTAAATTTTTCGATAAAATTGACCCTAAATTCGAATTTGTGAATCCTTCCCCTCCATTTCTGCAACATCATCAACCTCATTTCTCTCCCCTTTCTCTTTTTCTCTCGCCGTCAACCCATCCATCGCCACCATTTACTGCTGTTTCGCCGGTAATTGCCACCCTCATTCACTCTCATCACTGGTCACTGTCACTTAGTCACTGTCGTCAACACCACCACCAGCATCGTTGTCGCCTCTAGTAGCATCTTCGCCGCTCATCATTGTTGCCTCCCGCAGTGTCGTCATCGCCGCCTTATCACAGTAGTCTTCTGTTGTTGCCACCTCTCGTTTGTCGCCACCTTTTGTACTAAGTCTCTTTCTCTGATTAGTTTCTTTTAATTTTTTTTTCAATATTTGGGGGTTTAGGGTTTGTTTAGTTTTTAACACTTTTTTAAAATTGTTAATCTTCTGAGTTTGTATCTCTATTTGTTTACTTGTTTGTGTAATTATTGTTGAATTTTTTGTTTGGAAGTTTAGGGTTTGTTTAATTTTTCGTTTAATTGTTAGATATACATATACAAATGCTGCTATTTGCCTCCTTTGCTTAATGAATTAAATAATTTAAAATGTTTAGTAAACTAACACAAGTGCAATTGGGGCTGGAATATTCAACCCTTTAACGAGTGTACTAATTGGAGATACAATTGATGCTTTTGAAAGAAATGGTAGCAATAAACAAGTTATTCATGAAGTTTCCAAGGTATATAACTAGCACTCTTTTACTAAGAAACAGTGTTCTCAGGACATGAGAATAAGTAAATATTTTTATAAGTATCTAAATAGTGTTTACACCTCTTTCACCATCTTGTTCTATATTTTTATTGACCATACAAATGCAAAGTTGTTTGTATTATACACTGAAGTGTAATTATTTAACTAGTCTCAATAATTCTACTATTATGTAATAACCTTGTGAATTAGTATTAAGGCAACAATTTGGTTCTGATTCTCCCCATTTTCATTGTCTTAAAATTTACAATGGTTCATTTTATTACTTCAGGTCTCTCTGAAGTTTCTATGCTTGGGTATAACTGCCTCTTTTGCAACATTTTTGCGTAAGCATGCCAAATTCTATGCTAATTATGATTACCATATATAACTTAGGCTTAATCTAACATTCTAACTATTGATCCACAGGCTGGTGAAGTTCTCATTGATAGTATCAACTTCGAAGAATTTCAACTGAAATGCTGACACAATTGTTGTTATTCATCAAGGAAAAGTTGTAAAAAATGGTAAAGACATACTAAACACTCAGCATTAGACACATATTCATGTTATATTATTATTGATTGTTTTTATAT
Source organism: Arachis stenosperma (assembly GCF_014773155.1). NCBI lineage: Eukaryota > Viridiplantae > Streptophyta > Magnoliopsida > Fabales > Fabaceae > Arachis > Arachis stenosperma. Next base: position 8,197,375 of record NC_080386.1, on the reverse strand, counting down.
TATTTACTTGATAAATTCTCTCTTTTTTTAGTTTTAATAATAAACTTTGATATTTGAACTTGTTTGTGAATTTTTAACTAAAAATTATACACAAATTATTATAAAAATGTAAAATTCGAATTTTATTAGTTTAGAAATTATTAAATTTAAATATTTAAAATTATATATTGAATTTTCAAATGATTTTGTTTTTTTTAAATTAAAATTTAAGATTATTGTCGGATTTACCGTCAATTAAATCCGCTGGTAACTATTAATTTAATTATTAATAATAAATATATCAGTATCGGATTTACCGGAGAGAAATCTAACGATAACAAGCTCTAAAATTTCGACAAATAAAGTTTATATCTACCGCTAAATCTGTCGATAATTAGCGGCGGGCAAAAAAATTTGCCAGTAAATAGTTACCAGCGAGGTTTATACCGTCGGATTTATTCCGCCGCTAAATCCGATGGTATCCGACGACTTTTTTATAGTGGGTGTGTTTCCACCGTCAACCATCAATTCCATCTCCATCTGTGACATTTTTATATTTTTTGACATCCTTATGGTGTTTTCCTCCAACAACCATCCCACCATTCGATTCTCTTTGCTGTTTCGTGTTTACCCGACCCAACCCCATTATGTCCACAAACGCACGCGCGAGCACGCATCTCCAGAAGTCAACTGCATCCACAATCTCCAACAGATTTCAAAATTTAATATCCACCATCTGATTCCCTTCGAAGATGAATGGTAATGGCTTTGATTCATCTCCTCTACGTACAACTCAACGACCCAGATTTTTTTGATGTGGATCAGATTCGTGCTTTCCTCAATCCAGTTTGGATCCATGTTAACCAGACTCATTCGATCGTTGACCTGCCCATTGAGTAGGGTTGTCTTAGCACGCTAACAGAATTACCTTAGCCTATCTTGTGCTGCCACTTGTTATGTTGACTGCTGACATGGAAGTCTTACAGGCTATTGACATGACACTTATGTGGGACTTCTCTTAAGATTTTTCGGTGTCCTCTTTTCGGTTTTGCCATTCAATCTTGCTTTTTTTCATGTTTGTGCGATATTTATCTATTCTTATAGAGAAACCAGATGTTTTTGTCACCTTCTGAAAGTTTGTCTTCTTTTTGACAGTTCTCAACCTTTTTAGAAAATTTTTTATAGTTTACCATCTTTCTGACAGTTCACCACCTATTCAACAATTTTCCGGTAGTTCGCCATTTGTTTGACAGTTTGTCACCTATGTGGCAGTTTTCTAGAAATTCGTCATCTTTTTTATAGTTTGCCAAATTTTTTACAGTCTATAACTGTTCAAGCAGTTGCATCTGCACTTTCTTCTGATAGTTGAGTCTGCATTTTCTTTCATCAGTTCTATCCCACTCTAGCATTTTTCCCCGTTTTGGCAGTTTCGCCTTCACTTCAATCCATTCCGGTAGTTCTATCAACACTTCTTTCTGTTAGTTTTTGCAGTTTTTTTATTCTGTTGTTTTAGTAAGTTTCAAACTCAAGTTACCACTTGAGTTTGAGAGGGATATTAGAGATAGTTGAGATATTAATGAATTAGATGGTTGTTAGTAGCTAAAAGTTAGATATATTTATGATAATTGTTGAATGTAGATCTACAAATAGCAAGTTTGGACTTTGTATCTTTACACAACTTGAATACACATATCATTTTTTTAGTCTCCTCTCTTGAGTTCTAACAATGGGCACAATAAAAGTTGAAGGGTCAATGTTAGGCGTAGTAAGTGCCTCACCCTATGAAAGTCTACTAAAATGGGACAGATCGACCTACTTCATCTTAAAAAAATGGTTTGAAAATTCTGCCGCCACGATTTTTGGTTGGTGGGTGGGTTGGCCTATCATAAATTTTTTTTCTTTTTTTCTTACCTTAAAATTTTTGAAAAAATATTGTTATCAGTTAATTAAAGTGAAAAATAAAATCCATAACTTGATAACTAATTAATCGTAATCGTACTTGACAAAAATTATAATTCAACAAAAAAATTGATTTAAAAGTCATAAAAAATACTTAATTTTTTTACATTTATATATAACCCAACTAAATAAAAAAATGGCAACTGCTCACTGGACAGTTTTGTTTCACCAAAATCCGCAGGTAAAGTGGAGGCGAGTTTAGTGAGCATTTTTTTTAACAATCTCAATTTTTATGGTTGGCTCACTTTTTTTGCGAGTTAAACGAGCTAGTCCGCTGTCATTTTTTATTTCTAGTTGTTACTCTAGATGAATTTTTTTTTATGTTGGAATTGAATGTTGGAATTGCAAGAGTATTAGGAGAAACGAGAAATAGATTACAAGTGATTAATAAGCTTATGTCTGAGAATAGAATTAATTTCCTTGATTTAGTGGAGATTAAGCATACAGAGGTGGTGGGAAAAAAAATTGGTTTTGAGATGGTATGATAAAATGACATTATCTTAAAGCGGTGGTTGAAAGAAGTTATATCATGTGAATCATATGCGCTTGAAAAGATCGCTTAATTTCAGATTGCAACATCAACAAAGCCACTAGGCGATTATACATTGATGGCATAATGGTACAATATAATTTTGTAGTATTTTTGTTTTTTTTTTATGGTAGTATATGGCTTGCATGCTGTTGATATTTAAATTTGTCTATCTATCTTTAGTATTTAATTAAATTATATATCTTTATTTCTAATTTTTCAATACACACAAAAAAAATATAACAAAAAAATTGGATAAATTCTTTTATAATAAAAATATATATAAAAAAGAGAGTAAGAGACCAAGATAACAATCATAGTGGTTCATCATAAGTAATTAAAAGACAATAAAAAAGATATCATTACAACTAATATATTATTATTTAGTCTATTTAATTTATTATTTTTTTATAAAAAAAACTTTTTTTTCAACTTAAATTAAATTTTAATATTTTTTTACTATAAATTGTGTTTTTGAAATATTAACAAAAAATATTTTACTAACAAAAATAAAAAATTAAAAAATAATAAACTAGCATATAAACTTGATTAAAAAAATAAAAAAAAGCAGGTCAGTAAATCAAAGTGGGATGATGATGATGATGGTGAAGAGTGGAACAACGAAGACGATGCAAAACATGCTCTAGTGGCCAGTGAAAAAGTTTTAGAATAATTAACCAAATACCACCGTTGTAAGGATTTGGTTTTCGATAAACTGACTTTTCAGGCTATTTTATAACTTATTCCAACAAATATAGGACCATGGCCCATTAAGGATTAGTGAGGTAGGTCCAATGATAAAAAAAAACGAAAATAAATTGAAAAATGATAATTAATAGCTCTAATTTGACTTTATGAGGGTAATTAATCTCTCCAAGTCAATTTTGACAAGTAAAAAGTAGCTACTCACTCCCTATTTTGCGCGTTGGGATGAAAGTTAGTACAAAAAAATCTCGGAACCAATAGTAAAAATAATTTTTACCTTGGTAATTGTGTCCTAAGATTAATCTTAGCTGTTTATTCTTGATTTATTCCTTTAAGAATAAATCTCAGCTGCTCATTATTTTACCACGCAGTAAAAGTTAATCCAAAGCGAACTTCTGACTAGTATTCCGCAAACACCTCTCAGAGGCTCTGAATTCTCTTACTTGCTCACCAGGTAACACGTACCTCTCTCTCACTCATATAGCCGAGATTATCTCTTATATTTACCTTTCTTTGTAGTATTTTTAACCTCGAATAACTAATTGCAGTTAACTGTGGAGAAACTCGACACACAAGCGTTGACTAAGCTTCCTCGTTTTCACACACATTCCTATCTCAAACTTCAGCCTTCAACCGTAAAAATTTCAGCACCTTTTACCACCTTAATTACAATGTTTTTTTCAGCCTTTATTTAAACACAAATGTTAAACAAAAATCAACAAAAAGTTACCATACAAAGAGAGAGAAATGACCGAGTTTTTGAGAGAGAAAAAGAGAGAGTTTCTGCACCTTTTCTTCATATTTCTAGCAATCCTTCAAGTATTTCTTACATAGTTCTTCACTTGTTCTTCAACAATTCAACCCATTCAAGAACAATTCCTTGTTTATCTTGCTAATTCTTGCATTTTCACACAAAATTTCAGCAAGGTAAGTCCTTGTTCTTCACCTCTTCTTTTTGGTTTTTCAAGTTGAATTAAGGTGAATTCTTGATCTCTTACATGTCTAAAAAATCTCTCTTGAAGGCCATATGGAGTACGTCTAAGGAGCCAAGAAATTTCAAACTCAAAGTGGTTGAAGTTCATTATTTTTTCAGCACACCAGTTCGGTCAAGAAGCTTCAAAATCCATTAATTGTCTTCCTCCATTTATTTGGTTTATTTCTAGCATTTGAGGGATTTAAGGGCTGAATTAAATAAGAGGTAAGGGTTAGGAATAGTTAGATTATCTTTGTGCTTGATTCTGAAAATTGTATGATGCCCACTGTTTTTGGCTTGTTATATATGTGAAATATGAAGGTTTAATGCCTATGTTTCTTGTATGAAAGAGACAAAAAGATTGAAGCACTTGAGGGTCAAATTTCAAGCCTTAAAATTCACAAAAAGTGAAAAAATTTTCCCTAAAAAATCAGACACACAAGAGTGTAAAATGATGCAGCAAATTGTGCGTTTATTTAAAATTTTATTTAATCTAGTTTATTATCCTAAAATTTCATACGTTTAAAATTTGAAGATTAGAAGATATAAATTTTTGAAAATCACTACCCAGAATAGAGGAAATCAGATTTCAGCATTTGCTATAGTGACTTCAAGTACTCATAACTCCTAGAACTGAATAGTTATTGGGGTGCAATCAATGCATAATTATTGTTGGATGAAGAGTCTCCAGTCCAAAATTCAGGTTAATTAAGGCTTTGTGGTGAGAGTTATGCCAATTGGAAGCACTATGTTTGCTAAATTGAAAAACAGGGCTTGCCAGATTTTTTACTCAAATTCCAAAAGGCATATCTCCCACCTTAGGGCGGCATTAAACCTGAAACCAGTGGAGTTTGAAAGAAGAATGTGTCTATATGAGTCTCACTAATTTTGGTGGTTAAAAGTGTTAAGTTGGATTTTTAATGATTTTCTTAAAATAATGTGTAGGTAACTGTTCTGCTGCTATGGAAGCCTCGATTTTCTCCTCACCTATAGGAATATAGGATGCGTTTGTTTACAGAGACAGGACATTGAGAAAGAGACATTGAGACACAAAATCGTATTTGGCATAGGAGACATGGACAGAGACAATGTGTCCAGAGACACTGAATTAGTGTATTTTATGTCCATCCTGACAAGAAGGACTCAGAGACACTAACAAGGGACACAACTTATTTTTTATTTTTTCTTTCATTATTCTTGTTAATTTTTCATAATTATATTTTTTATTGTTATATTTTTCATCTCAAGATTTTTGAATGAAAAAAAATGAGAATAAATTGAATTTTCATAATTTGTTCTAGTTTATCACCAAACAGAATACAAGAACACAAAATTTTGTGTCTCTGTCCATCAGTGTCTTGTCTTGTCCTATTCTCAGTGTCTTGTCCTATTTTGTTCTTAGAAACAAACGCAGCCATAGTGATTAGAAAAGTATGGTTCTTAACTTGTTAGAAACCTTAGTCCAAGACGATCGCATTGACATAAAGTTTGAACAATTCCGAGGTCGTTTAATTTTTTAGGATAATAAAAAAAATTGGGTCGCCAAAGTTGTTTTGGCAAAGGACTTGGTATGAAACTTGGAATAGTCAACCAATAAAACACTTAGCGGTAAAACAATCTTTTGCATGAATTATATGGGTAAAATAGTAATTTAGTAATCCTAAGGGGGTAAAAGCGTCACTACAAAATCTAAGAAGAGTAATTAAAGAAAAAGTTAGAAAGGAGGGTAAAACGAAAAATTCATAAAGTACTAAGGACAAAATGGTAATTTGTGACAAAAGCTTATGAGACTCAGAGATAAGACCAGGCATAAGACTTATTTAAAAGAATAAGGACAGAGAAGCTCTAATACCTATCTTAATTGTATTATGATTTAGGATATAGTGTTATTTTTTATGTAATGCTTTGGTATAAGTTGCTATTTTGGTGTCATGCTTTGGTATTATCTTTTGTTCTCTAGCACTTAATTTATTACATGCCATTAACAGGGGAAGATTCTTGTAAATTAAGGGATGTTATCCTTAATTGTCTCTTTAGTCTTAGTTTATTCATGTTTGTCATTAAGAAAAAGATTGTTGAAGCATTGTAGGCCATCATATATGAAGCAATAAAGAACTATTAATCAACAAGTCATGATCTGTGCAAAACAACAATTGATTAAGAAATATTCTTCAAGATTCAGATCATACTATGTAAAGAAGCTGCTGCAATTGTTACCAAGTAAAAGAAGAAAGGTATTCTTCATCAATGCCAGTGGCTACAAATTTAAATGGTGCAACAACTACTTCAATCTAAAAGAGAAAATGATTCCTACATTGAAGAGATCAAACTATATATATAGAGGAATCAACCAAGGAAAAGAACAACCGATTCAAATTGAAAAACATAGCATTTGCTGCAAAAGTATTCTTCCTTATTATTGAGTATTGCTAATTTCACTATCGTCTTGATTAAGCTTTAATTGAAAGATATAAAAGGCAAAGAGAATTAGATCACACAAGAATTATTTCTGTGTTTGTTTGAGTATTTATTTCAAAAGTATGCTGGGATTAGAGTATACTTTGTTTTTCCTTTTTAAGTTGGATTAACACTTAGAGGTTATTAAACTTGAGATAATTTAGTTGAGTGAAAGAGTAGTGAGATTCTTTGGATTTGTATTTGTAATCAAACTTTGATTATAGTGAAAATTCTACCATAATTTGTGATGGAGACTGGACGTAAGTCTCAATCGTAAAAGTTGAACCAGGATATATTGTTACATCACTCTTTTTCTCTATCTTTTATTCTTATTCTTCTCTGCACTCTCGAGACGAGATAAAAATCAAAATAATCTCCTAATTCGTGAGTTCTTCAGAATTATTTTTATAAGCTACAAAAAGTAGTTTCTTAGTTCAACTCTCCTTCTCAAGTTACTTGTTGGGCTCTTAATATTATATATGTTAGCGTATTGCATATTCAGATGAACCATAATGTTCTTGTTAATGATCAGTTATAACTTAAACATGACAGACTTATTAGTGAGGATGTTACACAGTTCATTTTTTCAGAACATTAGTAATAATAGCCGCACTTATACGTATCAAAATAATAAAATAAAAATATAAAACGATAAACAAGAAAATAAATAAATGTATTATGAAAATAAATTCCGTAATCAATTGATTATTGTTGTTGATTTGTCCGTTATACCTCTAACTAACTAGCGCTATAAGTCGAAAACGTGCCAAACAAACTAAGCATTAACAGACCCTTATCCCGTATGAAGAGTAATATGGTTACAACCCATCCCCGGAATATACAGAAATTATGATCAAGTCAAAATACCCTAATTAGACTATACTACAAACACAAAACACCCATTCTATAAATACAAAGCCCTAACAATGTAAAAGATATGTTATTCACTCCGAATTGCACTATACTCATCTTACTTTCTTTCTGGCTTGAGCGTTAGAGTGCCTTTGCAGGTGCTCACTGCCGCCGTTCTTGGGAAGCTAATGTATACCTCATCCAACCTAGGCAAAAGTGAATTCAACCTTGAATAGGACAAGCTATACTTCTTCTGAAGCTTACTGCTTAGGAACATTTGGTGCCCACCGTGGAGCTCGAGTTTTAAACTAACCCCACCTTCATATTTTTTATCCTGTTTTCACCTCCTTTTTTGCAGGTCATAGCTTATGGCGGAGAAACTGAGCAACCCTCCTCCTCCCCCAACCCAAGATGAACTGATGGCAGTCAACAAGTCTCTGCAAGAAGAGAACTGACGGATGACCGACTTATTGAATCAAAGATAAAACAGCCAAAGCAAGGGGGAAGAGCACTAAATCTTGAAAACAAAGACGATGAAGACGAACACTCGTCGGAGGCTAAACCCATAGTGACGACCATCATGAAGCCAACGGTTAAGAGAAGCAATCCATTTTCAAAAGACATCATGAGATTTCAGATGCCCAAAAACTACATCCTGCCAACAAAACTAAAACCTTATGAAGGAATTGGCAACCCCAACATATATGTCTCTAAGTTCTATACAATGATATTCATGAATGATGCACTCGTCGTAAATTTTCTACCTTTTTGGATGATGTTGCCTTGATCTAGTTTTCTAGCCTACCTGCAGGTTTTATCTCAAGTTTTGATAAGTTGGCCGACCTCTTCATCAATAACTTTGTTGCTTCAAATATTTACTACACGAATCAGACTACCTCAGCACCATAAAACAAGGACAACACAAAAGCCTCAAAGACTATATGACGCGGTTTGCAAAGGCGACCATGGAGATACCTAACCTCAATCCAGAGGTCCATTTACACGCACTAAAGAGTGGACTACGCCCTAGAAAGTTTCAGGAAACCATAACGGTGACAAAACCAAAGACATTAGCTGAATTAAAAGAAAAAGCAACAAGCCAAATCAAAATAGAAGAGTTCAGACAAATTCGAAAGGCAAAGAGGCCTAACCCTAGCAGAGAGAAAGGCAAACAGAATAAATACCTAAACAATAAGATAGACCAAAAACCCTTCAAACTTACCCCAAAATTTGACATATACACCCCTTTCAACACCAAAAGAGAGGACATCATTAAAGATATCCTACACTCTAAACTGATCAAACCACTAAACAAAGCAGGGACCTACAAGACCAATGATATGTAGACAAGTCCAAATATTGCACCTTTCATTAAAAGTATGGTCACACTACAGACGACTGTGTTATAGCAAAAGAACTCCTCGAGAAACTAGCTCGCCAAGGTCTACTAGACAAATACATCGACAGCCAAGGACAAAGACAAAATTCCGAAGACCTTGGCCAACACTCTAAATCAAGTGACAATCATAGGGATAAAGGGAAAAAGGTAAATGACAACCTCATGGCATTATTAACTGGATCTCTGGTGGTTTTGTAGGTGGATAATGTAGCAACTCGGTCAAAAAAAGGTCATACAGGACTATGATGTCAGTAACTGGTTCTAAGCCGATATCAACAACCAACGTGAACATCCCAGATATCACATTTAATTCTTCAGATATAAAAGAGATGGACAAAAACCTAGACGATCCTGTAGTTATATCACTCCAAGTTGGCGAGCCTTTAGTGAAAAAAGTTCTGGTAGACTCCGACAGCAACGCCAATGTATCGATTCTATTCTATATACCAAAAAATGAAGCTAAACGACAAAGCCTTACAACCATCCACTGGAGAACTGGTATGTTTCTCAGGTGAGCGTGTTCTAATCCGAAGATATATATGGTTACAAACTACACTAGGAAAATACCCTCACTGCAAAACTTTAGATATCCAATATCTGATTGTGGATTATTAAATCCCATATAACATCATTTTAGGAAGACCTTCTTTAAATACATTTAGTGTTATTGTTTCTACTATACACCCGCGTGTCAACTTTTGTATGTAGGACAACAAAGTAGTAAAAATACATGCTGATCAAAAAGCAACCAGGCAATGCTATAACGCAAGCCTCAAAACAAACTTTACCAGGCAACCTGCACATGAACATATTCATGCAATCTATAACTCGGAGAATCTACCCCCTAATAAAACTCGATCCAAGAATAGAAATCCAAGACTGACCAATACCAACAGAGCATTTGACCAAGGTATCATTGACAGAGGATGATAGCAAATACACATACATGGGAGACTTCTTGCACAGACAGAACAGGGAACAATTTATCACAATGTTACAGCAAAATATCAACCTATTTGCGGGGACCCCAGTTGACATGCCAGGGATTGATCCGAATGTCATCTACCACAAACTAGAAGTAAATCCCTCGACCTGGCCTATAGTACGAAAGAAACGACACCTCGGCACAAACAAAAGAAAGGCATCCCTAGAAGAAACTAAAAAATTATTGAACGCTGGATTCATGAAAGAAATCAGGTTCACAAACTGGCTAGCAAATGTAGTCATGGTCAAAAAGCTCAATGGCAAATGGAGAATGTGTGTAGACTTCACCAACCTAAACAAAGCATGTCCAAAGGACGCGTATAATTTATCCCATATTGACAAATTAGTTGATAGCTCATTTGGTTTTCAATATTTAAGTTTTATGGATGCTTATTCTAGCTACAATCAAATACTTATGTATTCGGCAGATCAGGATAAGATTGTCTTTATTATTGACTATGTCAAATTTTTGTTATAAGGTTATACCTTTTGGGCTCAAATACGCAGGTGCTACATATCAATGACAAATGGCCAAAATCTTCACCAACCAAATCGAATGAAACATAGAAGTATATGTAGATGATATGGTAGCAAAGACCAAGTCCAATAACAATCATGTCAATGACCTAGAAAAAAATTTTCAACAACTCTGACTATAAACATGAAGCTAAATCTAGAAAAGTGTGCTTCTGGGTGCATGGAGGCAAGTTTCTCAGTTTTATGCTAACCTGCCTAAAGCTAACCCAGATAAGTGTTAAGCAATCTTAAAAATAAAAAGTCCTCAATCAATCAAAGAAGTCCAACAACTCACTGGTCGACTAGTAGTACTGTCACAATTACTACCTCGGATAGCTCATAGTGCACATTATTTTTTCAAAACATTACAAAAATAAAAAACATTCATCTGAATAAAGGATTGTGGATAGGCCTTCACTAAAATTAAGGCCATATTATCATCACCACCAATACTCTAAAGACCAGAAAATGGTAAACCTTTATTTCTTTACTTATCTGTACCTGACCATATTGTAAGTTTTGTTTTGATTATAGAAGTAGATAAAACTCAAAGACTAGTTTACTTTGTAAGCAAGTCACTCCAGAATGTTGAGCTTAGATACTTGAAACTAGATAAGCTAGCTCTAGCCCTCATAACAATCGCAAGGTGATTAAGACACCATTTTCAAAGTCATACTATCATTGTCCGAACAGAACACCCCTTAAAGCAAATCCTAACAACGCCAGAACTCACCAGGAGCCTAATAAAGTGGTCAATCGAACTATCAAAATACGATATACACTATCAAGCTCGAGGCTCTTTGAGATCTCAACATTTAGCCGATTTTGTGGCAGAACTCACTCTCAACGACACTACACAAACTAGTGATATATGGACACTATATGTAAACGATGCCTCAAATATGCAAGGATCTGGAGCTAGCATATTGCTTGAAAATAAAAAGGAAACAACTATTGAAGCAGAATCACCAAGCAGAATATGAAGCACTTATAGCTGGTCTAAGATTAGCTCACACTCTCAAAATAACACATATAAACATCAAATGCGACTCGCTACTGATAGTACAACAGGTAACAGGTAATTTTCAGGTAAGAGATACACTATTAGAAAAATACAATTCCAGTGTCAACAATCTTATCTCTTGTTTCTTAAATTTTGAAATTTCTCATATACCTCGGAAACAAAACTGACGAGCTGATATTTTATCTAAACTTACCACTACTAAAAGTCCAACCCATCAGCCAAGCTTATCACAACTAACACAGGATGAGTCCAGTGTCACGTTAACAAATATTTCGAGTATTTCACAAGAAAAAGACTGCGAGACCCAATTATACAATACCTATAGTCAGGAACAATAACCGAGTATATCCAAGACAACAAAAATTCAAAAGGCAATCAAACTTTTTTATAATAATGGGAGCCAAGCTATACAAACGAGGATTTACAAGACCATTGTCAAAATTCTTAAACAAGGAAAACGCTAAGCTTGCCATGGATGAAGTTTACGAAGGAGTATGTGGCACATATAGGGGGCAGGGGCCTAGCATCCTAAATCCTTAGAGCAGAGTACTACTAACCTACAATATAAAGAGACTGCATCAACAAAGTCAAATATTATGATCATTGTCAACATCATACCCCAGTCATCCACAATCCAGCCGAGCAATTACACACATTGGAGGTAAACTGGCCTTTTAATAAATTAAGGCTAGATATCCTCGGTCCTTTTCCACAAGCACCAGGTCAGGTTAAATTTTTAATTGCTACTATAGATTATTTTACAAAATGGATTAAGGTTATCCCTTTGGCAAAACTAAATTCTGAAAAAATGATTTTTTTTTTCTGAAAAACATAATATGTCGATTCAGTATACCTCATTCCGTTATCACAGGTAATGGTAGATAATTCATAGACAAATTTACGAACTTTTTACAAAATTTTAGAATTATCCATCAATTCTCATATGTAGAAGTAGAACACCTTTAAACTAACGATTTAATTGAGGCCGCCAATAAGGTCATATTGCAGGTACTTCGGAAAAAACTGGATGATTTCAAAAGACAATGAGCCGAATTCATTCCAGAAATCTTGTGGAGCTATAACACAACGGAACAATCATCAACCAAAGAGACCCTTTTCAGATTAGTATATGATTGTGATGCCATGATACCACTTGAAGTAGCACAACAGTCCAACCGAACACAAAATTTTAAGGATTATGCAAATGTCAAACTCAGAGCCACTCAGCTGGATTCCGTGGAAGAAACCTAAGACCATGCACTAATTCAACAACGCGTAACTCAACTTGCTGTAGCTCGAAAGTACAACAAAAGGATCAAGTCAAGGTCATTCCATGAGGGAGACCTCATCCTCAGAAAAACAGAGGAAGATCACAAACCACAAGGCCATGGAAAACTAAGTGCTAGTTGAGAAGGCCTTTCCGAATATCAAAGGTTATCGGACGAGGAGCATACAAATTACAAACACTACAAGGCACCGACCTAGTAAGTACATGGAACATCTCTTCCTTAAAAATATACTTTAGCTAAATACATACGTCTGGGCAAGGTATTGTACTCTTTTTTCTACTACCTAATTTTTTTTCCTGAGTTGGATTTTGTCAGGAGAGATTTTAATGAGGCACACCACGTGCACCTTCTAACTTTGAAGGTTTCAATTAATACAAAGTTACTTCATAACATATTTCTTATACTACCTATTCTTTCTTATCTAAACCGAGCTATAGCTTATCCATACTTTATCCGCCATATCACTAGCAACACATTATTCTCTATTTTAATAGCTCCCATTTTATCTTTATTAAAGTTAGAGATGACCTAACACAAATGATACCTCAAATACACTCAATCAAACAACTACGATTCTCAAATCCTATCATAACAAACAATATACTTGGGAGTCAATAAAACAAGTCACGCAAACAGATTTTCAAATTAGCATAGGCATACCATTCCAAATATTTCAAAATACTAACAAAGGTTCTAAACACCACACCAAGAAATGTTCAATTGAGTTATCCTCGGATACTCACTACTCCAAACAAACCTTAAAAACAATATTGTTCAAACAAACATTCAGATAAAGCTCCAGTTAGGGTGCATCTATGTTATCATCCTCGCACTTTTGCACCTGATCATCATCGACGAGCTCTCCATTCAAAACCACCTTGCAAAGGTCCATAGAAATAAAATCAACAGACAATGCAATAAACTTAGCCTGCTTTGATGCCGTATCAAATTCTACAGCAAACATTTCAAACCCATACTTCTCTTTGTCAGTCTCCAAGTTTTTCTTCTCAATAGATAACTCCACAACCCTTGTCTCCAATGTCATCTTTTCTTTACTAAGTTCCACCCCTTTTTTTTTTCAAGCTGAGTTACTTTTTCACTTAGAGCTTTGTTCTCTTTTATAGCATCCTGCATTTTTTTCATCTTTTTTTAAACTCTCTTTCATAAGCTGCTCCAAACTTGCCCTATCAAAACAATCCCTCGCATGCTTTAACTCTTGAGTGCGGCCCATAGACATTAGCCGAGCTCCCATCACCTTTACAACAATTACACACAATCCATCAATTCATAACACAAAAATACTAACAAATCAGCCATATAAATACACAATAATTACATGCATACATCGACCTATTCCTACATCACCCACATCATGATCCAATTTCACATCCGAGGAACATTGGCCATACTCATCAGCCACTAGCATGAAAGGAAAGTGCTCAATCCACAAGAGGTAAGATCCTCATTCCCCTTATAACCATGAAAAAGTTTTTGACTCTCAGTAAATTTCTTTACTTCGCTGAGGTCCACATCCTTCTTAGCAAACTTAGAGCCAGTCAAGTCCACCACCTTATTCTCTGCAACCTCAACCTTCTTCCTCTTATAAATGACCCTCTTTATAGGAGAGAATTGATTAACATTGGCCCCTCCCTCAGTCCTCACATTATAAGTAGACCCTTCCTTGTCCACATTTTTTGTTTTAAAAAAAGCCTGCAAACTACTAGTAGTGACCTTATTTCCTTCTCACCTGAAAACACCAAAGACAAGTGTTAATTTCAAATTTGAAGTCAAGAAACATCTATCACAAAACTTCATATTTTTTACCTAAATATTCAATTACAGACTCCCTATTCTTTCATTCAATCAACTCAGCTATAGCTAACAACCGGGACGAGGATATGTTATTCACCAAAACTTTCACTACCATTTCATCTCTGTATTCCATTCGATCCATCCCTAATATTTTCCAAGTTGAAGCATGCCAAAATAAAGAAAAATTTTCCACCCAATACTCGTCCATATAAAATAGGTAATCCTCCTCCGCCGACCTCAGTTTCACATACATTGTTTTGAATCCTTTAAATGATGACTTGTATAAACTAAATATAGCTCGATTAGGAGCATTAGCCAAATTTATCCACAATCATTTTTTCACATCATTTGCTTGAAATAAAGCAAAAAACACCTCTAAAGACGGCTCCAACTCAAGATATTCCATCAATATTTCAAAACCCTTAACAAAAGCCCAAGAGTTCAGATGCAATTGAGATGGTGCACATTTCAATTGCGTCAACACACCACATTGAAAAGTAGTAACAGAAAACTTATTTCTTAATTCCACAAACAAACATGTATACATATAAAAATACTCACACCCCTCCCCCTATGGCAAACACATTCAGATACTTCACAGGGCAAGAACTCTACCCTTACAATCTCCCCTTCTCTCACCCAACATGAATTACCCAGCTGTAGAATACTATCAACGTCACGAAACATCGACGCATACTCCTTTACAGCAGGAAAAACCCACTTATATAGATTATCCTTATCATCAATAACTTCGATTTCAACTATCTTTGACTCTTCGTTTTTCTCACTTTCTTTGTTGTTTTCTTTCCTTTTTCCTTTGGACTTCTTCTTCTCTTTTTCTTTCTATTTTTCCTTTCCTACATCCTTCCTCATATTTTTTACTACACAAACACTATAGAACAAACAGAGAAAGAACAAACAACAAACAACAAACAAAACAAAAACTTACTAACCTTTCTTACTTATATCTACTCAACGATAAAATTCCAAGAAAAATCCATTATGTTCACCTAAAAATTCTTCACGTCCACTCCTTTTGAAGATGGTAAATATCTAACACAATAAACGACCATGGTTTCACAACCCTTTGGTTGCCACACACTCTCGGCCGTTGATTCAATCACAAATCTACTTAACACACATTTCCATCATTACCAGTCACTAGACCCTAGATATCCGTGCACAAAAAAATCCCACATTAATTACTATAGTTATTTCTTAGTAATAATAAAATCAATTTCTCTTTTCTATTTTCCATTTTATTTTTTCTCTAACCTTTAACTTTTCATCTTCAAAATTCAAAATTAATGATAAATAGGCAAAGTCTTGGGATTCACTACTGTTAATCACATAACCGACTTATAGATAGTAAAAGCTTAGTCCGTATATCGAACACAAAAGCTTTAAAGACCAAATTTGGGAGCTATGATCCATCCGTTATACCTCTAACCAACTAGCGGTATAAGTCGGCAACGTGCCAAACAAATCAAGCACTAACGTTATCCCATATAAAGAGTAATATGGTTATAATCCATCTCCGGAATATACAAAATTACGATCAAGTCAAAATACTCTAATCAAACTATACTACAAACACAAAACACCCATTTTACAAATATAAAGTCCTAATAATGTAAAAAGTGTGCTATTTACTCTGAATCACATTATATTTATTTTACTTTTTTTTTATTTGAGCGTTAGAGTGTTATTATATGTGTTAACTAATGTCATTTTTGAAAAGTTGACGTATATCTCATTCAATAAAAATAAATTCAATCTTAGATAAAACGAGCTATACTTCTCCCCAAATTTATTGCTCAGGAACAGTTGTTGTTATTATTACTAGCTTCTTTGAATATCTAATAAGTTAAAATTATTTTTATAAATTCATATATTATTCTTTAGCAATCAATGATAAGTGCATCATCTAGTCATTTATGATAGATATAATGATGTACCCAATTTGGTTCTCATCATAATTAAAAGTATGAACACTATCCAAAATAATGCCGTATAGATATCATGAGATTATACTTGCTTTGGCCACAGGTCCTAAGTCTCGGGTCTCAGGTCCCAGCTTTGTTTCTCAACTCAGATTACAAATTATTAAAAGTTTATTTATTCTGTTAGTTTTTATAGTTCATTAAATCTTTAAGTTGGTCTTTATATATTTATTAATTAAATTTTTATACTGTTTTTAATTTTTATAATTAGGTTTTTTATAGTGTAAAAGATATTAAAATTAATTGAATATTTTTTATAAATTAAAAATATTCATAATTAAAAATTTAATTAAATATTTGATCACATTTCATGTGTTTTGGAAAAAATATTCTATTAATTTTAACATTTTTAATATAAAAAATATTTAATTACAAAATTAAAAACAGTGTAAAAATTTAATTAAAAAATATAAAAACTTAATTAAAAATTTGGTAAAGTTATAAAAATCAACAAAGGAATTAAACCATTATTAAACTTTCAAATTGAGGCGTTGAATGGTATGTATGCATCATATTCCACTCGCCATTATTATAACTTTAACCAGTAGATGTAAGTTTATATAATGATCTTTATGCTACCACTCGATCGAGCCTTGCTAACAATCATGATCACCTATATATGCAATGTGCATATCACATCCAAAAAAATAATTAATATATAAACAAAATGTTGACTTCTCTTTTAGAACATTTGAAAGCCACATATAATTGATTGGAAAAGGATAACTTCGACAATATTCTTTACAATATGTAATAAAAAATTAAAAGGTATAGCATAAACAAAATAATTGAAAAAATGTGTAATTTAAAAGATATGGTAAATAATTAGCTCTGGATGTAATGACTAGTTTGACTTCAAACATTATTTGATTGAAACAGTTGGTTTCTTGATGTGTAAGTAAGAGATGAGTTCATCAGCTTGGATTCTCTTTTGTTGGACCTCAAAGATTTGTGGTAATAATTCTTCATGTATTAATAATTGAAAAGTTTTGCTGTTCTGGATCACAATAATTTAAAGCTTCCAAAGCTGCTGGATCAATCTTTTTCACCTTAAATGAATTTTTGGTCGGAAACTGTAACATTATGTTTGGGTTTAATTTAAAACAAGCTTTAAATGTGTCGAACCAACTTGAGTTAGTTGAGTGGTTAGCTCACTGATATGCTTAAATAAGTATTGGGGATTTAGAATCACGTCTTGTACATACAAGAATTTATTGGTTAATAACAAATCTTTAAATAGAACTCAAATCTGCAATGAATTACTTTTTGTCCTGTCGAAACGAGAGATACCGTAAAAAATAGATTGAAAAGTAGAGTTATGAACTTATTATGATTCATTATTTTTCTTGTTTACTCTCTGTTTGATATATCAGGAATCTAGCTACTTGTATTTTCCTCAAGTCTTTATGAGTCTTTGATAAAATGCATTCTCCAATTTTCCATCCTCTTCTAATATTGAGACATCAATTATAATTGAGTTTACAGCTTAGTGATTGTTTTTTGCATGTGGTATTTGATTTTGTTGTGCCTGGATTTTGGTTCGATTTCGATAAAATTGTCGAACAAGCTTGTATCATTGATCTAGATATTGAAAAATAGATACGATTTTTCTGTGTGAATTGACCCAGGAATTTTGCAATGCTTTTGAAGGTCGAAATGATGATAATCTTTCATGGATAATGAAAAACTTTTACAAAAAATACTAAAACTTGCAATGAAACGAGATTTAGCAACTTTTTAAAATGAAATTGGAAACTGAAACATTTGAATACTGAAAAATAATGAAGAAACTAAAAAAATATAAAACAAAATTAAGAATGAAAAAGAATGAAAAGCACACTGATAAAAATAATTTTTAACACTCACGTCTTTTATACTTTGGTGTGACTTATGAATTCTTATTAATTTGGGTATCTTTGTTAGTTGAAGACTGAAAATATTTCTTATGACCTTAAAATCTTCTATTTATAGATAAATTATTTAGCTCAAAATAGTTTTTTTTGGTGATCAATCATATCTATTCACGTTGTGAATTTTCTTAAAGGTCAAGCAGTTCTTCCCATATCTAGAGAAGCAATTATTTCTTTAGATGTTAAGCTCTTCAACTCATGATCTCAGAAGCAGTTATTTTTCGAGATGTCATTAGAAAAGAGTTATAATTAAACATGTTTTAATTATGATCCTTATCCTTCTTTCAAGTTCGACCTCTTTGTGTTTCAAGCCATGACTTTATGTGAAATTTGGCTAAGTTCTCCCTCCCCCATTATCTTCTCTTGATGGCACCATTTTTGCGTATTTTGACTCTTCTTTCTTCGACCTACTCTTATCAACCCAAGTCGAGACATGCTTTTTGCTTCCACAAAGAAGCGATTTCTTATACTGATACCAGGAAATCATGGATCTTTTATTTCTTTGTCTAACTCCTCCTGGCCTTTTTTTTGTGAAATATATCGCATGTTAATTATTCTCAAACCTCAACCCGATCCCACATATTAATAAAATTGGACAAATCAACTCCTACAATCAATTGGTAGCAGGTTGTCCGTCTGACGTATGAGGTGTCAACCCCAAATGATTACAGGGACTAAAAACTCCCTCCCTGCAAAAGATAAAAAAATTAAAAATAAAAAAATAAAAAAAACCTCCTCTTCTCTTCTCTCTTCCCCTTTTCTTCTGCTTTCTTTTCGTCAGTCACCATCATCTCCATCACCATTATCATCGAGCTTCACCTTCACAACAATCATCACGGCACCACCATCGCCGAACTAACTTCTCTTTTCTTCTTTCTCTTCCTTTCCTCTTCCTACTCTTCTTCTCTTTTTCTTCCTCCATCGCGCCATTTCCAAAACCATCATCTTCTCCCTCTGTTTTGCCGCTAACAGTCACCACCATCTTTTTCCTTAATATTTACTCATCCACTATTTTGTTGGCTTATTATTGATTTAGAAAAATTTGGTTCTCTAACAAAATATTAAGGACATTTCTTATCGCTAGCAGATTAACCCACATAAAATTCACTTAAATTTTTTGTTATGAATTATATAACTATTTTTTTATTGTACTTATGAAACTTGATGACAGCAACAACCAAAGATAGAGAGAACCCATTAGATTGGGATTCAAGAATGAAGATTTTACTTGGAGTTGCTAAAGGTCTTGCTCATATACACTCTTTCGATGGAGGAACTTATGTCTGTGGCAAAACAGAGACAGAAGATGGTGATTCTGGAAATGGCGCGATAAAGGAAGAAAAGGCGAAGAAGAGAAGGAAGAGAAAAGGAAGAGGAAGAAGAAAAGAGAAGTTGGTTCGGCGATAGTGGAGCCACAGTGATGGTTGTGAAGGTGAAGCTTGATGATAATGATGATGGAGATCATGGTGATTGGCAAAGAGAAAGGAGAAGAAGAAGAAAAAGAAAAGGGGAAGAAGATGAGGGTTTTGATTTTTTTTATTTTTTATTTTTTATTTGTAGGAAGGGATTTTTAGTCCATGTAACTATTTGAAGTTGACACTTTGACACACACCTGACACATCAAACGAACAACCTGCTACCAACTAATTGTAGGGTTCAATTTATCCAATTTTATTAATGGGTTGGGTCAGATTGAGATTTAAAAATGATTAAAATATAATATATCTCATGAAAAAAAGATCAGAAACTAAAAAGAGTATTTATCCTTTATTTTTCTATTCTACAACCTCTTTTATCTTTACTTCCCATTCTTATAGCAATACTCTTCGACTCCAATCTTTACTTGAGTCAAAATTAGTTTGTACCAACAGGATTTAATCTGTAATTTCATATTCAATTCTCATTTGATTTCTTCTCTCAAAATTCATAATAATTCTTACTTTTAGTGTCTTTGCTAAAAAGAAAATCACTAAACTTAAAAAAAAAAATCAACTAATTTCTTACCAAAGTTTTATGAAAAGGAAGAATTTTCTCGATAAGAATTCTTTTTCATTTTCAGAACTTTAATCCAAGACTAGCAACAAAACAACTAGAATGCGTTTAGTTTGTATTTTTATTTTTAATATTTTCTATTTTTAAAATTTTATAAAAAAATAATAAAAACAATAAAATCTTATGTTTTTACTTTCTATTTTTATCTTTTTTTATTAAATTCTAAAAAAAAATACTGAAAATAAAAATAAAAACGCAAACTAAACGTTCTGTATTTACTAATGACTACTCACCTTGACTATCCAAAATGTTGGTTAAATGAACAAATAGGTAATGGTACCTAGAATTGCCCCCACATCGAAAAACAACCAAGCATGGTGCTTGGCTGTTAGGGTGAATCATATTATGGTTGGAGATGTCAGATAAGAGAGCAACTATGTCCACAAATTTTAGAACAAATTGCATAATCCTTGTGTCCAATTTGGTAACATTCTTGCATTGCACTCTCTAACTTATTCATTATTGGTATTGAAACCTCCCTCGTGATCACACCTTAACACCCATAAATCTTAGTAATATTTAGAAGCAACATTGCCCCTACCACCATGTGATTGACCCTGTAATGAAGAATAATAGTATGAATCAAACACAAACTGAAGAACATAATAATGATCCTGATAATTGAGACATGTAGTGTAAGGTTCGCTTTTTCTTTTTTTCTTTTTCCTGCGTATTTATTTTGGACTCATTATTTTACTAACCTAAGAATAATAAAGTCACATATTAAGTGGAAGTCACTTTCTATTTTACAGTGATAAAGAAATGATGAGTTACTTAAAATTTGGGTTATTTTATCTTTTCTCATAAGAGAAATTTGACAAATATATATACTCTTCAAAGATAACTGGGAATAAAAGTACCCATTATTTTGGGAAGACAATATTACCCATAAAAAACAAAAAATCATTTGGTATACCCAAGTACATGGTTGTGTAACAAATTTACTCATTAGAATAATACCACAAAATACACACTATTTTTTGTTTATTAGATTTGTCTTCCAAACTAAGTAATTTAACTACACATAATCTTTTTTAAGTATTTTACTTTTGTTCCTAAAATAATCTTTCGAAAGAATATTTGTTGTTTCGATCTGCTCTTCTCTCCACCATTTTGATAAAGTTAGTGTCATATGTACTTTATAATTTATATATTTCAACCTATTTGTCTCATTTATTATATCAAGATAATATTAACTTCTTTTTCCAAATTTACTTGTAATAATGATGTAATTTGAATGAAGAAAATAAGTATAATATATTAATATTGATTGTACTAAATGAAGTTTATCTTCTCAATTTTTATATATGGTTAATTATATTTGGTCTATTCATATTTTCTGTTAGAAAATCACAAAAAAAATTAATTAAGATGTTTGGTTATCTAACGAAAATAATATCTAGAGGTCGAATTATCATTTTTAAATCATAAAGAAATAAATTCTCTTTTGGTAAAATGGACATGAGCCAGATTTTACTTAAAAGAAAAAAGAAATGATAGTTTTTTTTTTTTTTTTGGTGACAAAGAAATGATAGTCTGTATGTATTTTATTTTGAGAGACATTACAAAACGGATCAGGAATAATTTGTTTTAATTTGGCGGGCCCAACGAAACATACAAAGGAGGTGACAAGATAATAATCTCAGCTTTTGACAGAGGGGTGTGGTTAAGTAACGGGTCATGAATTCATGATATGAAGCAAGTTGATGCATAATTTAGTAACAAGTAAAGTGAGAGATAAAACTCCCGATTATTTATATTTTAGATGGATTAATTCTTAAAAAATGTCAATAAAGTTTTTTAAAATTGATATGATTGTTATATGTCATTTCAGAGTTATAGCTCCATAAATTTTATTATAACCAATGCACCATTAATTCTGCTTATTTATGATTATAAATGACCTTTATTCGGTAATAACGGAAAGGCAATTAATTTTTTCTGAGCGACGGAAATAAAAGGAAACTATCCGAATTTTGAAGGTATGCTATCTTTTTAAGATACTAATTTTTATTAGTATTTCTATTTGCTGACTTAAGCATTAAAATACTCTTTGCAGGTACTCTGCTCCTCATTTTGTCTGTGATCGACGTATATCGCGATCCAGTAAAAAAGTTAACAGATATTTACCGAAAAACGAATTATACATTGGCTAAACCAGATAAAAACAAAAAAATATACAATAATAAATTAGTTTAAATTAAAATTTTTTATTTTAATTATAAAGATTAATTTAAAAATAGTATGTCAATATCTATTATTCTAAAAAATTTTAATTTGCCTAAAATATAAAATTTTTAAAAATTTATTTATCGCTTTACTCGGTCTCCGAGATTCACAGAAACAAGGGCCAAGTATTAGTCAATGGAAGTAGTAAAGAGTGTTGCTCTTTTCTCACCATACAAGTGAACAAAAACAAAGTCTGCGTCTTCGCTTGTTGACTCCGCAACTAAATAAAGGAAACAAAAAAGGACCATGCTGGTAGATGAATGAATGAATAATAGAATGAATATGTGGTTTCGAAAAAAAAAAAAACAATTAAATTCATAGACCCCACATTACCATAAAAATTGTTATTATCTTAATTAGGGGTAAAAGGGGTGTGTGATGTGAGAGAAAGATTCTGAGATTTAGGCCAAAAGTCACATGAGACATAATTAGGACATTGGTTCAGGGCCATAACACCGCCATTCTTTTTTCTAGATTAATTTGGATGCATTGATGATGTATAATTGTATATAAGTTTTATAGTTTTCGTAAATTGAAGTGAAAAAATATTGTAGTAGTGATTAGTTATACTAATTTAACACCGTTTTGTAATTTAAAAAAATTTGTTAGATCTTAAAGTAATGTTCAGTTTTAGAAATGACACACATACAAATATAAAAATAGTAATAAAAGATAATCAGAGGCGAATATGCTATAACTTGTGGTGGAAAGTATCTTTAGTCTCCACTAATATTTTAAAAAATAATTCTGCTAAGAAACTAATAAAAGGGATAGCCAATTAGTTTTTTTTTTTAAATCTAAATTCAAATTATCATAAAAAAATATTCGAAATCTAATAAAAAGAAATATCTAAATCCCAATAAAAAAAATAATTTTTCACATCCAAGTATATTTAAGTTCATCCAAGTGATTTGAGTTATCTCTTAATGTTACGTCTTCTTTTTCTTCTTCTCATTTTTTTATTATTTTTCAATTTCGTTACCGTCATCACCAATAACACTTTTTTCTCTTTCTGCTCCTTCTCCTGTTGGAATTTCATCTCCTCCTTCTTTTTTATCATTCTCCTCCATTATCATCATCATCATCATCATCATCATCATCATCATTATTGTCTTCTTCTAATACGTGTCGTCGTTATCGTAATCATCGAATTCGAATTTATATAATGGACAATTTTTGGTTCATTTGGTATTATACAATAATTTCGTTTTGAGCTAATTTTCGATTCATTCGAAACACAAGAGTTTCTGAATTCAAATTTATATAATGGACAATTTTCGGTTCATTTGGTATTATATAATTGTTTCATTTTGATAATATTTTTGGTTCATTTGAGACGCAAGTGTTGTTGAATTTGAATTTATATAATGGACCATTTTCAGTTCATTTGGTATTATACAATGGTTTCGTTTTGATAATATTTTCGGTTCATTCGATCACCACAGAAAATCAGAATCAATAAAGATGTTAGCAAAATATTGGTGTTGTTAGTGATGACGATAACGATGATGGAGGAGGAAGAAGAAAACTAGAAAAAGAAAGAGGAGATCAAAGAAATTCAAATAAAAAAGAAACAGGAGGAGGAGGAGAAAAAGGAGAAAAAGGAGATGGATGTGGTGGTGTGGTGGTGGTGACCATGACAATAATAAAAAAAAGATGGAAAAAAAAAAGGAGAAAGAGAAGAAGAAGAAGCAGCAGGAGGAGGAGGGGGAGAAAGAAGAAGAAGACGCCTCGCAACATAAACTAAATGATTTGGATAAACTTGGATGTGTAGCGGACTCATAAAAAATATCCAAAATCATTGTAAAATCATTTTTAAAAAAGTTATTTTAAATATTTTAAAATTTTTAAAATTTATTTTAAACATTCAAAATTATTTTTAAAAAATTCCAAAATTTATTTAAAAAATTTAAAATCATCTTAAAATTTTCAAAATTCATTTCAAAAATTCTAAAATCATTTTAAAATTATTTTAAAAATTCCTTAAAAAAAATAATGTGAAACGTAACAAAAAGAAACATCCAAAACCAAACAAAAAAGAAGATATCCAAAATTATTTTAAGAATTTCAAATCTAACAAAACGAGACATCCAAAAAATATTGGAAAAAAATTCAAAAACTAAGAAAAGAAACATGTAAAACTATTTAAAAAAAAGAATTCAAAATAACGAATCCAAAACATAAGAAAAAGAAATATTTGAAATCTAAAGAAAAGAAACATTCAAAAACCAGAAAAAAGAATGATCCTAAACCAAACAAAAGAAAAAGAAACATCCAAAATGTAATGAGACTTAGCAAAAAATTGAGATATCCAAAAAATTTTTAAAATTTCTTTAGAAAAAACATTAATTTAAATTATCATGAGAAATATTCAAAACCTAATAAAAAAAAATCTAAAATCTAAAAAAAATCTAAAACTAAATAATAATTTCATTGCAAATTCATTGTAAAATTATTTTAAAAGATTCAGTTTAAAATTTTCAAAAACATTTTAAAAATTCTTAATAAAAAATTTAAAATTATTTTAAAAATTCTAAAATATAATAAAATGAAATATCTAAAAAAAATTTAAAAATAATATCCAAAAACTAAGCAAGAAATATATAAATTATTAAAAAAATCATCAAAAACCCAAAAACAAAAAATATCTAAAACTTAAGAGAAAGAATAAATAAGAAGAGAAGAAGAAGAAGCTCAAAAAGTAGTTGACGGAGCTGTACACGCAAAGAGGGAGTTGCGGTGGCTGGAGGGTTGCGCATCGTGACGAAGAGAGCGGCGTGGTCTGCGGAAGGAGGTTGTGGTGCGGGGTTGTTTCGATCGTGATGGGCGTGCGATGGGCGGAAGGAGGTTGTGGTACGCCTTGCGCAGGCACAGACCTAGGCACAACAGTGAGGGGGCACTTGCCCCCACTGTGTTTTCAATTTTTTTTAAAAAATAGTTATACATAATGTGACTCCACTTCAAATTTTAAATGACCCCATTACAGAAAAATTAAATTCAATTGGTCAAAGTTTCAAATTTATTTTTTATTTTTCTATCATTTTAACTATTATTTAACCTAATTAAATTTAGTTCTTATGTCGTCACTCTTTTATTCCATTAAACCCTCCTCTTATTTTTATAGTTTCAACTTTTTTTCTATTTCTTGTATAGTGGTCATTCTTTCTTTATCAAAAGGTAAATTTCAAATTCTCCATATTTTTTATATAGCTCTCCATGGCTCTATGTATGTATTTTCCAATTTCATTGTTTGTCTTTTGATATTTTCAATTGAAAATTTTAATTCAAACAATTATAGTTTAGGTATTAATCTAATGTTTTATTTTTTTGTGACTTTATATATTTTATTTTATTCTCAATTTATTCATCCTTATTACTTATTTTTTTTTTTACTTTTGTTCTATTATATGTACCTATATTGCATATAAAATTTTAAAATGAATTGATTAATTTAATAATTTAAAATAATTTTTTTATTTTTAGAAATAGTAATAAAAAATATTTTAATTACAATACATAATTAAATAGATACATAAAATTTTTCATCTAACATTATATCAAAATTAAATAAAAAAATATATAACAAATTTAATTATTTAAAAAAAAAGAAAAAAATTATAAACTAAATTTTTATTATTTTATATAAACATACTTTTCATATACAGATTTAATTTTTTTTAGTATTTATATATAATTCTAATTTCAAATTATAAATACTAGTGTATCGTTAGGTGCTAATGTGCCGATTGATTCAGTTTTTTTATTATTAAATGTGTATAAAAAAATTAGTTAGGATAACAAATTAGGGTAAAAAACGTTATTAAGCCATGGGAGGAAACAATTTACGCAATTCAGCCAAAATGAATTTTGATACACCATTCCACCAAATATGACTTTTATATAATTCGAATCAATAAAATTCGAATTATATTTACACGTAATTCGAATTGAATCACATCGAATTACTCCTAAGCAATATTCGAACGTAGTTCGAATCAAATTGTATCGAATTCTGTATGCATAGTTCGAGTTATATTAACTCGAATTACTTGGAGCACGTGGTCTAGGGTAGTTCGAATCAAATTGATTCGAATTACTCACATTTCGAATCAAATGGCTAATTACACATTGTACAATAAGATACTAGAAAAAATACTATATAATATAAAAAATATATACTAAAAGAAGTATAAAATAAGATTATAGTAAATTAATTTTAGTATAAAATTATTAAATATAAATTAATTTTAACTCCTATTAGTACATTGAATTAAAAATAACATATAAAAATGTACTTGTATTTATTAAATTTTAATAACATATAAAAATTAATGACTTTTTAAATATTTTTTTTATAATAAGAGTACATTTTTATATACTTTAAATATTTTGTATAAAAATGTACTTGTATTTATCATACAAAAATAAAGTGTTGTGCCAATATAATAACATTATAACATTTTAAATCAATTTTTTTTTAGGATTTTAGATTAAAAGCAGCACATGAAAAAGTATTATTGGTATTTTAAAGCTAACTTAATTAAAAAAGATAGAACTGTATTTTTTAGGATTTTATGTACATAATTAGGCTAATTTTTTTAATATTGATCAAATATGTGTATTACACTATATTATTTGGTTTCAGGTAAGTTTTATTCTACTATATTTTTTTTTTTACTTTTTAAAAGACACAAATCTAAAAAATTTTATAAATTAATTTAAAAAAAATATCATTGGCGTTTTATAAAATTTTATAAAATTTTATAATTCAAAAGACACAAATCTACAAAATTTTATAAAACGTCAATGATATTTTTTTTAAATTAATTTATAAAATTTTTTAGATTTGTGTCTTTTAAAAAGTAAAAAAAAAATATAGTAAAAAATTAGCCTAATTATGTATATAAAATTCTAAAAAATACAGTTCTATCTTTTTTAATTAAGCTAGCTTTAAAATACCAATAATGTCTTTTCATGTGCTGCTTTTAATCTAAAATCCTAGAAAAAATTGATTTAAAATGTTATAATGTTATTATATTGGCACAACACTTTATTTTTGTATGATAAATACAAGTACATTTTTATACAAAATATTTAAAGTATATAAAAATGTACTCTTATTATAAAAAAAATATTTAAAAAGTCATTAATTTTTATATGTTATTAAAATTTAATAAATACAAGTACATTTTTATATGTTATTTTTAATTCAATGTACTAATAGGAGTTAAAATTAATTTATATTTAATAATTTTATACTAAAATTAATTTACTATAATCTTATTTTATACTTCTTTTAGTATATATTTTTTATATTATATAGTATTTTTTCTAGTATCTTATTGTACAATGTATAATTAGCCATTTGATTCGAAATGTGAGTAATTCGAATCAATTTGATTCGAACTACCCTAGACCACGTGCTCCAAGTAATTCGAGTTAATATAACTCGAACTATGCATGCAGAATTCGATACAATTTAATTCGAACTACGTTCGAATATTATTTGGGAGTAATTCGATGTGTTTCAATTCGAATTACGTTAAAATATAATTCGAATTTTATTGATTCGAATTATATAAAAGTCATATTTGGTGGAATGGTGTATCAGAATTCATTTTGGCTGAATTGCGTAAATTGTTTCCTCCCATGGCTTAATAACGTTTTTTACCCAACAAATTATCTATAATTTAATTAAAATGTTTTAAGTTCAAGTTTTAGAAATAAAAGTTATTTTTTGTAAATTATATATAATGAATAGTATTTTAAAAATAAAAGTGTTTACTAATTCTTTTTAATTTTTATATCTTCATATAATTAATAAAGTTTAATAAAATTTATTTTAGTATATATATATTTTTGCCCCCATTTCTAAAAATTTTTGGGTCCGTCACTGACCTTACGTGTATGTGGCAGAGGGCAAATTTGGCGAAGAAAAAGAAAAGAGAAGGAAGAAGAAAAAAAAAAGGAAGAAGAGGAAGAAAAGGAATAAGAAGAAGAGGAGGAAGACAAAGACAAATGTGCTAAAAAAATTTTTAAATTTTAAAAAAGGGCTCAAATTGGCTAAACCTTTAATTGGTTCCTATATTTTTTTTTAAAAAAATTGTAAAAAAATATATGTAGAAATGTATTTGTACCTCCATTAAAAGATTATATTTGTTCCCGTATTAAAAAAATACCTATTAAATTTTGTGTCAAAATATTTATTATATATATATTTTTTAATTTCTAGTATTAAATTTTGATATATTGTTAATGTAAAATAAGTTTGTACGTGCATCTAATAAAAATTATTTAATATTTAATATTTTTATATTATTTATTTTTATATACTTTGATCTGTTTATAAAATTTGTTTTTATTATTTTTATATGCTATATATTTGTTTTTATAATTTAAAATTTTTGAATCTGGCACTAAAGATAATAAGAAAATTGTGTTATTGTTTAGTGATATCTGTCTTCAAGTTAAAAAAATATAAAAAAATATATACAAAATTATTTTTCTAAAATATAATATTTTGTCCTTTTTATTACTTTAAATACCCTTTTGACTTTATCTCTTCTTGTATTTCTGTCTTATTTATTTAACCAAACATAGTAAAAAAACATTAGTTATAATCACTAATAATAGAAACCCTAATTTTGAGAATCGAACTGAATTATCCATTTCAATCGAGTTAATCTAAACTAGTCACTTGGCTTATTTGGTTCAGACAATCTAGTTGCTAAAAACAAGTCAAATTGTGAACCAATATGGGATTTTAATTTATGGAAATTTGGTTCTAAAATTAATT
The DNA here is from genome assembly GCF_014773155.1 of Arachis stenosperma. NCBI lineage: Eukaryota > Viridiplantae > Streptophyta > Magnoliopsida > Fabales > Fabaceae > Arachis > Arachis stenosperma. The sequence continues at coordinate 8,167,907 of NC_080386.1, read as the reverse complement.
AAAAGAAAAGAAAACTATTTTTAATAATATATAGTTTATATATTATTTTATTATTTAGTTTAATTTTAATTGAACATATAAATCTCTAAATTTCTAAATTCTAACTTTATTGATTTAAGGATCTATCTGATTTTCAAAACTTTGGTAGAAATATAATGTATTATTAAATAATTTTTCAAATATTTCAAGTAATTTTTTATTTTAAGAACTAGTCATAATTTTATAATGGACTATTATTTTTCCATTTCTTTTTCCTTTAATGTTACCATTATACAAATTAAGTGTTGTATGTCTTTTAGCAATAATAGTAGCACTAATTGCTATCACATGCCTGCATGAAAAAGTTGCCACAAGATGGCAACAACATAGAAACCAAAATCATGGTCTCTTTTATAAGGATTGCTAGCTGGTAAATCATATATAAAGGAATTGATGATAATATGGTTGGTTGACCTCAAACATTCACTAATTGCAATAAACAACTATAATTGCTAACCCCCATTTGCTTCCTTAAAAGGACTTATTTTCCCACAGAGCGTGATATCATTGTCGGTGCTTTACTGCTTAAACCCCATTCACTATTTCAAGTCTAATTACATATCTAATGGTTTATTTTGTTAACAATCTTCCTATCTTTTCAACAATTCATAAGTGATGTGCACGTATGCCATCTATATGGACCGCAAAAAAAAAAAAAAAAGAGTAAATATTTTATTAATATATGTTAGAGATCAATTATTAATTGGAAAATCATACTCATGTTTAATAGAGAGAACGGCAACCAAATGGTGATAGGTCTAGTCTATTCAGTGCTGGAAAAATTATTATGAAGAAAATAACAATAGATTAATTTATTATAGTTTTAAATTATGATTAAATTGTTATTTTTAAAGAAATATTCGTTGCCACATAAAGTTATTATTGGATTAATAATGATATTCCCTTAAACTATATATAATAAAATCTTTTTTTATTTTCTTTTTTACTTGATAAGGAAACTCCTACTCATCTTAACTTATTATGCAGTTCGTGTAGTTAAGTATAGCTCTCATGCCTACATAATTGGTGTGACTAAATTATGCAAATGGTGATTATTAAGTTAGTTATCAATTGCTGTTAGTAGGAAGCCATGTAGGATTAGTTAGTTAGAATAGTTTAGCTACTCCTCACTAGTATAAAAAGACTCTGCCTTCACTGGTATGGTTTGAGGTCTTTCACTGTAATTGAGTATTAATCAATTCCATTTCTTCTCCCAATTCTCTCTCTATTTGGTTTGTGCTTTCGGTGCTTCATCTACCACATTTCATCATAGCCGGTGAGCATGGAGCTCGCTAAGTGCACCTGAGATTGGGATCGAAGAAGGAGCTCAATGTTTCAGACTTGAACATCACAAACACAAGTTCAGAAAATGTAAAGCATGCAGTGAATGGATCCAGTTTGTGACACTGTGGGAGCGAATTCGCAAATGCGATCGCCATTAGAGAACCTTGATCCGCACGAAATTTTTGCAATCTTGAGTCAGTTTTCTACCATTCATGCTCACATCAGTCAAAGTAGTGGAAGATTTAATCAAGATCCTTCGAATCACTTTTTCTTGCATTTGTCTAAAAATTCAGGTATTGTCATTACAAATGTCATTTTTAATGGAAAGAATTATGGAGATTGGAGTAGATCTATGGTTAGAGCTCTGAGATCTAAGAATAAAATGAAATTCGTTGATGGTAGTTTGCCTAGACCTGAGATACACGATCCCTCCTATGAAGCCTGGGAACATTGTAATACTTACGTAGTTGCACGGATAAACCTTAGTCTGAATTCTGATATTTTCAAAGTGTAAGCTGGAACAATGTAGCATTAGATCTCTGGGATGAGTTAAGGCATAGGTACTACCAAGGAGATAAATTTCGAGTAGCGAAATTGCAAGAAGAGCTATATGCTCTCAAACAAGGAGATATGAATGTGACCGGATATTTCACCGAATTGAAAGGAATGTGAGAGGAATTAGACAACTTTAGACTGCAATTGTGGATTAGTTGTTGTAAGATATTTTAGAACCAAAGACCAAGTGACACGGTTTCTTCCAAGACTGAATGAGCAATATGCAAGAGTAAGGTCTCAAGTTATGCTCATGAATCCACTTCCAAGTCTGAACACTGTTTTCTCACTTCTCACACAATAAAAAAGGTAGTTCTAGAAGTCTTGATTTTACCTCAGACAATAAAATCATTGCAACAGCTCAATCCGCCACTCTCTTGAACACTACAGAAGACTCACACGGTAGAGGGAGATGGAGGGGCAGAGGAGGCAGGAATCAAGGTTTTGGAGGAGGTAAAAGAGGACGAGATAAAATGCAATGCTCTCATTATGGTAAGTCTGGACATACCATCGATACATGCTATAAAAAGCATGGATATCCACCAGATTTACAGCAGAGGCATAACATTGTGTTCATGAGCATTAGTGCATCTAAATGTAAGGGAAGAAATGAGAATCTCAGAATTCTTTACAATGGGGAGAGCAGTTGTAAAACCCTACCACACAGAGCTTTACACCTAGGATGTACAACAGAGGTGGCGAGGCGTTATGACTTCTAAAAATAAAATATAAATATACGTATAATAATTGAAAGAACGTAGTATACTAGGAGCCTTGAAGAATAGGTAAAACAAAATCGTAAAATTAAAAGCCAACGCTCAGGAAAAGGATTACTTATGTACGAAGAATTTGCTAAGGTTCATAAACATATGTATATAAAGCAAGAATAGAGGGTCAAAAGTACAAAATAACAAGCTCCTAACTCAGCTTGCGAAGCTAAGGCTGGCCGGAGAATATTTACATACATATATACATAACCCAAAATCTAAAATACATATATAAAAACCCTAGTTCTCCATACATCTCTAAGAGGCACAAAATTAAACAAGTTATCAGGAGAGTTCTATACATGTGATCATATATATACTATACACCAAAATAAAGTCCCAAAAGATCCACTTCGCTGCAGAGCTCTAGACACCTAGCGAGGTGCCTCTCGACCTGCATATGAAAACACAGAATAGTCGTATGGAATGAGAATTGAGGGTTCTCAGCATGGTAAAGGTGCCGCATACATAAGATATAAGGTCTCGGGAAAGCCAGAGGTAATCTTAGAACACTAACTGGTACACGAAATCGTGATACACAACTTCGTGCAGCTGACCAGCAAGTGCACTGGGTCGTCCAAGTAATACCTTACGTGAGTAAGGGTCGATCCCACGGAGATTGCCGGCTTGAAGCAAGCTATGGTTATCTTGTAACTCTTAGTCAGGAGATTAATGATAAAAATGATTTTTGTTTATGGAGAATGAATAACATGAAATAAAAAGTACTTGTGATTCAGTAATGAGGAACATGTTGAGGTTTTGGAGATGCTCTGTCTTCTGAATCTCTGCTTTCCTACTGTTGTCTTCTTCACGCACGCAAGGTTTCTTCCATGGCAAGCTGTATGTTGGTGGATCACCGTTGTCAATGGCTACCATCTGTCCTCTCAGTGAAAATGGTCCAACTACGGGTTTCGTAGGGCTAATCATCTGTCGGTTCTCACTCGTGCTGGAATAGGATCCATTGATCCTTTTGCACACTGTCACTGCGCCCGGCATTTGTGAGTTTGAAGCTCGTCACAGTCACCCCTTCCCAGATCCTACTCGGAATACTACAGACAAGGTTTAGACATTTCAGATCTCAAGAGTGCTGCCAATTGATTCTAGTTTATACCACGAAGACTCTGATTTCCCGGATCTGAATGCTCTGTTGTCAGGAGAAGCAATCAAACTTGTGGACCAGGAACCCAAGAGATACACACTCAATCTAAGGTAGAACAGAAGTGGTTGTCAGGCACGCGTTCATGAGTTGAGAATGGTGATGAGTGTCACGGATAATAACATTCATCATGTTGAAGTGCGAATGAATATTTTAGAATAGAAACAAGCGTGATTGAATAGAAAACAGAAGTAATTGCATTAATTCATCGAGACACAGCAGAGCTTTTCACCCCCAACCATGGGGTTTAGAGACTCATGCCGTAGAAGATACAAATTCAGATGTAAAATGTCATGAGGTACAAAATGAATCTCTAAAAGTAGTTTTTATACTAAACTAGTAACCTAGGTTGACAGAAAATGGATAAACTAAGATAGATAGTGCAGAAATCTACTTCCGGGGCCTACTTGGTGTGTGTTTGGGCTGAGCATTGAAGCTTTCACGTGTAGAGGCTATTTCTGGCGTTAAACGCCAACTTTGGTGCCAGTTTGGGTGTTTAACTCCAACTTTTATGCCAGTTCTGGCGTTTAACGCCAGAAAAGGGTAAAAAGTTGGCGTTAAAATGACAGTTTGCGCTATCAAATCTCGGGCAAAGTATGGACTATTATACATTGCTGGAAAGTCCAAGATGTCTACTTTCCAACGCAATTAAGAGCGCGCCAATTGGGCTTCTGTAGCTCCAGAAAATCCATTTCGGGTGCAGGAGGGTCAGAATCCAGCAGCATTTGCAGTCCTTTTTCAGCCTCTGAATCAGATTTTTGCTCAGGTCTCTCAATTTCAGCCAGAAAATACCTGAAATCACAGAAAAACACACAAACTCATAGTAAAGCCCAGAAATGTGATTTTTGCATAAAAACTAATAAAAATATACTAAAAAGTAGTTAAAGCATACAAAAAACTACAAGAAAATACCTACAAAAAGCGTATAAAATATCTGCTCATCACAACACCAAACTTAAACTGTTGCTTGTCCTCAAGCAACTGGATAAATAAAATAGGATAAAAATAAGATCAAGAGGCAGTACATCTCAAAGTTTTAAGCGAAGCTCAGATTCTAATTAGATGAGCAGGACTAGTAGCGTTTTGCTCCTGAACAGTTTTTGCATCTCAATTTTTCCTTTGAAGCTCAGAATGATTGGCATCCATAGGAACTCAAAATTCGGATAGTGTCATTGATTCTCCTAGGTTAATGTGTTGATTCTTGAATACAACTACTTTATGAGTCTTGGCTGTGACCCTAAGCATCTTGTTTTTCAGTAGTACTACAGGATACATAAATGCCACAGACACATAACTGGGTGAACCTTTCAGATTGTGACTCAGCTTTGCTTGAGTCCCCAGTTAGAGGTGCTCAGAGTTCTTAGGCACACTCTTTTGCTTTGGATCATGACTTTAACCACTCAGTCTCAAGTGTTTTAACGTGGAACTCCATAACACAAGCACATGGTTAGGGACAGCTTGATTTAGCCGCTTAGGCCAGGATTTCATTCCTTTGGGCCCTCATATCCATTAATGCTCAAAGCCTTGGATCCTTTTTACCCTTGCCTTTTAATTTTAAGGGCTATTGGCTTTTCCTGCTTACTTTTTCTTTCTTTCTTTTTTTCCCTCTTAATTTAATTTTTTTCGCAATTTTTTTTTGTATTTTTCATTGATTTTTCTTGCTTCAAGAATCAATTTCATGATTTTTCAGATTATCAATAACGTTTCTCTTTCTTTTCATCATTCTTTCAAGAGCCAACAAATTTAACATTCATAAACTTCACTATCAAAAACATGTACTGTTCAAGCATTCATTCAGAAGACAAAAAGTGTTGCCATCACATAAAAAATAATTAGAATTTTCTTATTGAAAACTTGAAATAATTGCCTCCTTACTCTAAAGAGAATCTACTATTTTATTCATGTTTAGTGATTATGAGAAGAACAAATTATAGCTTACTTGGAGATAATAAAACTAAAAATAAAGACCCTAATTACTAATACTTATGTAATTCTTAAGATAGGTTTCTAATAATAAAAGTTATCACAGATTTAAGATTAGGACTCAACAACCTTTATTTTGGGAGATGGATGCTCCTTCAATCTGTGGGGTGTCTGGTCCCTCAAGGGAGAGCTTCTGGCGCTTCAGCTCCTGTAGCTCACGCCCTTGCTTTTCTTGTTTCTTAAGCAGCTTGCAAAGTATGCTATTTTGATTTTGCTGTTCTTCCTTAACTTGATCCATAGCTTCTTGCAGCTTGGTGACAGATGCTTCTAGGCAGGCCCAGTAGTCAATTTGAGGAATTTCTAGGAGGAACTCCTGCGCCTTCCTCTTGATGGAGTTATCGTGTACTTGTTGTCCCTCCATTGACTTTTTGGTGATTGGATGCTCAACTGAGATAAACTCATCCACACCCATTTTTACCCCAGCATCTTTACATAGAAGAGAGATTAAGCTTGGGTAAGCCAATTTGGCTTCAATAGAGTTCTTATTTGGAATTGTGTAAATCTCACAAGCGATCAGATGATGAATCTTCACTTCATTTTCCAGCATAATGGAATGAATCATCACTGCTCTTTTGACAGTGACTTCAGAGCGGTTGTTAGTGAGCAGTATAGAATGTCCAATGAAGTCCAACCAGCCACTAGCGACTGGTTTGAGATCTCCTCTCTTGAGTTGGTTTGGGACACCTTTTGAGTTGGTTATCCACTTAGTTCCAGGGAGGCATATGTCCTCTAGAACTTGGTCCAAACGCTTATCTACTCTCACCATTCTCCTATTAAAGGATTCTGGATCATCTTGTAGTTGAGGCAGCTTGAAGACATCTCTTATTTTGTTATGGTGGAAATAAATAGTCTTCCCTCTGACCATAGTTCGAAAGGTATGGAAGGCAGTTCCCGTCATTCTCTGCTTATTTGTTAACCACATATTTGAGTAGAATTCCTGGACCATGTTTCTTCCCACCTTTATCTCAGGATTAGCTAGGATTTCCCATCCTCTGTTTCGAATCTGTTCTTAGATCTCCAGATATTCATCTTCTTTCAGATCGAACATAACTTCCGGGATCACTGACCTCAAACCCATTATTTTGTGGTAATGGTCTGTATGTTCTTTGGTTAAGAACCTCTCTTGATTTCAAAGTGGTTTTGGATTATTCTCTTTCTTACCTCTTAGAGTGGTTTATTTTCCTTTAGGGGCCATGATCTTAGTGAGTTTTCGCTCATTGATCACGGAAAAACACACCAAACTTAGAGGTTTGCTTGTCCTCAAGCAAAAAAAAGGAAAGGAGAGGAATAGAGGGGGAGACAGATTTGAATGGTGGATTGATGGAGATGGCCAAACGTGTATTTAAAAGGGAAAGGTTGGGTTTTGAAAAATTTGAAAAAGATATGATAGAAAGATATGATTTGGAAAAGATGAATCATGATATGAAAAAGATGAGATTTTAAAATTCAAAAGATATGAAAAAAGATATAAAGAAGTTGAATCTGAATTTTTGTTGATGCATCTAAGAATTTAAAAGATGATATGATGACTTGGAAAAGATTTGAAAGAAATTGAAAAGATAGTTGAGTTTTTGAAAAAGATTTGAAAGAGATTTTGAAAGAAAATTGAAAAGAATCTAGAAGATTATTAAGTTTTTGAAAATTGAATTTGAGAGATGAAAATTTGTAACATGTTTATGCAGAAAATTATGAATTAAAACATGAAAATTTGAAAAAAATTGAAGTGAAAACAACATCTCCTCCCCCTATCCTTTCTTGCGTTAAACGCCCAAAATGGTATCCATTCTGGCGTTTAACGCCCATTTGTTGGCCATTTTGGGCGTTTAACGCCCAGCCAGGTACCCTGGCTGGCGTTAAACGCCAGAATTTTTTTATCACTGGGCATTTTCCTAAATGCCCAAGATGCTGCAATTCTGGCGTTAAACACCTAGAATGGTGCCCATTCTAGAGTTTAACGCCCAGAAAGGTATCTTTACTGGCGTTAAACACCCAGAATGATACCCATTTTGGCGTTTAATGCCCAAAATACCTCCTACTGGTATTTTCGAGCCAGTGAGCTCTTTTTCTCTGCTTTGTGCTTTGAATCCTTCTGTAACTCTGTGAACTTCTGCATTTGGACAATCAACCTTAAAGATAATTTATATCAAACTCCTATAATTATTATTTAAATAGCAAGAACCTTTGCTAATGACTGGGTTGCCTCCCAGCAAGCGCTTCTTTATTGTCTTTAGTTGGACTTTTACTAAGCTTTAGTCTATTCTCACTTTTGAGCATTCTTGCTCAACATTGCTTTCAAGATAATGTTTGACTCTCTGTCCATTAACAATGAACTTTTTGTCAGAGTCAACATCCTGAAGCTCCACATATCCATATGGTGACACACTTGTGATCACATATGGTCCCCTCCACCGGAATTTTAATTTCCCGGAGAACAATCTGAGCCTAGAGTTAAATAGCAGAACCTTTTGTCATGGCTCAAAGACTCTGGATGACAGTTTCTTGTCATGCCACCTTTTTGCTTTCTCTTTGTAAATTTTTGCATTTTCGAAAGCATTGAGTTTGAATTCCTCTAGCTCGTTCAACTAGAGCAATCTTTTCTCTCCAGCTAACTTGGCATCAAGGTTTAGAAATTTGGTTGCGAGGTAGGCCTTGTGTTCCAGTTTCACTGGCAGGTGACAGGCTTTTCCATACACAAGATGGTATGGAGAGGTCCCTATAGGAGTTTTGAATGCAGTTCTGTATGCCCATAGAGCATCATCCAGACTCCTTGCCCAATCCTTTCTATGTGTACTTACCGTCCGTTCCAGGATTCGTTTTAGTTCTCTATTTGAGACTTCAGGTTGCCCATTTGTCTGTGGATGATATGGAGTTGCCACTTTATGGTTAATTCCATATCGGATCAGAGCAGAGTCAAGCTATTTATTGTAGAAATGAGTTCTTCCATCACTGATTAGTATTCTGGGGACACCAAATCTGCTAAAGATGTGCTTCTAGAGGAACTTCAGCACTGTCTTAGTATCACTAGTGGGTGTGGCAATTGCCTCTACACATTTAGATACATAATCTACGGCCACCAGAATGTAAGTGTTTTAGTATGATGGTGGGAAAAGGCCCCATGAAGTCAATACCCCATACATCAAACAACTCAATCTCTAAGATCGCTTGCTGAGGCATGGCATAACCGTGAGGCTGATTACCAGCTCTTTGGCAACTGTCACAGCTACATACAAACTCTCGAGAGTCTCTATAGAGAGTAGGCCAGTAGAAACCACATTGGAGGACTCTTGTGGCTGTCCGCTCACTTCCGAAATGTCCTCCATATTGTGATTCATGGCAATGCCATAGGATCTTTTGTGCCTCTTCTCTGGGCACACACCTACATATCATTCCGTCTGCATATCTCTTAAAGAGATATGGTTCATCCCATAAGTAGTACTTTGCATCAGTAACTAATTTTTTTGTTTGCTGCCTGCTGTACTCTTTGGGTATAAATTTTACCGCTTTATAGTTTGCAATGTCTGCAAACCACGGTACTTCCTGAATGGCAAAGAGTTGCTCAGCCGGGAAGGTTTTGGAGATCTCAGTAGAGGGGTGGGACGCCCCTTCTACTGGTTCTATTTGGGACAGGTAATCTGCTACTTGGTTCTATGTCCCTTTTCTGTCTCTGATTTCTATATCAAACTCTTGCAGAAGCAACACCCATCTTATGAGCCTGGGTTTTGAATCCTGCTTTGTGAGTAGGTATTTAAGAGCAGCATGGTCAATATACACAATCACTTTTGATCCTACTAAATAGGATTTAAACTTGTCAATGGCATAAACCACTGCATGCAGCTCTTTTTCAGTGGTTGTGTAATTCTTCTGTGTGTCATTCAGAACATGGCTGGCATAGTAAATGATGTGCAGAAGCTTGTTATGCCGTTGTCCTAATACTGCACTACTAGCATGGTCACTGGTGTCACACATTAGTTCAAATGGTAATGTCCAGTCTGGTGTAGAAATGACTGGTGTTGTGACCAGCTTAGCTTTCAGAGTCTCAAACGCTTGCAGACACTCTATGTCAAAGACAAAGGGTGTATCAGCAGCTAGCAGATTGCTTAGAGGTTTTGCAATTTTTGAAAAATCCTTTATAAACCTCCTATAGAATCCTGCATGCCCCAGAAAGCTTCTGATTGCCTTAACATTGGCAGGTGGTGGTAATTTTTCAATTTCCTCTACCTTAGCTTGATCCACCTCTATTCCCTTGTTCAAAATTTTATACCCAAGGACAATTCCTTCAATCACCATAAAGTGACATTTTTCCTAGTTTAAAACCAGGTTAGTCTCTTGGCACCTTTTCAAAACAAGTGCTAGATGATTAAGACAGGAGCTGAATGAGTCTCCAAATATTGAGAAGTTATCTATGAAGACTTCCAGAAATTTTTCCACCATATCAGAGAAAACAGAGAGCATGCATCTCTGAAAGGTTGCAGGTACATTACACAGACCAAATGGCATCCTTCTGTAGGCAAATACTCCAGATGGACATGTGAATGCTATTTTCTCTTGATCCTGAGGATCTGCTGTAATTTGGTTATAACCTGAATAGTCATCCAAAAAGTAGTAATAGTCATGACCTGCTAATCTTTCTAGCATCTGGTCTATGAATGGTAAAGGAAAATGATCCTTTTTGGTGGCTGTATTAAGCCTTCTGTAGTCAATACACATGCGCCACCCTGTGACTGTTCTTGTAGGAACCAGTTCATTCTTTTCATTATGAACCACTGTCATGCCTCCCTTCTTGGGGATAACTTAGACAGGGCTCACCCAAAGACTATCAGAAATAGGATAAATGATCCCAGCCTCTAGTAATTTAGTGACCTCTTTCTGCACCACTTCCTTCATGGCTGGATTCAGCCGCTGCTGTGGTTGAACCATTGGCTTGGCATCATCCTCCAATAGAATCTTGTGGATGCATCTGGCTGGGCTAATGCCCTTAAGATCACTTATGGACCACCCAAGAGTTGTCTTGTGTGTCCTTAGCACCTGAATTAGTGCTTCCTCTTCTTGTGGATCTAAAGCAGAGCTTATGATCACTGGGAAAGTGTCATCTTCTCCCAGAAATGCATATTTCAGGGATGGTAGTAGTGGTTTGAGCTCGGGTTTAGGAGGCTTCTCCTCCTTATGAGGAGTTATCAGAGGTTCTTCTGTTTTCTTTGATTCCTCCAAGTCAGGCTGAACATCTTTAAAGATATCTTCTAGCTCTAATTCGAGACTCTCAGTCATATTGATCTCCTCCACCAGGGAGTCAATAATATCAATACTCATGCAATCTCTTGAAGTGTCTGGATGATGCATAGCTTTGACAACATTCAAGTTAAACTTATCCTCATTGACTCTCAGGGTTACTTCCCCTTTTTGGACGTCAATGAGAGTTCATCTAGTTGCTAGGAAAGGTCTTCCTAGAATGAGAGTTGTACTCTTGTGCTCTTCCATTTCCAGCACTACAAAGTCAGTGAGAAAGGCGAATAGCCCAACCTTGACAATCATGTCCTTAATCACGCCTGATGGTATTTTAATAGAGCCATCAACAAGTTGGAGACATATCCGAAGTCAAACCAAGCTTTCTGATAGTGGATGCTATCAGGTTGATACTTGCCCCTAGATCATATAGAGCTGTCTTGGTACAAGTACCCTCTAATGTGCATGGTATCATAAAGCTTCCGGGGTCCTTAAGCTTCTCTAGTAAGCTTTTCAGAATGACTGCATTGCATTCTTCAGTGAGGAGAACTTTTTCAGTTTCTCTCCAATCCTTCTTATGACTTAAGATCTCTTTCATGAACTTAGCATAAGAGGGTATTTGCTCAAGTGCTTCTGCAAACGAAATCTTTATTTCAAGAGTCCTGAGATAGTCTGCAAAGCAGACAAATTGTTTATCCTATTCCGCTTGGCAGAGTTTCTAAGGATAAGGCATCTTGGCTTTGTATTCTTCAACCTTAGTTGCTGCAGGTTTATTTCCTACAGAGGTGGTTGGAGAAGCCTTCTTAGAGGGGTTACTATCAGTACTTACAGGTGTCTGATCCCTCAATGGCGTTTGAACGTCAGGATTGGGGGCTGGATGAGCGTTTAACGCCAGATTTTTCCCCTTTTCTGGCGTTTGAACGCCAGACCTGGATATGGACTGGGCGTTTAACGCCATTTTCTAACCCTTTTCTGGCATTTGAACGCCAGAAGTGGGCATCCATTGGGCGTTTAACGCCAATTCTTTACCCTTTTCTGGCGTTTAAGTGCCAGAAGTATTCCTCTCTGGGCTCTTACTGTCCTCAGAGGGATTTTGGGCAGTGGTTTGCTCATCCTCTATCAGTTGTTCCTTCTTTGACTTTCTGTTGCCTTGAATTGAGTCATTTAATGTCTTTCCACTCCTTAATTGAACAGCTTGGCGTTCTTCTGTTATTTGTCTGGATAACTGTTATTTTGTTGGATTCAATTGTTCCTCCAAACGTTGGTTGGCATCCTTGGTTTCTTGTAGCATTGCCTTAAATTCTGCTAGCTGTTCTGTTAGATAGCATAATTGCTGATTGAATTCAACAACTTGTTCTAGAGGACTAAATTCAGTGGATACTGCCTTAGCTTTTTCTTTCATGGAGGACTCACTACTTAAGTACAGATGCTAATTTCTAGCAACTGTATCTATGAACTCTTGAGCTTCTTCAATTGTCTTTCTCATGTGTATAGATCCACTAGTTGGGTGGTCTAGAGATATCTGGGCTTTTTCTGTAAGCCCATAGTACAAGATGTCTAACTGCACCTACTCTGAAAATATTTCAGAGGGGCATTTCCTTAGAATCTCTCTGTACCTCTCCCAGGCATCATAAAGAGATTTATGATCCTCTTGGTTAAAGCCTTGGATGTCCAGCCTTAGCTGTGTCATCCTTTTCGGAGGGAAATATTGATTCAAGAATTTGTCTGATAACTATTTCCATGTTCTTATGCTGGCTTTGGGTTGGTTATTTAACCACCTCTTAACTTGGTCTTTTACAGCAAATAGAAACAGCAATAATCTGTAGACATCCTGATCCACTTCCTTATCATGTACTATGTCAGCAATTTGTAAGAATTGTGCCAGAAACTCAGTAGGCTCTTCCTGTGGAAGACCGAAATACTGGTAGTTTTGCTGCACCATGATAATGAGTTGAGGATTTAGCTCAAAAGTGTTAGCTCTTATGGGGGGTATACAGATACTACTCCCATATGAAGCAGTAGTGGGTTAGCATATGACCCCAGAGTTCTTCTGGACTGTTCATTTCCACTTAGGTCCATGATGGAAAAAGGGAGATGATGTGGATTGTAAAAAAAAAATGTTCTTTTATTTATTTATTAAATCCCCCCTTTTTTTAAAAAATTACCGAAATTAAAAAAAAAGAAATAAAAGGAAAATGAAAGCTAAAATAATTAATTAATTAAAAAGATTTTGAAAAATTTTGTGGAATATTTTTGAAAAATAGAGAGAGAGAGAAAGTAGTTAGGAAGTTTTGAAAAAGATATGATTTTAAGAATTTTGACAAAGTCAACCCAAGGGATTCGAAATTTTATGAGGAATTAAAGGAAAAGATATTTTTTATTTTTGAATTTAAAGTGGAGAGAGAAAAACAACAAAGTGACACCAAACTTAGAATTTTTTTAGATTAAAACAATGGAAACAAACAAGAAAATTTTAAATGTTGAGATGAACACCAAGAACATTTAGAAGGTCAAGATGAACACCAAGAACAAATTTTGAAAATTTTTAAGAAAATAAAAACAACAAAGGACACAAAACTTAAAAATTTTTATACTTGGAACACTAATAATTCGAAAATGTATAAGATAATAAGCAACAAAAGACACCAAACTTAGAATTTTTAGAAAGCCAAACACAATTTTTTTTGAAGATTAAAAGGAAAAACACAAAGAGGACACCAAACTCAAAACATGAAACTAAACTCAAACAAAAGAACTCAAATTTAGTGACTCTAAACCAATAAAAATAAATTATTTCTAATTTAAGCAACAAGATGAACCGTCAGTTGTCCAAACTCGAACAATCCCCGGCAACGGCGCCAAAAACTTGGTACACGAAATTGTGATACATAACTTCGTGCAGCTGACCAACAAGTGCACTGGGTCGTCCAAGTAATACCTTACGTGAGTAAGGGTCGATCCCATGGAGATTACCGGCTTGAAGCAAGCTATGGTTATCTTGTAACTCTTAGTCAGGAGATTAATGATAAAAATGATTTTTGTTTATGGAGAATGAATAACATGAAATAAAAAGTACTTGTGATTCAGTAATGAGGAACAGATTGAGGTTTTGGAGATGCTCTGTCTTCTGAATCTCTGCTTTCCTACTGTTGTTTTCTTTACGCACGCAAGGTTCCTTCTATGGCAAGCTGTATGTTGGTGGATCACCGTTGTCAATGGCTACCATCCGTCCTCTCAGTGAAAATGGTCCAACTACGGGTTCCATAGGGCTAATCATCTGTCGATTCTCACTCGTGCTAGAATAGGATCCATTGATCCTTTTGCACACTGTCACTGCGCCCGGCATTTGTGAGTTTGAAGCTCGTCACAATCACCCTTTCCCAGATCCTACTCGGAATACCACAGACAAGGTTTAGACTTTCCGGATCTCAAGAGTGCTACCAATTGATTCTAGCTTATACCACGAAGACTCTGATTCCACGGATCTGAATGCTCTGTTGTCAAGAAAAGCAATCAAACTTGTGGACCAGGAACCCAAGAGATACACACTCAATCTAAGGTAGAACAGAAGTCGTTGTCAGGCATGCGTTCATGAGTTGAGAATGGTGATGAGTGTCACGGATCATCACATTCATCAAGTTGAAGTGCGAATGAATATCTTAGAATAGAAACAAGCGTGATTGAATAGAAAACAGAAGTAATTACATTAATTCATCGAGACACAGCAGAGCTCCTCACCCCCAACCATGGGGTTTAGAGACTCATGCCGTAGAAGATACAAATTCAGATGTAAAATGTCATGAGGTACAAAATGAATCTCTAAAAGTAGTTTTTATACTAAACTAGTAACCTAGGTTTATAGAAAATGGGTAAACTAAGATAGATAGTGCAGAAATCCACTTCCGGGTCCCACTTGGTGTGTGTTTGGGCTGAGCATTGAAGCTTTCACGTGTAGAGGCTATTCCTGGCGTTAAACGCCAGCTTTGGTGCCAGTTTGGGAATTTAACTCCAACTTTTATGCCAGTTCTGGCGTTTAGCGCCAGAAAAGAGTAAAAAGTTGGGGTTAAAATGCCAGTTTGCGCTATCAAATCTCAGACAAAGTATGGACTATTATACATTGCTGGAAAGCCCAAGATGTCTACTTTCCAACGCAATTAAGAGCAAGCCAATTGGGCTTCTGTAGCTCCAAAAAATCCATTTTGGGTGCAGGAGGGTCAGAATCCAACAGCATTTGCAGTCCTTTTTCAGCCTCTGAATCAGATTTTTGCTCAGGTCCATCAATTTCAGCCAGAAAATTCCTGAAATCATAGAAAAACACACAAACTCGTAGTAAAGCCCAGAAATGTAATTTTTGCATAAAAACTAATAAAAATATACTAAAAAGTAGCTAAAGCATACTAAAAACTACAAGAAAATACCACCAAAAAGCGTATAAAATATCCGCTCATCACAACACCAAACTTAAACTGTTGCTTGTCCTCAAGCAACTGGATAAATAAAATAGGATAAAAATAATATCAAGAGGCAATACATCTCAAAGTTTTAAGTGAAGCTCAGATTATAATTAGATGAGCAGGACTAGTAGCTTTTTGCTCCTGAAAAGTTTTGGCATCTCAATTTATCCTTTAAAGCTCAGAATGATTGGCATCCATAGGAACTCAGAATTTGGATATTGTCATTGATTCTCCTAATTTAATGTGTTGATTCTTGAACACAACTACTTTATGAGTCTTGGCTGTGACCCTAAGCATCTTGTTTTCCAGTAGTACTACAGGATACATAAATGACACAGACACATAACTGGGTGAACCTTTCAAATTGTGACTCAGCTTTGCTAGAGTCCCCAGTTAGAGGTGCCCAGAGTTCTTAGACACACTCTTTTGCTTTGGATCACAACTTTAACTACTCAGTCTCAAGCGTTTCACTTGGACCTTCATGACACAAGCACATGGTTAGGGACAGCTTGATTTAGCCGCTGAGGCCAGGATTTCATTCCTTTGGACCCTCCTATCCATTAATGCTCAAAGCCTTGGATCCTTTTTATCCTTGCCTTTTAATTTTAAGGGCTATTGGCTTTTCCTACTTGATTTTTCTTTCTTTCTTTTTTTCTCTTAATTTAATTTTTTTTGCAATTTTTTTTGTATTTTCACTACTTTTTCTTGCTTCAAGAATCAATTTCATGATTTTTTAGATTATCAATAACGTTTCTCTTTCTTTTCATCAATATTTTAAGAGCCAACAAATTTAACATTCATAAACTTCACTATAAAAAATATGCAATGTTCAAGCATTCATTCAGAAGACAAAAAGTGTTGCCACCACATAAAAAATAATTAGAATTTTTCTTATTAAAAACTTGAAATAATTGCCTCCTTACTCTAAAGAGAATCTACTATTTTATTCATGTTTAGTGATGATGAGAAGAACAAATTATAGCTTACTTGGAGATAATAAAAATAAAAATAAAGACCCTAATTACTAATACTTATGTAATTCTTAAGATAGGTTTCTAATAATAAAAGTTATCACAGATTTAAGATTAGGACTCAACAACCTTTATTTTGGGAGATGGATGTTCCTTCAATTTGTGGGGTGTCTAGTCCCTTAAGGGAGAGCTTTTGGCGCTTCAGCTCCTGTAGCTCACGCCCTTTGCTTTTCTTGTTTCTTAAGCAGCTTGCAAAGTATGCTATTTTGATTTTGCTGTTCTTTCTTAACTTGATCCATTACTTCTTGTAGCTTGGTGACAGATGCTTTTAGGCGGGCCCAGTAGTCAATTTGAGGGATTTCTGGGAGGAACTCCTGCGCCCTCTTCTTGATGGAGTTGTCGTGTACTTATTGTCCCTCCATTGACTTTTTGGTGATTGGATGCTCGACTGAGATAAACTCATCCACTCCCATCTTTACCCTAGCATCTTTACATAGCAGAGAGATTAAGCTTGGGTAAGCCAATTTGGCTTCAGTGGAGTTCTTATTTGCAATTGTGTAAATCTCACAAGCGATTAGATGATGAATCTTCATTTTGTTTCCCAGCATAATGCAATGAATCATCACTGTTCTTTTGACAGTGACTTCAGAGCGGTTGCTAGTGGGCAGTATAGAATGCCCAATGAAGTCCAACCAGCCTCTAGCGACTGGTTTGAGATCTCCTCTCTTGAGTTGGTTTGTGACACCTTTTGAGTTGGTTATCCACTTAGTTCTAGGGAGGCATATGTCCTCTACAACTTGGTCAAAATGCTTATGTACTCTCACCATTCTCCTATTAAAGGATGCTGGATCATCTTGTAGTTAAGGCAGCTTGAAGACCTCTCTTATTTTGTCATAGTGGAAATAAATAGTCTTCCCTCAGACCATAGTTTGAAAGGTATGGAAGGCAGTTCCCGTCATTCTCTGCTTATTTGTTAACCACAGATTTGAGTAGAATTTTTGGACCATGTTTCTTCCCACCTTTGTCTCAGGATTAGCTAGGATTTCCCATCCTCTGTTTCGAATATGTTCTTGGATCTTCAGATATTCGTCTTCTTTTAGATCGAACATAACTTCCGGGATCACTGACCTCAAACCCATTATTTTGTGGTAATGGTCTGCATGTTCTTTGGTTAAGAACCTCTCTTGATTCTAAAGTGGTTTTGGATTATTCTCTTTCTTGCCTCTTAGAGTGGTTTGTTTTCCTTTAGGGGCCATGATCTTGGTGAGTTTTTGCTTAGTGATCACGGAAAAACACACCAAACTTAGAGGTTTGCTTGTCCTCAAGCAAAATAAAGGAAAGGAGAGGAATAGAGGGGGAGACAGATTCGAATGGTGGATTGATGGGGATGGCCGAACGTGTATTTAAAATGGAAAGGGTGGGTTTCAAAAATTTTAAAAAAGATATGATAGAAAGATTTGATTTGGAAAAGATGAATCATGATATGAAAAAGATGAGATTTTAAAATTCAAAAGATATGAAAAAGATATAAAGAAGTTAAATCTGAATTTTTGTTGATGCATCTAAGAATTTAAAAGATGATATGATGAGTTGGAAAAGATGTGAAAGAATTTGAAAAGATCATTGAGTTTTTGAAAAAGATTTGAAAGAGATTTTGAAAGAAAATTGAAAAGAATCTAGAAGATTATTAAATTTTTGAAAATTGAATTTGAGAGATGAAAATTTGTAACATTTTTATGCAGAAAATTATGAATTAAAACATGAAAATTTGAAAAAAATTGAAGTGAAAACAAAATCACCTCCCCTATCCTTTCTAAGGTTAAACGCCCAGAATGGTATCCATTCTGGCGTTTAACGCCCATTTGTTGGCCATTTTGGGCGTTTAACGCCCAGCCAGGTACCCTGGCTGGCGTTAAACGCCAGAAATCTTTTATCACTAGGCGTTTTTCTAAATGCCCAGGATGCTGCAATTCTGGCGTTAAACGCCCAGAATGGTGCCCATTCTAGCATTAAATGCCCAGAATGATACCCATTCTGGCGTTTAACGCCCAAAATACCTCCTACTGGCATTTTCGAGCGAGGGAGCTCTTTTTCTCTGGTTTGTGCTCTGAATTCTTCTGTAACTTTGTGAACTTCTGCATTTGGACAATCAACCTTAAAGATAATTTATATCAAACTCCTATAATTATTATTTAAATAGCAAGAACCTTTGCTAATGACTGGGTTGCTTCCCCGCAAGCGCTTTTTTATTGTCTTTAGCTGGACTTTTACTGAGCTTTAGTCTAGTCTCAGTTTTGAACATTCTTGCTCAACATTGCTTTCAAGATAATGTTTGACTCTCTGTCCATTAACAATAAAATTTTTGTCAGAGTCAACATCCTGAAGCTCCACATATCCATATGGTGACACGCTTGTGATCTCATATGGTCCCCTCTACCGGGATTTTAATTTCCCGGGGAACAATCTGAGCCTAGAGTTAAACAGCGGAACCTTTTGTCCTGGCTCAAAGACTCTGGATGACAGTTTCTTGTCATGCCACCTTTTTGCTTTCTCTTTGTAAATTTTTGCATTTTCGAAAGCATTGAGTCTGAATTCCTCTAGCTCATTCAACTAGAGCAATCTTTTCTCTCCAGCTAACTTGGCATCAAGGTTTAGGAATCTGGTTGCCCAGTAGGCCTTGTGTTCTAGTTCCACTGGCAGGTGACAGGCTTTTCCATACACAAACTGGTATGGAAAGGTCCCTATATGAGTTTTGAATGCAGTTCTGTATGCCCATAGAGCATCATCCAGACTCCTTGCCCAATCCTTTCTATGTGTACTTACCGTCCATTCCAGGATTCATTTTAGTTCTCTATTTGAGACTTCAGCCTGCCCATTTATCTGTGGATGATATGGAGGTTCCACTTTGTGGTTAATTCCATATCGGATCATAGTAGAGTCAAGCTGTTTATTATAGAAATG
The DNA here is from genome assembly GCF_014773155.1 of Arachis stenosperma. Taxonomy (NCBI): domain Eukaryota; kingdom Viridiplantae; phylum Streptophyta; class Magnoliopsida; order Fabales; family Fabaceae; genus Arachis; species Arachis stenosperma. Next base: position 8,148,520 of record NC_080386.1, on the reverse strand, counting down.
AGTTCTTTCATCACTGATTATTATTCTGGGGACACTAAATCTGCTGAAGATGTGCTTCTGGAGGAACTTCAGCATTGTCTTAGTATCATTAGTGGGTGTGGTAATTGCCTCTACCCATTTAGATACATAATCTACGGCCACCAAAATGTAAGTGTTTGAGTATGATGGTGGGAAAGGCCCCATGAAGTCAATACCCCATACATCAAATAACTCAATCTCTAAGATCCCTTGCTGAGGCATGGCATAACCGTGAGGCAGATTACCAGCTCTTTGGCAACTGTCATAGCCACGTACAAACTCTCGGGAGTCTCTATAGAGAGTAGGCCAGTAGAAACCACATTGGAGGATTATTGTGGCTGTCTGCTCACTTCCGAAATGTCCTCCATATTGTGATCCATGGCAATGCCATATGATCTTCTGTGCCTCTTCTCTGGGCACACACCTACGGATCATTCTGTCTATACATCTCTTAAAGAGATATGGTTCATCCCACAAGTAGTACTTTGCATCAGGCACGCGTTCATGAGTTGAGAATGGTGATGAGTGTCACGGATCATCACATTCAACATGTTGAAGTGCGAATGAATATCTTAGAATAGAAACAAGCGTGATTGAATAGAAAACAGAAGTAATTGCATTAATTAATCGAAACACAGCAGAGCTCCTCACCCCCAACCATGGGGTTTAGAGACTCATGCCGTAGAAGATACAAATTCAGATGTAAAATGTCATGAGGTACAAAATGAATCTCTAAAAGTAGTTTTTATACTAAACTAGTAACCTAGGTTTACAGAAAATGGGTAAACTAAGATAGATAGTGCAGAAATTCACTTCCGAGGCCCACTTGGTGTGTGTTTGGGCTGAGCATTGAAGCTTTCACTTGTAGAGGCTATTCTTGGCATTAAAAGCCAGCTTTGGTGCCAGTTTGGGCATTTAACTCCAACTTTTATGCTAGTTCTGGCGTTTAACACCAAAAAAGGGTAAAAAGTTAGCGATAAAACGCCAGTTTGCGCTATCAAATCCCAGGCAAAGTATGAACTATTATATATTGCTGGAAATCCCAAGATGTCTACTTTCCAACGCAATTGAGAGTGCGCCAATTAGGCTTCTATAGCTCCAGAAAATCCATTTCGCGTGCAGGATGGTCAGAATCCAACAGAATCTGTAGTCCTTTTTCAGCCTCTGAATCAGATTTTTGCTCAAGTCCCTCAATTTCAGCCAGAAAATACCTGAAATCACAGAAAAACACACAAACTCATAGTAAAGCCCAGAAATGTAATTTTTGCATAAAAACTAATAAAAATATACTAAAAAGTAGCTAAAGCATACTAAAAACTACAGAAAAATACCATAAAAAAGCGTATAAAATATCTGCTCATCACTGACACTCAGATTATAAAACTTAAGATTTAAAATAGAAACCATAAATCAGGGTGGTTTTCTAAGGCTTCCTAAACTTAATTAACCAAAACTTAAACCTAAACCCTTAATCCTCCTCCTTTCCTCCAACACTGGTGAAATTACAAAGACAAACAAGCAGACAATGTCAAATACAGGTAGAATACAATTAATACAGATAGCAAATATAACAAGTAACATATTATAATCACTTAGGCAATCCCAATTATTGCACAAGCAAGCAATTCAAACAATCTGCATATGATGCATGCCTGTCCTATGGCTGATGAGTCTCATCTGTCGGTTATAAAGCCAACCCGACAAGTCTGGCTGCTAAACCCTAGACTATCCCCCGACGCGCATCCCTAAGAGTCTATGCATAGCTTTTTCTCACATATATAAAATTTCTCAATGGGGGTATCGTTCCTGGGAATTTATAAGTGCCCAGTCACCTCTTACGTCATAGGGTCAACAGAATATCGAGTCTCAACCTGGAACACGTGGTGGCAAGCCACGGTATTTTACCCAGGGACACTCGTATCTCAGATAACATTAGTGCGTAAGCCTCACTTCTTTAATATACATTCATAATCATTTCATAAACATTCATTATAGTCATAACATTACTTATATATCATATATTTGCACTTTCAAATATAGTTCATCATAACCCGGAGCAAGTGGGGTGAACCACACTCTTGCTTCTACCCGGAGAGCCTCTATACTAACCAACCTAGAGCAAGTAGGGCAAACCATAACCCTTGCATCTACCCAGAAAGTACGTTCTCATATGCCCAAGAGGAACAAATGAGGAGATCCTAACATCCCACCATCTCGCTGGGGGCAATTTTACAATACCAGGAGGAACAAAGAAGGGGATCTTCACCTTCCACCATCTCCTGAGGTCACACTTTCAAGAAAGAGTGCTCTGATGTAACATTTATTCCTTTCTTTAATCAGCCTTATAATATAAGAAGTGTATATATATAAATTTATACAACTTATCTCCTCATACCTAAATCATTACTTCTCAAACTTTCTTTATCTCCAAGTTACCATCTATTCCTAGCTTCATCTTATTACTAGACGTACTACTAAGATCTAGGGTTAAAAAAATGAAAATAGAGGTTTAGAGGTTTGAAATTAAGCTTTAAAACACAAAATCCATGTTTGCTGAAACAGGGGCCACGCATACGCATGGGAGTGAAATATGCCCATCATACGTACGCATTACCTCGTCCATGTATGCAGGTACGCTGGACAGAATCAAACGTCCGTGTATGGGGGAGGGTCCGCGTACGCATACATTGCAGATTAGTCAAAAAAAATAGTTAAGTCTGTAGAATTTCAATTTTACATATCAAACTTCCAATGCGCATAACTTTCTCGTTTTAAAACATTTTTCATTATTTCTTCAAACGGCGTGAACTTCACGGATCCAATTTTCATATGAAATAAGTTTGAAACAATTTGGAGGTCTGGAAGCCGAGTTATGACTCACCGAAGTTCAGCCAAAAATTAATTTTACACAAAAACCCTCAACCTCTATTTTTATAAAAATCAAACTCAAGCCTCAACATTTCATATATATAATCAGCACCACAACCTACCAATTACAGCATCACCACCTCCACATGCTACCATGCACAACCATTCCTCAATTTTAAACAACCATATGCATAAATTTCTCTATAATGTCAACAAAATCATCAATATACCCCCACCCATTCTTATCCATTCATATCATCATCATTAACTCATTACCTAACAACCTATTATCATCATAAACAATAGTCATCCAATAAATACTCAATCAATAACAACAATATCATCAAAGAAACTAAGCATTTAACATACTCATGCGTTCCAACCTATCTTATGGTCATCTAGCCTAAGTTTTCACAAGACATTATATATTAAATACGAGAAACTAAAATCATACCTTGGCCGATTTCCTCGTATAACCTAAGGCAACACAATTAAGCATACTCACAAGCCTCCAACATTAAAATTCAACAACCAAGACCAAATACAAGCCTCCAATTTCCACAAATAAGTTCCACTTTACATATTTACACACCTAATACATAATATCACATATGTATACCAAAATTTAATACCAAAGCTACAATTCACTAAGGGATTCGCTAGGATTGAGGATTCTTACCTTGTATGTGGCTCAATTAAGCCAAGAATCAACTAATTCTTCAAATCAATTTGGTCCTAAAACGTTAAATTAACCACAAATCTCAACACCCAAGTCCATACCATTTTCAGATTTTAGAAGAGGAAATTGAAACTGAGAAAGCAATTTCCTTATCTTACAACATACTGGGCTTTGTAGAGCTCGTCACTGCGGATGCGTGGCTGTAAACAGTGCGGCGATCGGAGTTTGGAGCGAGAAGTTATGTGGATTTGAATGGAAATCAAGGGTTTTGTGAATTTTGTTATGTTATTCCCCCTTGTGCTGAGCTTCAGCATTTTGCATGCAAGAGGGGAAGAGAATGAGCTGAAGCTCATTTAATGTGATGGGTTGGTTGGGCTTATAGGCCCGATTCGATCGGTTTGGTCCGTTCGGCCCAATCTTAGGCCAAATTCTTTAAAATTAGTGTCAAAATTCTTATCTTAATTAACTCTATCTTATTAAACTATAAAATCCACATTTCTAATTTATTTTATTAAAATTTAATTTATTGGATAATTATTCATTAATTTTATGAGATTTACATAAGCAGGTCACAGATCTTTTACCAGAACAAAAATCAGTTTTGCTAGCACTTCTCAACAAAGAAGACTAGAAACCAAATCATAGTGTAGAACCACACAATATAGAGCCTTTACCAACACCTCATCCAAGTAGTTTGGTACATGTCATGCATTTTAGATCAAGCATACTTGCATTAAACATTTTAGATAAAAAATATACATCTTGAGTGGTGGACATAGGAGCTACGAATCATGTGTCATACTCACTCAATGATTTTCATTCATATCATGAAATAGCTCTAATTCTTGTCAAGTTGCCTAATGGTGCACTAGCCATTAGCAAAATTGCTGGAACTATTTTCTTTTCAAAAGACCTATACCTTGTTGATGCATTGTATATATCCTCTTTCAATTTCAAGCTAATTTCTGTTTCCAAAACCACATTTCGTTTGCATTGCCATATGAAATTTGATGAAAAGTTGTGTAAGATTCAAGATATCAGCTCGGAGAAGATTCAAGACAACCCACATTATGATCTCTTTTCCTATGACTTATCTCCAAATCCTCATGATTTACCTCATACACACTTCACACCTTCACACACCACACAAAATGAACATTTAAATTCACAAAAATAATTCTTCACATGTAAATGAAAGTGGTAAGGCAGCATCTACTTCCTTTCATTATAATCTCAAACCTGGTGTGAAAAGAAGGTCCAAAAGAATAAGGAATCGTCCTTCACATCTTCAAGACTATCAGTGCCTAAATGTCACTTCCAATCCTTGCCATTCCACCCGGCCTCAATGTAAGTATCCCCTGTCAAAATTCTTGTCATATGATAAACTTTCAACATCACATAGAGAACTTTTTATTGCATTGTCCACAAATATTGAACCAAAGCACTATAAAGTGGCAATCTCAACCTTGATGGAAAAAGGCTATCCAATCTGAACTTGATTCTCTAAATGAAAGCAAAACCTGGAAGCTCACTGCTCTACCATTCGGTAAGAGGGCCATAGGGTGCAAATGGGTCTTTAGGGTCAAATACAATACTGATGGTAGTATTGAGAGGCATAAGGTACGCCTAGTGGCAAAAGGATACACTCAAGTACCTAGCATTGACTATCGAGACACCTTCAACCCGGTTTTCAAGTTAACAAGTCTTCGAATGGTCCTTGGTTTGGCAACAGCTAATAACTGGTTTTTGAAACAAATATACATGAACACTACATTACTTCATGGAGAGCTAGATGAAGAAGTCTATATGAGACCTCCATCAGGGCTCTGTGTTGATAAGGGTCAAGTTTGTAAATTGGAAAAATCACTGTATGGCTTGAAATGAGCTAGTAGACAGTGGAACAATAAACTCAAGTTAGTTCTGATTGAACTTGGATATAGATAATGTCGATCTGATTACATCTTATTCACCAAGCATTCTGATCATGGTCTCACAGCAATTTTAGTCTATGTGGATGATCTGGTGTTAGCTGGAAATGATATGAGTGAAATCAACAACATCAAAGGTGTGCTGGATGACCGATTTTGCATAAAGGATATTGGGGATCTAAAATTTTTCCTTGGACTCAAGGTAGCCAGATTAGATAAGAGAATTACACTATATCAAAGAAAATATGTAGTTGACATGCTCACCGATTTTAGCTTTGTTGATTATCAGCTAATTTCCACCCCCATGGATTACAATACAAAAAATTAGGCCAGGACAGTGGCACGTTACTCTCGGATGCTACAGGCTATTGCAAATTGGTTGGAAAGCTGTTATACTGGACAAATACTCGTCCAGACATTAGTTATGCAATAAGTAGACTTAGTCATTTTTTTGACAAGCCTACAGACGTTCATCTCCATGCAGCTCATAGGATTCTACGGTACCTAAAGTCTGCTCCAGCACAGGGCCTTTTCTTCCCTACCTCCTTTGACCTTTGCATTACTGGTTTCACCAATTTGGACTGGGTTACGTGTCTAGATACCAGGCGCTATCTTGGCTCATCTTTGATTTCTTGGAAGAGTAAAAACCAAACTACTATTTCATGTAGTTCATCTAAAGCCGAGTATCGTGCCTTGGCTACATCAACTAAGGAAGCTATTTGGTTGGGATATATCATGAAGGATATGGGGATGCCACTGATGAATCCAATTAGCATTTTCTGTGATAGTCAATCGGCCATTCATGTCACTTCAAATCTGTCTCCCCTAAAAGGACCAAGCATATTGAATTTGATTGCCATGTGGTTAGAGACAAGTTCAAGGAAGGATACATCCATTCGTTGCCAATTTCTACCACTGATCAAGTTGCTGACCTCCTCACCAAGCCTCTGCCTCCAACAGCCTTCTCCACTCTTCATCGCAAGTTGGGACTATTGGACATCTATACTCCCAACTTGAGGGAGGGTGTTACTTGATAAGGAAGCTCCTACTTACCTTAACTTACTATGCAGCTCGTGTAGCTAAGTATAGCTCTCATGCCTGCACAATTAATATGACAAAATTATGCAGATGATGGTTATTAAGTTAGTTATCAATTGCTGTTAGTAGGAAGCCACATAGAATTAGTTAGTTAAAATAGTTTAGCTACTCCTCACTAGTATAAAAGGACTATGCCCTTAGTGGTATGGTTTGAGGTTTTTCACTGTAATTGAGTATTAATTAATTCTATTTCTTCTCCCAATTATGTCTCTATTTGGTTTGTGCTCTCAGTGCTTCATCCACCACATTTCATCATTCTTGACTAGCTAATAATTGTATGAAATTATTTTAGACACTTTGAACTTGAAAATAAAAAAATAAGGCTAGATATACAATTTTTTCTTGCACTTGAAATTGTGGGTATATGGATCTATTTATGGTAAAAACTCAAGTGCAGTTAACTTCATATGAAATTGATAATTCAGAGCTATTAGATGATAATTTAGTCAAACTTGTTAAATAATATAACAACTCTCAGCTATCAACTTCACATAAAATTAACTACACCTGAGTTTTCACTTATGTTTATATATGTTTATTATGAAGCAACCAAACATATATAACGAGTCGCATACAACTTGAATGGAAAGTGGTCGTGACTTTTCACTACTTTCTCAAAGGGTACCATGTATTGTTGATTTACAAACCAAGGGTCATATGACTGTTTTGTGTTTGAGTAATATAAAAACGTTTGGCTTGTAAAGGTTTACAAAAAATAGTTAATAATATTATTAATTAATATATTAAATTTGTATATGTTAGAGTATAATAAGGATAAATTAGGATCAATTAGTATCACTTATATTTATGTAGCATATCTATGTATTTATTGTAGGAATTTTCTACTTTTATTGCTATGATTCTTCTAGCACCTATATATATACCCTTTTACATTGTACCTTTGAGAACAACCTGAATAATACACTCTTTAGATTACTCTATTGTTTTTAACATGGTATCAAGAGCATAAGTTCTATTTTTTCAATGAAAATTTGTTCATACACCCTTTGTTTTTTTCTTTCGGCAGTATTCTTTGGCCTCGTTTTTCGATCCTTTTCCGACGCTTTGGTTCGTCAATGCCGTTACCACTGTCTTTGTCTTATCGTTGCAAGTTCAACGAGCCCAACCTCATCATCGGCAACAACTAGACGCGCCGCCACGTGCTACCACAAGATTGCTGCCCGCTTCCATCGTTTTCCTTTTCCAGACGTCTCCAACACCGTTAAATCTTCAGCAACGATCAACAGTCTAGATTGTGCCACATGTCGTAGAAAAAGTGCCTCCTAGTGACCTGCGAGACGACCCGCACCTCAACCCGACCTGAACCACTTTGTGACCCACGTGCTGCCTCGCTGACTCAACGTTGACGTGGCTCCCTTCTCCACTCAGTTGTCACCACGTGTCAACCTTTCCTGCTGATGTGGCTGACAGTGGGACCCTCCCTAAGATTTTTTGGTGAGCTCTTTCCGATTTTGCCGTCCGTTCTCATTTTCGGCATCGAATTTGCAGTTTTTTCTGCTCTCTTTGATATTTGCATTTACTATTATGGAAAAGTCAGATATTTTTGCTGCCACAGACAGAAATGGTAAATTCTGTCGAAATTGTAACCATTCTGGGTACCTCTTCTCAGACTGTCCTTCTGTTGAATGTCCCACATGCCAACAGAAAGGTCACAATAGCTACCATTGTTCACAACTATTCTGCCATTACTGCAAGCTCTCGGGACATTTTATTACTACCTGTCCTACTTGCCCACCATGTCCTGATCACTTCAAGTATCATTCTCATCTCAACTTCTACAAGAATGTGTCTGCTTCTGCTGTTGCTGCTATTACTGAATCTACCACCTCTGTTTTTCCCAACCCGTCTCCTGTCTCTCTATCTAATATAGCATCTCTTCTTAAACATCTTCTCTCCCATTCTGGTAATACTCCTGCTACTTTTTCGACTCCTCCAAGTAATTTTAATTGGTGTTTTAACTCCGGTTACTTTAATCACATGTCTCATTTGCACCATCTTTTCTTATTTTTGTCTACCACTACAAAAACAATACTATTAATGGTTTCCTCTTGCACGTGACACACAAAGGTTCTATTTTCCAGTCAACTATTAATCTCTCTGATACTTATTATATTCCCAAATTGAACTTTAATCTTATTTCTGTTGGTCAACTTGTTGATCTCGGTTTTGATGTCAATTTTTTCATTTCGGTTTGTCGTGTACAGGATCGTCGGACGGGACAAATCATCGAGACTGAATGTAAGGTCAGAAGGTTGTTTGAACTCGAGAATCTTCATATTCCTCCTGTGTCAAATCTCTGTGCTGCTTCTTCTCCATCTACACTTCACTTGTGGCATCACCGTCTTGCCCACAGCTCCTTAGAAAAATTGGGTCCTTTTGTTTCTCAGGGTGTTTTAGGTTAGGTTAATAATGAGTCTTTTGATTGCATTCTTGTCAAACTACCAAACAACCTGCTTTATCTTTTCACAATAATTAATCTCTTGCTGGCTCTTTTTTTGATCTTATCCACTCTGATATTTGGGGCCCCGCTCCCACCGCTTCTATTGGAGGAGCTTGATACTTTGTTATTTTCATTGATGATTATTCACGCTTTACTTGGGTTTATTTGATGACTAATCGCCATGAGCTACCTCAGATTTATATTAACTTTGCCATTATGATTAAAACTCAGTTTTCCAAGGTTATTAAGGCTTTTTTATGTGAAATGCTGTGGAATACCGTGATTCCAACCTTTTAACCTTTACCTTTTAACCTTTCTTGCAGAACAGGGTACTTTGTCTTAGTTTTCTTGCCTTAGTATGTCTCAACAAAATGGCCGAGTTGAACGCAAATACTGTCACATTCTTGACTCTGTTCGTGTAATGCTTCTTTCTTGGGGTGAAGCTATTCTTATTGCTGTTCATCTTATCAATACACTTCCTTCTTCTGTCCTTGGTAACATTATTCTCTTTGAGTGTTTTTATCATACCTCTCCAGATTACAGTTCTCTTTGAATTTTCGGTTGTGTCTATTTTCTTCTTCTTCAGCCTCATGAACATAGTAAACTTGAACCTTGGGCTCGCATGTGTTGTTTCCTTGGTTATGGAATTGAACGCAAGCGTTATCATTATTGGGATCCTCTCTCTAAATTTATTCGTTTATCTTGTCATGTTGTATTTTGGGAGCATCACATATTTTTTTGGTTCTCCTCATTTGAGTCTATTTCTTCTACTCAGTCACCCTTTTTCACTAACCCTAATGTTGATCTTTTTTCTAGTGATGATTCTACAGGTTCTATCTTGAGTCAACCTCTACAGCCTCCTACTCTTCCGCCTTCTCTATCTTCCGATGATTGCAGACTGGACGATGATCCTACTCCTGCTATCATGCCTCCTCCTTCCATTCATTCTTCCAGGGTAAGAAATCCACCTCCTCATCTTCTTGATTATCATTATTTTTCTACTATTCTTCATCAACATGAACATAAGTCATTTAAAAAATCCTTCACAAATCCAAATTGGCAGCGAGCAATGCAGGAAGAAATCCAGGCACGTGAAAAAGCATGCTTTAGATGATGGTATCTATCACTCTCAAGCTAAGTATGCTTCAGATCTTCTTGCTCGTGTCGGAATTTCAGATAGTCGCACTGAGTCTACTCTCTTTGAGCCTAATGTTCAATTTTTCCCTATAGATGACACTATTTTGGATAATCCTACTCTTTATCGACAGTTATTTGGAGGTCTTGTCTACTTACTTGATTGTCACACGCCCAGACATTGCCTATCCAGTTCATGTTCTTAGCCAGTTCTTGTTAGCTCATCATACTACTTACTATACGGCCATTCTTCGCATTCTTCGCTACATCAAAGACACTCTATTTCATGGCCTTCATTTTTTTGCCCATTTATCTTTATCCCTTCAGGCGCATTTAGATGTTGATTGGGCTGGTGATCCCACTTATCGTCGTTCTACTACTGGTTATTCTTTGTTTTTTGTGACTCTCTCATTTCCTGGCGAGCCAAGAAGTAAACGTTTACTGCTCGCTCAAGCACAGAAGCTGAATACCATACTCTCGCCAACACCACAACTGAGGTTGTCTCAATTCGTTGCCTTTTTGAAGACTTGGGTGCTCCTCAATCGTCTTTGAATGATGTTTTTTGTGACAACTACAGTGCTATTTAGATTGCCCATAATGATGTTTTTTATTAACGCACCAAACACATTAAGATTGATTGTCACTTTGTTCGTCAGCGTCTACTTATTGATATTGTTTGCCTCATAGCTGTTGGATCTCTCGATTAGACTGCAGATATCTTCACGAAGACTCATCATCCTACTCGTTTTTTAACTCTAGTATCCAAACTCAAGATGGTACTTTTAGCTCCCACTTGAGTTTGCGGGGAGATGTTAGAGTATAATTAGGATCAGTTAATATCACTTATATATATATATATATATATATATATATATATATATATATATATCATATCTGTGTATTTATTGTAACATTTTCTACTTTTATTGTTTTGATTCTTCTAACACCTATATATACCCTTGTACATTGTACCTTTGAGAACAACCTGAATAATATACTTTTCAGATTACTCTCTTGTTTTTAACAATATATATCCTTTATTCAGTGCCTTTCTTGAAATATTGGATGCTAAGTTCGCAAAATTTTCTATTTGTGAGGCAAGTTTGAAGAAATTACAACCAAAGACCAGGTGTACAACAATATTGTTGTATTGTTACATTTAGTTGATTTGGTTTATCAATTACTAACTCTTTGGATTTTATTTTGTGGGTGACCTTTCACTTTAATGAGGATAGTATATACACAATCAAGCAAATGAAAAAAAACTGATATATTTTAGATAGCAGCTTCTAAGGTGTGCAACGACTTCAGCCCAATTTCAAAAATGTTTTTTGAGGTATATAGACAATTTTTGAGCAACTTCGCTAGGTAGACAACGGAGATTGTGAACAACGTGAACAATGGACTTTCATCCCAGCTCACAGAGGGTGAAAAAAAAAACAGTCCACCACTAATTACCCTGCGAAAAACCCTATTTTCACTTTTACACTTTCATCATCCACCTTCTAACCCTTTTTACAGTAGCACTATCTCTCCTAACACCCTTGTAGCGCATCATTCCCTGCCTCTCCAGCAAGCCTCAGTGTCACCGATTCTCTTCTCTATTACCCCCGTTGGTGCTGTACCAACCTCCCTACCAGACATGGTGTTCCTCCTCTACTGCCATTCCCACTCTCCCTCTCCTCCACACTCCCACACACGTTGCTGGAACAGTGTAACACCCTACCACACAGAGCTTTATGCTATTATGTAAATCGGAGGTGGCGAGGTGCTACGACTTCTAAAATGAAAATACTTATATAATATAGTTGGAAGAAATTGTAACCAGGAGCCTTGAAAAGGGAGCTAAACAAAAGTGTAACAGAAATTGCATCGTACTCGAATAGTTAAGCTTAAAACGGATATGCAAGATTGAAAGAAAGGATAAACTATATATATAAAACGGATTTCTAAAAGATATAATTATCAAGCTCATGACTCGACCTGCGAAGTTAAGGCTGGCTAAAGTATATATACAAACATATATAACCCAAAAACAGCCCAAGAGACATGATTCATACACCTGTTTCTCTAAGTCGAGCTCTAGGAGGGACAAAACATAAAATATAAACAGAGGAGAATCTATATACATATATACAAAGCATAAAACAAAATACAGTAATCCCAAAATAACTAACTTTGCTTGTAGAGGAAACTCCAGACGCTCACCGAGGTGCCTCTCGACTTGCATCTGAAAAACAACAATATATGTATGGAATGAAAATTGGGGATTTTCAATATGGTAAAGGTGCCAACTTACATAATGTATAAGGTCCCAAAAAAGCTAGAGGCAATTCTAGAACTCCGACACTCAGATTTAAAACTTAGAATTATAAATTGAACCAAAATTAGGTAAACTATCTAAGGTACTCAGGTTCTAATCCAAATATAAGCTAACACTTCAATCTCACTTTCCTCTAACCCTCCGAATCACCAGTGGAACAACCCTCGTCACACTTCTACCACACGAAGGATCTCTCAGATGCAAAGTTAAACAAGACAAGGAAATAAAATACAAATAGGATACATGTATAGCAAGTAAGGCAAGTAGCAAATAAGCATAGAAAATTAATTAGGCAAACCAAAACAATGCATACTCAAGTAAAACATACCCATCGTGGAGCAAGTGGGTGTGAACCACAACCCCCTTGCTACTACCCGCTCAACCCAGAGCAAGTGGAGTAACCACTACTGCTACTACTACCCAGGTGGGTGTTTATGACTCAACCTAGAGCAAGTGGAATAATCCACCACTGCTACTACTACCCAGGCATTACAATCACTGACCTGGAGCAAGCAGAACAAACCACAATCCTTGCTACTGCCCAAGTATCTCAATCACTAACTTGGAGCAAGTGAGACGAACCACAATCCTTACGACTACCTAGGTATCTCAATCAAAAATTCATTCTCAACATCATTTTAATTCATCATTCATACGTTCGTAACATTTCCGCACTTCTCCAAACAATACACATTAACTCAATCATTAATCATATTTCATCAATACTTCATCATTCTCAATTAATCAACATTACTTTAGTTCTCATTCATATCATAATCAGCACATCCACACTTTCTCAGTTAGAACTCCATCCTCCATAACCCCATTCTTTGCCACTTAACATCCCCTATAGGTTCACTCATTTTTCTAGGCTTAAAAACTAGGTATCGGACCATAGAGGGTAGTTATAGAGGTTTGGAAAGCTAGAAGAATGTATAAACTTTGAAAAAATTACATTTCTACTAAACAGGGGTTCCATGTACGCGAGATTCCTAGACAGTGCCCAATTCCCGCATCGCATGCAGGTTCTCGCGTACGCATGTCTCCCTTTTTCATCAAAATGGCCAAGTTGCAGAAAAATCAGATTTTTGCACTAAACTTCAAACGTGTATAACATTTTTGTTTTAAATGATTTTTCATCCGTTCTTTGAACGACATAAACTGTACGGACCCAATTTTCATTTGAAATAAGTTTCACATAAATTAGAGATCCAGAAGCTGAGTTATGACTCGCCAAAGTTGGTCAAAAATTCACTTTTACCAAAAACACCAAAACCTCTATTCTTTCTGAATTCTCAATCCAAAACCATGGTTATTACACCCAAATCAACACCAAATATATTTGTTCCGAGGGTTACCTGAAACTGTAGGTCGATCTCAGACGAGATCTTCTGTAATAGTCAGAGTTGCTGTGTCCGACCTTTGGACTTGGTGGAGGTGCTGATTCCTTCGTCCGCAGAGGGTGGGGGTACCTGCAAGGGACTCCGATGCTTAAGTTAGCAAGGGTATTAAACAGGTATTGAGTAGAATCAGAGTATGAGTTATACCTGGGTGCTCCAGTGTATTTATAATGGTGAGGAGTGACCTCTCTGGAGATAAGATAGTTATCTTATCTTATCTTATCTTATCTTTGAGTGAAATCATCTTATCTTTAGGGGAACCGCCTTTATCTTTCTAGGCTTTGGCTGCCTTTAGATTGGGCTGTGTTCTTTCATTCTGGGCCTACTTTGGGCTCCTTTGGCGATTTGGCCGAGCTCTTTGAGAAAAGGTCGGATAGTCTGACCTGAAGAGGTCGGTCGGCTTGTCGCTAAACATCCCGGGTCGGACAGTTTGACCCAGGGTATGAACAGTGCCCCTGCTTTGAGTTCGATCTTTCTATGAGATCGTGCTTTTCAGAGCTTCGATCTTTTTGGAAGTCGTGCTCAAGCATCTGTCTGGCTTGTTTCTTCATTGCTTTGCAATCTTTGCAGATTTTCTAGAGGTTTGGTACTTCACAGTCCAACCTCTTTTGAGTGGTAGTGTGGTTTTTCTACCCTTGCCTTCTGGATCACGTCTTGCTTTAAGTTTGTGTTGACAACCCTCTGCTTTGGCGAAGTTATCCTTGTGGCTTGATATCCGGGCTTTTTGTGACTTGTCCAATAACTTTTTAGTGTTCTTTATATAGAACCTTTTTTAGTCTCGGATGACGTTTGTAGCCCTGTTTGAGATTGTGCCTTCTTTGAGTGGAGTTGTATCCCTCTTGGCTAAGCACATTTGAGCCTTAAGTTGTTTCCCAACCTTTTGGCTTGTTCTTTTTTTTGAAGTCGTACTTGCACCTCTTCTTTAGCTGACGTCGACCTGTGTGACTTTGCCCCTACTTGAGTTTGGATCTTTCCGTGAGATCGTGCTTTCAGAGCTTCGATCTCTTTGAGGAAGTCGTGCTCAAGCATCCTGACTTTGGTCGATCTTTAAGTAGTTTGTGTGAGTCCGGTATTGCCCCTTTTAGTTTGTTGAGAGGGCTTTTCAGCCTTTCTTCCGACTTGTTTGTCTTCACTGCTCGGGCTTTTTAGTCATAATCCAATAACTTTTTAGGTAGTGTTCTGGTAGGGAACCTTTTTATAGTTTGTTTGGATGACTTTTTAGCTCCGTCTTTGAGACCGTGCTTTTCGCTTTTTAAGTAGTGTCTTTTTTCAAGACTTCGTACTTTTCAGCGAAGCATTCCTGGCCTTCCTCTGGCCGTTTGCGAGATGTCTTTGTCCCTTTTTGTGGATCTTGGTAGAGTGTCGGTACTTTATTATCCGACCTCTTTTGATCACTTCTGGTTTTGTCCATTTTCTGTTTGGTCGAGGTGGTCCTTGGGGTTAACTTGTCCGACGTCTTTTTAGCGTTCTCGTAGAACACTTTTTAGACAGTTTGAACAATTTTGATAGCCTTTGTCATGGAGCCGTGGCTTTTTGGGTAGAGCTATGTCTCCTCTAGCGCACGCCTTTCGTCTTGAGTTATTTTTAGTAATCCCTTGGGTTTACTTTTTATAACTCTGTCGCTTTTGTTGGCCTGACTTCTTCTTGTCGGTCCAAGCTGTAGCTTTCGTTGGTCCGACTTCTTCTTGTTGGTCCAAGCTGTAGCTTTCGTTGGTCCAACTTCTTCTTGTCGGTCCAAGCTGTAGCTTTCGTAGGTCTGACTTCTTCTAAGTTATAGTAATCCTCTTTCTTGGACCTTGTTCGGGTCTCTTTCTGGGATTACTTTCATAACTTGTTTGTAGGATTCCGACTTCACCATGTTGGACTCTTCTAAGTTATAGTAATCCTCTTTCTTGGACCTTGTTCAGGTCTCTTTCAGGGATTACTTTCATAACTTGTTTGTAGGAGTCCGACTTCACCATGTCGGACTCTTCTAGGTTATAGTAATCCTCTTTTATAGGGTTGGCCAGACCTCTTTCCAGGGCTTTACTTATAACTTCGGTTATTGCGACTGGTCCGACTTCTTTACGTCGGCCAGTCTTTAAGTTATTTTATAGCAATCTATTTTATTAGGCCATCGTCAGGTCCTTTCTATGGATCACTTTCTATAACTTCTTGCATTATTTTGTTTTCATCTTTTTCGATTTTGTAGAGATTGGGTTTTAACCCTCGTTTGGTCGACCTTTTAATGAATTTGGTTTTCATTTTTTGTCTTTATCGTGATCGCGTAGTGAATTTGATTTTCACTTTCTGCCGATCTGTAGCTTTACAATCAGACGATGAATGTTTCAGATTAATGCGTCTTGATTGAGCAGTGAATTTAGTTTTCACTTTTTCGATCTTTGTCGAAATCAAACGATGAATTCGGTTTTCATCATGGTCGGACGGTAAAGTTGGTTTTCACCTTGCTGACTTATCGCTTTGTAATCGGACGATGAATTTGGTTTTCATCTTGCCGACTTTGTCGTCATCGGGCGGTGAATTTGGTTTTCACCTTGCCGACCTTTGTCGTCATCGGGCGGTGAATTTGGTTTTCACCTTGCCGACCTATCGTAATCGGACGTCTTGGTAGGAAACTTTTTAGGAAAACTGCGAACTTTTAAACAATAAAATAAAGATATGAATAAGAGTGTGTACATGTTAGTGCTTACCCTTCTAGTTCGGGGAATCTTTTAGATCTCGGCCTGGCGCCTTTTACAGGCATGCCATGACCTTGGTAGCTCTCGCCCCTTGAGGTCGAACACTTTGTGGTGACCTTTTCCCAGTACTTCCGTGACTTGGCAGGGTCCTTTCCAATTAGCTGCTAGCTTTTCCTCTCCCGGTCGACTTGTTCCGATATCATTTAGGATGAGCTTTTTCGTTGTACAGGATCGTTTTGGGAGATCCTTCTTCAACTTCTACCAGTATCCTTGCCTCCATTCCATAAGCCAATCGGAAAGGTGATTCCTTTGTGGTGGAATGTGGAGTTGTCCGATATGCCTATAGGATTTGTGGAAGCTCTTCAGCCCAAGCTCCCTTTGCGTCCTGTAGCCTTCGTTTTAACCCGGTAGTATGACCATATTGGCGGCTTCTGCTTGTCCATTAGCCTGTGGGTGTTCTACGGATGTGAATTGGTGCTTTATTTTCAAGTTGGCTACCAACTTTCTAAAGCCTGTGTCTGTGAATTGAGTGTTATTGTCTGTGGTGATGGGGTAAGGAACCCCACACCTTGTAACAATGTTTCTGTACAAAAATTTCTGACTTCTTTGAGCAGTGGCATTAGCTAGGGGCTCTGCCTCAATCCATTTTGTGAAGTAATCCACCCCTACAATGAGGAACATGACTTGTCCCGATCCTTGGGGAAGGGGTCTGAGGAGGTCGAGTCCCCATTCTGCGAATGGCCAAGGTGATGTTACGTTGATGAGCTCCTCTGGTGGGGCAATGTAGAAGTTAGCATGCTTTTGATGTAAAGCTTTGACTTTGTATTTGGGTTTTTGCTCTCTTGTTGCCTCCAAATGGTGCCCCTGGACTTTCGTGTGAGTCCTGAGGTTTCCCTTTTACTATTGTATCTGACACTTGATGTTTTGCTGTTATTGTTCGAGTTGTTTCCTTATTTGTCCGAGTTATTTGGTAATAACCCCATGGTTGACCTATGTCTTCTTGAAAAAATATTGCTGAGATGTCTACTAAGATGCCAGACGGCATGTCTGATTGACTGGATTCCATAGTTTTAATGCGTGTTACTGTGGCTGACCTTGAGTACTGTGTGTGACTTAGGAGGTTCCGTAGAATTTATAGGGAAAGGGATGAGGAGAAGAATTATGAGTTGGTGTCACTGGACCCTGAGGAGAGGGTTTGTTTTCCTTTCTTGTTGTGGTCTTGTAATGTAGCCTGGATGAGGCTTCTGTTATTGCCCCCTGGTTTGGTGTTGGCTAGTTTTGAAAATGTATCAGCTCGGGCATTCTACCTCCAAGGTATGTGTCGGACTTCATATTCCCCGAATTGTCCGAGCTGTTGGTGCTGGTTGATTTTGAAAGTGTATCAGCTCGGGCATTCTGCTCCCGAGGTATGTGTCGGACTTCATATTCCCCAAAATATCCGAGCTATTTTCTATTTTTGTCTAGGGTTTCCCAAATTGTTTGAGCTGTTCTCTGATTTTGTACAAGGTCCCCCAAATTACCCGAGGTATTTTTTCATGGTGGGATCCTCAGCTTGGTTGCTCCCTTCTATTTGTGAGGTGACTACTTGTGCATCACTGGACACGGTAAGCTCCTACCTTCTTTAGCTAGCCTTAAACCAGCCAGTAGTGCCTCGTATTCAGCTTGGTTATTTAGCTTGATTTGGCTTCCCTGATCGCTTTCTATAATTACACCTGCACCACTCCCGGTTTTGTTTGAAGAGTCGTCCATGTAGAGATTCCATTTTGTAGGAGTTCCCGGGGTGTCAGTGTACTCTGTAATGAAGTCGGCCAGATACTGTGATTTGATGGCTGTCCGAGCTTTCATATCAAAGATCGAATTGGGATAACTCGACTGTCCACTGTAGGATTCTTCCAGCTAAGTTTGTTTTCTATATGAAGCCTTTTATGGATGGGTTAGTCCCACTCTGATAGTGTGAGCTTGAAAGTTGTTGAGAGGTGAGTATGAGGGGGTTTGTTGAACTTTTTCTATCTTTTCATAGTTTAGTTTGGCCCCTTGTAGGGCTTTGCTGATGAAGTAGACGGTTTGTTGCGCACTTTCATCTTCTCTGACTAGTGTTGAGGCTTTTGCCCGACTTCTCACTGCGAGATATAATATGAGTTCTTCAATTTCACATGGTCTGGGAAGAATGGGTGGTTGCCCCAAGAATTTTTGAAATCTCGGAAGGCTTGTTTGCACCCTGTTGTCCTATTCAAACCTCTCTCCCTTCCTTAATATACCTCTTTGAGGTGTCTTTTGTGAGACGATTTAGAGATATCTCCTTCTGCGAATCCTCCATGAACATGTCTCTCAGGGATGGACGTTTAACTCGTCCGACCTCTTTGGTGTGAGATGTTCAACTTGTCCGACCTCTTTGGTGTGAGGTGGACCTTCAACTTGTCCGACCTCTTTGGTGTGAGGTGGACCTTCAACTTTTGTCACACCGGCGTGAGGTGGACCTTCAACTCGTCCGACCTCTTTGGCGTGAGGTGAACCTTCAACGCGTCCGACCTCTTTGGCGTGAGGTGGACCTTCAACTCGTCCGACCTCTTTGGCGTGAGGTGAACCTTCAACGCGTCCGACCTCTTTAGATTGAGGTGGTGGGATCTTCTCAGTGTTGCATATTTCTTGGTAGACATCCACAAGAGACACCCGAAGGGGGTGTAATTGTGGTATTTTCTAGGCTTCTCTCCATGTTGATCTTCTTTTTTCTTGGACTCTTTATCCTTATCCCGAGAGGAGTAGGAATGTTCAGTTTTTGAGATCTCTCCTAGTCGAGAGTTTTCCTCCATGTTGATGTACTTTTCTGCCCGTTCCTGTACCTCGTTCAGAGATGTTGGGTGCTTCTTGGATATTGAGTGGCTAAAAGGTCCTTCTCGTAGACCATTGATGAGACCCCAGATAGCTGGTTCTGTTGGCAGACTTTGAATGCCCAGGCATGTTTTGTTAAATTTTTCCATGTAGTTGTGAAGGCTCTCCCGATCTCCTTGCTTGATCCCTAATAGGCTCGGTGCATGTTTGGCTTTGTCCTTCTGGATAGAGAATAACGGATTGCATCTGAGGCCTTCATTGAGATACATCCTGCTTCTGAAATTGCTAAGATGATGGCTTAGATCTGATGTGCCGTTGTACGGTGTCATGTCTGGAGCTTTTGAAGTCCTTTGGGACCTTTAGCTTTCATGATTTCTTTGGTGAATGGCTCTTTGGTCCTTGCAGGAGCTATCCTCATGAGAGGATCGATTAGCTTTAGCCTTGAGATCGACTTCGAGTTTTAGGAGTTTGTCCTCCAATACCCGGCATCGATTTATCTCCCTTTGTAGGTCTTTCTCAGCCTCTCGTTGATGTAGGGCTTCTTCTTCCAGTTGTTTTAAACAGTCTTGAAGCACCTCCATGGCTCCCGCATTTGGAGAATCCTTTTCGTTGTTAAGTTGAAGAGTATCCTTTGGTGTAGTGTCCGCGTTTTTGTGCGGCGTTCTATCTTCTAGATCTGAATCGTGGTCGTTGTCATGGTCGTCCGCCATGGTGATGGGATGACTTCTAGGTTCCCCAGCAATGGCGTCAATGTTCCGAGGGTTACCTGAAACTGTAGGTCGATCTCGGACGAGATCTTCTGTAATGGTCGGAGTTACTGTGTCCGACCTTTGGACTTGGTGGAGGTGCTGATTCCTTCGTCCCCAGAGGGTAGGGGGTACCTGCAAGGGACTCCGATGCTTAAGTTAGCAAAGGTATTAAATAGGTATTGAGTAGGATCAGAGTATGAGTTATACCTGGGTGCTCTAGTGTATTTATAATGGTGAGGAGTGACCTCTCTGGAGATAAGATAGTTATCTTATCTTTGAGTGAAGTCATCTTATCTTTAGGAGAACCGCCTTTATCTTTATGGGCTTTAGCTGCCTTTAGATTGGGTTGTGTTCCTTCGTTCTGGGCCTGCTTTGGGCTCCTTTGGCAATTTGGCCGAGCTCTTTGAGAAGAGGTCGGATAGTCTGACCTGAAGAGGTCGGTCGGCTTATTGCTAAACATCCCGGGTCGGACAGCTTGACCCAAGGTATGAACAGTATTCAATACAATTCCATACCATTTTCACAATATGTCCAAACTCAATTTTACCACTTTCATTCTAATTAATCAAAAAATCAAAACTACACAAGTCATTATCAGTCAAGCCATCATCATCACTACTTATTGTCATCATAAATCATCACAATTATCAATAATCATCAACAATCCCTAGCAACATCATCAATCAACATATTCTCATAATAATTCAACATTTTCACTAGAAATTACTAAGCCTCAACATATGCACATAGTTCAACTTATCCTATGGTCAACTCGCCTAAGTTTTCATGTTACATTATACGTTATCTATGAGAAACCAAAACCATACCTTGGGCGATTTCCCCCTAATGCTCAAAAAACTTCAAATATCCACTGTTCCTCTAGCTCCAAAGCTCCAGTTCCTCTCCAATGAAAATTCAGCTTCCAATGTTCACTCACAAGCATCCAATTTCCCCAATTCAATCTCTAAGTCAAGATAAATTCAGTCTAATACATACGATTCCATACATAGCCACAAATCAATACCTAAACTTCACAAAATCAAAGTATTCACAAGGAATATGAGTTTTTCACCTTAACCACAGATGATATGGGGGAAACCCAACAATTATCCACCGTTGGAGTACCTCTAAATCATCAAAATCACAAAATCTCTTAAATACCAAAATCTAAAATTGTGAGAAAGGAAAGAAATAGAGAACTGGGCTCAAAATATCAAATTTCCTACAAATTATTTGGTGGATTTTGTAAAGAATTTTGAGACGAACATGTGGCCACTGACGGCTCGTCAATCAGAGCTCGGGATTGAAAGTTAAAAGGATTTGAAGGTTGAGGTAATTTGGGGGTTTAGGGTTCCACGTTTCCCCCTTCCTACCCCAACGTGAATTTTGTGAATGAATGGAAAAATTGGCTGAAGTTCAACTTATATATGCTGGGTCTTGTGCCTAGTTTGATCCGGTCCTACCGGTTTGGCCTGTTGGCCCAATTTTAGGCAAAAAAATTTAAAATTAGTGTTAAAATCTGCATTTTAATTATTTCTACTCTTCTAACTTATCCAATTTAATTTTCTAATTTCTTTGAAAAAATAATTAATTTATTCGCTAATTATTTATTAATTTTTAGGATTTTACAAGCGGCGCCGCCTTCCACTAGTACCATAGACCGAGTTGCTACAGCAGAAGGAAGAAGCCTTGAGTTGGTCCCACCGCCGGCTATACTGCGCCATTGCCGCCAACTGCAATAAGATCGTTGACAGGGTGACGCGCGGCTTACCCATCGTGCTGCTATGCTTCTTCACCATTGGTCTGCGAAAGGTTAGTTGATAGTTAGAATTTTATTTTTTCAGAGGATGTTAGTGCTATGTATTAGGCTTCTGGTAATAGTCACAGTGGTTCGAATTACATGTTCTTTGATTTTGTTGAATTAGTGAATTTTTCTTCTGCATGTAACCAATTTAAGGTCTTTTAATAACTGGTATCAATTGAGAAAAAAACATCTGACTATTGCTTATTTGCTTAGTTTCTATTTTGTTCTATACTATATGTTTCTCATGTTGGTTTGGTTGAGTTGATGTTGGGTGTTAATCTAGGATTCAGGTAGTATGTACGGATGTTCGAATTAGGTGTTAATTGAATTGGTTGAACTACTGGATGATTATTCTTATTTTAAATCATTTTATATGCGTGAATATTTGGTTTCAACTGATCTGCTCCATGCGTATGCTAATGCGTTGTTACTTTACATACTGAAAATAAGACGGATGTTGATTTCACTATGTATGTGGATGGTTCTTTTCATTAAAAAAATGGATGTTTGGTTGAGTTATGTGATTGAATTTTTTGCTTGATTACATCTTTGATTTGGGAGTTAGTTAAACAATTAGTTAAAACTTAGTCTAATTGTGCTTGAATTTACCTAATCAAATTTGATACAACAGTATTAATGCTGATGACAAGTCATCATATGCTAGCTTTTCAAGCAAATTTCACTTGTTTCATTTGTTTTTATGCACTTTCTTGCATTGTAAGTTAGTAATTTGGAGTGGAATTGCATGGTTTCTTTGAATCAATCAACCACCCTTTAATTGGCACAAAATCATGAGGTTTAAGCTTGAATTAATTGGTTTTTAAATGAATTTTAAACTTTGTGAATTTGGTGATACTTTGATTGGTTGTTTTGATTACTTGTAGGTGAAGAAAATGAAGAAAGAAAGAAAGCGTGGCCTAAGAAAAGGAAAAGCGTGGCACATTGCAAGGAGCAAGAGCCTAGAGCTCTTGCCAAGAGCCTAGAGCTCTTGTGAAGAGCTTTACTTCAAAGGCCAAAGGCCAAGCAAGGGGAGAGCTAGGCTCTCCACAAGAACCGAGCGCTACATATCAAGGAGGGAGCAAGGCAAAATTTTCAAAGCTCAGCTCTCCTCAAGAGCTTTTTCGGGCTTGCCTCAAGGAAATTCAAGAAAAAATAGTTTGCCAATGCACTCCACAAGTTTTGAACTCAAGACCAAGGGGGAAGGGGCAGCGCTACCTCACAAGAAAAACAAGCCAAAATTGGCTTATTTTCACTCCATTGGATTCGAACCGGGTACATCCAAGGAGCAAGGCATTAGGCGCTACTCATGTGCCAAGAAAAATGGCCAGCACCTGCACTCACCAAGGATCAAACCAGGGGCCTCAAGGAAGCAAGAGAGAGTGCGCTACTTTGGTGCCAAGAAATAGAAGCCAAGCAATGCTCTCCCTGGGTGTCGAACTTGGAGCTTCATAAGAGACAAAGAGCAAGCTCAGCTCTTGCCAAGAGCTGAGTTACTCCCTTGCAACGTGATGCATCATGCACGCAACAAATTGGGCAAGACAAAGGCACCAAGCTCGGCTCTTGGTGACACCCGAGCCTAGCCCTGGGAGCAACACCCATGGGCTAGGAAATTCATCAAAAATCCAATTTAATTCATTTCTTCACCAAATTTTAGAGCCCACCCAAATTCTTATATCCAAATTAGGAAGTGTATAAATAGATGTTAGATGTAGAGAAGACCTTTTTTTAATTTTGATTTGAGAACTTTTTTCATTTTAATTTGCTTCTGTTTTAAATTTTGATTTTCTTTGAACTTTAGCTTGAATTGGGAAGTAGAATTGAGTTCTATTCCTCTGGATTTTCTTATTTTCTTTTTCTGCACACTTAGCTTGAGTCTTGGGTGTTGAGAATTGAGAAAATTCTGTCTCAATCTCATCTTGAGATCTCTTTGTTCCTTTCTCTGCATAATTCAAGATTTGGTGATTTGAATTCAAGTTTATTTACTGTCTTGATCTTTAATTTGTTTGCAATTGTTCTTTGAGTTGGATCAAGGAAGCCAGTGAGATCTAGACTTGGTTTTCTAGTCTCTTGACCCCTGAGATCTTGCATATTCTTTTTAGTTCATCTGCTGAATGCTTCTTCAAGCTAATTTACTTTTCTATTTGAGATCTATTTCAATTCAAGTCATCCTCTACTCTTCTGCTTGTTGCAATTTACTTTTCCTTGTTAAATTTCTGCAAATCCCAACTCCCTGATCCCTTTATCATTCAAGCAATTTACATTTCTTACACTCTAAGTTTCTGTTATTTACTTTACTTGTTCTTTAAGATTCAGCACTTTTACTTTCTGTTCTCTTTAATTTACTGCAATTCTTCCCTTTCCTTTTACAATTCATGCAATTTAGCTTCTGTCAATTACAATTCACTCAACTCAACTATTGTTTGCTTGACTAAATCAACCACTAAACTAAAATTGCTCAATCCTTCAATCTCTGTGGGATCGACCACACTCTAAGTGAGTTATTACTACTTGATGCGACCCGGTACACTTGCCGGTGAATTTTGTGTTGGATCATCTTCTACAACATCAAGTTTTTGGTGCCGTTGCCGGGGATTGAAATAGATTGACAATGATTAAGTGAGGTGGTGATCTAGATTAAGCAATTTTTTTATTTTTGACTAACACAGTAACTGTTTGAATCTTTGCTTAAGCTAACCAAAACATCACTCTAGTAATAAATTGAAGTGTTACTGGTTTTCTGGTTTTGTGTGTTTCTAGTGTTTTGTTTGTATGTCAGGTACAAGGAGAGTTACACCTATCTTTTGTGAACAAGACGAAAGAACTCTCAGGAGATTAAGAAGAGAAGAAAAAGGGAAAAGTGTTGTTAGAGAGGAAGAATCTGAGGAAGAATACCACAAAATAGAAGGGGATCCCGATAATTCCAATCCTCCAGAAGGAGTGGCCAACAATAATGGTCAACCACAGAGGAGAGTTTTGCCTTCTTATACATTTGCAAATCCTAGACATTGTGGGAGTAGCATCCTTACCCCAAATGTCAATGCAAATAACTTTGAATTAAAGCCACAACTCATCACATTGGTCCAAAATAACTGTTCCTTTGGAGAAGGGCCACTTGAAGATCCAAACCAACACTTATCCACTTTCCTGAGAATATGTGATACTGTCAAATCTAATGGTGTGCATCCTGACATCTACAAGCTGCTACTATTTCCATTCTCCCTCAGAGACAAAGCTACTCAATGGCTAGAGACATTTCCAAGAGAGAGCATCAACACTTGAGAAGATCTAGTGAGCAAGTTTCTTGCCAAATTTTACCCATCTCAGAGGATTATTAGATTGAAGACTGAAGTGCAAACATTCACACAATTGGATGCTAAATCTCTATATGAGGCATGGGATAGATATAAGGCTTTCCTCAGAAAATGTCCACCAGACATGTTCACTGAATGGGATAAGCTTCAAAACTTCTATGAAGGACTCACTTTGAAGGCTCAAGAAGCACTGGATCACTCAACTGGAGGCTCTTTGCAACTCATAAAGACTGCAGAGGAGGCCCAAAATCTCATTGATATGGTGGCGAACAATCAATATTTCTTTGCTCACCAAAGGCAATGCCAACCATCACAGAGAAAGGGAGTGCTAGAGTTGGAAGGAGTGGACACAATCCTAACTCAACATAAAGTGATGCAGCAGTAAATTCAGCAACAATTTGAACAAATGACTAAGAGGATTGATAGCTTACAAGTTGCATCGGTGAATGTCACAAGCCAACCATCAACCCCTTGGGGGCAGAATGAAGAGAGTCAAGAGGATCAACAGCAAGAACAAATTCAATATGTGCACAATCAAAGTTCTGGATCAAGTGAAGTTTATGGTGACACTTATAACCTATCCTGGAAGAACCACCTAAACCTTAGATGGAGAGATAGCCACAACCAAAACCAACAACCATGGCAAAGAAATTCAAACCAAAACTAACCAAGAAACAACCATCAGAATACTAACCAAAACTCCTACAGAAAACCCCAAAACAATTACCCCACCTCCAACCATCATCCATCCAATAACCAAGCCACCAATCAAAACACTTACCATCAACCCTCAACATCTCACAACCAACCAATCTTACAAGACTCTCAGAGGATCACCAACTTGGAGCTCTTGATGGAGAAAATGATGAAGAACCAAGAGCTTACAACCAAAAATCAAGAAGCTTCCATGAAAAATATGGAAAGGCAGATTGGACAGCTTTTCAAGCAAATTACTATTGAGAGACCATCAAGCTCATTACCAAGCGACACCATTCCTAATCCAAAAGAAGAGTGCAAAGCCATACAGCTGAGGAGTGAAAAGATCTTGGTGAAAGATGAAGGAGCAACCAAGAAGCTAAAGGAAAATGACAAGAAGCAAGCTAAGAAATAGGAAGCCAGCAAAGAAGTGACAGCTGGCAAGCAGGCTCAAGAAAAGGAAGACCAACCACAAATCTCAAGAAAAGGGAAAGAAGCAATGGAAGAACTAACCAAGGATCACAGGCAGGGAGTGAACTTCACACCTCCATTGCCATATCCCCAAAGGTTCAACAAGGAGACGAAGGACCAACACTTCCCCAAATTCCTTGAAATCTTCAAGAAATTGGAGATTAATATCCCACTGGCTGAGGTATTAGAGCAGATGCCTCTATATGCGAAATTTTTGAAGGAGCTTATCAATAAAAAGAGAAGTTGGCTTGAGAAGGAGACTATACTACTCACTGAAGAATGCAGAGCATTAATCCAGAAAGGGCTTCCCCCTAAACTTGAAGACCCTGGAAGCTTTTTCCTGCCTTGTACTATTGGCAATATAATCATCAACAAGGCAATGTGTGATTTAGGAGCAAGCATCAACCTAATACCCTCTTCTCTAGTGAAAAAGTTGTGCATAGAGGAAGTGAAACCAATACAAATATCTCTAGAATTGGTGGACAAGTCAGTGATATGTCCTAGAGGTGTGATTGAGAATCTCCTAGTAAAGGTGGACAAGTTCATATTCCCTGCAGACTTTATGGTCTTAGACTCATATGAGGATGAAGGTGATTCCATTATACTTGGAAGACCATTCTTGGCCACAGCTAGGGTCATTATAGATGTGGAGCAAAGAGAGCTGACTCTCCGAATGCATGATGAAAGCATCACTTTGAACGTCTTTCCAGAAACACAGCACATTGATGAGAAGAAAAACTGCATGAAAATTAACAAAGAAGATTTACAGTGGAAGGAAGGGATCAACAAGACAATCATTGACTACCTTCCAAAACAAGACACAAGTAAGAAGGCAAAACAAAAAGAAAAAGAGACTAAGCAGAGTGATGGGGGGAATCAAGAAGAGATTGAAGTGTTAGCCACTGAGAAGGACAGTCCGAAAGTTCAATCCTCTGTCAAAGGAGAAAGATCAACAAAAAGAAAGAAGAAAAGCAAGAAAAAGGCTCAAAAGGGGTGGAAGAACAAGAAGATCCCAACTGAGGGGTTTTCTAAAGGTGATAAAGTACAGTTAATTTACCAACAGTTGGGAACAAGCTAACAAGCTGATGACTACTACACTGTCAGTAAAATACTCTCACTAGAGCATGCTGAAATTGAGCATCAAGGCACTAAAAGGAAGATCACAGTGAGGGGGGACAAGCTGAGACACTACAGTCATCAACCACCCTAATGAGGGGCCCAATGTCAAGCTAGTGACAATAAAAGAGCGCTCCATGGGAGGCAACCCATGATTTAAGATTCATGTTTGTTTTAAATTCAATAATCTGGGATCATTCTAGCATGATTTTGAATTCTCATGAACATACTTGATAGATGCATGCACTGAGTTCTTGAAGCATATGCTAGACTTCTAAGTTTGGTATGCCTGAAAGCACACCAAATTAGCTTTTCAAGCATTTTTAGACCATATGCTTAGTCATTTTGATGAAGTATATGACCAAACATTAAGTTTGGTGTCTGCACATGTATTAATTTTCAGAAGAATCATTTCTTGTTCATAGAATCAAAGTCATGCATAGATGGATTATGCATTATTTCATTTTAGGAATTTATGATAGAAAATAAATTATGTCTTATGATGAAGGTATCAATTGTGATGAATTACTTGCATTTTACATTAATCCCTTAGCAAGAGACAAGTTTGGTGTTCACCAAACCTTGGTTCACTAATTAAGGGACACAATTAATCCTTTATGAATAAGAAACATAATAAATAATGTAAGCACTCACCACTTCATCACCGTGCTACATTTGTGTCCTAAGGCTTACCATTTTGATTTAATTAGGAAAAAGAAGGTTGAGGTAAAGACAAGAAGAAGACACGGCTATGACAAGCCAAGAGAGAAGGGTCACATGTGCCTAGAGAGGGGTGCCTACCTTGGGAAACAAAATCTGCATGCTAGCCACCTTGGAGGTCTGATGAGCGGATAATTTGTACGCTTTTTGGCATTGTTTTTAGTATATTTTTAGTATCTTTTAGTTAGTTTTTAGTATATTTTTATTAGTTTTTAATTAAAATTCACTTTTCTGGACTTTACTATGAGTTTGTGTGTTTTTCTGTGATTTCAGGTATTTTCTGGCTGAAATTGAGGGATCTGAGCAAAAATCTGATCCAGAGACTCAAAAGGACTGCAGATGCTGTTGGATTCTGACCTCCCTGCACTCGAAGTGGATTTTCTGGAGCTACAGAAGCCCAATTGGCGCGCTCTCAACGGCGTTGGAAAGTAGACATCCTGGGCTTTCCAGCAATATATGATAGTCCATACTTTGCCCAAGATTTGATGGCCCAAACCGGCGTTCAAAGTCACCTCAAGAAATTCCAGCGTTAAACGCCGGAACTGGCACCTAAATGGGAGTTAAACGCCCAAATTGGCATAAAAGCTGGCGTTTAACTCCAAGGAGAGTCTCTACACGAAAATGCTTCATTGCTCAGCCCAAGCACACACCAAGTGGGCCCGGAAGTGGATTTTTATGTCATTTACTCATCTTTGTACACCTTAGGCTACTAGTTATCTATAAGTAGGACCTTTTACTATTGTATCTAGGAGACTTTGGTAGCTATCTTCGTTTTATGCTATCTTAGATCATTGGGAGGCTGGCCATTCGGCCATGCCTAGACCTTATGTTTATGTATTTTCAACGGTGGAGCTTCTACACACCATAGATTAAGGTGTGGAGCTCTGCTGTACCTCGAGTATTAATGCAATTACTATTGTTCTTCCATTCAATTCCGCTTGTTCTTTGTCCAAGATATCACTTGTTCTTCAACTTGATGAATGTGATGATCCGTGACACTCATCATCATTCTCACTCATGAACAAGGTGACTGACAACCATTCTTGTTCTACAAGCAATCAAAGCTCTAGTGAATATCTCTTGGATTCCTGATAACACGATGCATGGTTGATCGCCTGACAACCGAGTGCTCGCCTGACAAACGAGCCAGCCATTCCGTGAGATCAGAGTCTTCGTGGTATAGGCAAGAACTGATGGCGGCATTCAAGAGAATCCGGAAGGTCTAACCTTGTCTGTGGTATTCTGAGTAGGATTCAATGATTGAATGACTGTGACGTGCTTCAAACTCCTGAGGGCGGGGTGTTAGTGACAGACGCAAAAGAATCACTGGATTCTATTCCGGCCTGATTGAGAACCGACAGATGGATAGCCGTGCCGTGACAGGGTGCGTTGAACATTTCCAATGAGAGGATGGGAGGTAGCCACTGACAACGGTGAAACCCTTGCATAAGCTTGCCATGGAAAGGAGTAAGAAGGATTGGATGAAGACAGTAGGAAAGCAGAGAGACGGAAGGGAAGGCATCTTCATGCGCTTATCTGAAGTTCCTACCAATGAATTACATAAGTATCTCTATCTTTATCTTTTATGTTATTTTCGTTCATCACTATCATACATTTGAGTCTACCTGACTAAGATTTACAAGATGACCATAGCTTGCTTCATAGCAACAATCTCCGTGGGATCGACCCTTACTCACGTAAGGTATTACTTGGACGACCCAGTGCACTTGCTGGTTAGTTGTGCGAAGTTGTGTAATGCCATGGGATTGAACACCAAGTTTTTGGGATTCATGACCGGGGATTATTTGAATATGGACAAAGTAGTGATCACAATTTCGTGCACCAAGTTTTTGGCGCCGTTGCCGGGGATTGTTTGTGTATGGACAACTGACGGTTCATCTTGTTGCTTAGATTAGGTATTTTTTTTTTCGAAATTCTTGAAGATGAATTCTAGAGTTTCATGATGATTTGTTGAAATCTGGCTGGCTGAGAAGCCATGTCTAATTCCATTGGACCGAGGTTTCAACTTATCATCACAAGAGCTTGTTGATTTTTATCAATCTTGCTTTTGGAGCAATGATCTGCTAAGGCTTGGCTGGCTTTTGGCCATGTCTAGTGTTTTGGACCGAAGCTTTCTTTGAAGGCTTGGCTGGCTGTGAAGCCATGTCTAATTCCTGGACCGGAGTCTTAGACTAGCATTGCACTGATTCCTGGAATTCTCATTAAGAATTTTGATATCTTTTTCCACTTAATTTTCGAAAAACACAAAAAAAAAATTTCACAAAATCATAAAAACCAAAAATATTTGATGTTTCTTGCTTAAGTTTAGTGTCTCATCTTAAGTTTGGTGTCAATAGCATGCATTCATTCATGTGTCTTAAGGATCTTCAAGCACTTCTTGATGATTTCTTACTCTGATCTTTGAATTCTTTTGGCTTGAGTGTTTATGTGTCTCATATAGTGTTAGTAGTATACAAACTGCTAAGTTTGGTGTCTTGCATGCATTGTTATTTGATTCTTGTTGCATTTTGATTATTGAAAATCCAAAAATATTTTTACTTTGTGTCTTTTCAAGTCAATAATACAAAGAATTGAAGATTCAGAACATACTGCAGAGGAATTATACAGAAAAAGCTGAGCATTCAAAAATGCCCAGTGAAGAAGACAGACTGGCGTTTAAACGCCAGCCAGGGTACCTGGTTGGGCGTTTAACGCCCAAAAACGGTGCATTTTGGGCGTTAAACGCCAGAATGTATACCATTCTGGGCGTTTAACGCCAGGATGGTGCTAGGGGGAAGATTTTGTTCTCAAATCAATTTTTTTTTCAAGTTTTCAAAGTTTTTCAAAATCAAATCTTTTTCAAATCATATCTTTTCAATCAAATGTTTTCAAAATCAATTTCTTTCCTTTTTCAAAGATACTTACTAACAATTAATGATTTGATTGAACATCTCAAATTTGTTGCCTTTTCTGTTGAGAAAGGTTTAATGTTTGAATCATATCTTTTCTTGTTAGGCAAGTCACTAATTTTCAAAATCAAATCCTTTAAAATTGTTTTCAAAACATATCTTTTAAAATTGTTTTCAAATCATATCTTCTCAATTACATCTTTTTAAAAACTAGTCATATCTTCTTAACCTCATCTGTTTCAAAATAGTTTTCAATCAAATCTTTTTTATTTCTAATTTCAAAATCTTTTTCAAAAATCACTTGATCTCTTTTCCACTTTCAATTTTCGAAAATTATCAATCAATTTTTAAAATGTTTTTGACATCTTTCTAATTAATTTTCGAAAATTCTCTTCCCTCCTTCTCACATCCTTCTATTTATGGAGTACTACTCCTTCTTAATGCACAATTCGAACTCTATCTAATCAAGTTCGAATTCTTCTACCCTCTTTTCTTCTATTTTTCTTTTCCTCTGACACCTCAAGGAATCTCTATCCTGTGACATAGAGGATTCCACATTTTCTTTTTCTCTTCTCTTTCATATGAGCAGGAGCAGAGACAAAGGCATTCTTGTTGAAGCTGACCCTGAACCTGAGAGAACCTTGAAGCGAAAGCTAAGAGAAGCCAAGGCACAATTCTCTTTAGAGGACCTGACCGAATTCTTCAAAGAAAAAGAACACATGGCAGCCGAAAACAACACCAATGCCAACAATGCAAGGAAGGTGCTGGGTGACTTTACTGCACCTACTCCCAACTTCTATGGGAGAAGCATCTCTATCCCTGCCATTGGAGCAAACAACTTTGAGCTTAAGCCTCAATTAGTTTCTCTAATGCAACAGAATTGCAAGTTCCATGGACTTCCAATGGAAGATCCTCATCAGTTCTTAGCTGAGTTCTTGCAAATCTGTGACACAGTCAAGACTAATGGGTTTGACCCTGAGGTCTACAGACTGATGCTATTCCCTTTTGCTGTAAGAGACAGAGCTAGAATATGGTTGGACTCACAACCTAAAGATAGCCTGGACTCTTGGGAAAAGCTAGTCAATGCCTTCTTGGCAAAGTTCTTTCCACCTCAAAAATGGAGTAAGCTTAGAGTGGAAGTCCAAACCTTCAGACAGAAGGATGGAGAATCCCTCTATGAAGCTTGGGAAAGATACAAACAATTAATCAGAAGATGTCCCTCAGACATGCTTTCTGAATGGAGCATCATAGGTATCTTCTATGATGGTCTCTCTGAACTATCCAAGATGTCTTTGGATAGCTCTGCTGGAGGATCTCTTCATTTGAAGAAGACGCCTACAGAGGCTCAGGAACTAATTGAGATGGTTGCAAATAACCAATTCATGTACACTTCTGAAAGGAATCCTGTGAATAATGGGACTAATCAGAAGAAAGGAGTTCTTGAGATTGATACTCTGAATGCCATACTGGCTCAGAACAAGATATTGACTCAACAAGTCAATTTGATTTCTCAAAGTCTGTCTGGAATGCAAAATGCACCTGGCAGTACTAAGGAAGCTTCATCTGAGGAAGAAGCTTATGATCCTGAGAACCCTTCAATGGAAGAGGTGAATTACCTAGGAGAACCCTATGGAAACACCTATAATTCTTCATGGAGAAATCACCCAAATTTCTCATGGAAGAATCAAGAGAGACCTCAACAAGGTTTCAATAACAATAATGGTGGAAGAAATAGGCTTGGCAATAACAAGCCTTTTTCATCATCTTCTCAGCAACAGACAGAGAGTTCTAAGCAGAATACCTCTGACTTAGCAACAATGGTCTCTGATCTAATCAAAACCACTCAAAGTTTCATGAATGAAACAAGGTCCTCCATCAGAAATTTGGAAGGACAAGTGGGACAGCTGAGCAAGAAAATTACTGAACTCCCTCCTAGTACTCTCCCAAGTAATACAGAAGAAAATCCAAAAGGAGAGTGCAAAGCCATAACCATGGCCGAATATGGAGAGGAAAGAGAGGAGGTGGACGCCACTGAGGAAGACCTCAATGGGCATGCACCAACCTCCTCTGAGTTCCCCAATGAGGAACCATGGGAATCTGAGGCTCAAAATGAGGCCATAGAGATTCCATTGGACTTACTTCTGCCTTTCATGAGCTCTGATGAGTATTCTTCCTCTGAAGAGGATGAGTATGTCACTGAAGAGCAAGTTGCTAAATATCTTGGAGCAATCATGAAGCTAAATAACAAGTTATTTGGAAATGAGACTTGGGAAGATGAACCTCCCTTGCTCACCAAAGAACTGGATGACTTGTCTAGGCAGAAATTACCTCAAAAGAGACAAGATCCTGGGAAGTTTTCAATACCTTGTACCATAGGCACCATGACCTTCAAGAAGGCCCTGTGTGACTTAGGGTCAAGTGTGAACCTCATGCCTCTCTCTGTAATGGAGAAGCTAGGGATCTTTGAGGTACAAGCTGCAAGAATCTCATTGGAGATGGCAGACAACTCAAGAAAACAAGCTCATGGACTTGTAGAGAATGTTTTGGTAAAAGTTGAAGACCATTACATCCCTACTGATTTCATAGTCCTAGAGACTGGGAAGTGCATGGATGAATCCATCATCCTTGGCAGACCCTTCCTAGCCACAGCAAAGGCTGTGATTGATGTTGATAGAGGTGAAATAATCATTCAAGTGAATGAAGAATCCCTTGTGTTAAAGGCTCAAGGATATCCCTCTGTCACCATGGAGAAGAAGCATGAAGAGCTTCTCTCAAATCAGAGACAAACAGAGCCCCCACAGTCAAACTCTAAGTTTGGTGTTGGGAGGCCACAACCAAACTCTAAGTTTGGTGTTGAACCCCCACATTCAAACTCTAAGTTTGGTGTTGGGAGGTTCCCACATTGCTCTGATCATTTGTAAGGCTCAATGAGAGCCATCTGTCAACCTACTGACATTAAAGAAGCGCTTGTTGGGAGGCAACCCAATGATTATATTTTATATATTTTCTTTTGTTATTTTATGTTTTTTGTAGGTTGATGATCATAAGAAGTTACAAAATCAATGAAAAAAGCAAAAACAAAATGAAAAACAGGAAGAAAAACAGCACACCCTGGAGGAGGAATTCACTGGCGTTTAAACGCCAGTGAGCCTAGCAGTTGGGCGTTTAACGCCCAGTCTGGCACCATTCTGGGCGTTTAACGCCAGAAAGGGGCACCAGACTGGCGTTAAACGCCAGAAAAGGGCAAGAACCTGGCGTTAAACGCTAGGAATGGGCACCAGCCCGGCGTTTAACGCCAGAAATGGCTCAAAACGTGATTTTGAGCAACATTTGGTGCAGGGATGACTTTTCCTTGACACCACAGGATCTGTGGACCCCACAGGACCCCCACCTACCCCACCACCACCATCTCTCTTCTTCCCCCATTCACCAATCACCTCAATACCTCTTCCCCAAAAACCCTTCACCTATCAAATCCCATCTTTCTCTTCACCACTCACATCCATCCTTCATAAATCCCCACCAACCTCACCCTTCAAATTCAAACCACTTTCCCTCCCAAACCCACCCATACATGGCCGAACTACATCTCCCCTCTCTCCTATAAATACCCTCCTTCACTTCTTCATTTTCACACAACCTAAACACCACTTTCCCCCCTCTTTGGCCGAACACACTACCATCTCCCTCTCCCTCATTTCTTCTTCTTCTACTCTCTTCTTTCTTCTTTTGCTCGAGGACGAGCAAACCTTTTAAGTTTGGTGTGGTAAAAGCGTTGCTTTTTCGTTTTCCATAACCATTTATGGCATCCAAGGCCGGAGAAACCTCTAAAAAGAGGAAAGGGAAGGCAAAAGCTTCCACCTCCGAGTCATGGGAGATGGATAGATTCATCTCAAGGGTGCATCAAGACCACTTCTATGAAGTTGTGGCCTTGAAGAAGGTGATCCCCGAGGTCCCCTTTTCACTCAAAAAGGGTGAATATCCGGAGATCCGCCATGAGATCCGAAGAAGAGGTTGGGAAGTACTTACCAACCCCATTCAACAAGTCAGAATCTTGATGGTTCAAGAGTTCTATGCCAATGCATGGATCACAAAGAACCATGATCAAAGTATGAACCCGGATCCAAAGAATTATCTTACTATGGTTCGGGGGAAATACTTGGACTTTAGTCCGGAAAGTGTAAGGTTGGCGTTCAACTTGCCTATGATGCAAGGAGATGAACATCCTTACACAAGAAGGGTCAACTTTGATCAAAGGTTGGACCAAGTCCTCACAGTTATATGTGAAGAGGGCGCACAATGGAAGAGAGATTCAAGAGGCAAGCCGGTTCAATTGAGAAGACATGACCTCAAGCCCATGGCTAGAGGATGGTTAGAGTTCATTCAACGCTCAATCATTCCCACTAGCAACCGGTCCGAAGTTACTCTAGACCGAGCCATCATGATCCATAGCATCATGATTGGAGAAGAAGTGGAAGTTCATGAGGTTATAGCCCAAGAACTCTATAAAGTGGCGGACAAGTCTTCCACCTTGGCAAGGCTAGCCTTTCCTCATCTCATTTGTCACCTCTGTTATTCAGTTGGAGTTGACATAGAAGGAGATACCCCCATTGATGAGGACAAGCCCATCACCAAGAAAAGGATGGAGTACACAAGAGACCCCTCTCATCAAGAGATCCCTGAGATGCCTCAAGGGATGCACTTTCCTCTACAAGACTATTGGGAGCAAGTAAACACCTCCCTAGGAGAACTAAGTTCCAACATGGGACAACTAAGGGTGGAGCACCAAGAACACTCCATTCTCCTCCATGAAATTAGAGAAGATCAAAGAATCATGAGAGAGGAGCAACAAAGACAAGGAAGAGACATTGAGGAGCTCAAGCACTCCATAGGATCTTCAAGAGGAAGAAAGAGCCGCCATCACTAAGGTGGACCCGTTCTTTAATTTCCTTGTTCTTTATTCTTCTGTTTTTCGAATTTTAGTGCTTATGTTTGTCCATGTTTGTGTCTTATGATCATTAGTGTCTTAGTGTCTATGCCTTAAAGTTATGAATGTCCTATGAATCCATCACCTTTCTTGAATAAAAACGTGCTTAATTGAAAAGGAAAGAATTGCATGAATTCTGAATTTTATAATAGTTTAATTATTTTGATGTGGTGGCATTACTTCTGTTCTCTGAATGTATGCTTAAACAGTGCATATGTCTTTTGAATTTGTGGTTCATGAATGTTGGCTCTTGAAAGAATGATGAAAAAGGAGACATGTTACTGAGGATCTGAAAAATCATAAAAATGATTCTTGAAGCAAGAAAAAGCAGTGAATACAAAAAAAAAAAGGAAAAAAAAGAAGGAGAAAAACAAAAAAAAATTAGAAAGAAAGAAAAGAAAAAAAAAAGAGAAAGAATAAAGTTGTGATCCAAGGCAATAAGAGTGTGCTTAAGAACCCTGGACACCTCTAATTGGGGACTTTAGCAAAGCTGAGTCACAATCTGAAAAGGTTCACCCAATTATGTGTCTGTGGCATGTATGTATCCGGTGGTAATACTGGAAGACAGAGTGCTTTGGGCCACGGCCAAGACTCATAAAGTAGCTGTGTTCAAGAATCATCATACTTAACTAGGAGAATCAATAACACTATCTAGATTCTAAGTTCCTAAAGAAGCCAATCATTCTGAATTTCAAAGGATAAAGTGAGATGCCAAAACTATTCAGAGGCAAAAAGCTAAAAGCCCCGCTCATCTAATTAATACTGATCTTCATAGATGTTTTTGGAGTTCATTGCATATTCTCTTCTTTTTATCTTATTTGATTTTCAGTTGCTTGGGGACAAGCAACAATTTAAGTTTGGTGTTGTGATGAGCGGATAATTTGTACGCTTTTTGGCATTGTTTTTAGTATGTTTTTAGTATCTTTTAGTTAGTTTTTAGTATATTTTTATTAGTTTTTAATTAAAATTCACTTTTCTGGACTTTACTATGAGTTTGTGTGTTTTTCTGTGATTTCAGGTATTTTCTGGCTGAAATTGAGGGATCTGAGCAAAAATCTGATCCAGAGACTCAAAAGGACTGCAGATGCTGTTGGATTCTGACCTCCCTGCACTCGAAGTGGATTTTCTGGAGCTACAGAAGCCCAATTGGCGCGCTCTCAACGGCGTTGGAAAGTAGACATCCTGGGCTTTCCAGCAATATATAATAGTCCATACTTTGCCCAAGATTTGATGGCCCAAACCGGCGTTCAAAGTCACCTCAAGAAATTCCAGCGTTAAACGCCGGAACTGGCACCTAAATGGGAGTTAAACGCCCAAACTGGCATAAAAGCTGGCGTTTAACTCCAAGGAGAGTCTCTACACGAAAATGCTTCATTGCTCAGCCCAAGCACACACCAAGTGGGCCCGGAAGTGGATTTTTATGTCATTTACTCATCTTTGTACACCTTAGGCTACTAGTTATCTATAAGTAGGACCTTTTACTATTGTATCTAGGAGACTTTGGTAGCTATCTTCGTTTTATGCTATCTTAGATCATTGGGAGGCTGGCCATTCGGCCATGCCTAGACCTTATGTTTATGTATTTTCAACGGTGGAGCTTCTACACACCATAGATTAAGGTGTGGAGCTCTGCTGTACCTCGAGTATTAATGCAATTACTATTGTTCTTCCATTCAATTCCGCTTGTTCTTTGTCCAAGATATCACTTGTTCTTCAACTTGATGAATGTGATGATCCGTGACACTCATCATCATTCTCACTCATGAACAAGGTGACTGACAACCATTCTTGTTCTACAAGCAATCAAAGCTCTAGTGAATATCTCTTGGATTCCTGATAACACGATGCATGGTTGATCGCCTGACAACCGAGTGCTCGCCTGACAAACGAGCCAGCCATTCCGTGAGATCAGAGTCTTCGTGGTATAGGCAAGAACTGATGGCGGCATTCAAGAGAATCCGGAAGGTCTAACCTTGTCTGTGGTATTCTGAGTAGGATTCAATGATTGAATGACTGTGACGTGCTTCAAACTCCTGAGGGCGGGGCGTTAGTGACAGACGCAAAAGAATCACTGGATTCTATTCCGGCCTGATTGAGAACCGACAGATGGATAGCCGTGCCGTGACAGGGTGCGTTGAACATTTCCAATGAGAGGATGGGAGGTAGCCACTGACAACGGTGAAACCCTTGCATAAGCTTGCCATGGAAAGGAGTAAGAAGGATTGGATGAAGACAGTAGGAAAGCAGAGAGACGGAAGGGAAGGCATCTTCATGCGCTTATCTGAAGTTCCTACCAATGAATTACATAAGTATCTCTATCTTTATCTTTTATGTTATTTTCGTTCATCACTATCATACATTTGAGTCTACCTGACTAAGATTTACAAGATGACCATAGCTTGCTTCATAGCAACAATCTCCGTGGGATCGACCCTTACTCACGTAAGGTATTACTTGGACGACCCAGTGCACTTGCTGGTTAGTTGTGCGAAGTTGTGTAATGCCATGGGATTGAACACCAAGTTTTTGGGATTCATGACCGGGGATTATTTGAATATGGACAAAGTAGTGATCACAATTTCGTGCACCAAGGTCGAACCTCATGCAACCAATGGGGAGAGAATCCTTGTCAATCCTCAATAGAACATGTAGGTCGTTCATCAAGTTACTATGTTGCTTAGCTCAATCTTCACCCTTCATAAGTCATGACCGAACTCCTCCCCCCCAAAGTATGTTTTGTTCAAAGCTTTGATGCCTTGCCTATAAATAGGTGGAGACATTTCAAGAGCTACACATTCATATAAGCCTTCCTCATACTTGCAAGCCATTGTCCCACTTTTCACTTGGCCAAAAACACGTTCCTCTTCTCTACCCAGCAGCAACATTCCATTTTTCACCTTCCTTGCACTACAAAACCGTACCTCACCCAACCATAAACTCATCCTTACCTTGTTTTTATCTAAACTCATGGCTCCACCAAGCACTAATAGAAGAAAAGGAAAGGAACCAATGGTGGCCGAACCTCCTACGTATGATACCAAGAAGTTTAAATCTCAATTTCATGAAGCAATGTATCATAGGCTCATGAAAACAAAATATATCATTCATGAAATGGGCCTCAACTTGAAGGAGAGGGAGTATCCCATCATGAGGTAAATCACTAAGGAGAGGAGATGGGAGCTTTTATGTACACCTCACACTGACATTAGCGCAGTCATGATACGAGAATTTTATGCAAATGCAGAGAAGGAAAGTGATAACAGCCCTCCCTACAAGAGCTTTGTTAGAGGTGTTGAAGTGGACTTTAGCCCAGCCACAATCATGAGAGTTCTACAGCTGAGAAGAGTAACTTAAGGATAGCCTAGCTTTGATATGATAATGTAGGGATAGAATGACCCTGATGAGATACTGCAGGGGATATGTTTGGCAGGCTCAGATTGGGAATGAGACTCAAAAGGAAACCCAAGCCACTTGAAACAACTGGACCTCACTCCTGAGGCCAGGGGGTGGTATGAGATAGTCAAGAGATCCATACTCCCTACTAGAAACACTTCAGCAGTCATAGTCAAGCGTGCACTCTTGGTATACTGTATCCTACATGGAGGAGAGATTAATGTTTCACAAATCATAGCTGATAGTATTCAAGAGATGGCAGAAAATACAAACAAATCAAGCAGGCTGGGTCATCCAAGCACCATTCTGAGATTATGCAACAAAGCTGGGGTGCTTTTTGAGGATGAAGACACAGAGAAAGTGAAAGTAGGGAAAGAAGTCACAAAGAGGAGCATAGAAGGGATAAATGAAGAAGATGACCAAGAGGAGGTAATAGCCCCTAGAAAGAAGAGGCCACTAAGAGGGGAAGAACAAGCTCTTGATGCATTAGAGTTGAGTGAAATGAGAAGAACAATTGAGGAAATGTCTCAACAACTCATGCAAGCACAACAAGAGCAATATCTAGAGTGCTGGGAGCAATATTTGAAGGATAAATAAGTGCGAGAGGCTTGGCAACACCAAATGGAGGAAACACAAGCAAGCTGGCAGTAGCAAATGATGACCCAACAACAAGAATTTCAAGCAAGGATTCTTGAAGGCCAGAAGGAACAATCAACAGAACTCTGAGAATCATATGATAAATTGTACCTGAGTCAGACCAAATATGGGGAATATACTCACAACTTGTATCAGTGGAAGAACATTCATCATACCATTGGAGATACTAGACATGTGCAGCGAATAGAGCATGATGAAAATACACAAGCAAAGTTGGATTATTTGACCCACAGTATGCAAGCACTAAATCCACAAATCAAACCATTTGAGCAGTGCCAAGAATTAAGAGACCGACAGAAAGCAAGGACCCAGAATTATACAGAAGTGATGTATCAAAGATTGGAGGCAGCTGGGCTCTCAGGTTTCATAGATTCTATTTGGGATAGAAGGTGCCCTGGTGAAGAAACTCAAGACTATTCCAAGCTCAAGAAAAGAAAGAAGAAGAAGGGAGAATCAAGCAAAAGCCAGGAGCACAACAACTATAAGGTGGTGAAGTTCTTTCATAATTTCAATAAGGAAGACGCATGTCTGAAAAATTATATGCCTCCAATTGCTTTTTGTTTTGCATTTTTTTGTGCTTAATAGTTAGCTAGAATAAGTAATCTGCATAATAATTGTCATCCTTCATTACCTTAAATCTTGTTTTGTTTCCCATATGCTTGAATAAAAGAGAAATGTTTGAATTAGGAAGTAAATATCCAATGTTGCATAAGTTAGAATGAAAGTTAGTGATGGTATTTGTTGATTTAATGCATGGCTTATGAAATAAATGCAGCATAATGATATGTTCTTGGAAGAAGGAACTAGTTTGCTGTTATAAATGCTTGTATTAGTAAAGATCCCTTGAGAATGAAATAAAACAGAAAGAAAAAGAAAGAGAAAAAGCCAAAAGTGGCAAAAAACAAACAATAAGGCTAGGCACCAATAGCTTGAACCCTAGGCCACATGCCTGTGGTGTTTTTGTGCTAGGATATGCTTGGACAAGTAAGTTTTGAGGAGTATTTCAAAACTTGGCCACTTAGATCAACTGATTTGGGATTACCAACTGAAAGTCTACAATAAAGAGCAACCTAGCTACAAAACACTTAGTTATCCAAAGAGATGCTGGGCATCAATGATCCTAGGAAGAAAAGGGTGAGCCATGTGTCTGTGGTGAAGGAATATTGAGCAAAATCAAGCCAAAGACTGCTGCAACATTTACCACCAAGCCTTCAAAGAATAATAAGCTCTCTGAGAAAAACAAAGAAGGAAAAGTTAGCAAGGGAACAAGCAAAAGTAAAGCCTTATAGCAGCAAACTTAGTGAACCTATGGGGAAACATCTCTTATGTAACAGCAAGCAATAAATGAGCCACCATTGTCTGCATAAAAACCCCATGAACCAAGTTCAACTATATGCTCAATAAGGATATGCACACTTCTCTGTTTCATTTCATTTCCTCTTATGTTTGATGTTTGCTTGGGGACAAGCAAGATTTAAATTTGGTGTTGTGATGACAAGTCATCATATGCTAGCTTTTCAAGCAAATTTTACTTGTTTCATTTGTTTTTATACACTTTCTTGCATTGTAAGTTAGTAATTTGGAGTGGAATTGCATGGTTTCTTTGAATCAATCAACCACCCTTTAATTGGCACAAAATCATGAGGTTTAAGCTTGAATTAATTGGTTTTTAAATGAATTTTAAACTTTGTGAATTTGGTGATACTTTGATTGGTTGTTTTGATTACTTGTAGGTGAAGAAAATGAAGAAAGAAAGAAAGCGTGGCCTAAGGAAAGGAAAAGCGTGGCACATTGCAAGGAGCAAGAGCCTAGAGCTCTTGTGAAGAGCTTTACTTCAAAGGCCAAAGGCCAAAGGGGAGAGCTAGGCTCTCCACAAGAACCGAGCGCTACATATCAAGGAGGGAGCAAGGCAAAATTTTCAAAGCTCAACTCTCCCCAAGAGCTTTTTCGGGCTTGCCTCAAGGAAATTCAAGGAAAAATAGTTTGCCAATGCACTCCACAAGTTTCGAACTCAAAACCAAGGGAGAGGGGGCAGCACTACCTCACAAGAAAAACAAGCCAAAATTGGCTTGTTTTCACTCAATTGGATTCGAACCGGGTACATCCAAGGAGCAAGGCATTAGGCGCTACTCATGTGCCAAGAAAAATGGCCAGCACCTGCACTCACCAAGGATCGAACCAGGGGCCTCAAGGAAGCAAGAGAGAGTGCGCTACTTTGGTGCCAAGAAATAGAAGCCAAGCAATGCTCTCCCTGGGTGTCGAACTTGGAGCTTCATAAGAGACAAGGAGCAAGCTCAGCTCTTGCCAAGAGCTGAGCGCTACTCCCTTGCAACGCGATGCATCATGCGCGAAACAAATTGGGCAAAACAAAGGCACTAAGCTCGGCTCTTGGTGACACCCGAGCCTAGCCCTGGGAGCAACACCCATGGGCTAGGAAATTCATCAAAAATCTAATTTTATTCATTTCTTCACTAAGTTTTAGAGCCAACCCAAATTCTTAGATCCAAATTAGGAAGTGTATAAATAGATGTTAGTTAGATATAGAGAAGACCTTTTTTTTTTTTTTGAATTTTGATTTGAGAACTTTTTTTCATTTTAATTTTTCTTCTGTTTTGAATTTTGATTTTCTTTGAACTTTGGCTTGAATTGGGAAGTAGAATTGAGTTCTCTTCCTCTGGGTTTTCTTATTTTCTTTTTCTACACACTTAGCTTGAGTCTTGGGTGTTGAGAATTGAAAAAATTCTGTCTCAATCTCACCTTGAGATCTCTTTGTTCCTTTCTCTGCATAATTCAAGATTTGGTGATTTGAATTCAAGTTTTTTTACTGTCTTGATCTTTAATTTGTTTGCAATTGTTCTTTGAGTTGGATCAAGGAAGGCAGTAAGATCTAGACTTGGTTTTCTAGTCCCTTGACCCCTGAGATCTTCCATATTCCTTTTAGTTCATCTATTGAATGCTTCTTCAAGCTAATTTACTTTTCTGTTTGAGATCTATTTCAATTCAAGTCATCCTGTACTCTTCTGCTTGTTGCAATTTACTTTTCCTTGTTAAATTTCTGTAAATCCCAACTTCCTGATCCCTTTATCATTCAAGAAATTTACATTTCTTGCACTCTAAGCTTCTGCAATTTACATTTCTTGCACTCTAAGTTTCTGTTATTTACTTTACTTATTCTTTAAGATTCAGCACTTTTACTTTCTGTTCTCTTTAATTTACTGCAATTCTCCCCTCTCCTTTTACAATTCATGCAATTTAGCTTCTGTCAATTACAAATCACTCAAATCAACTCTTGTTTGCTTGACTAAATCAACCACTAAACTAAAATTGATCAATCCTTCAATCCCTGTGGGATCGACCTCACTCTAAGTGAGTTATTACTACTAGATGCGACCTGCTACACTTGTTCTTCGATTTGAATGGATTAGTGGATTTTTCTTCTTCTTGTAAACCATTTT
The DNA here is from genome assembly GCF_014773155.1 of Arachis stenosperma. Taxonomy (NCBI): domain Eukaryota; kingdom Viridiplantae; phylum Streptophyta; class Magnoliopsida; order Fabales; family Fabaceae; genus Arachis; species Arachis stenosperma. The sequence continues at coordinate 8,104,836 of NC_080386.1, read as the reverse complement.
AAATGCTTGGATAATCGTTTTCAGTGGGAAAAAGAAGTGACTATTGCTTATTTGCTTGGTTTCTATTTTTTTCGGTACTATATATTTCTCATTTTTTGGTTTGGGTGTTTTGAAAAAAAAAGTTACAACTCAGCTTGGTCTTGGTTGAATTTATATTTAGTGTGAATTTAGTGTTCAAGTAGTATGTACAGATGTTCGAATGAGATTTTATTTGAATTTGTTGAACAAGTGGATGCTTATTCTTCTTTTAAACCGTTTTATATGTGTGAATATGTGGTTTCAACTGATTTATTAGGTGCACTGGTGATAATTTAGAAAATTTGATAGTTGTTCATTAAGAATTAAGTAGGATGTTCATTTTGCCATGTATGTGGTTGGTTCTTTTATATGAGAAGTTAATGTTTATGTGATTTAGTACCATTGCTCTGTTACTTCAATTGCTAGCTTCGGCATGCACATGCTCCGCATGTTTATTTTGTTATGTGCTCTGGAATTGATTTAGTTTAATTATGCTTGAATAGAAATTGGGTTTGATTTGAGTCATTTAGACCGGATGCACAGGAGATATTTTGATCAATGAATTGGTTGTCACTAAAGCACTAAGGAAGATGTTCATTTTACCTTGTATGTGGATGTTCATTATACTTTGTATGTGGATGTTTTTCTGAGTTATGTCATTGGTCTTTTGCTTGGTTTTCTATGTAGTTTGGGAGTTAATTAAATAATTAGTTAAAACTTAGTTTAATTATACTTGAATTTACCTAATTAAATTTGGTATAATAGTATGAATCCAGTATATTTTTCTAATTATATTGTGTGGTTATTCTATTACTCGTTGGATGTTTGATTTCGAATTATACTGTACGTTCCGATTGTGTGAAACTAACCCATTGTCGGTTCTTAACAGCACCAGACACGAATGAAGACCATGATTTAATGGGCTAAAGGATTATCTACAAAAAAGACTGACAAGGAAGGAAAACATCAGCAGAAGAAAGATGTCCAGTACAATTCAAATGCATGTTTTATTTGTCGAATAATTGGAGTTTCTTTATATAGACATACTATGATGTTTTTCTGGTAGAAATTTATAGATGCTTTTTTTAATTTTGATGTTTCTATTCAAGCAAACTTAATGTTTACAGGAATCGTATTTCTATCCCTAATTTCCAAACCATAAAACAAAAGAAACATGCGAAGCATGTGCATACAAAATCCAAGAAATCAAGTAAAGGACAATCGGCATACCCAAAATAAACATCCACTTTAGAAAGAAAAAAAACTATCTGCATACAATATAAAATAAACATCTGCATTAGTTGATAAGAAACAACTAACGAATTGACCAAAAATACCACTCATGCACTATGTTTAAATGGCGTAACTAAAACCCAACTTGAATTTATTCAAAATTAAACTAAATCTAATCCAACCCACATAACAAAAGAAACTTGCGGGCTATGTGCATGCAGAATCCAAAAAATCAAGTAAAAGACAAATGGTATATCCAAAATAACCATCCACTTTAGAATGGAAAGAATCATCCCTAATCATAATAAAATGAACATCCACCTTAGTCTAAATGACTTAACTCAAACCCAACTTGAAAACGAGTTAAATTATTTTTACAATCAATTTTGTTTTAAGCATTTTCATCTATTCCAATCTTTACAAGTTTTTTTCCTTAAAAAAAGGGGTCATTTTCAATGTTAAGGCATGATTTGTGGTGTAACAAGGAGCATAAACTTCAAATTGTAACCCGTTTATTCATTCAAAAGTGAATTAGTCAGAACAATATTTCTTAATGACTTATAACATATTCATATTATGTAAAATAAATAAATTACTACCATTTAAATGTGAAATAATAAATTTGATCCTACACATTCAATATTATAGAGAACAAGATAATAAAGGTAATCAAAGATAAATTTAAATAAGATAACCATTACCAAAATAATTGCATGATTTCTTTCTAAATTACTTTAAAGTTTTGAGCCTCATAAATAGATAAAATTAAAAACATAATTTTGCTCTGATATCAGTTCACTCAACATGAACTATATAGCCAAGTTCCACAATGAATTGGCATTACCACAAACTACATGAGTACAAAAGCTATAATTGAAATAATTTTTTGGTTAGCAATCACTATCTAAAATAATAATATAACAAATCCTTAAGAGTAAGAGCCACTTAATCCTAAACACAATTGTACATCATAAAAAATATTGAGAATCAAAACTCGATACATCAACTTTCATCTGTACAACATAAGCACAAACTACAACTCATAAGAAACTCATTCAAAAGCTATTTTTCAAATGTTTTCTTCCACTTCTTGTTTGCTTTTTCCTCTGCAAATGTACAATACCAAAAAAATCCAAAATCTTCAACATGAAATATGAAAAACACAAAAAAAAATATTCAAAAATTACGAAATAAAAACATCCAAAATATACAAAACGAAACATCCAAACTATTAAATTTTGGCCCAAGAACAAGTCATTGCAAGCAAGCTTCCATCATTGAATTCTTGAAGAAATATGCAGCAACACAAACAATAACAATAAACACTAATAATAATGAACCAACATCTTCTTTAAAACTAATTCCAACAAGTCATCAAATTCAAAATAGTTTTAGGTTATGTTTAGTTCCACTATTATCAGCAAAAAATCCTGGCTCCATGAGTGACACATTATTACAAGTACATTCTTCTTCCACCCATTCTACTAGTTTTTCTTGTCATGAAAGTAAATATCTTAATAATTTAAAAAGAAACATCTATTTAGCTATTGAATGCAGTGATCCAAGAAGATGCAATTGCGAGGGGAGGAAGGCTGCGGCGGTGAACTCCGAATTGCGAGTGAAAGGGAAATGCAGTAGTGGCAGTGCTGCGAATCACAACAGGGAGGGCGCTGCGGTGGTTGGCAAGGCTACGAAACATCCAAAAATATATTCCAAAATTTGTAAAACCTACAAAGTTACTAAATAATTAGCCAATAAATTAATTATTAACCCAAAAAATTAGTTAATGGAATTTTATAAGTTTAATGAGGTAGAGCTAACTAAAATAAGAATTTTGACACCAATTTTAAAGATTTCGGCCCAAGATTGGGCCGAACGGCCGAACTGAACCCGTATTGGGACCAAGGCCCAAGCCCACTTATATCACCCACACTTAAATAGCCAACTATCAACCTCCCTCCCCTTCATTCTTGGCATTCATGTTGAATTGAAGAGAGGTGTGAGGTGAGGGTTTCATGTCTACTTCCAAATTCAATCTTCCATAACTTTCAATCCGAAACTCTGATTGACGAGCTGTTTACGGCCATGCGTTCGTCTTGGAGTCCTCTTCAATTATATCTAAACAAAGTGGTAATATACTTTGTAATTTGTACCCAGTTTTTGTTCCCCTTTCTATTTCGTATTTTTGTATGTTTATTGAGTGATTTTGATGATTTTGGTGGTTTAGGTGTAATCTAACATTGGATAATTGTTGGATTTTATCCCAATCATCAATGGATAAGGTAAGTAAACTCTAAACCCTTGTAGTTTGCCCAATTAAGTGTGTCCTTGTGCCAAGTTATTGAATTATAAGAACTAGTTAAATTTATGTTGAATTAGAGTTGAATTTGTTAAATTGGAGCTCTTGGTACAAACCTTTGGCGGCTGGAATCATTGGGTGTGAATTGGAGTCTTTGAAGCTTGAATTTTGTTGGTTTTGTGCTTAGGGAGGAATCGGTCAAGCTATGGTTTCGGTTTCCTATATCTAAAATATAATGTATTGTGAAAACTTAGGTTAGTGACTGATGCGAGAAATCTGTATCGCTACAAATTTCTTTCGGCAAGTATACCGAATTATCATCAAGTAAAAACTCACAGTAGAGTGAGATTGAATCCCATAGGAATTGATTGGTTGAGCAACTTTAATCAGAGAAATGTTCTAGTTGAACTAACCAGAATTGGATTGAGATTTGCAGAAATTTAAATGACGAAAAAGTAAATAGCTGAATGTAAATGGTAGAAAGTAAATTGTAGAAAAGTAAATGGGAATAGGGATAATGAACATCAAAGTAAATAGCAGAATATAGAGAATAGGAAGATAATAATGGGGAAGCTCATTAGGTTCAAGAGATGTTGTGTTCTCCGGATCAAATTCATTCACATCCTTTCCTCAATCCATGCAACTCATTGATCTCTTGGGAATCTTAGGTGATTGAATCCCAATTCCTTGGTAATTCAATCTCTCTAAACTTGAACAATTTCCCAATTCCTTGATCTAACTTCTCATAGGAAGAGATGAAGTACGATCACTGATTATACCACATGCCTTTCTAGAAAAAAAGTATCGAGAGGATTATATGTCACTATATCCACCCAACCCCCAATCTAGTCCAACATGAGAAAGCATTTCTAGCATGATTTCCTCATTCCTCTTCCAAGGTTCCGAGAAAATCCAAGTATGAACAATTTCTCTTCCGAGACAATTGTTCAATTAGATAAAGATCGAAAGCTTTCAAGCAAATCAAAGAGAATGGAAAGAAGAAGAATAAAGAGAACTATGATTGATCCATTGAATTACAACAAAGCTCCTGATGAGCGGATAATTTATACGCTTTTTGGCATTGTTTTTAGGTAGTTTTTAGTATGATCTAGTTACTTTTAGGGATGTTTTCATTAGTTTTTATGTTAAATTCACATTTCTGGACTTTACTAGGAGTTTGTGTGTTTTTCTGTGATTTCAGGTAATTTCTGGCTGAAATTGAGGGACTTGAGCAAAACTCTGAAAAGGGCTGACAAAAGGACTGCTGATGCTGTTGGAATCTGACCTCCCTGCACTCGAAATGGATTTTCTGGAGCTACAGAACTCCAAATGGCGCGCTCTCAACGGCGTTGGAAAGTAGACATCTAGAGCTTTCTAGCAATATATAATAGTCCATACTTTATTCGGAAATTGACGACGTAACTTGGCGTTGAACGCCAAGTACATGCTGCTGTCTAGAGTTAAACGCCAGAAACACGTCATGATCCGGAGTTGAACGCCCAAAACACGTTATAACTTGGAGTTCAACTCCAAGAAAAGCCTCAGCTCGTGGATAGACCAAGCTCAGCCCAAACATACACCAAGTGGGCCCCGGAAGTGGATTTATGCATCAATTACTTACTTCTGTAAACCCTAGTAGCTAGTTTATTATAAATAGAACTCTTTACTATCATATTATCATCTTGGGACGATTAGTTCTCAGATCATGGGAGCTGGCCATTCGGCCATGCCTGAACCTCTCTCACTTATGTATTTTCAACGGTGGAGTTTCTACATGGTGCGCGAAATTGTGAACACTACAACTTCGCACAACTAACCAGCAAGTGCACTGGGTCGTCCAAGTAATACCTTACGTGAGTAAGGGTCGATCCCACGGAGATTGTTGGTATGAAGCAAGCTATGGTCACCTTGTAAATCTCAGTCAGGCAAACTCAAATGGATATGGTGATGAACGCATAAAACATAAAGATAAAGATAGAGATACTTATGTAATTCATTGGTAGGAACTTCAGATAAGCGCATGAAGATGCCTTCCCTTCCGTCTCTCTGCTTTCCTACTGTCTTCATCCAATCCTTCTTACTCCTTTCCATGGCAAGCTTATGCAAGGGTTTCACCGTTGTCAGTGGCTACCTCCCATCCTCTCATTGGAAATGTTCAACGCACCCTGTCACGGCACGGCTATCCATCTGTCGGTTCTCAATCAGGCCGGAATAGAATCCAGTGATTCTTTTGCGTCTGTCACTAACGCCCCGCCTTCAGGAGTTTGAAGCACGTCACAGTCATTCAATCATTGAATCCTACTCAGAATACCACAGACAAGGTTAGACCTTCCGGATTCTCTTGAATGCCGCCATCAGTTCTCGCCTATACCACGAAGACTCTGATCTCACGGAATGGCTGGCTCGTTTGTCAGGCGAGCACTCGGTTGTCAGGCGATCAACTATGCATCGTGTTATCAGGAATCCAAGAGATATTCACTAGAGCTTTGATTGCTTGTAGAACAAGAGTGGTTGTCAGTCACCTTGTTCATGAGTGAGAATGATGATGAGTGTCACGGATCATCACATTCATCAAGTTGAAGAACAAGTGATATCTTGGACAAAGAACAAGCGGAATTGAATAGAAGAACAATAGTAATTGCATTAATACTCGAGGTACAGCAGAGCTCCACACCTTAATCTATGGTGTGTAGAAACTCCACCGTTGAAAATACATAAGAACAAGGTCTAGGCATGGCCGTGAGGCCAGCCTCCCAATGATCTAAGAACTAGATGTCCAAAGATGAAAATACAATAGTGAAAGGTCCTATTTATAAGAAACTAGTAGCCTAAGGTTTACAGAGATGAGTAAATGACATAAAAATCCACTTCCGGGCCCACTTGGTGTGTGCTTGGGCTGAGCAATGAAGCAATTTCGTGTAGAGACTCTTCTTGGAGTTAAACGCCAGCTTTTATGCCAGTTTGGGCGTTTAACTCCCATTTAGGTGCCAGTTCCGGCGTTTAACGCTGGAATTTCTGAGGGTGACTTTGAACGCCGGTTTGGGTCATCAAATCTTGGGCAAAGTATGGACTATCATATATTGCTGGAAAGCCCAGGATGTCTACTTTCCAACGCCGTTGAGAGCGCGCCAATTGGGCTTCTGTAGCTCCAGAAAATCCACTTCGAGTGCAGGGAGGTCAGAATCCAACAGCATCTGCAGTCCTTTTTAGTCTCTGAATCAGATTTTTGCTCAGGTCCCTCAATTTCAGCCAGAAAATACCTGAAATCACAGAAAAACACACAAACTCATAGTAAAGTCCAGAAAAGTGATTTTTAACTAAAAACTAATAAAAATATACTAAAAACTAACTAGATTATACCAAAAACATACTAAAAACAATGCCAAAAAGTGTATAAATTATCCGCTCATCACAACACCAAACTTAAATTGTTGCTTGTCCTCAAGCAACTGAAAATCAAATAAGATAAAAAGAAGAGAATATACTATAGACTCCAAATTATCAATGAAACTTAGCTCCAAATTAGATGAGCGGGACTAGTAGCTTTTTGCCTCCGAACAGTTTTGGCATCTCACTTTATCCTTTGAAATTCAGAATGATTGGCTTCTTTAGGAACTCAGAATCCAGATAGTGTTATTGATTCTCTTAGTTAAGTATGATGATTCTTGAACACAGCTACTTATTGAGTCTTGGCCGTGGCCCAAAGCACTCTGTCTTCCAGTATTACCACCGGATACATACATGCCACAGACACATAATTGGGTGAACCTTTTCAGATTGTGACTCAGCTTTGCTAAAGTCCCCAATTAGAGGTGTCCAGGGTTCTTAAGCACACTCTTTTTGCCTTGGATCACAACTTTATTTCTTTCTTTTTCTTTTCTTTTTCTTTCTCCCCTTTTTTTTTCGTTTTTCTTCTTTTTTTTTTTTTTGTATTCACTGCTTTTTCTTGCTTCAAGAATCATTTTTATGATTTTTCAGATCCTCAGTAACATGTCTCCTTTTTCATCATTCTTTCAAGAGCCAATAATTTTAACATTCATGAACCACAAATTCAAAAGACATATGCACTGTTTAAGCATACATTCAGAAACAAAAGTATTGCCACCACATCAAACTAATTAAGCTAGTTTTAAGGATGAATTCGAAATCCTGTACTTCTTGTTCTTTTGTGATTAAAAAATTTTTCATTTAAGAAAGGTGATGGATTCATAGGACATTCATAACTTTAAGGCATAGACACTAAGACACTAATGATCATAAGACACAAACATGGACAAACATAAGCATAAAAAATTCGAAAAACAGAAGAATAAAGAACAAGGAGATTAAAGAACGGGTCCACCTTAGTGATGGCGGCTTGTTCTTCCTCTTGAAGGTCTTATGGAGTGCTTGAGCTCCTCAATGTTTCTTCCTTGTCTTTGTTGCTCCTCTCTCATGATTCTTTGATCTTCTCTAATTTCATGGAGGAGAATGGAGTGTTCTTGGTGCTCCACCCTTAGTTGTCCCATGTTGGAACTCAATTCTCCTAGGGAGGTGTTAATTTGCTCCCAATAGTCTTGTGGAGGAAAGTGCATCCCTTGAGGCATCTCAGGGATCTCATGATGAGAGGGGTCTCTTGTTTACTCCATCTTTTTCTTAGTGATGGACTTGTGGTCATGCCTTCTCAGTTGAACCGGCTTCCCTCTTGAGTTTCTCTTCTATTGAGCGCCCTCTTCACAAATGTTTATGAGGACTTGGTCCAACCTTTGATCAAAGTTGACCCTTCTTCATGGCCACAACTTCATAGAAGTGGTCTTAATGCACCCTTGAGATGAATCTCTCCATCTCCCATGACTCGGAGGTGAAAGCTTTTGCCTTCCCTTTCCTCTTTCTAGAGGTTTCTCCGGCCTTGGATGCCATAAATGGTTATGGAAAAACAAAAAGCAATGCTTTTACCACACCAAACTTAAAAGGTTTGCTCGTCCTCGAGCAAAAGAAGAAAGAAGAGAGTAGAAGAAGAAGGAATGAGGAAGAAGGGAATGGCTTTGTGTTTCGGCCATTATGGGGGAGAAGTGGTGTTTAGGTTGTGTGAAAATGAAGGGGTGAAGAAGGGTATATATAGGAGAGGGGGAAGGGTAGAGTTCGGTCAAGTGAGGGTGGGTTTGGGTGGGAAAGTGGTTTGAATTTGAATGGTGAGGTAGGTGGGGTTTTATGAAGGATGGATGTGAGTGGTGAAGAGAAAGAATGGATTTGATAGGTGAAGGGTTTTTGGAGAAGAGGTATTGAGGTAATTGGTGAATGAGTGAAGAAGAGAGAGAGTGGTGGGGTTAGTGGGGATCCTGTGGGGTCCACAGATCCTGATGTGTCAAGGAAAAGTCATCCCTGCACCAAATGGCATGCAAAATCACGTTTTGTGCCATTTCTGGCGTTAAACGCCGGGCTGGTGCCCATTTCTGGCGTTTAACGCCAGCTTCTTGCCCCTTTCTGGCGTTTAACGCCAGTCTGGTGCCCCTTTCTGGCGTTAAACGCCCAAAATGGTGCCAGACTGGGCGTTAAACGCCCAACTGCTAGCCTCACTGGCGTTTAAACGCCAGTGGGTTCTTCCTCCAGGGTGTGCTGTTTTTCTTCCTGTTTTTCATTCTGTTTTTGCTTTTTCAATTGATTTTGTGTCTTCTTATGATCATCAACCTACAAAAAAACATAAAATAACAAAAGAAAATAGTCAAAATATAACATTGGGTTGCCTCCCAACAAGCGCTTCTTTAATGTCAGTAGCTTGACAGATGGCTCTCATGGAGCCTCACAAATGATCAGAGCAATGTGGGAACCTCCCAACACCAAACTTAGAGTTTGAATGTGGGGGTTCAACACCAAACTTAGAGTTTGGTTGTGGCCTCCCAACACCAAACTTAGAGTTTGACTGTGGGGGCTCTGTTTGGCTCTGTTTTGAGAGAAGCTCTTCATGCTTCCTCTCCATGATGACAGAGGGATATCCTTGAGCCTTAAACACAAAGGATTCTTCATTCACTTGAATGATCAGTTCGCCTCTATCAACATCAATCACAGCCTTTGCTGTGGCTAGGAAGGGTCTGCCAAGGATGATGGTTTCATCCATGCACTTCCCAGTCTCTAGGACTATGAAATCAGCAGGGATGTAATGGTCTTCAACTTTAACCAGAACGTCCTCTACAAGTCCATAGGCTTGTTTTCTTGAGTTGTCTGCCATCTCTAGTGAGATTTTTGCAGCTTGCACCTCAAAGATCCCTAGCTTCTCCATTACAGAGAGGGGCATGAGGTTTACACTTGACCCTAAGTCACACAAGGCCTTCTTGAAGGTCATGGTGCCTATAGTACAAGGTATTGAAAACTTCCCAGGATCCTGCCTCTTTTGAGGCAGTTTCTGCCTAGACAAGTCATCCAGTTCTTTGGTGAGCAAAGGAGGTTCATTCTCCCAAGTCTCATTTCCAAATAACTTGTCATTTAGCTTCATGATTGCTCCAAGGTATTTAGCAACTTGCTCTTCAGTGACATACTCATCCTCTTCAGAGGAAGAATACTCATCAGAGCTCATAAAAGGCAGAAGTAAGTCCAATGGAATCTCTATGGTCTCATTTTGAGCCTCAGATTCCCATGGTTCCTCATTGGGGAACTCAGTGGAGGCTAGTGCACGCCCATTGAGGTCTTCCTCAGTGGCGTTCACTTCCTCTCCTTCCTCTCCAAATTCGGCCATGTTGATGGCCTTGCACTCTCCTTTTGGATTTTCTTCTGTGTTGCTTGGAAGAGTACTTGGAGGGAGTTCAGTAATTTTCTTGCTCAGCTGTCCCACTTGTGCTTCCAAATTCCTAATGGAAGACCTTGTTTCAGTCATGAAACTTTGAGTGGTTTTGATTAGATTAGAGACCATGGTTGCTAAGTCAGAGGGGTTCTGCCTAGAATTCTCTGTCTGTTACTGAGAAGATGATGGAAAAGGCTTGCCATTGCTAAACCTGTTTCTTCCACCATTATTGTTGAAACCTTGTTGAGGTCTCTCTTGATTCTTCCATGAGAAATTTGGGTGATTTCTCCATGAAGAATTATAGGTGTTTCCATAGGGTTCTCCTAGGTAATTCACCTCTTCCATTGAAGGGTTCTCAGGATCATAAGCTTCTTCTTCAGATGAAGCATCCTTAGTACTGCTTGGTGCATTTTGCATTCCAGACAGACTTTGAGAAATCAAATTGACTTGTTGAGTCAATATTTTATTCTGAGCCAATATGGCATTCAGAGTATCAATCTCAAGAACTCCTTTCTTCTGATTGGTCCCATTGTTCACAGGATTCCTTTCAGAAGTGTACATGAATTGGTTATTTGCAACCATTTCAATTAGCTCTTGAGCTTCTGTAGGCGTCTTCTTCAAATGAAGAGATCCTCCAGCAGAGCTATCCAAAGACATCTTGGATAGTTCAGAGAGACCATCATAGAAAATGCCTATGATGCTCCATTCAGAAAGCATGTCAGAAGGACATTTTTTGATCAATTGTTTGTATCTTTCACAAGCTTCATAGAGGGATTCACCATCCTTCTGTCTGAAGGTTTGGACTTCCACTCTAAGCTTACTTAATTTTTGAGATGGAAAGAACTTTGCCAAGAAGGCATTGACTAGCTTTTCCCAAGAGTCCAGGCTTTCTTTAGGTTGAGAGTCCAACCATATTCTAGCTCTGTCTCTTACAGCAAAAGGGAATAGCATCAGTCTGTAGACCTCAGGGTCAACCCCATTAGTCTTGACTGTGTCACAGATTTGCAAGAATTCAGCTAAGAACTGATGAGGATCTTCCAATGGAAGTCCATGGAACTTGCAATTCTGTTGCATTAGAGAAACTAATTGAGGCTTAAGCTCAAAGTTGTTTGCTCCAATGGCAGGGATAGAGATGCTTCTCCCATAGAAGTCGGGAGTAGGTGCAGTAAAGTCACCCAGCACCTTCCTTGCATTGTTGGCATTGTTGTTATTTTCGACTGCCATGAGTTTTTCTTCTTTGAAGAATTCGGTCAGGTCCTCAACAGAGAGTTGTGCCTTAGCTTCTCTTAGCTTTCGCTTCAAGGTCCTTTCAGGTTCAGGGTCAGCTTCAACAAGAATGCCTTTGTCTTTGTTCCTGCTCATATGAAGAAGAAGAGAACAAGAAAATATGGAATCCTCTATGTCACAGTATAGAGATTCCTTGAGGTGTCAGAGGAAAAGAAAAATGGAAGACAGAGGTAGAAAATTCGAACTTATCAAAGAAGATGGAGTTCGAATTTTGCATTAAGGAATAGTGTTAGTCCATAAATAGAAGGATGTGAGAAGAGGGGAAGTAATTTTCGAAAATTAAGTAAAAGATTTTGAAAACATTTTGAAAAACACTAATTAATTTTCGAAAATAAGAGTGGGAAAGAAATCAAGTGATTTTTGAAAAAGATTTTGAAATTAGAAATCAAAAAGATTTGATTGAAAACTGTTTTGAAAAAGATGAGGTTAAGAAGATATGATTTGTTTTTTTAAAAAAATATGTGATTGAAAAGATATGATTTGAAAACAATTTTAAAAAGATTTGATTTTAAAAATTAATGACTTGCCTAACAAGAAAAGATATGATTCAAACATTAAACCTTTCTCAATAGAAAAGGCAACATACTTGAAATGTTCAATCAAATCATTAATTGTTAGCAAGTATCTTTGAAAAAGGAAAGAAATTGATTTTGAAAACATTTGATTGAAAAGATATGATTTGAAAAAGATTTGATTTTGAAAAACTTTGAAAACTTGAAAAAAAATTGATTTTGAAAACAAAATCCTCCCCCTTGTGCCATCCTGGCGTTAAACGCCCAGAATGGTGCACATTCTGGCGTTTAACGCCCAAACTACTACCCTTTTGGGCGTTAAACGCCCAGCCAGGCACCCTGGCTGGCGTTTAAACGCCAGTCTGTCTTCTTCACTGGGCATTTTTGAATGCCTAGCTTTTTCTGTGTGATTCCTCTGCAGTATGTTCTGAATCTTCAATTCTCTGTATTATTGACTTGAAAAGACACAAATTAAAAATATTTTTGGATTTTTAATAATAAGGAATAATCAAAATGCAACTAAAATCAAATAATAATGCATGCAAGACACCAAACTTAGCAGTTTGTATACCATTGACACTAACAAAATGAGAATGCATATAATAAAACACTCAAGTCAATAGAATTCAAAGATCAAAACAAGGAAATCATCAAGAACAACTTGAAGATCAATGAGGACACATGCATGAATGCAATAAAAACAGAAACATGCAATTGATACTAAACTTAAGATGAGACTCTAGACTCAAACAAGACATATTTTTGGATTTTATGATTTTGTAATTTTTTTTTTTGTGCTTTTTCGAAAATTAAGTGAAAAGGAAAATAAAGGTATCAAAATTCTTAATGAGAATTCCAGGAATCATGCAATGTTAGTCTAAAGCTTTAGTCTAAAGGAATTAGACATGGCCGGCCAAGCTTCAGCAGGACATTGCATTCAAGAGCTAAATTGATGAGAATCAATCAGCTTTGGTGATGATAAGAACATCACCCTGAAACACTAGAATTCATTCTTAAGAACTCTGAAGAAAAATACCTAATCTAAGCAACAAGATGAACCGTCAGTTGTCCATACTCGAACAATCCCCGGCAACGGCGCCAAAAACTTGGTGCGCGAAATTGTGAACACTACAACTTCGCACAACTAACCAGCAAGTGCACTGGGTCGTCCAAGTAATACCTTACGTGAGTAAGGGTCGATCCCACGGAGATTGTTGGTATGAAGCAAGCTATGGTCACCTTGTAAATCTCAGTCAGGCAAACTCAAATGGATATGGTGATGAACGCATAAAACATAAAGATAAAGATAGAGATACTTATGTAATTCATTGGTAGGAACTTCAGATAAGCGCATGAAGATGCCTTCCCTTCCGTCTCTCTACTTTCCTACTGTCTTCATCCAATCCTTCTTACTCCTTTCCATGGCAAGCTTATGCAAGGGTTTCACCGTTGTCAGTGGCTACCTCCCATCCTCTCATTGGAAATGTTCAACGCACCCTGTCACGGCACGGCTATCCATCTGTCGGTTCTCAATCAGGCCGGAATAGAATCCAGTGATTCTTTTGCGTCTGTCACTAACGCCCCGCCTTCAGGAGTTTGAAGCACGTCACAGTCATTCAATCATTAAATCCTACTCAGAATACCACAGACAAGGTTAGACCTTCCGGATTCTCTTGAATGCCGCCATCAGTTCTCGCCTATACCACGAAGACTCTGATATCACGGAATGGCTGGCTCGTTTGTCAGGCGAGCACTCGGTTGTCAGGCGATCAACCATGCATCGTGTTATCAGGAATCCAAGAGATATTCACTAGAGCTTTGATTGCTTGTAGAACAAGAGTGGTTGTCAGTCACCTTGTTCATGAGTGAGAATGATGATGAGTGTCACGGATCATCACATTCATCAAGTTGAAGAACAAGTGATATCTTGGACAAAGAACAAGCGGAATTGAATAGAAGAACAATAGTAATTGCATTAATACTCGAGGTACAGCAGAGCTCCACACCTTAATCTATGGTGTGTAGAAACTCCACCGTTGAAAATACATAAGAACAAGGTCTAGGCATGGCCGTGAGGCCAGCCTCCCAATGATCTAAGAACTAGATGTCTAAAGATGAAAATACAATAGTGAAAGGTCCTATTTATAAGAAACTAGTAGCCTAAGGTTTACAGAGATGAGTAAATGACATAAAAATCCACTTCCGGGCCCACTTGGTGTGTGCTTGGGCTGAGCAATGAAGCAATTTCGTGTAGAGACTCTTCTTGGAGTTAAACGCCAGCTTTTATGCCAGTTTGGGCGTTTAACTCCCATTTAGGTGCCAGTTCCGGCGTTTAACGCTGAAATTTCTGAGGGTGACTTTGAACGCCGGTTTGGGCCATCAAATCTTGGGCAAAGTATGGACTATCATATATTGCTGGAAAGCCCAGGATGTCTACTTTTCAACGCCGTTGAGAGCGCGCCAATTGGGCTTCTGTAGCTCCAGAAAATCCACTTCGAGTGCAGGGAGGTCAGAATCCAACAGCATCTGCAGTCCTTTTTAGTCTCTGAATCAGATTTTTGCTCAGGTCCCTCAATTTCAGCCAGAAAATACCTGAAATCACAGAAAAACACACAAACTCATAGTAAAGTCCAGAAAAGTGATTTTTAACTAAAAACTAATAAAAATATACTAAAAACTAACTAGATTATACCAAAAACATACTAAAAACAATGCCAAAAAGTGTATAAATTATCCGCTCATCACTACACACCATAGATTAAGGGTGTGGAGCTCTGCTGTACCTCAAGTTTCAATGCAATTACTATTATTTTCTATCCAAATCAATTTTATTCTTAATCCAAGATATACGTTGCACTTCAACTTGATGAATGTGATGATCCGTGACACTCATCATCATTCTCACCTATGAACGCGCGTGACTGACAACCACTTCCGTTCTACCTTAGGCCGGGCGCATATCTCTTAGATTCCCCAACAGAATCTTCGTGATATAAGCTAGATAGATGGCGGCATTCATGAGGATCCGGAAAGTCTAAACCTTGTCTATGGTATTCCGAGAAGGATTCTGGGATTGAATGATTGTGACGAGCTTCAAACTCCTGAAGGCTGGGCATGATGACAAACGCAAAAGAATCAAGGGATTCTATTCCAACCTGATTGAGAACCGACAGATGATTAGCCGTGCTGTGACAGAGCATTTGGACCTTTTTCACTGAGAGGATGGGATGTAGCCATTGACAACGGTGATGCCCTACAAATAGCTTGCCATGGAAAGGAGTAAGAAGAATTGGATGAAAGCAGCAGGAAAGCAGAGATTCAAGAGGAGCACAGCATCTTCATACGCCTATCTGAAATTCCCACCATTGAATTACATAAGTATTTCTATCCTACTTTATTTTCTTATTTATCCAATTTTATTACATTTGACCCTATGATTCCACTTAACTGAGATCTACAAGATGACCATAGCTTGCTTCATACCAACAATCTCCGTGGGATCGACCCTTACTTACGTAAGGTATTACTTGGACGACCCAGTGCACTTGCTGGTTAGTTGTAAAGTGGGGTTTAGTTGATCATGGCTCTAGGAATTGAAAATGGAAATGTAAGGTGCATTTCGAACAAACTAAATTATAGAGAAGAGTAAAATGGTGAGTGTTTATAATCTTGGATCCCCCAGGTCCCAATCCCTTTTCTAGTTCAAAACTACTCCTATATATAATACTTCTCTTATCTTCAGTTGAGTCTGCAAGTATCTGAATGTGGGCCCTTGGCCTTAGTTGAAGCAGTTAGCAAACTCATTGGGCTTTGCTCAGCTTGCTGGAGGAGTTTAAGCTAGGCAGTAGTCACGTTAGTTAGGCCGTTAGTGTGAGTAACGTGATGTGCAAATTCCTGGCTCGAAGACGTTAGTGACACCAACGTGGTCACTAACGTCCCATAGTCCCTTAGAATCACGTTAACCCAGCCATTAGTGGCACTGACGTGGCCACTAACGGCACCACTTTTGCCTTAAGCCCATGTTAATGCCCACGTTAGTGGCATTAACGTGGCCTTCCTTGTTCTTCGATCACATTACTGGTGTTAACTTCACCACTAACATCCCAAGCTGCCCCTTCTTCCACGTTAATGGCTCACGTTAGTGGCACTAACGTGGCCATTAATATGGCTCTTTCTTCCTTTCGCTCACATTAATGGTGTTAACTTCACCATTAACGTCCCAAGCTGCCCTCTTCTCCCACGTTAGTGGCATTAGCTCAGCTACTAACGTGGCTCATTCTCCTTTTGCCCATGTTAGTGGCACTAACGTGCGTCTTCTCTACTTCTTCTTACCAAAAATCAATCAAACAATTTGCATCAAATCCTTGCTCTAATCATAAGATAATGCATCATTCATTACATCATTCAATCCTTGCATTATTCTCATGAAAATATTTAGAATTCACAATGTTTGATTGAGTCAAGATATGAACACATACTCAACAAAATACTTGCTTATTGCCTAAGAAAATGCATAAAACTAACCTAAAATATACTCAAAATGGCTTGTAAAACTAGCCAAGATGCCCTGGCATCACAACACCAAACTTAAATCTTGCTTGTCCTAAAGCAAGTAATAGAACATAAGAAGAATGAATGAAAATACAGGATATGAGTCCTTATTAAGAGAATTTAAAACCTTGGTTTATGGAGTTTCATGCATGACAACTTAGGTTCATCTTCTTGCTGGTTTCTAGGCCATAATATGCTCTTAAATACTCACTCTATTTCCTTCTATGAGACTCTTATTCTTGATCCTTAACTTAGCTTTATTTTTGTTTTTGTTTTCTTTTTTTCTTTAGAAGCTTATTACTTTATTTAGCTAAGTGCTCTGTGTTGAGGCAACTCTTTATGATAAGCTTTCAGCCAACACTCTCGAACCAGTTGGTTCAAGGTGTTAAGTGTTGAAACACCCCTGAGGACTTACTTACTCAAGCCTCTCCTCAGTACATACACACCACAGGCACATGGTTTGTTATTCATTCCTGAGACATTGATGCCCAACACCTCTTTGGGTCACTAAATGTGTTGTGACAAGGTTGCTCTTGATAGTGGACTTTCAGTTAATAATCCTTGGTTAGTTAACCCAAGTTATCAAGTGATGAAGCACTCCTCAGAACCTAATCATACAAGCATATCCTTTCACAAAAACACCACATACACATGTCTTATGGCTCAAACTATTGGTGCCTAGCTTTATTGCTTGCTCCTTTCTTTCTTCTTCATTTTCTTTTTCTTTTCAGGATCATTTTATTCATCTAAGTCTCATAGAATGCACATTAAGCTCATATTGCAAGAGATACTTTAGCTTCCTACCTTGTTGATGAACCAACTTAGCTAGCAAATACCACTACGATCACTAGGACTTTATTCTGCAAACTTGGACTTCACTCTTCTTTTTCACAACATTTTCTTACAATTCCTTTTATTAAACTTAAGAACCAAGCATACAACTTAAGATATGATGCAGTGGCCTAAGCATCTAAGCTAGCAAGCTAAAGATAGACTTAAATGAAACTGAATGCAAACAACTGAATTGAAATTCATAAACTAAATATGGAGGCATGTTCTGTTACATACATGCATTTCCTTATTTAAAGCTAGAAAAAGAAACTCTACCACCTTGTTTATCATTTGCCTTGTTCATGTCACTCCACTTATTTGTCCTTTTTCTTTGTTGTTCCTTCTTTTTGACCGCTTGTACCTCCTTGCCCTTGTGCCATTCTTGCCTTCTTCCAATCCTCTAATGCTTTTCTCACTGATTCATGGCTCTGTTATGATCTTTCTTTCTCTAATCGTGCTAACTCATCGTGAACTTCTTCATATCTTCTGATTCCTGGATTCAGCACAAGTAGCTGCCCAACCAAGTAGCCGAGCCTAGCTTGAGTGTTTATATCATACCCAGCTCTACTTAGATAAATTCTTTCTTGAAATGCTCTGTACTCATTAATAAAGCTTTGTGTGACTTGGGATCCAGTATCAATCTGATGCCATTATCTATGATGAGAAAGCTATCTATAGAGGATGTAAAGCCCACAAGAATGTCATTGCAACTAGCTGACAAATCACTCATAATACCCAATAGAGTGGTAGAGAATCTCGTAATCAAGGTGGGCAAGTTCATCTTTTCAACAGATTTTATTATTCTAGACTTAGATGAGGAAAGAAGTGATTCAATCATACTGGGAATACCCTTTCTAGCCACAGCAAGAGCCATCATTGATGTAGAAAAAGGAGAGATGATCTTAAGGGCACACGATGAATAAATAACTCTCAATGTCTTCAAAAAGATACAACTTCCTACTGAAAAGAAAAACTGCATGAGGATTGAGGATGAGGACTTAAATTGGAAGGAGAAGCCAAAGGAACCATCTCTAGAACTCACAAATTCACCCTTGGAAAAGATTCTTGAAACTAAAGAAAAGCAAAATCATCATGAGGACAAAAGAGCTAAGGAAGAATTGCAAACAGAGGTCCCAGAAGTGATCACTAAGATGAAGGCCCCTGACATAAAGCTTGTTGCCAAGAACGGAGAGTCATCAAAGAAAGGGAAGAAAAGTAAGCAAAAGGTTCCTAAAGGGTGGAAGAACAAGAGAATTCCAACTGAAGGGTTCTCAAAGGGAGACAAAGTGAAGTTAATTTACCAACAATTGGAAACACCTCCACATTCTGCTAGATATTACACTATCAGCAAAATCCTTTCACTAGAGCATATGGAAATTATCAATCAAGACACAGGAAGGAAGCTTACAGTGAGAGGAGATAAGCTGAGACATTATGATCATTAGCCACCCTAACTGAGAACTAATGTCAAGCTAGTGACAATAAAAGAACGCTCTATGTGAGACAGCCCATGTTTAGCATTTTTCATTTACTGCTTTAGTGTCAATAATCAATGGTTTTCTAGCATGAATTCAGACTTTTATAAACAAATTTGACAGCTGCATTTGGCATTTTTCATGAAGCATATGATTAATTTCTAAGTTTGGTGTGCATAGAGGCACCCTAAGATGATTTCAAACATGATGATCATATAGACATCTTAGGATATGTACTCAAGCATTTTCTTGAAGTATATAGCCAAACATTAAGTTTGGTGTTCTACATATACTATGGGTATAAATAATAAGAGTCAAATATGTTTTAAGTCTTGGATTTCATGAGAGTTGAGCCATGCTCTGCATCCTTTTTGAATTTATGTTTGAAAGTAGAAAATAAAGTAGTCCTCATAGAGAGTTGAGCCATGTAGTTTGTTCTAATGTTTGTCTTGTTGTTGTGAATAGGAGGACAAGATTAATGGAGAGGGGACAAGGCAAGGAGAGGCTCAGCTATTCTAGAGGAAAAGCAAGTCACATGTTCTTGAAAGTTGCTCATTGGGAAGCACAACCTTACACACATTGGTTGGTTAGGTGTGTCATAAGAACACCTTGATGTCCGAACCTACCAACCTAATAAAGAAGCAATCCTTGTCTTTATTCAATCTTACATGCACACCCTCCATTTTCACTATCTCAAATGCATCTCCTCCATCCATTTCCTCACCATTTTCTTTATAAATAGCCCTCATTGGTTTCAGACCTCATGACTTAACACTACACTTGCTTGCATCCATAATTCCTTTCTTGTATTCCTTTAACCATAAGTCATAACTGTGTGCTCATCTTTGTTCAAACCACTCTTGTTTTCACTTGATCAATCACTTTACTTCATTCTCAAGCTGCACTCTCATTCTCCCTTATACAAGCTACACTAGCCATTCTTCCCCATCCTTTCTTTTCCTTCTATTTGGTCTATTCTAAGCAATCAATGGCAGCCTCATCAAGCTCTAGAAGGAGAAAGGGAAAGGAGCCCGTTGAAGAAACTCCTTTTGATAAATGGAGGTTCAAGTTGGTATTCCATGAGATACAACTTGAATGGATGAGACCTAAAGGAATATTACCAAAGATACCATTCCAACTTCCTGAGGATGAGTGCCAAGAAATCAAAAAGAAGATTGAAAGAAGAAGATGGGAGCTCCTCATCAATCCACTAACAAGAATAAATGCAAATCTTGTTAGAAAATTCTATGCCAACACGGTGAGGTAAGACACAAGCATTGACAACTCTTACAAGAGCTATGTAAGAGGTGTAGAAGTTGATTTTAGTTTAAAGGCCATCATGAAGGTTCTTGGCCTTAGAATAATACCTTTTGAAGAGGCTAGTTATCATGAAAGAGTAAGTGGCGACCCTGATTGTGAGCTAATTGCCAGTGATATTTGTGTAGTTGGGGCTAACTGGGTGAGGGATTCCAATGGAATGCCAAGGTTTCTTAGAAGAGGAGACCTCATCCTAAAAGTCAAGGGATAGTATGAGATTATAAGGAGATCCATCTTACCTAATGTAAACACTTCAGAGGTCAATATCAAGATAGCCACCATGGTGCACTGTAATATGACAGGAGGAGAGATTATAGTCCATGAACTCATAGCCAAGAACATTCAAGAGATATCTAAGAAGAGTGATCCTAACTCTTGGCTCTACTATCCAAGCACCATCCTTCGCCTATGCAAGAAAGCTAAGGTGGTGTATGAGGATGTAGACCCTGATTGATTACACTCGGGCAAGCCAATCACTCCCCAAAGAATGTCATATGTAATTGTTGCCCAAAACCAAAGAAGGCCGCAAAGGAGGAGAAGAAGGGATGAACAACAAGAAGAGGAACACCAAAAAAGGGAGCAGCAAGAGGAACAACAAGCTCCAGTACCAGCCACTATGGACATGAGCCAAATTCAAGAGGCCATTGATGGGCTATCTAGACAATACTTGGATAGTCAAGAGCAACAGAGGAGTCTTCAAATGCAGATGATAGATCAACAGAGTGGGTTTCAATCCCAAATGATAGATGACTAAAGGGAGTTACATATACAACTGATGAAGCAGCAAGAGCAACACAACCAGCTTGGTGAATCTATCAACATGGTAGGAAAAAAGCAAACTCAACAGGAAGAAGCCATCCATAAATTGCTCCATAATCAAGAGCATCAAGATGAACGAATTCAAGAACTGGCTAGGCGATAAAAAGCATGCCTCCGAGCATTCGATGAGATGAGGGTATTTTATGAAGGAAGCCACTTCAACAAAGTAGGGTATCACATAAATACCTAAAGTAAGCTTAACTATTTGGTTGGATATCTACCTTTGCTGAACTCAGAAATCAAAAGATATGAAGAAGTTCATGATGAGATAGCATCCTTAGAAACAGAAAGAGCAAGGCAAAGCGATGAGATTTTGAAGCAAACAATGGAAGAATGGAGGAGGTCAAGGAGAGAAAGTTCAAAGAGAGGAGAATCCAGAAATCCACAGGAGGGAGACCAAGGGGAAGAGAAAAAGAAGAAGAAGAAGAAGAAGAAAGAAAAACAACCTAAGGAATAAGAGGTGGTGTCGCTCCTTGCTCATCAAATTAAATAAGGAAGAACATGCTTCCAATTTCTTCTAGTTTATGAGTTTAACTTTTGTTTAAGTCATTTACATTCTGTTTGCTTTATTTCATGTCATTTTAGCTTGCTAGGCTAAGTGTTGATGCCATTCTATCTTGCTTAAATGTATGCTTTGTTCCCTTTTACTTGAATAAAAGAAAATGTTGTGAAATAAAGAAAGAGTAAAAGTCCATTATAGTAGAAGATAGAATAAGGTTAAGTGGTGGTGCATACTTGAAAACTTAGCAAGTTCACTAATAAAGATGAAGGGTAGAATGTCCTTTAAAGTATGAATTTAGTTGCTTTATATGAAACTTTTGTAAATAAAGATCCTTGGAAGAAAGAAAGAAAAAGAAAGAATGAAAGAAAAGCCAACGTTGGAGGCAAAGTTAGGCCACCAACGGACAGCACCAACGTTGGCAATAAAAAGAAAGAAACAAGGAATAAGTTAGGCACTAATAGCTTGACCCTTAGGATAAATGCATGTAGTGATTTTATACTAGGATCTGCTTGGACGATTAGGTTCTAAGAAGTGTTTTAACACTTGGTAACTTGGGTTAATTAACCTGATATTATCAACCAAAAGTCCACTATCAAGAGCAACCTAACTATAAAGCATTTAATGACCCAAAGAGGTGCTGGGCATCAATGTCTCTAGGTTGAAAGACAAGCCAAGTTCCTGTGGTGTGTATATGTTGAGGGGAGGCTTGAGTTAGTAAGTCTGAGGGGTGCTTCATCACCCAATACCTTGAGCCAACTGGGTTGGGAGTGTTGACTGAAAGCTTACCATAAAGAGCTGCCTCAATACAGAACACTAAGCTTCAAATTAAAGAATAAGTTTCTAGCAAAATAAAAGCAAAAAAGGAAAAAAAGCAAGGATCAAGGAATAAAAAGGTTTTCATAAACGCACCTTAGTCAGTACTTAAAGGGATGTCTCAACCTGGAAACCAATAAGAGTTGAGCTTCAAAGACATCATGCATGAAACCCCATGAACCAAGATTGATTATCCTCCAATAAGGACCTAAACTCTTCTCTGTTTTCATTCATTCTTTCTTATGTTTTACTGCTTGCTTGGGGACAAGCAAGATTTAAGTTTGGTGTTGTGATGCCTAGGCATCTTAGGCTAGATTCACAAGCCTTTTTCATTAGTTTTCATTTGGTTTTATGCACTTTCTTAGGCGATAAGTAAGCATTTGGATGAGAAATGTATGCATGTCTTGATTCAATCAAACATTGTTAATTAGGTGCATTTTCATGAGATTTATGCAAGATCTACTTGATGCAATGAATGATGCATTATCTTATGATTATCATAATACTTTGATGCATTTTTTTTATGATAGGTAAGAAGAAGCAAGAGAAGGGCAAAGAAGAAGCAGAGGACGCAACGTTGGTGGCGAAAGTTGGCTCACCAACGTTGCCACAAACGTTGACAAAGAAAATGGGAGCAACGTTGGTAGCCAAAGTTGGCTCACCAACGTTCCAAGCATGAAAGGCAACGTTGGTGGCCCAAAGTGGCTCACCAACATCGCTAACAACGTTGCTGCACGGGAGGTGCAACGTTGGTGGCCAAAGTTGACTCACCAACGTTGCTCACCAACATTCCAAAGCTCAACAAGCAACGTTGGTGGCCCAAGCTTGGCTCACCAATGTTGCTGGCAACGTTGCAAGCAAAGAAAGTGCCAATGTTGGTGTGCCAACGTTGCCACAAACGTTGCACACCAACGTCTTCGATAAAATCTCAAGTTAGAGTTGGAAAATTTTAATGTGGCGCGTAAGCGTGGATGACACGTACGCGTGAAAGTGGAAAAATAGCAAGTCTCGCACACGCATGGGCAACGCACACGTGTGATATGACAAAAAACAGCTTTGACGCGTACGCATGGGCTACGCGCACACGTGACCAAACGAACGTTGGTGCACCAACGTTGGGTACCAATGTCAGTGGCAACGCCCAAGGTGGCTTATGCACCCAACGTTTGTGCTACCGTTAGTGCACACGTTGGTCACCAACGCCAGCACCAACTTTCATTCAAAAAGGCACCCATGCAAGTATGAACGTTAGTGAGCTAACGTCTATGTCAACGTCACAAAGAGTCACTCCAAACTTGCGTCAACTAAAGGCCAAAGCCCACATCCAAAGACTTGAAGATTAATTTAGGAAGTGTATAAATAGGATAGATTTGGAAGTTAGAAAAGATGCTGGGAAGCAGAGACCCTAATTGGGAAACCCTGAATCATTTTTATTTGTACTTGTCTTTACTTTCATGTACTTTTCATTTCCTTTTTGTTTTGCTGAGCTGTGATAAACTAAATCCCATTTCATTAGGGGGAGGAGCTCTATTGTTATTCACATGATTGAATAAAATTCTTCTTTTTCTCAATCCGCTTGCTGTAGCTAAGGGATATCTTCTATGTTTATTGTGATTTAGTCACTCTGGAAGGGGGTTTGAATCAATTGAATCTCTATGTGAGCCTCGGAAGGGGAATCATAGAGATTAGAATATAAGCTCTATCCCTCACAATTCTCTTGACCAACACTATTCGAGAGAAATTAAGGTCTTGAGAATTTGTGTGACTTATGGATAAGAGAATGTGCTTAACCTTTTCTCATGACAACTAGATCAAGGAATTGGCAAGATTGATTGTGTTTAGAGAGATTGGGTTGCCAAGGAATTGGGACTCAATCAATTACAATCCGCCATAGATCTACTTCATATGATTGAGAATGATGTTGAGACCCATTTGATTCATGATGGATTATGATATCTCCAATCCCTAATGAATCTTTCTCTTTGATATTCTTCATTTTGGTTACCTTGAACTTACTTTAATTGCTTTGATTTACTGCTTTCTTGATTCCCAGCACCTGAGACCTTTTTACTTTTCATGAAATTTACTTTCTAGCACCATTTACATTTGTGCCTTTACTTTCTTGCAATTTAAGATTAGCCCATTTATATTTCTTGTCATTTAAGTTTCTGTCATTTACTTTTCAGCATTTAATTCCCTAGTCCTTTTATTTTCTAGCATTTAAATTTCTAGTACTTTATATTTTGTTGTCTTACTTTCTTGCAATTTATATTCCGTCCATTAAATTTCACCAAACTCCTTTCGATATTAGCTTGACTAGACTCATCACCCAACTAAAGTTGCTTGATCCATCAATCCCTGTGGGATCGACCTCACTCTTGTGAGTTTTACTACTTGATGCGACCCAGTATACTTGCCAGTAGTTTGTGCGAATACATTTTCCATCCATCAAGTATATCCAGGCTTTCGACCTGTTCAATAAAAACGTAGGAAGCTCAGATCAGATCAGACACAGATCGTAGAAGAGCAAGTACAAGCCTTACTAGAGGCAAGGTTTATAAGGGAGGTAAAGTATCCACTGCAGTTAGCTAACGTAGTGTTAGTGAAAAACAAAAATAAAAAGTGAAGAATGTGTGTCGATTATATTAACCTTAACAAAGCATGTCCTAAGGACCCTTATCCACTTCCTAGTATCGTTGCTCTAGTCGACTCAACATCAGGCTACATATACTTGTCCTTTATGGATGCCTACTCAGGGTTTAATCAAATCCTGATGTATAAGTCGGACCAAGAAAAGACCTCATTCATAACTCTAAAAGCTAACTATTGCTACGTAGTAATGCCTTTTGGATTAAAGAACGCAGGGGCTACATACCAGCGATTGATGAATAAGGTGTTTTCCACTCGCATAGGAAAACTCATGGAGGTATATGTGGACGATATGCTTGTCAAGACTCAAGAAGATGTAACACTTCTGTCCGACCTCTTTGAGGTATTCTCCTCTATAAGGAAGCATGAGATGAGGTTAAATCTTTCTAAATGCACCTTTGCGGTAGAAAGTGGGAAGTTCCTGGGGTTTATGTTAACTCAAAGTGGAATAGAAGCCAACCCAGAGAAATGCAGGCTATACTAAACATGAAGAGCCCGACTTGTGTCAAAGAGGTCCAACAATTAAATGGAAGGTTGGCCGCTCTATCCAAATTTTTAGCAGGGCCATCTCTGAAATCACTTCCTCTTTATTCAATCTTAAGGAAAAGGAAGCAGTTCAAATGGACCCCAGAATGCGAACAAGCCTTTCAAGACTTTAAGGCATTCTTGGAGCAACCACCCATACTTACCCAACCTAAAAAAGGGGGAAGAGCTCGTGCTATATTTGTCAATTGAAAGTCGTGCTATAGCTTTAGTCTTGGTCCGAGAGACGAAAAGAGGTAGCAACCTATCTACTTCATCAGCAAAGCCTTTCAAGTGGCCGAGTTAAACTATCAAAAGATAGAGAAGTTTGCTTATTCCCTTATCCTCACATCTTGAAGGCTCTGGCCTTACTTCCAGGCTCATACCATCAAAGTCTGCACTAACCAACCAATGAAACACATCCTACAAAAGACGGACTTAGCAGGTCAGATGCTATAATGGACAGTAGAGTTATCCGAGTTCGAATTAAGGTACGAAGCTCAGATAGCCATCAAGTCCCAATACCTTGCTTACTTCATCGCCAGATACGCCGAAAGCCCAGAAAACCCAGTTATATGGAGTTTGTATGTAGACAAATCATCAAATATGGCTGGAAGCAGAGCTGGTGTTTTACTAGAAAATGACCAAGAAACTCGGATAAAGTTGTCCTAAGATTTGAGTTTCCTACTTCTAACAATTAAGCAGAATATGAAGCCCTACTTGCTGGCTTGAAACTGGCTAAAGAAATGGGGCAGAAAAAATGATAGTGTTCAGTGATTCGCAAGTAATAACTTCGTAAATCAATGGCACCTATCAAGCTACAGACCCCACTATGTAGAAGTACTTGGATAAAACTCGAGAATAATTGACACACTTTTTAGAAAGTGAGGTCTGACATATAACTCGGGAATCCAATGCCCGAGTTGATGCCTTCTCAAAATTAGCCAGCACCAAGCCAGGAGACAACAATAGAAGTCTTATTCAAAAGACTTTGCAATCACCATCTATATCCAAGGAAGAGGAAGTACGGACCATATCCAACCAACATCTAGGATGGATGACCCCTATAGTCAACTACCTCAAGTTTGACGTACTCCCCGAAGATGAAAAGGATGCCAAAAGGCTCATAAAAGAAGCACAAAACTATACACTGGTCCACAATATCCTATACAAAAGGGGGATTTCAACACTCCTCTTAAAATGCATCCCGACCTCCATCACAAAGGAAGTATTAGAAGACGTACACAGTAGCATATGTGAAAACCACCTAGGAGCCCAGTCATTGGCCAAAAGAGTGATCCGAGCTGGCTTCTTCTGGCCGACCTTACAGAAGGAGGCGGCCGAGTTTGTTAAAGCATGTTCGCCTTGTCAGAAAAATGCTAACTTCCATGTAGCACCTCCTAAAAAACTCATCAGTGTTACTTCACCATGGCCATTTGCGAAATGGGACCTCGACCTACTCGGGCCCTTTCCACAAGCACCACGACAAGTCAAATGCCTCATAGTAGGAATCGACTATTTCACTAAATGGATTGAGGCAGATTCCTTAGCAATAATTACCGCTCAAAGAAGTAAAAAATTCTTGTACAAGAACATTGTCACAAGGTTTGGAGTCCCCCGCTCCATCACCATGGACAAAGGATTAGAAAGAAAGCTCTGAAGCAAAGGATGACTCTAAGATATAATCAAAGGGTGATCAAGAGAAACTTTACTACTAACGACCTCGTTCTGATCTGAAATGACATCGGAGCACAGAAGTCAGGAGAAGAAAAGCTAGCTACAAATTGGGAAGGGTCGTACAAGATAGTAGAGGTCCTAGGTAAAGGTTCCTACACGGTGTCTGACCTCCAATAGTAGGTGCTCCCGAGGTCCTAGCACGCCTGTAACCTAAAAAGATACTATATCTAAAAGCCTTGTACCTAGGTGCACTCTTTTTCCCAATAGTAAGGATTTTTTAATGAGGCACCAGTACAAGGGCTAAGGGCACTCAAGCCTTTAGTAAATAACTCTGTAAAGAAATTTCTTAAACATTAATAAAAGTTCCTGATCTATTTCTTTTTTCAGAAGTTTCCTATCCCAAACGTATTAATTTAAGTTCAATAGACCGCAAAAATCATTGCTCGACCTAAAGTTGTCAGTAAGATGAAGCGATGAGGTACAAATTAATATAAGAAGTTATACAAATAACTCGTACAAAGAGACCTCAAACAAGTCGGATAAAAAACAAAGTTGTAAAAAATAACTTAGTAAAGGCTGATTACTCAAAGTTGGGCCTAGATAAGGAAATTAATAAAATACCAAAGTAGTTAAGATTCAAGAGTCAAAACAAATTGTACCTTACTACAAATATTCAACAAAAAGGTGTTTTGCAACTGGGATAAAGTTTTTGAACATTGCTTAATAGAAGTTGTAGAAAACAACCAAACAAAAAGGTAAAGTGTTCAGAAAACTACAAACAATTACACAAATAAAATTTTATAAGCCCACAGGTTGGGTTATTCAGAAAAATAAAAAATAACAAAAGGATCAAGAAAAGCTCAAGATTTCTCACCCATAAGAGGATTGAGAGCCTCACCAGTTATGTCGTCTTTAGGAGGGGAAGGAGGATGTACGGAGACTGGCTCGGCTACCACGATAACAGAATCTGGAGGAGAGGTCTCCATAATGGGCTCCCCAAGCTTAGGTCCCGAGGTGGAGGTCTGTCCGACCTGAGGTGCCGAAGTCTTTGAATCCGCAGGGTCTCCTCCTTACTATCCGACTTAGGTGCAGGGACTATCTTCCCGTCCACCACAATGTTATCAACACTAAAGAGCAAAAGGTCAAGGTCGAGAGCCAAAACCTTGACCTGAGCCTCTAAATTGTCAAACATTTCGTCCATACCCAGGGTGGCCAACTCCTAGAACTCGGAAAACTACACCTTCAGCTTCTCCAACTCCTCCTTCAATGTCATTCTCTCCCCAAACACACGAGTGTAGCTCTCCTGGAACTTCTTGGCTTTCTCCTCGGCCAAAGCAGCGGTAGCTTTCAACTTGGTAGCTCTCTCCCGAGCTCTTTCAAGGTCGAACCTCAAAGTCTCCCACTCTTACTCCAGGTCCTTCTTCAGCTCGTCCATCCTCTCTACATCAGCCCGGGCAGCCACCAAAGCACTAGTCGTGGCCTGTATAGGAGAGCCCCTCACCTCTTTAGCCAGGGTTGCACACACCCCAACTGTTCAAAGCCCTCCACGGGCCAAATTCTGTAGGTGATTCTAGAGAGCAACATCGCCCGTGCCTTGGTGATGGTAAGGAAGCACGTTCTTCTCACCCCAAGTTAGGGCATCAAAGCGGTTTGAATAGATGCTCTCCTCACCTTTTGTTTTTTAAAATGGGGTTCAGTGGAGGACGGAGAAGAGGGCTATAAAGGGATAAGTCGGGAGAGGGGAGTCGGGATAATAACCTGCGGGCCAGAGGGACCCAACCCCGATTTCTTTTTCGAGGAAGATCAGACGGAGGATCCTACCCCGACCTCTTTCTGTGACCCTGTCTCGGCTTTCTTTTGTTGCTGGAGACTCTTGGCAACAACCATCTTCTTGGTATTCCGAAGGTATTTCATAGCTGACATTGGAGCCATACTTTCTGCAAAACAAAACAGGACATAGTCAGCAACAACAATTGTAAAATACACAGAATTCAATAAGCGAAGGGAGGAGAACTATTGAGGTCCGACTTCAGAAGGTTAGGATCTCCTAGATATCTTTTCGTGTCCAAATGGGAAGCTTCACCCCATATATCCAAAACAAAATCTACAATACCCCTCTTTAAGTCATCTAAATCAGCCAGGTCACGCCTAATGATATTGAGGGTATCTTGCCAGTATAGGGAAAGGGAGGTTCCTGGTTCTCGGGCAAAAAGAAAGGTCGGACACCCACAGCACCTCGGACCTTAAAAATAGTGATTTTAAAATTATGGAAAGAATCGTCAGAAATAAAGAAAGTCTTCCAACCTTGAACAGCTCGAAAAGATATCCAACCCGACTTCTTGGTAGAACTGTAAGGTTTGGTTGTAACAAAAAGATAGAAAAAGACGTTTAAGGTAGGTCGGACATCCAACTCCCAATATAAGAGCTGGAACATTTTTATAAAAGCCAAGAGCTTGGGTGTAACTGAGAAGGCACAAGGTTAAAAGACAGCAACACCTCCATCTCAAAATTTGTAAAAGAAAATCGGACACCTAGCCTAGTGAAAAAGCAATAATATGCATAAAAAGAAAGGCTGTTCGGACTCCACTAAAGGGGGGAAGCGCACTCTCTCCTCAAGGTCGGGCGGTTCTAACACATAGCTTCTCTCATCCTCCATATTTTTACATATACTATGGTGCCTACGGAACTCATCACAGTACTCTTTATCGGTCACTGGAACACAACTCAGAATAGTACTATCTACCCAAATCCGAAGAGCAGGGGGGAACCTTAGTCGACATGTTCAAAATAATGTGGCGAGCCACAAACGTTATACCTACAAACGTAAAAATAAAAAAGGCCGTTACTACAAGAAGTCGGAACAGGTCGGGTGAGTCAACAGAAAACAGAAGAAAACTACTCTTTTCAAATTTTTTCTACACAGAAATCAAATGGTACCACTTTCCATTCAACATTACATCAAAGCGACACCATTAGGAACAACACAGATATACAGTCAACAGTCAGCAAGCTCACAATCGTGCAAAAACACAAAAAAATCTTTTCCATACACCACTAAAGCATCCTCAAAGCATCAAGCCCGCAAGAGAGTCAAAGCAAAATTTTTTCAAAGAAGGAGACACAACAAGCACAACGGGGATAAAAGCTCAACAAAAATAACAAGCAATCCCAGGAAAATAGGAAGTGAGGATTCAGATAAAGGGAAAATGGAACCAACATCGAAGAAGACTACGAAAAAGGAAGAACACGCCTATAACAGCACAAACACGAATGATCCTCACGCCAAAAGCAGCAAATTCTTCAAGAACTAAGAAAAGAAATCTTGGAGGAAACAAGAGTGATCGAAAGAACACAAGGAACCTTTTGTGAGGAAAAACTAAGGCAATTCTTCAAAGAAACAATGGAAAAAGAAAAGGAGATGAAAAGACCCTTTATAAAGAACAATAGGTCAAAAACGGCTCCTTTACTCCTCTTTAAACGTGCGCAGATTCCAAGGAGCAACTGCCGTGCCACATTAAAACACCATTAACGTTCAAATTTTCGAACACATCGGGTAACCCGATAAGCTTAAGACCGATGTCCACAAAGAAAGCCATAGAATGCTTGAGCCCGACCCATAAAAGGATCCGGACTCAAGCAGGGACACTGTTCATACCCTGACCCAATAGATAAAAGCCAGGCCCAATAACACAAAAGGCCCACCAGTAAAGGTGGAACTCACTATAAACCCGACCTCTTTAAGGAGTTCGGATACCAAATCAGAGGTCCAACCCTCCTTAACTTAACAAGTAACTGCCTCCTCAAATCTCTCCTGCTATATCTACCTCATCTAGAAGGTAGATCCCAACAAACTCCTAAGATAAAGGGAATGCTTATCCATCAGAAAATATGGAACTACTCCAAAGGTGGTCATTAAACTCTACTATAAATACACTGGCACCCCCAGGTATAACTCACGCTCTAATCTACTAAGACCCTGCTTAAAACCCTTGCTAACTTAAGCATCAGAGTCTCTTGTAGGTACCCCCAACCTCCTCACGAAGAACTCGGACAGGCGGTACCTTGGCATCAAAGAGGTCGGACATTGCCATACTAAGGGATCTAAACCTCACGTTCAGGCCCAAATCAACATTTCAGGTAACCTTCGGAATAAAAGCCAATGAATGAAAAAAGACAGAGAGTTAAACTTGGAGAAAAAGTCATAGTTATCTCAGAAATTCTTTGAATGTATTTCTGTTTTGTTGTCATGATCCTGAAGGGATTCCCTTATAAGTTGGGTTAGCACTTTGCTATTAAAAGTTAGGGTGAGTCCTAGTCAAGTTCAATTTGGGTTAGAAACTGGACTTGTCCCGGATAGGATTGGGTAGATCCTAGGGAAAATTGGTGATTGTAATATGTTAAAAGATAGGGAAATTTCATCATTGTTGTGATAGAGACTAAATATAAGCTACATTGTACTGAGTAGTTGAACCAGGATACATCGGTGTTTTAGTCCTCTTTCTCTTCTCTGCTCTGGTTCTGCACTTTAGGAGACAAAACAAAAGTATCTCCTGTTTCTACTACTTTGCTACACTTCATTATACTACACTTTAATTTGCATGTAACTCAGTTTTAGCTCCTACCGCATTAAGAGACAACCAGATTTTCTCCAGTATTCTTCTCTAAGTGTATCAACAAAATTCAAGTTTGGAAGCCGAAAAAAAAAGAGGCCAAGATTCAATTTTCCTTCTCTTAGTCACTGATAACAATCAATACTTTTTGAGATATTGCAGGAGGTGTAGAGAACTATTTTAGAGAAGATGATTATTGTTAAGAAGGAATAGAAGTAAAAATTGTAGAAGGTTTGTTTTTGAGGTAGAGATTTTTTAGAATTGGATGGTCATGGTGGATGATAGAAGGGAAAGCATAAAAACAATCTCAAAAATTGAGTCTAACAAAACAAAATACCTTATAAATAGATTTTAAAGCAATTGCATACCTCAAAAGCAATGTCCTTGTTTCATATGTAAAAACCCTTAAAGTTGCAAAATGTTTACTTTAGATTAATTCTAATATAAATTTCAATTTCAGATTAGTTTCTTTTTGTAAGTATTAAGAGCAAGATTCTGAGAACTGGACCGGTCATCAAACCGTTCTAGTCACTGGTAGTGACGGATCTACGGGGGGACCTAAGGTGGCCATGGTCCCCCCCAAAATTTAAAAAAAAATAGTAAATAGTAATAATTAATAATATTAAATTTATTTTTATATATAATATTGAAAAAAATATAAGTTACAAAATTTTATAAATTAAAATAATTAAAAACTGCACTATGTATTAGATATTTGAATTATTGTTGCTCTTGTTAACAAATAGCACATTCTAATAATTAATAAAAATGGTTCTATTATACTAGCCCAAGCCCATACTATTAATTAAAGTAACACTAGTACATTTTTCAAATATTTATTTCAAACCATCAGAGGCATCAGCGCCACTTTTCTCTCTCTTTTAGTGGTTTCCAAACTTTTGGTCTTCTACTCTTCTCATTCTAATTTTCTTTCCATACCAAAACAAGACATATGAAGAAAAACCATTGAAGAGAAGTGAACAGCAAAATATTAACCATTGAATGCACAACAAAGATTCAAAGAGGTATATTTCAATTTTTTTTAAGTTAATAACAATGTCAAGTATTATTTATATTATTTATTTAAAAAAATTAATTTATTTTTTTTATAATGGACAGTGTTCAAATATTGAAGTGAGGGCAAAACTCAATAGAATTATTTTTGGGTGAGACTTGGAACAAAAAAATAATCAGGTAAATCAATAACTTTATTTTTGGTTATTATATATTTGTGTTTCTAAAATTATTTGTTATTGCTCAATAGGTTTAATATTTTTTTTAAAGAAAATAATATATATGCAATTATTTTTGTTTTTTTTTTTTGTTAGATAGTTCAAGTTAAGTTAAAAATGTCAAAGATGAAAACAATTCACTCATTTTTCAAGAGAAAAGAGAGAATATATGATGAACAAAATTCAGCTTCAGATTCTTTGAGTAATGTTCAAAATATTATTGAACAACCTGTGACACAACTTGTTGAGCAAGATATTCAACCCCCTGCTTCCAAAATAACAAGGACTGAAATAGATCAAGTTAATATTGATACATTAATGCGTGATTCCGGAAAGCGTCCGCAAATTTGGAATTACCCTATCAATCAACAAGATGAAATCCGTAGAGCATACATAAAGTTTGGACCATATCAATTTATTATGGATGAGTACCCTCTTTCTGGTCTAGAAAGTCATCCTCGTCGTTTCAAAGCTCATTGGTTTAAGAGTTTTTCTTGGCTAGAATATTCGCCAGAAGTGGATGCTGCATTTTGTCTTCCATGCTATTTATTTTCTAGAAAATCAAGTCCATTCACATCATGAGGATTTCGCAATTGGAAAAAAGTGAATAATGGAAAGGATTGTGCATTTTTATCTCATGTGGGTAAATCTCTTAATTCTCCTCATAATATTGCTGTTAAGTCTTGTAAAGATTTGCTTAATCAATTATGTCACATTGACAAAGTATTGGCTAAGCAAAGCTCACAACAAGTTTTAAGCAATAGATTGCGTCTTAAAGCCTTTATTGATACTGTCAGATGGTTAACGTTTCAAGCTTGTGCTTTTAGGGGACATGACGAGAGTCATGAGTCTCAGAATCGAGGAAATTTTCTTGAAATGTTAAAATTATTAGCTTCTTACAATAAAGAAGTGGATGCAGTTGTTTTGGATAATGCTCCTCAAAATGCAATATACACATCACCTTCTATTCAAAAGGAAATTCTACATGTTTTTGCTAGAAAGGTGCAAAATGAAATTCGCAATGAGATTGGTAATGGAAAATTTTGTTTGATTGTTGATGAAGCTAGAGATGAATCTAGAAGAGAACAAATGGCACTTGTTGTTAGATTTGTTGATAAGCATGGATTTGTCAAAGAAAGGCTAATAGATGTTGTTCATGTCAAAGATACTACTTCTGCTACTCTAAAACAAGAGATTTGTTCTGCATTATCTCATCACAATCTCAACATTCAAAATGTTTGAGGTCAAGGGTATGACGGAGCTAGTAATATGAGTGGAGAGTGGAAAGGGTTACAAGCTTTAATTATTCAAGAATGTCCTTATGCATATTATGTTCATTGCTTTGCTCATCAATTACAGCTAGCTCTTGTTGCCGCGGCTAAAAAAGTTGTTGATGTTCATGCTTTTTTCCAAAGTTTGAGTAATATTATCAATGTTGTGTGCTCTTCTTGCAAACGCAATGATGAATTACGATCTGCTTATGCAACTGAAATTTCCCATTTAGTTGCAACTAATCAAATTGAAACAGGAAGGGGAGCAAATCAAATTGGCACATTAAAAAGATCAGGAGATACTAGGTGGAGCTCTCACTTCAACTCAATTTGTAGCCTTTTACGTATGTTTGGAGCAACAACTTCAGTTCTGGAAGATTTGGCTACTAATGGATCTACATATTCTCAATGTGGTGATGCTACTTATGCTCTTAAATCTTTATTATCATTTGATTTTGTTTTCATTTTGCATATAATGAAAGAAATCATGGGAATCACTGATAAACTTTGTCAAGCATTGCAACAAAAATCTCAAGACATTTTGAATGCTATGCATCTGGTTTCTAGTACAAAGTCATTGATACAACAGTTAAGAGATAGTAGTTGGGGAGCACTTTTGGAGAAAGTTAGTTCTTTCTGCAATGATCATGCTATTCAGATACCTGATATGGGTGCTTCTTTTAGTGACATAATTCGGTCTCATCGTAAAAAGGATGTTGTCACTGTTGAACACCACTATCGTGTTGACATTTTTACTAGCATGATAGATTTTCAATTGAAAGAGCTAAATAGTAGATTTAGTGAGCAAGCAACCGAGCTCCTCATATTGAGTACATCTTTAGATCCTAAAGATGCTTTCAAGTTATTCAGTGTTTGCAACATATGCAATCTTGCAAAGAATTTCTATTCTTTAGATTTTTCTGAGCAAGAAAAGATTCAATTGGATTATGAGTTACAACATTATGAACTTGATGTGGTTAAAGCTCCAGATTTTCAGAATTTGTCTACTCTTGTTGAATTGTGTCAAAAATTGACAGAGACAGGAAAATCAAATATATATCCTTTAATAGATAGATTAATTCGTCTTGTTTTAACTCTTCCTGTGACAATAGCAACAACTGAACGGGCCTTTTCAGCTATGAAGATTATTAAAACAAGGCTTCGAAACAAGATGGAAGATGAATTTTTAGCAGATTGTATGATTGTATATATTAAAAAGGAAATTGCTTCAAAATTCACTTCAGAGATGATAATTGATGATTTTAGTTCCATGAAGCATCGTCGAGCAAGTTTAAAAATATCAAAATCTTAAAGTATGTAGTTGAACATTGACTTTTTTATAATATAATTATTTTTTTTGATATATATGCTACAAATCATATTTTGTTAATTTTTTGTTATATTTTATATTTAATTGGCCCTCTCTTATGAAATTTCTGGTTCCGCCACTGGTCACTGGTTCACTAGTTTACTGGACCAACCGTGGTTCAACCGAAAAAACTATTTTAGAATAAAATAATAAATAAATTATAAATAAACATTTTAAAATATAATTATAGAATAATATAAATCTTAAAATATCTTACAAACTTAAAATACTACAACAAAAATTTCAAATTTATCAGCATTTCAGGATTTCAGGATTTATATACAAGACAAGAAGACTAAAATCCCATAAGCATTCTCATACACAGGTGGATAGCAATTAAAATAACAATAGCTGATAAACTCAGCTTATATGACACATCAACTAGGTTGAAACAGCAACATGATTTAGTATGTGAATGTCATTGAGAAAATGAATAAGTTATACATAACCAATTAATCTCAATTGGAAAATGCTCCAAATCCTTTAGTGAAGCTATGCATAACCAATTAATCTCAATTGGAAAATGCTCCAAATCCTATAAATAAATAAGCAACTCTACCACAGTCAACAAGAGGTAAAAAAGAAGAGCAATTAACATATATCACACATTCATTTGTACAACAATTAAAAAAGTAGAGGCAAGTACTACAGAAATAAATTGGAAGCTTGCTAATAAACATAAATGAAATATAAATCAACAAATTCATTGAATTTAGATGATAAACATAACAACTACCTAAGTGAAAAATTAATTTAGATTCATACCATGAAATAGGAATAAATTGTTATTAAAAAAACAAACACTTAAAAAATGAGGCCAATAAAGACCATTCCTAAAACATGAAGCTGTGAAAAAAACAAGTATGCAGCAACATAAAACCTCAACACAAACAACACGGTATAAGTTATCAACAGGCACAAAACCATATCTAAACAGCAGCAACATTCAACAACAAAGAACAAACATTTAAAAGGTGACACTAAATTAATCATCAACAATACCATATCTAAACTCAACAATCACCATTCAGCAATTATAAAACACTTAAAACAGCAGTACATTATAAAACACTAAAACAGCAACACCAGTACATTATCGAACAGCAACATCATTCAGTAACGCAATGATGACACTAAATTAAATATTAAACACCGAATAAAATTTTAGAAATTAAACAGAGCATTAGCAAGGTAGAAATTAAATAGAGCATTAGCAAGGTAGAAATTCAAAAGTTCAAAACAACACTAAATTAAACATAGCATTAGCAAGGTAGAAGAAGAAGAACATTAGCAACAATATTTGAGCAAAAATTTCAGAAATTAAAAGGAAGAAGAAGAACCAAGCATTCAGTAACCAGATCCATCAGTAACCAGAGCAAAATTAAAAGGAAGAAGCAAAACACGGCCACTCACCTTCGACGGAGACACGTACGGCAACCGACGAGAGACGGGACGACGGCGACAGGTGAGACGACAGCAAACGGCGAGCTGCTCCAACCTCCAAGCCACGAAGAGAGAAGCCAGTGGACGACGGGCCGAGCTACCTGGGTTCCGGAGCTGAGGAAGAGGAAGAAGCAGAGGCGACGAGAATGGAGAACCTGGGGCGGTGGCAGTAAGGAACCTGAGGAAGAAGCGGCTAGGGTTTTGCTCCAAAGGGGGGGTTTCACGAATGATGGGGAAAGGGCGATGCACGAATGGAATGCTGGGGAGGGGGTTCACATTTAGGTTTTTTTTTTTTAATTTTACACAAAATGGCCGCGTTTTCATAGAACTGGCCGGTTAACGGTCCGGTCCAACCGACCAGTTCCTGACCGGTTCAGCAGTTTTCAAACAGTTTTCTGATCAGCGGTTATTGACAGTAGATTGGACTGTTTTCATTGTCGGTTTTCGATAGAACCGGTTCGACCGGCCTGTCCAGTCCGATTTTCAGACTCAAAAAATATTTCATTGAAATTTTTTTAAGTATTTTTTTCATTTTTAATTTTGTTGCAAATTAAGTGTAGCTTTTTAATTTCAAAAAATTATTAATTAATTTTTACCTATTATATTCTCTATTATTAGATAAACACAATAATTGTCTTAATACTTGTCCATAATTAGAAAAAGACACTTAATATAAAATGGAGGAAGTAAAATGAAATGGAGGAAGTAAAAGAAAAGGAGAGAAAAAAAAAGAATGTAATATGATGATGATGTATTATTATCATTGTAAATGCATGTATTAACGTACATAGAGAAAATAATTTATTAATTTTATGTACATGTATTATATTGCACAATATACATGCTATAATAAAATAAAATAAAAAAAGTTGAAAACAGACTTGAGACAGATAGATATAAAAGATGCCATATTTCCTTAAAGAGGTAGCCACTTTGAGAAGACACTTTATTATGAAGACCCCAGGAGTTGGTCCAAATTGACTTGGTTAATTCTGAGTGAGAAGAAAGGCAAATTCTCTTCTCCTCAGAGTCAACGGGTCAAGCTCGGCGATTATAGACTTAAGAGTCACATTTTTGCGTCTAAGAATTTCGCCACATAACTTCTATCTTCCTGTTACTCTATCAACAAACACACATTGCTTTGTTGTTCAATCGCAGAAACACATACATGAAGTTTAAATAATTCAAGGAGTTTAATTTTGATTAATTGGTAGTGTAATGTGAAATATTTTACACAATTATACAATTATATTTTTTTTAATAACTATTTATGTTATTAGTGTAATGTATAATTATTTATACTGATGTAACATTGCATAATTAAATACACGTATAAAATATTTTTTTATGGATAGTGTATATCGAAATTAAATTCTAATTAAAAAGGGAGAACATATTTATTCTAAGCTGTATGTGATTCTTTTATATATAGTTAATGGGTATAATATAGGTATAAATTACTTTGATACTCATCAAATTATATAAATGCAAGTGACGATGATTTTCAGTTATTTGCATGTAGAATTGTTGTGCATTGCTTCAAATTATAACATGTCCCCGAGCTAAAAAAAGGTTCACCATGAATCACAATATATCACTATCAATTTACCATAATTTATAATTACATATTTGCATGGATAAACTCTATTTGAAATTGCAGTTCTCAATCGAGATCATTTACTAATCTCATTACTTCTAGGTTAAAATTAATTAAGACACTAATTTTCATCAAATATTGAATTTATTTTTAATTTTACGAGCTTGATAAGTGTTAGTAGTAGTCTTAGTTATGATACTCATAACCCGCGAAGTAAAATAACACTTCTCAAAATAACCGAAGCAAAATAGTATATCTAAAGGAAAGAAAAAACACACAACTAATTTAAGCAAACAGTAAATACAGTTAGCATTCAATTAACAAAGAACACGAAAAGTAACCAAATATATAGGAGTCAAAATTCTATGCTTCTACAAGAGTCTCAATTGGACCGATAATGATTACACAATCTAACTCATATTTTTCCAGCTCCTCCTCCTCCATTCTCCATTACAACCCCAGAAATGAAAATTCAAAATAGAAAAAATCACTATCGCGGTTGGACCGAGAGTCTGTTGGTTCGAATCCTGTACGTCTCATTTGAGTTGTATTTTTGCATTTCATACTGCCTATTTTTCAAGATGGCAACTGCCATCTCTCTAAGAAGAGCGGTTCGGCTGCCGAATCGCAATTTTCGCGGTTAAGGGTCGACCGGTTCCGGATCCACCGCAACTACTACATGCCATGCGGCCCGAACCGGCGCAGGTTCGGCACCCGGCGTCGCTGTCAGACCACCGTGTACAGATGCAGGTGACCCGACCCATTCCATTGCAAGTCTGGCAGCGAGGGTTTGAACCCGGGCCGACCATGGGCTTCTGGTCCATGTCCATCACCGATCTCACGATAACCGCTCCTGCCAGCACGCTCAGACCGGTTGCCAGCTGGCTCAGCACGATCGGACCCATGTGCTTGACACAGAGAATCAGAAGAGAAAAATTGGGATTGAAAGAACGGAAACGAGAGAAAACGAAGAAATTGGAGAATTTTCTTTCCCGTGATGCTTAAGTATTGAATTTGCAAGTGTTGAATAAGCAAAGAATGGGAATAAATAAATAAATAACAAATATAGGGAAAGTGGTTGTGGAATTGTACACGTTGACGTCTAACGACACTTTGGTGGCTGACAGGAGGGTTCCGTTTAGGTTTTGGAACCATGTGATTAGTGCAAGGTTTGGCAAACTAAACCAGTTATTGGTTGATGGGTTTAAATATTTAGAAAAGAGCAGTGATAGGGTGTCAATGAACTAAGTGTATAATGTGCATAATAAGCTAAATTTTTGGTCCATGAATAAAATGAACATCACTTATACTATTCAAAATAACCATCCGGATACCAGGATAAATAAACATCTCATGTCATAAAACCACTCATCCCAAAAACTTAAGCTGATTTTGAGATTCACCAAAGATCAAACGTTGACCTTTTGGATCTAGAATTCTAATATCATATTATGAAACTACTCATCTCAAAAACGTAACCTAATAGGACAATGTAACACTAATGATTATATCTCTAATACTTCCTAAACTTTCATTGTACGCATTGTATGCTTAAACCATTAGTTCTATATACTTTTTCTTATAAATAACCAACCGTACATACAATTAAGTGGAGCCAACTTTTTAAAAAGGCCAAGTCTCTGGCCAACTTTTTAAAAAGGCCAAGTCTCTGATGGCCATGCTTATGGTGACTAATAGTAATTATGAAATGCACCTTTAATAAAAAGATGACAAGTGTGCTCTATCTTGTCTTCATTAACTTATAGTTTAGATACTAAACATGGTAAAATTTTTTTAGTTTTTTTTTAACAAATATATTATAAAATTTAAAAATTTAAACTCAGTCCCAATTGTGTTGTTCAATTCATCGTCTGCCTCGGTGTTCCATCTCCCTATTCATTTACCCGAATAGTCACACAAACCTACTGAACAAAACTATATCACCAAGAACCAATTAGCTTGGATTCTTCAGTTTATGCGTGGATTGATGGTTTCACTCATTTTACTATTTATTTTTTGAAATAATTTATTAAAAATAAGAAGTATGATCATCCACTGTTAGCTCTTTCTCATCTTCCTGCAATTTTCACGGCAGTTTTTCATTAGTTTCCACTTTTTTTTCTTTTCGCAGCGGGTCACAAACATCGCAACGTGAATACCTGCTATACTGCGCAGTCTTTCACCTCATCAGCCATAGATGATGCACTAACATCTATTTTCTCTTTATTTTTCTAATAAAAAAAATTTATTTTTTTCAGATCACCTTTAAAATATTTACCCTAATCATTAGCTTTTTTACTATGTTTAATATAAAATAATTCAAAGTCAAAATTCCTTTAAAAATATTAGGTGTCTACAATTAATTGATAAACTCCTTGTAGGCACTATAACCACAGTAAAACAATAGCTATCACAGAACACACCTTTTAAAAATAATATTTTTAAATTTTAAAAAATTAAGTTTGCCCTCGAAAAACATGCGTCTTTTCTCCCCCTCCAACCTACCCCGTCGCGGTGCCATGGTGCCTCCCCTCTCCAACTTTTTTTTTAGCGATGTTGCATTCTCTCCTCCAACCTTTCGCATTGTTGAACCACCTCCTCTTTCTCCATCTCTTTTCGGTTCGTGGAAGTCCTTATATCATGACATCGCAACATTATTTTCAAAATTCTCTTGGCGTGACACACGATTTTTTTTAAGATTTCGGCTATATTTTTATTTATCTTGAATTTTTTTTTTTAGTTTCGGATGTATCTTTTTTATATGT
Organism: Arachis stenosperma; assembly: GCF_014773155.1. Lineage (NCBI taxonomy): Eukaryota > Viridiplantae > Streptophyta > Magnoliopsida > Fabales > Fabaceae > Arachis > Arachis stenosperma. The sequence goes on along the minus strand of NC_080386.1, from coordinate 8,063,290 downwards.
TTTTTATGTTTTTATATGTGTATTCTTTTTTAGCTTTTAGATGATATTTTGAATATTATTTTTTCAATAATTTTTGATGTCTCATTTTAATATATTTTGATTTTTTTTTTTTGAAATGGTTTCGGATATCTCTTTTTTATTAGGTTTTAGATATTTTTTTTTGTTAGTTTAAGATGTTTATTTTTGTTAGGTTTTGTATTTTTTTACAATAAATTTAGATGTTTATTTTCGTTTGGTCTTAGATATTTTTTTTTAGATTTTGAATGTTTCTTTTCATTTGGTTTTAAATGTTTCTCATAATAATTTAAATTTACATTTTCTCTAAAATAAATTAAAAAAAAGTGTGAGGATTTAGGTTTGTTTTTTTTTTCTTGTTGAATTTTTTTTACAGTCTATATAATAGTTGGTTGCAATTCTAATTGATTATTTAGTAAAGTTAAAATATTTAATTGGTTTAATTATATTTCAATTGAAATAAACAAATTTTAATAAAATAATATATAAAAATATAAATAAATACACAAAAATATAAATTTTAAAAATACATAAATTAAAGGTGTCAAACCAACTAAAGTTTAAAATTCTATATAAATATAATACAAGGGTTAACAGAAAAAAAAGTCAAATATTAATTAAGATTTATATATGTATAAAATTCATAATATTATATGTTTTATGTTGTAAAATATTAAATAATAATTAAACAAAAAATTATTAGTTTAATTAATTGTATCTTAATTAGTAAATTTTTTTTTTGTTTGAAAACAAGTGTATTCTATATAATTTAATTTTTAATATATATTTATTTTAAATTATATGTACTATTATAACGGCCTGGCCCAAGCCACTCGCGGGTCGACCCGAATGGTCGGACACGTACCTCTTGCTACATGACCCGGACACGCGTCCTTGACAACTCTCCGCTACAGCTGTGAGGAAGCTTTGAGGAAAGTGGGCCTGTCCTTGAAGGGCCCACCTCTGACACGGTATAAATGGGGAAGGACCTGCCCTTCCCCCAAGGTACGTCACACTCTACCTTACCCCCCTTTTTTGCCTGCACACTCAACTGACTTGAGCGTCGGAGTATCATTGCAGGTGACACCTCCCCTCTCTTTGTCGAAAGCTCGGAACGTCGGTTCCTCGTCTCACCCTCGCAACCTATTCCAGGCCACGCCCTATCTACTCACACAAGGATCATTCCGAACCGTCCGGTACACGACCTATCGAACATTGGTGCCATCTGTGGGGAGTAACCACCGAAGCTGAATGGAGATCGTGCTGGGTCTAGGAGACCACGGCCGCGCAGCGGCCCCCGAGGGGGCGGCCTCCGTTGCCTCACCCCGCGAGCGATTAAGATCCCCTCCACGACGAACCGGGTTGCAGTCGAGAGCTCAAGAGAGGCACCCCTTCGGGAGAACTGGTAGTGACAGCGCCAGGATAATGCAGGAGCTGCGCCACAAGGTGCAGAACCTGGAGCACCAACTAGCAGATCAGGAGCATCGTCAGCAGACATCCGACCCTAACTACTCTCAGTCTCCCGAGAGTCGGGGAAGAACCTCCCACCGAAGCAGTCGCTCCTAGCGCACCTCCATACCGAGATCAGAATCAGAAAGTAGCCGGGAGGATCGGGAATGCCTTAGGAGGCGAAACGATACAATCATCTACGCTCGGGGCAAACGGGCGTGTGTCATGCGACGAGACCGTGAAAACGGAGAAGAGAGGTCTGAGAGGACACGGCAATCCGTCATCATGGGTACCACCCCGTTCCACCGTTCCATCCTCGAGGTCCGGTTGCCAAAGTACTTCGACAAACCAATGGACATGAGGTATGACGGGACACAAGACCCGCAGGAGCACCTAACGGCCTTCGAGGCCCGAATGAACCTCGAAGGAGTGGGAGACGAGGTAAGGTGTCACACTTTCCCGGTCACCTTGGCAGGCCCGGCGATACGGTGGTTCAATATCCTCCCGCAGGGTTCTGTGGCCAGTTTCTCGGACATTAGCCGCGCCTTCTTGGCGTAATTCACCACCAGAATCGCAAAGGCAAAGCACCCAATCAATCTCTTCGGCGTGACTCAACGCACCGGGGAGACGACCAGAAAGTATCTAGATCGGTTCAACGACGAATGCCTGGAAATCAAGGGACTAACCGACTCTGTGGCCAGCCTTTGTCTGACGAACGGCCTTCTTAATGAGGATTTCCGAAAATATCTCACCACCAAATCGGTCTGGACGATGCATGAGATCCAGATCGTAGCCAAGGAATACATAAATGATGAGGAAGTCAGCCGAGTTGTGGCTGCCAATAAACGACAGCCCTCCTACAATCAACCCAGGCAACACGGTAACGGAGAAAGGCAGAAGGAGCAAGTCAGAGACGGGGGCCCAAGCAGAGCACCCAGACCGCCTCCCCGGGTCGGAAAATTTGCCAACTACACCCCACTCACCCTCTCCATCATGGAAGTTTACCAACAAATAACCGAAAAGGGGATATTGTCGAAACCCCGACCTCTGAAAGATCGTACAGGGGAAACAAGAGTCTCTACTGTGATTACCATAAAGGCTACGAACACCAAACACAAGACTGCTTTGACCTGAAGGACGCATTGGAGCAAGCGATCAGGGACGGAAAACTGACTGAATTCTCCCACCTCATAAGGGAACCGAGGAGACGACATAGGGACCACGGTGATGAGGGCAAGACCCGATCGACGAAACGGCGACAAGAGCCAAAGGACAATGATCACGGCCTCACCGTAATAAACGTGGTGACCGCCAAAAACACAGCGCCAAAGTCGAGATCTGCGCACAAGAAAGACGCCAAAGTCCTGGCAATCTCCTCCTCGTCAGCACGAAGCTCCAAGAGGTCCCCAACCATTTCTTTCGGGCCAGAAGATCATTGATACGACGAGGCCCCTGAGAACCCACCCATGGTCATTACGGCTAGGGTTGGAACCGGCCTCGTCAAACGAATCCTTGTGGACATGGGGGCAGACTCGAACATTATGTTCCGCAACGTGTTCGATACCTGGGATTACGGGACGCCGACCTCACGACTCACCAGCACGGTGTCATAGGGTTAGGCAACCACTTCATCAAGCCAGACGGGATAATATCTCTGCCGACTTCTGTGGGACAAGGACAAGGACGGAGGTCAATAATGGTCGAGTTCGTGGTTCTACGGGACTCCACTACCTACAACATCATCCTAGGGAGGAAAACGATTAACGATGTTGAGGCGGTAATCAACACGAAGCTGCTGGTTATGAAGTTCATTGCTGATGACGGATCTGTAGGATCCATAAGAGGAGATCTGGAAACGGCAGTCGCTTGCGACAACGCCAGGCTCTCCTTGAGGAAGAAGTCTAAAGAAGCGTCTGGAGTGTTTCTTGCTGACTTAGACGCCAGAGTTGACGATAAGCCAAGACCAGAACCAGAGGGGGACTTGGAAAAGTTCAGGGTCGGTGACACGGAGGAAAAGTTCACGTTTGTTAATAGAAACCTCCCACATGAGTTGAAAGAGCCTCTAGTAGAAATGATCAGGGCCAATGGAGATCTATTCGCTTGGACACCAGCCGATATGCCGGGCATAGACCAGTCATATCACATCACTTGGCCGTCAAGCCGGACACCCGTCCAGTGGCCCAAAGGAGGAGGAAGATGTCCCAGGAGAGAGCAAAGGAGGTGGCCAGGCAGACGGTCAGCCTCCTAAAAGCAGGTTTTATACGAGAACTAGACTACTCGACCTGGCTGTCAAATGTAGTTCTGGTAAAGAAGCACAGTGACAAATGGAGAATGTGCGTGGACTATTCCGACCTCAACAAAGCATGCCCCAAGGACTGTTTCCCCCTTCCCAACATAGATGCGCTCGTCGACGCGGCGGCGGGGTACCGGTATCTGAGCTTCATGGACGCCTATTCCGGCTACAATCAAATACCGATGCACCGACCCGACGAGGACAAAACAGCATTCATAACACCCGGGGGAACCTATTGCTACAAGGTGATGCCATTCGGCCTGAAAAATGCAGGGGCAACATATCAAAGGCTGATGAACAAAATATTTGGCAGCCTTATAGGCAAGACAGTAGAAGTCTACGTGGACGACAACCTCGCAAAGACTACACAGCCTGACGACCTCCTGAGCGACCTGGAAAGCGTATTTGCATCTCTCCGACAACACGACATGAGGCTCAACCCCCTCAAATGCACTTTTGCCATGGAAGCCGGAAAGTTCCTAGGATTCATGATAACCCAAAGGGGAGTGGAAGCCAATCCCGAGAAATGCCAAGCAATACTCCAAATGAAGAGCCCGGGCTGTGTCAAGGATGTTCAGAGACTAGCAGGTCGCCTCACCTCATTATCCCGCTTCCTCGGAGCATCGGCAGCAAAGGCCCTACCCTTCTTCAATCTGATGAGAAAAGGAATAGCATTTGAATGGACTCCTGCATGCGAGGAAGCATTCAGACACTTCAAAGAAATCCTAGCAACACCCCCGGTGCTCGGAAAGCCCAAAGCTGGATAGCCACTATACCTATACCTAGCCATAACGGGGGAAGCCCTGGCAACGGTTTTGGTACGAGAGGAGGAGAAGGCTCAACAACCAGTCTATTTCGTGAGCAGGGCCCTACAAGGGACGAAACTGAGATACAGCAAACTGGAGAAGCTAGCTCTGGCGCTCCTGACCTCTTCTCGAAGATTAAAACAATACTTTCAAGGCCACCAGATTGTCGTTAGAACGGACCAAGGAATCCGACAAGTGCTCCAAAAATCCGATTTAGCGGGAAGGATGATGACTTGGTCTATTGAGCCCTCCCAATATGACATACGGTACAAACCTCGGCATGCGATCAAGGCGCAAGCAATGGCAAACTTTCTGATAGAAGTAATGGGGGATCCAACCGAAGAGACGGACATACGGTGGAGGCTCCATGTTGACGGGGCCTCCAACCAAACATCCGGGGGTGCTGGGATCATTCTCGAGAGCCCGACTGGGGTCGTATACGAGCAGTCGATCAAATTCGAGTTCCCTGTTTCGAACAATCAAGCAGAATACGAAGCTCTCTTAGGAGGCTTAGCCCTGGCAAAGGAAGTCGGAGCGACAAGGCTGGAGATATGCAGCGATCCACAGGCCGTTACCTCGCAAGTAAACGGGAGCTACCAAGCCAGAGACTCGCTATTACAAAAATATTTGGAAAAAGTCAAGGAATTGAGCAAAGCATTCGAGGAGGTCATGATCTAACACGTTCCAAGAGAAAGGAATACACGGGCAGACCTCCTATCCAAGTTGGCCAGCACGAAACCGGGAGAAGGCAACCGGTCTCTCATTCAGGGCATGATGAAGGAGCCAGCAGTTACCCTACACCTGTCAAGACTAAGCCCCTCCTGGTTAGACCCCATCACTAGCTTCCTGGAAAGCGGCAAGCTCCCCAACGACGAAAAAAATGCTAAAACGTTGAGAAGAGAGGCGGCCAAGTACGCTATCATTCAGGGACAGTTATTCAAAAAAGGACTCAGCCAGCCCCTGCTGAAGTGCCTACATCCCGACCAGACGGACTACGTGCTCAAAGAAGTCCACGAAGGATGTTGCAGCCACCATATAGGGGGCAAAGCGCTAGCTAGGAAGCTAATCCGAGCAGAATACTACTGGCCGTCGATGATGGCAGATTCTAAAGAATTCGTGAGGAAATGCGTTAAGTGTCAAGAGAACGCCAACTTCCACAAAGTACCAGCTTCGGAACTAAGGCTGTTAACGTCCTCCCGACCTTTCTCGCAATGGGGAATCGATCTTTTGGGACCTTTCCCGGTCGGTTCAGGGCAGGTCAATTACCTCATAGTCGCCATCGACTACTACACCAAATGGATAGAGGCCGAGCCACTGGCCAGCATATCCTCATCCAACTGTAGGAAGTTCATGTGGAGACAAGTAATAACCCAGTTCGGCATTCCGGAAACCGTCATCTCGGACAACGGGACGCAGTTCACCGACAAGAAGTTCACAAAATTCCTCGCCGGCCTAGGCGTAAAACAAAAATTCTCCTCGGTAGAGCACCCTCGGACAAATGGCCAGGTCGAGTTTGCAAACAAGATCATCCTACTAGGACTGAAGAAGTGGCTTGATAATAAAAAAGGTGTTTGGGCCGATGAACTCGCCTCGGTCCTCTGCTCCTACCGGACAACCGAGCAGTCATCCATGGGAGAAATCCCTTTCCGACTAACGTATGGGCTAGACGTAGTAATACCTGTGGAAATCGGTGAGCCGAGCCCACGACTACTCCTGAAGGGAGTAGAGGAAGCTGTAGAAAAGGATTTAGTGGATGAGACAAGGGAGATGGCCCACTTGTCAAAAACGGCACTCAAGCAAAGAATGGTCGTGCGATACAACGCCAAAATACTCAAAAGAGAATTCGAACAAAACGACCTCGTCCTAAGACGCAACGACATCGGTTTACCGACCCCTGGAGAAGGCAAACTGGCGGCAAAATGGGAAGGTCCCTACAAAGTTAAAGAGGTGATCGGCAAGGGCGCCTACAAGTTGGAAAAGCTCAATGGCAAGGAGATCCCGAGAACATGGAATGCAGACAACCTGAGGAGGTTTTATTCCTAGCTCATGCATGGTGACCAAACAAGCTAAGTCGTTTACTTTGTAACAATACCTTTGCTATGGTTATAGACTTGCTTGATTACCGGCTAAATTATACTTGCCCATATTTTTGTTCTCTTTTGTTTACTTTCCTTGGCCAACTTATCGCGCAAACGAGTCCCACGCCATACGTGCTGAACGACACAACGATATACGGCCCCGGGACTGATCACCCCGGGAGCCCCCTAGGCTAAGGCCATAACAAACGGCCATAACAAAGAGAGAACTCGACTTCGAATAATTACCAACATAACGGTAAAACAAATAAGCTAGCAAACGGGCAAACAAAAACAACATAATAAGCAAAGAAATGTATCCACAAACCAACCAAACTGCTAACAAAGTCGCAAAAGTTTTAGTAACAAAAAGTTCTACAACCCATAAAAACACAAGTTACAGGAAATCACTTCTTCAGCATATCGACAACCTTGTCGTCCTTGATAGTCTTGAAAACACCAATTGCCGATATGTCGAAATCGGGAGCAATAATCTTCACTTGAGCCTTGAGGGCCTCTTCGGTCATGAAAATCGCATTTTTGCCTTGTTCTCTAACTCCCTTGTGCTTCCTCTTGAATGCATTGGCCTCGTCCTGAGCAGTCTTAGCGGCTGCAACGGCTGTGTCCCCTTCTTTCTCCAAAACGACCACTCGACCTTGCGCAGCACTTAACTGGCTCTTCAAAGTCATCTCCTGCTCCGTCAGACGAGACACGGAAGCGTCAACAGTCTTCAACTTTTCTTCGGCCGACGCGGCCTTCTTCTCGGCAGCCTCAAGCTTATTCCCTGCCTTGGCCAGCTGCTCCTGAAGTGTTTCAACTTGAGCCTTGAGCTTATTATTGGTTGTGGCGGTGGTCTCAAATTTCTGACGAAGCGACGCCATACCTGACAGCTCGAACTCAGCCTTTCGAGCTAGGGCCGTGCCGCGAAGGAGGGTGCGATACATCCATCGTGCTTGCCCTGAAAGGTCGGTACCATGGAAATGTTCCTCCGTGCCAGGAAGCAATTGGGTATCTATGAACGACCTGGTATCGAAGTTGCTTTCCATAACGGTAAGGACCCCCTCAAGGCTAGACTGTGACCTTTGTCTTTTGGGAGTGGGAATGACCCTCAACTCCTCATCCTCCTCCCGACAAATGGAAGACGAGTGCCCAGTACCTGTAACTTCCTGGAGAACGGGGGAACCATGTGTTGGATTGACAATTTTATCCGCCATGACTACGTCGGGAGGCGTGGGTGCCGTTTGTGTCCCCTCGTCCTCGGGAGGTGCCACTGACTGCCCTCCGGCCTCCTCACCATCCTCTTCCTCCAAGAAAGTCTTGTACAAGTTCTCAAGACCGGTCACTTCCGCAGACATCCCCACTGTAAACAAGAGATGAACAAATTAGTAACCAGCATACTAAGACAAAACAAGCAACCATACAAAATACAAACACGACATAGGCGACTCACGAATATAATTCCAGGCAACCTCCCGATTACCCATGAGGAGGTGGGGATTCACATGATTTCTCCCGAAAACAGCCCATAACACATCGGCTATCTTCCGATCCACAGCTGACATCCCCTTGTAGGTGACCTTGATAAAAGTATTGGACCCCGCCCCGAAACTCCAATACGTCGGGATGAGGCACTCTCCCTCTAAAGACAGCCAAAAGGGGTGACGACCCTTAACCGGCCGAACCTTGAAGTATTTATCTTTGAACCCATGGTAGGAATTCTCGAACAAACCAAATATTCTCCGCCCTTGGGCAAATCGAAAAGACATAAACCCTTTTCTCGACTTCTCCTCTTTGGAAGGGTTTGTAAGGTTAAAGAAAAAGAGGAAGACATCAACAGACACCGGCAGCTCCAGATACTCGCACACCATCTCGAAACAACGAATCGACGCCCAGCTGTTCGGATGCAGCTGCGACGGCGCCACAGAAATCCGGCTTAAAAGCCCCATCTGAAAGGCGGAGAAAGGAATGCGAACTCCCACCTGGGTAAACATGGCTTTATAGAACCAAATCCATTCGGCCACCCGAGGAGCATGGAAGTTGAGCTCGTATAACTGCTCATGAGGAGCAGGGACGTATACGTCGTAATTGGCCTCCTCGTCGGTACCCCCACATAGGTACTCGGCCTGACGGAACTCGGTGAGTTCCTCCTCACCCATTTGGTTCGAGGAATCTCTGAGGTCGGAGACCACCCAAGCATACGGGTCGTAACCCGCGTCGGAAGTGGAAGCCCGAGCGACAATACGAGGCATACCTACAATGGGGGCACCACTCGATTAGTCTATGAGGTCGGAAACCCGAAAAAACCCAGAAACTACACTTCATCTACCCTACAACTCAGACTAAGCATGCTTGAAGTCAAAATCAAACAAAACCTATTCCAGAATGGAAACCCCCCTAGCACACCTATTCGACATCGTAAAGATAGCCATTTTATAGAAATCAAACAACAAAGCAGCAAGCACGCACAATAAACATGCAAGAAGGCATTAAAGAAAAGGAAAAGGATCGATGATTACCTGGACTGATTGCAAGAACTTGGAGGAGAAAGAAGCGCACGAGAATTCTGGAATGAGCCTTTGATGATAGGGAATGCAGAAGAAATATGTGGGAAGAGCGAAAGTGAAAAGGGGAAACCCATGCAAAACCGTTTAAAACTGCTGCAGTGGGAGCGCGAAAGGCCTAGGGGCAAAATGGTCTTTGCACACAGGGTTTCCCAACCCATTATGAGCATTTAAAGCTCTGCGCGAAGAACGAGGCGACGGATGATCGTCCCAAACAACGAACGGACACGCACGCAAGGCGCGCGTTCCCCCCACGAGCGACCGACCCGACGACAACGAGCAAAAAGATAATACGCCACCAACAGCCCGTGCAGCTAATTGCCGGCGCGTTGGGGGCACTGTAACGGCCTGGCCCAAGCCACTCACGGGTCGACCCGACCCCATGATGACCCGACCCGAACGGTCGGGCACGTACCTCTTGCTACACGACCCGGACACGGGTCCTTGACAACTCTCCGCTACAGCTGTGAGGAAGCTTCGAGAAAAGTGGGTCTGTCCTTGAAGGGCCCACCTCTGACACGGTATAAATAGGGAAGGACAGGTACGTCATACTCTACCTTACCCCCCTTTTTCGCCTGCACACTCAACTGACTTGAGCGTCGGAGTGTCATTGCAGGTGACACCTCCCCTCTCTTTGTCGAAAGTTCGGAACGTCGGTTCCTTGTCTCACCCTCGCGACCTATTCCAGGCCACGCCCCATCTACTCACACAAGGATCATCCCGAACCGTCCAGTACACGACCTACCGAACAACTATATTATTATCTTAAAGATAATTATAATTCAAAGATAATTATAATTTATTATATTAACAACAAATATTTACAAAAAATAGTCTATTAAACTTTCTTTTAATCGGCAAATTCCCCATTTGGCATAATATAAGGTGATGCGAGGAGATGGCATTCACGTTAGGGAAGCGGCTACATAAGAATAGTACGTGGAGGGTATTTCGTTAGGCTTGTATGACGCAATATTATAATCCTATTCTTTTAAGGTGTTTGCTATGGTGCCTAAAAAGTATTGCCTAACTACTAAAACAGGTAAAATAATTAATTTTAAATTTAAAAGTATAAAAGTTAAAAACCTTTAAATATTTTAAAGTTACTATAAAAAGTAATTTAGGCAAAAATTAAGCACCAAACAAAAAGGCACCATAGAATTGGCCTTTTTTTAAAATCTTAATTTTTAAAAAATTGTTCAAATTGACTTACAATAGAGTTGATTCTTATACTTTCTCTTTTACAATTACCAACAAGACTTGAGCCATCAGATCTGGTGAAAGAATCCAACCATAGAATATTTTTTTTTTCTTGTTGATCAAACTATTAAACCAGGTTTTTATCCATTATGAACATTTAATAAAAGTTAAAAATCAATAAAAAAAGTTGTTTCTGGATGTCGACTAATTAACATGTAGATATGATATTGAAAGTTCATATCAAACAACAAGTTATAGACATTAAAATTGAGCAGCATATAATCATATATACTGCACAATTCCATTACATCCTAATTATGGGCGCACATGTATTTTAGAGCTTCAACAGTACAAGTAGAGAGTTCAACATTACTTGGGTTTATTATTTAATTATAGTAAAACCCAAAAGGCTTCAACAAAGGCATAGTTAATTAACTTGCCATATTGGCATTATTGTAGACACTATTGACAGCCATGTTGGGAACCCACATAACTGCCTTGTTTCCAAGGAAGTGGCAAGCAGTCTCTGTTCCAGGCTTGATTTTCAGCATTTCATAAAGAACCTCCGCATTCATGCCGGAAGTGTCGTGGTGGCAAACCGCTAACGCCTGAGTTCTTCTGCCGTCGGCTGCCACCATTGGAACCATGTATGCGGTGGTTCCATGGATTTCGTGACAATAAAAGACAGTGCTTTGAAAATTGAGCCTGTGACACATAACAGCCTTGTCTCCAAGATTGTGCACTCCCTCTATGGTGTAGTCAGTCTGCTTGTCCAAGAAAGAACTTGAAAACGGTTGAATGTTCTTTCCCAACTTGGAAACGGCGAAACCGATCAAAGTTGATAAGGATTTTGCGCAGTACTTGTCCTCGTCCTTGCCGGCTTCTCTTACGCAAGCATCCTCAAAGGTGAAGGACTCTTTTTCGAGGTCTTTAATTACTTTGCCCCATGTATATACTCCGTATGGTTGAGCAAACGGGATTTTGCTGAACTTCATGTTCATCTTTTTCCCAGGAAATAGCTCATGTTCGAAGAAGAACGTTTTTGGGTACTGTGTGTCATCCACTTTCATCGGAACATCATTTATTTCAGAATCTGCACGCATTATCATACAAAAAACTCTTATTTTAGGATAATTCTACCCTATTAATCATTCATAAAAGAATTGCAGTTATTGCTCTGCAAATGTGTATAGTGTATTGACAGGGGTGTGCATGTGGAGCAGATTAGGTGGAAATTCGTTAGGGAAAAGTTTAGGAACCAACAACTTTTGTATTTTTTGGTCAGTACTTAACCATCAAAGTACTTAACCATCAAAATAAAAGTGAGTGATCTCCTACACCATTAAAAATACTATTGATGGCCAATTGATGGTTATAAAACACTAAAATTACTGTCTCCTAGCATTCCTCATTTGTTAGATCTATACCAAGTTCTAAAAACCAGACCTGTGGTATCACCGAATCCATATAATTAAAGGTTTAAGATTTAATTAAAATTTACCTATATTTAAATTAAATATAATAAAATAATAAATTTATGTATAAAATATATAATTTAAAAAAATTAAATTTATTATAATTTATTATTTTTAGTTGGTTAACAATTAAAAAATCATACCTGTTTCATCAATTAGTTTATTCTTTTATTTTGAATCCGACTAATTTGACAAACAATTTTTAATTAATCAAATTGGATCAGTCGACTAAGATTGGTTCTCATAACCATAATCCATAACCAACTCTAATATGTGACTGTATAATTGAGGAGTTATATGGACCTTGGGCTCCAGGCTTTAAAAGCTCCTTGAGAGTGTTAGGAATTGGAGTGTTTGGCCAAACTGCTTGCCAGTAATCTTCGTCAGGTATCAATTCTCGCCCACGGCTTCCTATTGCAAAAGCAAGCTGCACCGTACCATTCTTCCAAACATAAGATATCATAATTATATTATAGGAAGCATTTCAAATACATCGGGAGTACCGGTGTACCAGTTGTTTTAACCGTTGATCTGAATTATAAAAAATATATATAATATATATTAATTAAAATCAACGGTTAAAACAACTGGTGTACCGATACTCCCTGCTGCACTTGAAATGTTTCCTATATTATATAAACATTTCATATAATTATTTTACTTTAAATCAACGAAACTCAAACCATATATATGTGTGCCAGTGGTTTCTTCGGACTACGGTGGCTATAATTATAATGGCTATGATGGTTAAACAACTTAAGTAATATTTAAAAAATTTTTTTAAAATTAAAGTTATAATTTTTTACATTTTGATAACTTTCTTATTTTTATCTTTTAAATTAAAAATATTATTTATTTTAATAACACTTTAAATATTGTTAAAATTATATAGCCTACTATGTTGGGACAACTGTGGAAGTTTTTGACTGAAAAAAAAATCAAACAAAAAAATATAAAATGAAAAGACACTACATCAAACTTAAAATCTTAAAGTAGTAAATTAATGAATTTTTTATCTTATAAACTTCTCATTCTTTTTTGCTTTTTTGATGTGAGACAAATTTCAACACTTTTCTTGCAACATTAACATACTATGATCACCATCATTATTACATGCAAGATAGCATGTGCATATAAACAACGTAACACTCTTAAACTGTATTTTTGGAAAAGCCAATTACTTATATATACGCATACATATATGCTCCTTGTTTAAGGAATCAACCTGCTACAGTTCTTGTTAACTCATCACTGCCTTAATTTTTTACTTGATTTTATTTAATCTTGACTATAATATTGTTAACAGTGAAAGCCAAATTAAATAAATGTTTTGGATGAAGAAAGTTGGTCTGGTAAGAGATATAGAAAGTGAAATATAGATATTTTTCCGTAGTGAGGGTAAAATATGAGTGAATGAAGGACTATTGTACTCTTTTTGGCGAATATATAAGCCAAATTAAAAAGCAAAAGAATACGAAAACTTACACAGAAAAGCATAGCAACAGCACATCGGAACTCCATTTTTATATATAATATAATAAGCAAGAGAATAGATGTGGGAATGATCGATGATTGTAATGAACTCACTTATTTATAGTGATACCAGTTCATTATTAGAGGTGTACGGTACATATTTGGACACGGTTATGTATAGTCTTGGAATAGTCTTGTTAACTCATCACAGTTATGTACGGTTTTGTATAGTCTTGGAATACATAAAGAAAATGATGATATTTATAATTAACATTTAATGTAAGATAGCAAGTATAATTTTTTTTACTTATTACTGTTTTTATTATTTGAAAAGGGTTTAAATTTTTAACAGTTGACAATTAATTTTACTATACCTCTTTAAATACTTAACAAAATAAAAATGTATACAGTTTTGTGTTTATAATTTAAAAATAAATCTTTTTCTTTCTTTTATAATTTTTAATATATACACTTCTCTTGATGGCATATGTATTTTGGTCTAATAAAAAGTTAAATATGCCTCATAATAATTATCTGCAAACATTTAAATCGTAGGTTAAAGAATTTAATAGATCAAGTTCAAGACAAAATCCAAAAGTCACCATTAAATGATTTTCATTCCTTATATTAGACTCCATTCTCTCTCTTAAAAATCATTCAAACTCGATGTTTCTCAATTTTAATCTGTAGCTTGTGATCTCCAACGTTTTGCAATTTGTGCCATCTTTCTTGGTTTTCTTTTTTCACAGTTCTAATGATTTCACTCTATTTTTCCTTTGGACCTGATTGTTTGTTCTTGATTTTGTTAAGATTTGCTGCTGCTATTTATTTAATCATTGTAAAACAATCTCTCTTTTTTATATAACAGATAAAATATTAGATTTTTTCTACAGTGTTGATAAGGATATTTAAAGGATCAAACAGCTGAATGGCGATGTATGCAGGTACAAGTGGTTTTAACAGGTAAATTACTCAGTATAAAGTCCCTTCGATTTGACAACATTATCTAGATTTCATCACAATCGGTAATGGTACACACGTTTTTTTTTTTCTAAGTTCTATTTTAGCATCATGCTGAATAGACATATATTTTACTATAGTAACTGAAATGTCTATGTGTCCTACAGTAGATATCTTCGATCCCCTTGCTATGAGAAAATCATGACAAATTCAGATCTCGGCACGACTCGATTGGTAAAATAACTTTAATGAAGTCAGTTCTTTCTTTAACAAACTTATGAAATATTGATTTTGTATTTATTATTGCTTACCTAAAAAATGCCTGCTGAATTGCTAAATATTATATATTCGTTGCAGTACTTGTCCACTAAGTTTGCTGCATATCTGAAACCATTTGGGCATGGTTCTGTGTGGAAGATAACTGGTCCACCTTCAAGTGTAGGAAAATTTTTTTTTTTTCATCTCTTGAGAAGTAGAGGAAGAAATTCAGAATGAAAATTTAAAGTTGAGTGGAAGGAGTGTTGTAGATTGTACAAGTTAAAGAGGAGGGACAAACTTATCTTGAGGTTAATCTCCATACGGGACCAGCACATACAGTTGGAGATTAAGAAATCTTAATTTATACTTAAAAATGGCTATTTATCTATTAATATGTAGAAACAGATATTTTTGTTTATTTTTCGATTATATTGAATATGTTCTTATTTTCTTTTTTATTTTTACGGATATTTGGCAATCTATGTTTTAAATTTACTAAATAATAGGTTTTCTTTTAATTCGGATTCCTTTTAAAACTAACTCAAATAATACTAATTCAAAAGGAAGGGGCAAAATTTGGGTTAGTCATTAATGGAATGCTTGCAACCTTGTCAAATATATTTTCATATATATCCATTTTTGATCTATGAAAATGACTGTGTTGTTATGTATCATGAGATTATCTACTAAATTATATGTTTATTATGTTAATTTTTTTATTTTGTTGTTCACTTGATATTTGAAACCAAGTTCAAGAAATTCAAACAACAAAGTATTAAATTTTTGATAAAAAAAATTTGATGTTGGTTTTAATGAATATTTTTCAAATTTTTTTTATTCACTTTCTTAATATTAGATTTTTTTACCTAAATAATTTATTTAAGTCTTTTTTTTCAAGAACTAGAGAAAGCATGTCCAATGTAAGAAAAAAAATATACATGGTTAAAAATTTCTCTATACAGCTGAAAAATCCTTCTTTCTTTCTTGTTCTAAAGTCTTTGTATATTCATGACAACACTAATCTACTGGTAATTGAAAACAAACAAAAAGTCAATAATTAATTTCATTCTATATTTTCTAAAGGTTATTTTCCATTACTAAAAATATGATTTTTGTTTTATTTTTTATGCTTTATATTTTTTATTTGTTGTAGTTCCAAATTTTGAATTAATATTGTTATATTTTTAATTGTTATACATAGTATAGAAACTGCTGAATATTTCACTAAGTAATCTTAGTGTTCATTGTTAACTAATTTAAGAATTTTTAAATCATTATGTAAATAATTAAAATGATAAATATTGTAATTATTATCGTATTATATATTTATACACAATATATTATATATTTTTAATTATATAATTATTTTTTAATAAAATAATTAAACATATAATATACTATACTTATGTATAGTTACGTGATAAAAATTTTACAAAATACTAAATATGTTTTTTATATGTAATAATTAAGTAGTAAGTGAATTGTATTTGCAACACACGACACGGCATATACTTTGTTCATTTTTTAGACAATACTTAGATGAATTAAAAGTGAGGGATAAATTTTGGGTTAGCCACGATGAAGACACGAATTGGCCCATTAAATACAATTTTTCTAATATTCAAAAACGAATTACAATAATTTGTAGTTGGAGCAAATTTTACAAGAAAAATAAGTTACAGATTGGTAATGTTTTGTAGTTTCATATTTTTTTTCATAATTTATATGGTCATCAAATTTATATTGTTTAAAATTTCTATTAATTAATCACTAATTTTATAGATAATAAACATAACACATGAAAATGAAAAACCAAATTCCCATTTTCAATTGTGGGTGGAACTATTTTTCAGCTATTAAGTTGACTTTGGGATTGCTAATGGAAAGTGGACACTCCACTAGCTCATGGACCATATTTCTCTTACACTCTTTATTTATTTATTTATTTATATCTTTTCTTTAATTAAAAAATAAGTAAATACTATATAATATTCTGTTAAATTTTTTATGCTGTGTTAATAACTACTTTTGAATTATGTGATTCATAATGTATTATCGTGTTACGTAGTACAATTCATTTAATTTATTTAAACATGAGAGATATTTAAATATTAAATTACTTTTTTAAAAAAGAAAAAACTTACCCAAATAAATATTATACCCTAAAGAGAGAATGAAACACTTATTTAACTTCAAAAAAAAAATTCAGACACTTTTATAAGACTAAACTCTTATTTAACCCAATTTTATTTCAGTTTTCCTTTTCCCTTTTGGGTCTTGAAACTTGAGTGTTTTTTTTTTGGTTCAGGGACACTTGAGTTCTTGATCCAAAAACTTGAGTGCTTGATCCAATTCCAATACGAGGTGGTTTAGTTAATCTTTAAGTGTGTGTTTAGATTTCAGTTTGTAAATGGGAGTTTACATAAAATTGATTTTGCAAACTTGATTTTGATGAAAAGTGAGTTTGTGTTAAAGTGATTTATGTTTGGTAATCTTTTATCAAAATGAATTATAGTAAAGTAAATATTGTTTGGATTACACTACTCAAAATTACTTTTAGATAAAAAATTACTAAAATAGACATCAAATTAAATAAATTTTTTATATTACTCTATCATTTTAATTTATTTATTTAAATAAATATTATTAATTAATTTTATAGTAAAATTAATATTTACTTATTAAAATAAAAATAATATATAAAAATTGACAAAATATATTTTTATATCAAAAGCAAAAATAATATATGAAAAATATATATCAAAATATACTTTATTAAATTATATTACTTATAATTTTTTTAATACTCTCAGTACTCTTTTATTTAATACTATTTTAAATTATAAATTTTAATTATTCATGACTTGATTCTTAGTTATAATTAATTTTTTATTTATTTTGTTCTTTTTAATGGGATCAATAATTTATATTATAACAAAATTATAATAATAAATTAATATACAAGAATTACACTTATAAATTTTAACAAAGCCAAACAAAAATATTTTTTTATACAAAATCAAAAGTAAAAATTTAATAAAAAAATATAATTATATATTTGAAATATTTGAATACGAAAAGGACTACAAACAAAGAAGTAAAGGGTAGAATTGATAAAACAAAATAAATCCAATCCTAACGTGATTATCTAAACACAGAAGCTACAATTTTTAGCTTCTTATAAACGCACGTTAAGAACCTAAAATCACGTTTGGCGTTTAAAGAAAAAAAAGCATCCAAACAAAAAGAGAAAGCGTTCAATGCACTCAAACGTGCTTCTCTTCCTTCTAACGCAAAACCAAAATTGGGTTTGTTTTTGGTTCACAAATCCAACATGGATTAAATTTTGTTAAAGAGGAAAAGAGGGTGTTCTGAAAATGGCCCATATTGCGCTGGGGAACAAAAAACTAAACTTGGCCCAATCCACATGATACCTTCAGTGCCGATGATGGGTTAACAAATACACATTTCTATCATCTAATCCATAACAAAATAATGAAACATGTACCAGAAAACTTTATTCTAAACATTTACTAATTAAAAATATTACAATAACCACGACTGCAAAACACAGGCGTTTAGATGCACTAAATCCCCGCGCCCCCCCCCCCCAATTTCTCCATTAGGTATTGCGAGCTTATACTCCCCTCCCAACTTAGGAACCGTAGCAACCCACGGAACGGCGCATCTATCTTCTTCCCTTCACCTTCGCTGGGTCTCGTGTTTCCTGTCAATGCCGGCAAACTGTCTCCTTGACTTCCCTCCAGCCGCTGACCGACTCCCGTCTCCGATGGAGGTTGCGGTCTTGAAGATTAGAGTCGTGGTTGTTGCAGCTCTCCACGATCATT
The DNA here is from genome assembly GCF_014773155.1 of Arachis stenosperma. Lineage (NCBI taxonomy): Eukaryota > Viridiplantae > Streptophyta > Magnoliopsida > Fabales > Fabaceae > Arachis > Arachis stenosperma. The sequence goes on along the minus strand of NC_080386.1, from coordinate 8,044,877 downwards.
ATCATTTCATCCCTAGAAGCACCATCTATTCCACGGTCGCCGTTCATCTCTACGTCGCGCATCTCTGTTCCAGCATCGCCGGTGTCAGTTTGGTTCCACAGGTCCGGTTCCCCTCTTCTAGCTTCTGGATTTTATTTTTTACAACAATAATTGCTTCAGAGTTTGAATTCTTTTATTTAAAAAAAATTAAGTTATATTAAGGCTAATCATTGTCAGTTTTATTCTAATTCAACTGAATGATTTTTGTTTCTTGTCGGGCTTGCTAATCCATTTAATTTTATTTTGTATTTGAATTCTGTACTTTGCTAATTTTCTATTTCTATAATAAGTTAATGTTGTAAAGTTGTACTTCATATACTGATAGAATGTTTTTAGTGCAATTTGATTCAGCTGTAATTTGATTCAGCTGCAAGTCAATTTTCATAGTTTTCAGAGGAGTTTTCTAATAGATTTGTCTCACAATTGTCTTAAGCTTCAAGTGCTAAAAGTTTATATATCTGATGTATGGTTTATCCCATCACTTCAACTTTTTCTCTGTTTTCAATTTTTTTGCATCCTTTGACTTGACTTGTTCCTTGTTTTCAGTTCATGGATGATTGGTCCGGGTCTTACCTAAACTCCAATAAATGCAGTGGTTGGACACATTCCCTTTGCAGTCTTAAGTGCATCGTATTGCATTTGAACACTGTTGAGCATCCAGGATATGTAAACACTCCAGAGTTACATGAATCGACTGCATATAATTTACAAAGAGGGCTTGTGTTGAAATAAATGAGAATTCATGCTAAATATAGTCTAGATTCAAAATGTGAAATTTAGCAAGTACTATCTGAAATACAAAGGGACTCTAGCATGTGCCGACTTGAAGTAAACTAACTGATCAGCATTCACCTGTGGTAAGGACTTTGTTGATGTAAGGTCTTGGCTCTCTGCTGAACTATATGCTTCTTTTGGATCAATGGTTACATGAATTATCAGTAATGAGATAACGATGAATCTTTGCAATTAATCTGGGTTGTTTTTCGCATAAATGTCAGAGTAACCACATGGGTGGTTTATCCTCATCGATATTGTGATATGGTGATGTCATATGTGGTTGTTTATATGTTATAAATTGCTTTCAGCCTTTGCCAATGCCTAATGGATTTTCCTGAATAGGATGCATGTTTCTATGATCTATCGTATTGGATTTATGTGTTGATTTTTGCATTTAGTTATATTATTCTTTTTTTTCAATAAATGCTGGGTTTTTTTCTGTTTAAAATGGTATTTCAATTGTGTGTTCGTTAATTTTGTGCTAAAGGATTTTTTCTATTACTACTCCTACTGGAAAGTACTTTCCTAACCTCTTCTCTGTTTTACTAATTTGACATGCCTGGAAAGATTTACAAATTAGTGGGTTAGTTGAAAACTTGAAATCTGAGGCTTGAAAGTTGAAACCTCCTATATTCATTTTTTCTTCTGTAGGCAACAATTTATTAGCTAAACTATTCTGTTTTGAACTTACAATTACAACAGATATGATTATGATGATGATAATTCTATTATATAGTTGATTGATTATTATTGTTTTGTGTGTGAATCATGGAAGAAGTTGTTGGATATGTTTATACAGACAAGCATTTCTATTGCTCTGGAAAGTTATAGAGGATTGAAAAGCCAGTTGCTTTTTATCAGGTTTTGGATCAATTGAGTGGTTGGAATAGTATTTGGTATAAATAATTTTTTTATTGTATTATTTTTTGCAAATCTGTGTGATACAGTGAAAACCACTCACTGTGGATGTGGGGGTTTCTATATATGACAATATCATGGTTCTTCTATTACATTGTGTGATGCAGTTTTTTTTTAATTCCTAATTATTATACCATTATTATAACTATATATTTTTCTTAGACTAAATTATAATTTTAGTTCTCATAAAATTCAATTTATTTACAAAATTATTTTTGGAAAAAAATGGATATTTTAAGTTTTCAAATGTCATCTTAATTTGATAGGGTTTCAGAAATTTTATTTTGTATATGAAAATAATTCATATATTTAAATTTTTTTTTGTTGTGGGTTAATTAGAAATTTTATTCTAGAGTACATATATACAATTATTATCTAGATATAGTTTATCTTTTTTTTATGGTATACAAGTTATCCATCCAGAAGATATAAAAAAAAGAGAAAAATCACTTTAAAAGATTGTTAGGAAGATTTAATTATTAAAAAAGATTTTTAATATTAAAATTATTAACAATAATTAATTTTTATTTTAACATATATCATATTTAAGAAGACAATTTTTTTATAAAAAAATAAATATATTCTTCATTATTTTTTTAGTTATTTTTTTTAATCCGTATGTTAATCTTTTTTATATTGCTAAAATATTTCTTGATTACTTAATTATTTATTTCTTTGTCTTCTGTGGTTTTCCATCATTCTTTTCTCTAATTATCAGTAGAAAATAAAAAAAATTATGAAAGTTACTTAAACTTTAGGAGAAATAAAATTTATTCATATAAAAAATTCTAAAATAAATAAAAAATGATATTAAGATATATTTTTCTCAATATTTAGTTCTTTTTAACTATCATAAATATTAACAAAAATTTAGTCCTTAATAATTGTGTGATTATTTATCTTCTTGAATAATTAATTTGTCATAACCACTATTTAGTGTAATTTATTTTAAAAAAAAGTATCCAGATAATTTTAATTATTATCTTCTATCTTCTACTATCTTCTATTAGTATTTTCCCTTTTTTAAAGTCACCAACAAAACCTAAAAAAACCAAAGGTCCCTCCCTTCTCTCTCTCCCACACGCAAAACAAAAAAAAGAGAACCTCAGAAGAAGTAACTGAGTGACCGTCTGTCATCTCTCTTTGGTGTCTCACGTCACTCAACCCAGAAACTCCACCACCCAACATTACCAGGGTTAAACCCCATATCCTCCTACAAATTCCAGAACTCTCGTCCTCTGCGGTGTCTCCCGGTGCCTTCGATTCCTACGAACGAGATATCTCTGACAGTTTCTCAGCGGATAGTGCTCTTGCTTGGGCTCTTGAGAGATATCCAGAATACATAGTTCGTCCAATGAGCAAGAGACGTGATGATAAGGTAAATTTTCTGACACCAGAAGAAGACTTTAAATTTTTGCCCTAACCGTTGCATTCTCAACACATTCTTCTATTCACTCTTTTTTCTTTTGCTTTTCTTTTCAGTTTTTGGTGGTTTGTGTTTCGGTAATTTTATCAACTACAGTTTTGGATTCTGAAAATATCAACTGAATACGTTTATGTGAATGTGCTGAGTTCAAGTATCCTTTATGATTATTTTCTTCCTAAAAGTAACATTTGTGTTTGTCTGACATGTTGCTGGATATTAATATGAACCAATATAAGATATTGTCATATATTTGGACATGCATGTATCATTCAAGGAAACCTTGGTTCTCAATTTAAAAGGAAAGAAAGAAATATTTGATTTCCACCACAAAGCATGTTTCATATTTGGTTGAGTGCAATATCTCACTCTTATTAACTTATTCTTTTCTTTTTTTTATGCTTTTTGTTACCAAGTTTTGAAGTGTGGATAAGAGCTAATTTTGCTGATCATTCTGATTATTAAGCCAGATTTAAGGTACCATGCTAAAATATAACATAATAACATGATAGAAGTTCAAATGATAATAACAGAAATTTTTTTTTATTTAATTTTTTTCGGTTAACTAATTCTGTTTAATTCACGTTGTATTGGCCGTGTCAAATTCACTAATTTCGTATTACTATGTTGTATCCAATAAAAAAATATTGAACAAAAAATTCAAATAATACATTTTTAATGCTATAAAAAAATCATCCTAAAGATAATAGTAAGTTACTAATTTGCAACTATTAGGCATCTTATTAGTCAAAAATTTTTTAACTAAAAATTGTGCAATATCTTAACATTTATCCTTGGTTACTCCTTTTGTTCCTATGCATCTTTATTTTTTTTCTGTTCTCCTGATTTTCTCCAATCTGTAGGATTATATATTTTCATGCAATACTCCTTTTTTTCTTTTTTTTGTTTGTCTTTTTTCAGATAGCTGAAATAGGTTTTTTGGGCATTATTTTTCTACGATGAATCTCGTTGCACGTAGAAGTGATCGCACAAGGTTGAGATTATATTGTTTTCCTTTTTTATTAAGGATTTCTTGTTATGTATGCTGTAAACATATTGAGTTGGGTTAATTTAGGCGTTTCTTTGGCACAAGAGAGCATTGACAAAATGATAAGAAAGAAACAATTATGTTTCGTGCATACAGAGGACGGGTATATATTTAGATTAATATATCATTTCTGTTTTTTTTTTTAATCTTGGGCCATGTGATCAATACATAAATCATATATAACTGAATTAGTAAAATTAATGGTAAAAAATTAAATGTATATGATAAGTCTCTTTTTGTTTTTAGGATGATGTTTTGCTTCCAATGATAGTAGTTGCTAGATATGGGGTCGAGCTGAAACATGAAATTGTCCTGATTGATCTTTGTGACAACTGTATCAAGCTTAAATTAAAAACCGGAGAAAACAAAATTTGGATACCTTCCGGTGAGATAGACAAGTTATTTGCTTTCTATAAGTTCAAGAGTGTGGTGAAGATCGGTCTAATGCATGTCACAAGTGTCATATATTTTGTGGCTCCTGTGGATAGGCGAAATAAACCAATTTATATGGATTTTTATGCTTTTCACTATGTTAAAGATATTATTAATATATCTTTACTAAAAATAATTCAAGATCAGTTGGGATTGAATTATTTTGATGGATTGGATGATGTTTCATATGGTATAGAAGATAATGAGATGCATGATCATATGAAAAGGTTAGAGTTTACAATTTTTCTTTTTTTTTTTAAATTCTTAATTATTCTTAATTTTATACATCTTATATTTTAACTACTGTTTTTATAAGCATATTTATTTCAATATATATATATAATTCATTGTGTAATATAATGTTATTATTCTCTTCTATTATCTATTTGTTTTCTCATTGTTCTTTATTTTATTTTTTTTATTACACTTGAAGTTCTAGTATGTAAAGGATTCTAAAGAACATTTCCAATAGAACTACTGTCAAGAAAAGGTCAATAACAAAAAAAAAGAGGGTGTGTTAATTTTTTTTGGTTTAATATTAAATTGTTCTTACATCTTTCACTGTTACAATTTTTAGTTTCCTTATATTTTTCCTATCAATTAAAATTGAAATATATAGATGTGTTGCTGAACATCACAGCAAGAGGTTGACTGAGTATGATATGAAGGCTGATCGATTTGTAAGTTTCTGTAATTATTGTTTCATACTTATTGTTGAATTTATTTTTTGAGGTATTTCTAACTTTTTTTTTAAACAGTATATTCCCTGTGAGTTTGCTAGATTACTACTTACGAGTGGAGGATTGGAAGATTGAAAATTTACTGTTAAGGACTCAAAGATTGCTAAAACCTTTGCAATGCATGTCTTGAAAAGTAAGGGAAGGAATCGAGAGTACAAAATAGGACCCAAATGAAAAGATTTTGTCAGGATGCATAAACTTAGGCCTGAATATTTATGTATATTTAGTAGTGTTTCGAACGAAGATCATTTGATTCAGGTTTTTGTGGTTAGAAAGTAATTATTCAGCTGCTTTGAGACTTTCTTTTATTAATTTTGGGATATGTATTCTATTTTGGATCCTGAATTTTTCATTATCTAAAATTCAAAATATGTATGGGATGTGAATTTCTTGGTTAACTTAAGTACTTTTTGATATGAGATATAAACAATCAAATTAATATGATATTTGGTTATCTCACTCTCCCAGTTAATTTTATACTTCTTGCAATTAGATGTTTTTTTATATCATTATTACGAATGTGTTAGATCTTTATTAGCATTGATTATTAACTTTTCTAACTATTTAATTCTGGTATGATCATTAACTTTTTTATAAACTAATTTTATTTAGCTTGATCATTTATTCTATTTCTCTTTAGAATATTGTCACCTTTGAATATGATTATGTTTGATTGATTAGATATCTAATTCAACAGAGGAAGTTATTTAATTAATACTTTTTCTCTTTAAATATGATTATATTTTTTTTTATTTTGAGTCTTTTAATACTGTTTTAACTTGCATATGACTTTGATTTGAGAAAATAATTATTGAATAGTTTATTTTTTATGTGTGTTCATACAATTGTAATCCTATGCAGTTTGCACGGGTCCTACTGTTAGTAATATATAAAGACTAGTTGACGGCTCAACACTAAATAGTCTACTAATATAATCTTCCTTTTGTGATGCTGAAAGAAAGCCTACTAATGTAATCTAAACGTGTCGATTAGACAATAAAGATACCGATGTAAAGATAAATAAAAGAATTGACTAGTAACGATCGGAGCAACTGAAGACAAACTAAGCAAGTAAACAAGCCAAGAAGAGTATGCGTGAAGTTCTGGTTTAATATTTATTTTCAATGTTGAAAACTTATGGGTCGTTTACACATATAATTTATGGTGAATTTTATCGAATCCCTTCTAAAATTACATGTAAGTTATCTTTTATGATGTGTCATACTTTAATTGATTATTATCTTAACTATAGTTGGGTTATTTTGTAATTTATTATTTGAGATAGGTAATTATATAATTTCTTAAAATATTAAAATTCTACCCCATACGCAGTGCTGATTTAGTTGCGATCTACTGCCTCTCACGCAATCTTTTTCTACAGTGCATCATTTATTAACGAGTCGTTGAATTCCCATGGCTTGTAACTTCCCGTTCTTCCTATTATAGTCAGACTTCATTGCTATCTCCTGTCCTCTCACTCAATCTCTTTATTTTTTGCGGTGGATCACTCCTTATTAAATTTTTTTCATTAAAAATAATATATGGAATATATATTCATATGTAAAATATAATATAATAAAATAAATCTATTCAGAGTACTTAAAAGTATAATTAAAATCAAGAATATACAATATAATAATAAAATTTGTACTCTAAACAAGTAAACATATCTTTTATCATACATAAATTATTTAGAAGGGTAAAGTACTCAATTGGTCCCCTAGGTTTGGGCGTCTGTTTTGGTTCTTAAGGTTTAAAGTGTTCTATTTAAATCCAAAAAAGTTTCATTTAGCATCAATTTAGTCCCACAGTGAGGTTAAAATTAAATAATTAACAAAATATCCTACATAACAATAGTTCAAGAACAAAATCGATAATCTGGAGAATAAGTACAAGCTCCAGAGGCACAAAATCAACCATTGATGTATCAATACATTTATTTATCATTTTCTTTACTTTTATAGAAAATATTTTATTTATATTATAAAAAATAATAAATAAATGTATTGATGTATCAATGGTTAATTTTATGCATCTGGAGCTTGTACTTGTTCTCCAGATTATCGATTTTGTTCTTGTACTGTTGTTATGTAGGACATTTTGCTAATTATTTAATTTTGACCTCACTATGGGACTAAATTGATGCTAAATGAAACTTTTTTGGATTCAAATAGAACACTTTAAACCTTAAGGACCAAAACAGAATTACGCCCAAACTTAGGGGACCAATTTAGTACTTTGCCCTGTTTAAAAAAAAATATAAATTGTTAAAATTAATAACACAAATTTAAAATGATAAAATTTAACTTTTTTACAATTATTTTTTATAGTATTTTTATTCTTTTAATTTTTAATTTATTAATATTTTATTATTTAATTAATGATTAAACAAATTATTTTTATGAGAAATTATTTTTTATATAATCTTAAAAAAGAGACCAATATAACAGTTTAAAAATTAATGTAAAAATGATATTTTAAATAAAAAATAGTTAATATTAAAATTTTTAAATACAAAAACAAATTGTATAGATATTCAAGATATAAATATGAAATACATGTTTAAAATAAATAAAGAAGACAAAAATAATTATTTATTTCTCATGAATACTCTCATTTTATCTGTTTTATTTATTTTATGCATATATTTATATTTATTTTTTAAATATTTATACAAATTACTTTTGTATTTAAAAATTTTAATATTGAATTTTTTTTATTTAAAATTTTATTTTTACGTTATTTTTTAAACTATTATATTGGTCTCTTCTCTAACATAATATAAAAAATATTTTTTTATAAAAATAATTTATTTAATCATTAATTAAATAATAAAGTACTAATAAATTGTAAATTAAAAGAATAAAAATATTATAAAAAAATATAGTAAAAAAATTGGATTTTATTATTTTAAATTTGTATTATTAATTTTAATAATATATTTATTTTTTAAATAATTTATATATGATAAAAAATATGTTTACTTGGTTATAATACAAATTTTATTATTATATTTATATGTTCATGATTTTAATTATACTTTTAAGTATTTTGAATAGATTTATTTTATTATATTATATTTTACATATGAATATATATTCCATCATGTATTAAATAAAGATATATTTTTTTAATGAAAAAAATTTAATAATCTTACTAACCATTAATGATGTTGATGTTGGTAAGAAGTGATTCATGCCTAAAAAAAAGGATTGAGTGAGAGGACAAGAGATAGAAATGAAGTTGGCGCTTGTTATACTGGGAAGAACGGGGAAGTTACGAGCCATGAGAATTCAACGACCCGTTAAGAAATGATGCACTGTAGAAAGAGATTGCATGAAAACGTGCTTCAATTAATAGGGTAAAATTTTAATATGTTAAAAAAATTATATAATTACCCATCTCAAATAATAAATTATAAAATAACCCAACTATAGTTAAAATAATGACCAATTAAAGTGTGACATATCATAAAAAATAATTTATATATTATTTTAAAAAGGTTGGATAGAATTCACCATAATTTATTTGGGAATGAAAATCTTTAAATTGCTACAGGATATATGATTTTAGCACTCATAGTGAAACCTATCTCTTAGCCATGTTTTAGTGTATGTGGAAAAGACCCAACAACTAATACCTTAAAGCATAGCACAATTGATTTAATAGGAACTTAGGAAGCATATACAATTCACTAAAACTATATATGGAGCCAGCAGCGACTTACTAGGAGGCTGCCTAATAACCATGTAAGTCGACTTTTTATTGATTCAAATATTAAAAAAATAATTCCAAAAATACACAAATGCGCAGGTTTAACTCGCAAAAGTCATGTGTAAAATGAATTTCTTCATTATTTTATAGATATTACCTGCGAAATGGGTATGTACTCGTGTGGGCCGTATTACAAAGTGGCCAACTCAGGCATGGTTGCAACAAAATTGGGTCTCCAATTTGTGAATGACACGGACGAAATGATAGTAGTTTCATATTCCAAAGTCATCTCACATGCGAAGTGATTGAGGCAAAGAAACTAATAAGTAATAATGTTAACTTTTACATGTACCAATTATTTTTTTGGTATAGGCATGTAGTAAGTATGGTCTGATTAGCAGTCAACTCTTTGTCATATAGTCATAAATAAAAAATTTAAAATATCCTTAGTTATATAGTAAAATTATAAAAATGACACACTAGCTTTGTGTTTCATGGTTGAAGCTAATAAGAAGGTGTAGAAGAAAGATTCCTTCTATACCTATATATTTTTGTTGTCAAGAATAGTGAGTGACAAGTGTCTAGAAAGAGAAGAGTTGAGGATAATGTCTTATTATATTCAGATAAGTTTCAGTGTGCTTTATCCCATAAAGCACGTGAAGGAATTATTGATTAAATATGGCAAATGTGATTATGATGATGGACCTCACTTTAAATAATTTTTGTAAAATTCTATCAATTGTGAGTCATGTCATATTTATAAAATAGTTATATTTTTGTTTTCCATTAAAATACGTACTAAATATTTATATACTTTAGACCTATTTTAGTTAAATTCATATACGAAATATAAAAAAATGAAAACTCTCCCATTTAATTTTATAAAAAAATACAAAAAATTCATCAACTATCAATTAAGGACTAATGTATAGCCTTTTTTTTTCACTGAATTTTAAATTGTATTTTTGTGAGTTACTAAACTTACAAAAAATCTATATGTACTCATCAAAGTAATCCCTCTAAACTCACATAGAATGTACACTCCTTTTTTATGAATTAATTTCTTTTATTTACACATAAAAGAATAGAGTTAACTCCCAAATATTTATTAATAACTACTTATTTTAATATGTATATATAATTATATATTCATATATAAATATATTTAATTATTTATATATTAATAAATTAATATATTTTTTAAAGTATATATTACTAATTAAAATTTTTATTACTAAGTAATTATTATTCTAATCGTATTTCTACTATATTTCAATAATTATTTCAAAATGTTTATTTAAATTAATACTTTAAATACTAAGCGTATATCGCCTAAATTGTAAACACTCATTTATAAATATTTAACGCTAAATTTTACACTGCATATTCTAAATCCTAAATATTACATTTTAAATCCTAATCCATAAATCTTAAACTCTAAATTTAAATCCTAAATTGTAAACCATAAACTTTAAACCCTAAATTTTTAACCTTTATTTTTAAATTCTAATGGTAAATGAAACATTCATAAAATTTAAAACCTAAACCATTTTAAATCATAGACCTATTCCTAAATCTAATATTATTCTTTGAACTATAAATTCTAATTCTTAAATCTTAAATGTTAATCTTAATCCAAAAACTCAACATTTGTATGTTAGCTTTTGTTTAAAATTTTAATTAGAGATTTTTAGAATGACATAAACATTATCTTATTTTAAAGGTAAAGACCAAATAATTTATTAATATTGTCATTGAACTCTAAATCACCAATCAAGCAACTTACATAGTAACTATTTTTGTATTGATTAATAAAAAAATTCAAAAAAAAATTGACAGAAAATATACATTTATCAAGAGGAGGAAAAATTAATTAGGTAACAACTCATTATTTTTGTTTTGTTTTTTAATCAGCAGTAATATCCCCTACAACATAATCGATAAACCTATTTACATTACTCCTTAATTAACAATTGATGAATTTTTTGTTTTTTTTCTATAAAATTAAATGGGGACGTTTTCATTTTTCTTATGTTTCGTATATGAATTTAGTCAAAATGAGTCTAAGCATATGAATATTTAGTACGCATTTTAATGCAAAACAAAAATATAACCATTTTGTGAATATGATATGACCCAAAATGGATAGTGTTTTACAAAAAAAAACATTTAAACTGAAGCCTATCATTATAATCACATTTGTCATATTTAATCAATAAATTTTTTCACGTGTTTCAGGGAACAAAACACACTGAAATTATGAAACATTGTCCTCAACTCTTCTCTCTAGACACTTGTCACTCACTACTCCAGACAACAAAAATATAGAGGTATAGAAAGAATCTTCCTTCTACATCATAGAATTCACCAAGGTTTGGTTCTAACGGCTGAAAGCTGATGGGCTAATGTCTACCAACCCAAGAGATATTATAAATGGGCTTGGATTACTAAATAATAATGAAACTGTGGTAAATTTTGTATTTTATTGATGAGTAGACGGTATTTAACATTGTTAGGAAAAATGGTGATGGACCGGTTTAAAGAACCCGAACTCGGTAGTGATATTTTTTTGTTTTGTTAAAATGTTAAGCAGTGAACTAAGTTGGGTTGGTCTAGTGGTTAGCTCACTAGTCCGCTTAAGCAAGTGTCGGGGGTTCGAATCCTGCCTTGTGCATGAAGCAACCCATTGGCCAGCGGCAAACCCTTAAATGGAGCTCAGTACTGCGGCGGATTAGTCCTTGGTCTGTCGGACTGGGGGATACCGTGGGAAACCAAAAAAAAAATGTTAAGCAGTGTCGTTTTAAGGTAAAACAACCTCCCAAAACCAGAAACTAGCCAGCCGTCCCCACCATGTGCCCTAATGTAATGCCGATCAATCACCCTCAAGCCAAACCCAGTCGCTCATATCTTTCCTGCGACTGTCTCTGTGAAGAACAATTTCTGTCGATGTCACCTCTTTAGCTGTAGCCGTCATAACAAACCTTTATGGTCTTAGTGTCGCGGTCTTGCAATTGGTCGTGTGCAAGGCGCACTGTGTGGCCACCGTGTCGCACGCGGCATCGCTCCTTTCCCGTGGTCGTCGTAGCCGCGGGCGAAAGAATCGGGTCCCAGAACTGATCCTTGTCGCCGCTCTATGTGTTGTCACCATTCGCACTCACACGGACGCCTTGGATGTGGTCCTCCTCGCCGTTTGAGAAGCTGGTAATTGATTTGGTGAGTTGCAGCAAATTTTTCTGTTTTTGAAATTTGTTGTCGTAATTCATATTACATCACTGTAGTTTGGTTTTTGTGGCTAAAAGTTGAATTTGCTAGTGAATGTTAAATTTGTTAATGAAATATGTTTCTGATTAATGATCGTCACAAAACATTGTATTTGGTGCCGTATTGCCGCAATTATCACTTAGGGTACTTGTGAATTTGCTGCAATTAATGAACCACAAATTTGTTATGAAATATCCATTAACACCGTCTATCAAAGTAAGTTCGTGCCCATAGTTATCTGTCTTCCCAAATATATATGCAGCGATACGGCACTCCTCCGTTGTGAGGTCCATGTCAGCAGTCGGATCAAAAACCATTTCGAACGACTGCAAGGTTTAGGGATAGTGGTTAGGAGGTCACTTTTTGGCAAAAACCAAAACGATTTATAGGTGAGTCCATGTGAAGTTGGTTTATCGTGGGAATCAGGAAGACAGGGGAGTCAGATCTAGAGATTAGGCCAGGGCGCCGGATTCCTTTTCCACTTGCTCTCCTTACCGGAGTGGTGCCATCAGTCCTAGGAAGAGCTGGCATGTTAGGTGGGGTGGGAACGACCACGCTGGGGTCAGAGCACACTTTGACTCCCTCTGATGGCTCTATCTTTGCATGTTTCGTAGCTCGAGCCGGCATTGGCGATAACGAAAATAGTTCAGATACCAAGCTTATGCAATCAAGCTGGTCAGAGTTGGGTATCTCATTAAAAGCCTGCATTATCTGCATGCCCAGTATTACAAAAAGTCTATATCAATCTTACAATATCTGTGTCTATCCTTGGTTTACAGGTATACACGAAGGTGTAATGCCAAATAATTTACTACGTACCTTTTCAGTGGAGTTTCGAACTGGGACATGGCTCCCAATGCTATCCCCAAGGGACAGTTTTGGAGTTCCGGATATGTGACGGCACAACTTGGTCCCTTCCATTAGTTGTAGCCTTCCTTTCAACCATCCTTCGGACCTGACTAACATCAGCAACCAGGCCAGCTATTGGCTTCTGCATCGCTTCCAGACGCTCATCAAGGACCACTGACCTAGTCTCGATCCTCTACAAAAGTAACTTGAATGTCAGACGAACCAGATTACATAAATGACGTATTAAAGGTAACATGGGATGCGACTCAAATACTTTCTTGGTTGTTAAGTGGAAAGTTAGTTTACAACCCAACCCTAATGAAACATTTCTGAAAAAAATAAAGGAACTTTCAGAGTTACTAACCTCCACCGTTGCCAAAATCATGCAGAGCTTCTCATTGTGAGCATCATCGAAGTCGACATCTTCCTTTTGAACAGCCTTATCAGCTCCATGGGCCGACTATGTCACAACATAGCGCAAGAAACCACGGCTAGTCAGAGGTCAATCAAGGCCACTACTGAAAAAAATGAAAGAGACCATAGAGGAGAGAAACTCACCACGTCTGTTGCAAGCTCCAGATTGATGTTCCTGGTACGTGCATCCCCAGCGGTATGCTTGCAGGAGGGAGTCAAAGGGGACGACACAAGCCTGTGCACCAGATATGTGTCATTAGTCCAATATGGACTCCATGAAGATCCAATATCACCGAGAAGATAATAACTTTAAAAATTGTTACTTTAATATAACATATTCAATTTTATGCAAACCGAACAAATTGAAACACGTACCCATCCTCTTCTGCTGGAAGGTGAGACTCCGTCGGAGCATCCATAGTTATCCCCCTAAGCAAGCGCAGTAGTAAAAAGTGTTTGTCAAGAAATATGATAACGAGATAGTGAGATGGTGATGGATGTGAAGAGAGGAGACACAACATAAACCAACTTATATAATGAAGGATCAATACCTCCAACAAAAGGGACTGATATTAGAAAAGGCACTCACACGTAACATTGGCCTACTAGCTCTGATCACCACAAAGGACAAATTATTGGAATTGCCCTTCCTTCCTAAAAGACCCTGCAATTTGAATTTTTATTTTCCTTGGTTATTTAAGCACGTGTTCTAATAAGGAATTTAAATGACCGATTACTCACACTGTGCAAAGGAACTGATCGTCACCAACGTCAACACTTTCGAAGTTCAACTTTGTGGAGGAAATCCATCTCTCTCGATGGCGCCAACTTTTTATCCTACAAACTCTAACACCCTCGTCATACGTCTATCTGCCGATAAAGCGTGACGTGCCTATTGGTATATAATGATCATTGCACCCCTATCTGTGACGAACACGTCAGATCAAACGCTTAACATAATCTTCTTGAAAAGATTTGCATCTAGGATTACCTGCTAATCGTTGCTTTCTTTCGGCGTTATGGATAACTATGTCCACACATAACTCCGTTTATTCTAAAGAGTCATCATTGGTTCGTCTCGAATCTTCGGCTTCAAGTACTTGGTACACAAGCGGGTTAAAAATCTACTTAGACAGAAGTCGACGATGACTAGTGTGATGACTTTGGATAATGACAAGAAACAACCATACCCCTACCCTAGTTATCGCATACTTGGAGCTTGATGCCTAAACGTGTACTTCAATAAAAGGGCAAGGGAGTATACATCAGCAAACAAGGGTGTCTTTCTTTGGATTTGTTTATGTTTATTTATGTACATTATTGTATTTTTTTAATATAATTTTTAGCCCTCATTGCTCATGTAATTTTTTTATTTTTATTAATATATATTTTTTAATATAACTTTTTTATTTGACTTTATATATTTTGTATTATGTTTTAAAATTAGTATATGTTTTATTTATTATTCTTAATTTTTATAATATTAATTTTATTACAAAGTTATACTTAAATCTAAAAAAAAGTACTAAAAAAGAGTATTAAGAGATAACTGGATTAGTTTTTATTTTTACTAAGACAGATAAAGATTGTTTAATTTCAATGATTTAGGATACTAAAATTAGCTTGTCACCGTTATATTCGATCGAAATAAAACATTGTTTGATTAAAATTTAAGATGTAAAAAATGAAACTCATACGTTTTTTAATTTTTATCAGATTTTAAGAAGTTTAAATTATACTTTTTCCATCTCTAAATGTTATTAGAAAAACATTAGTAACCTTATTGGGATTCATTTTCTTTATAAATCTTTAGTTCATATTCACGATTTGTTTTTAATAATGAGAAAAATATATTTATTTTTTTAATGATTTAACCACAATATTTATATTATTCTACTCGTATGGATTATTTAAATATATAATTCGAAATAAATAATGCTTAAAATTTTTTAAAAGAACAAATTTTATAATTCTAAATTTTAAATGTATTCAACACATGTACAACATCGCATGTTAATATAATGTTTCTCAACACTATTATATTGGTGTATTCTTATTTTTTCATGTCATATAATTTTATTCAACTTATTTAAAATTCTAAAATTTTCTAAATTCAAAATTTCTTATTTTAGGTTTAGATAAATATAATCTAAATTAACAATTAAATTCAATCGAACAAAAATTAATTTTACTTGTGTCATAGTACTCGTATAATTAATTATGAGTACTACATCATTAATAGTTAAATATATTAATCTTAAAAACAAACAATTTTTTTAAATTTGGATATAGAGATAGTTATATAAAAACTAATTTGAAACACACCAAGACTTGAAGTTATCATATTAAATTGCTTAAGTAAAAAATTTAAGCGACTTTAACAACTGAGATATAAATCTATTAGATAATAACAAATAATACATATAAAACTACTAAATTAAATAATTTTATTTTTCTTTGACCACATATGTATACATAAATGTAAGTTCCTTAAGATTTGGGGAAGGGTCGAAACCACTACTCACCCCCTCTAGGTCTGTGCCTGCCACCTTGGGTATTATTTTTTTATTAGGATTTTGTTTATATTTTTCTAACACATGGAGGAAGATATGAATTAATTAGTAACTTTATTAACGTCCACATAACTCATTGGCTTAATTATTAGTGGCAAATTTAATAGTAACACTACATTGCACCTGTTTAAAACTTTTTCGAATAAAAATAGTGTTCGAAATGTTAGAGATCAAATTAAGATTTGTCCCAAATTTAGAGGACCAAAATAGTACTTTGTGAATAAGGGAGACTGCGGTACGGTTCTTTACAGGGATGAAAACCGATTAAAACGCACTAATTTGGATTTAATTGAATTATATTTTTTGCAAACCGTTGGATTGGATCGAATTTTGGATCGAACTCCATAACGGATCCAATCCAACCCAAACCGTACAATGTGCTATAATATTACTATTTTAATTTTATATTTACAATTATACTTATAACATGTTCAACTTGTTATATATTTTTATATTATTCATGTATTCTTATTATTTAATAAATTTTTTATGTTTGCCATATGAATTATTTATTTTATTATAACTGACTTATAATTTTATTTCTATTGTTATGTTATCGTTGATTATTTAAAATATTTTTGAGACTTATTATATCATTGTTGGTTATTTAAAATTTAATGTTAAAACTTGTTATATATATTTCATTTTTTACCTTACAAAACCTCAAATCCAATCCCATCCAAACCGCTTGAAATTGAATCAAATCGGATACGATTTTTTTTTAAAAAAAAAAACTCATCCAATCCAATTCACACAACAAATAAAATTAGTGTTTGAATCGGATAAATTTTTTACTCAAAATCGATCCAAAACCGATCCAAACTGCACCGCAGTCACTTACTTTATGTTAGTACATGTATAAGGGTTAGTGCCAAATTATGAACCAAACAATAAATAAAAAACGATGCAAAATTTAACAATTATGCCTCTACAGTTTTTAAACCAATAGTATAATGCTGGCCAAAAACTATACAAAAATAATGCACCTAAAAATGATCAATTATTCCCAAATTAATACAAGCAACAAATATGGGTCAAAAAAGTCCATTATCCTTACAAAAAGGAAATCAGCCAAATAAAAAAAAGTAAGCCATCTAAGGAAGCAGCCACCAACCCACTGATACGGAAAGCCTGTGCCAAGGGACAGTAGGTGTAATCTTCAATTCTTCGTACAATCATACCTCGATTAACGTATAATTGGGTACACATTTTACGATCCTCTCCATTATAAGTAGAAATTCTATAAAAAAATCTCATCCATTCATATTTTAAAATTAGAGTGAATAACATATTCGACTCCTGACAATTATTTCGAAAGGACAATGAGATCTATAAGAAAAAAAAATCCAATTTAGCTCCTGATTTTTTTGGGACTGATTAACTCCTGTACAAAAAAAACAACATTAATTTTTTTGGGGACAGGAACCTCATTGTCTTTTCAAGGTAATTGTCAAGGGTCAGATTGAATTTTTTTTTGTCAAAAATTTCGTCTTTCGAAATAATTATCAAAGACTGTTTTGAATTTTTCTCTTAAAATTATTATTTTAACAGTGCAGATTTATTATACACCAGTACACCAATAAAGTACACTGGCACATGTAAAATTCTTCCTAATCTTTTTGGTACTTGCGTATTTTTTCACTTATAAAATAGTGGGGACCATTCATGTTTGTAACTATAAAGTGGGTGAAAAAAAATTTATCGCTAAGAGAAAAAAAAGATTCATGTTAAGGTAAATGATGCGTTTAAATTCAGTGACAAAGTACTTTGACTTAGTAATACTTAATTTTAATTATTATTTTTATTAATATTATTATTTGTATTAATACTTCTTAGAAATACTTAGTAACACTTATTTTTATTACTGTTATGAAAATATTAATAAAAAATAATAAAATAAATATTATTAAGTTAAAATACTTAGTGATTCAAGTCAAATACATAATTTATTTTATCATGAACTTTTATTTTCTTTTCATAATAATTTTTTTTTTCAAATTCCACTATAGTTACAAACATGCATGTTCCATCATTTTATAAAAAAAAAAAATCCAAGTACCATGAAGGCAAGAATGAATCCTCTCCAGTGTTTTAAAAATTAGACACTGTAAATTAGACCAGTAACCCTCGAAGTCTCGTCCCCCTTCACTCTCTCTGACTCACTCTCATAAGGAGGTAGAGCTCTTAGCCTTTCATTCTCTTACTCAGTCTACCACTGCCACCGCACGGTTACTGCCACGTCGACAGCTCCTCTGCATTGTCTCGCCAGCTCCTGTACATCTGTTACCTCGATCTGTGGCTCGCCTTCCCCTCGCTAGTCTTTGCTTTGTCGTGATTGGTCTCCCTCTTTTCTGCCCGCGTTCCGCCTTCACATCATCAGATATGCTTTTTATTTTTTTAGTTATTAGATTATAATTTGATTAACTAATTCAATTGATTTTGGATTGTTGTTGATTATAATTTATTGATTTTATGGCAGATTATTCAAATTTTTATTTTACAATGTAATATATATAGGTTTCGTGGTCTATTTATGTTTTTTCCTCTGCCTTTTAGTATTATGAGAATATAACATCTATACATTAAAGACGTAAATGCATCTTTTCTATTTCTATAGAAATCGTGATAGGCGTGTGGTGGATTATGATTTGGACGTAAACTGCGGCAGGGGTGTAGCGATTTACGTTGGGTTGCGTGTGAGAAGAAACTGCTACACCCCTCTAGCGGTTTCTGATGGAATACTTAAAAGACATAAACCGCAGTACCCTTGTAGCGGTTTATGCTTGCCTATATATCCCCTAAAAAATAATATGTTATTGTTAATATAAAAACTCATAACAATTTTTAGATTCGTCGAACCTAATTTCTTCTATTTATACTGACGTTGAATCTAATTTGAATTTTTTTTTCTATTATCAGAGTCATATGCCTAACGATCTTCTAAATTAAAGTTGAGTTCTTATGATATGAAATTCATACAAGAAATTGAAAAGTAGAGTTTTATTTGAGTGCTACAAGTTAAATTGGTCTTTGAAATTGACAATATAAAATTTATATTGGAATACTATAAAAAATTGACAATAATTATTCTTATTTTCCAAAAGTACAACAGAATAAGAAAAGAAAATGAGAGGTTAAAGTTCTTAATACTATGTGACTTATTGTGATGCATTAAGTACACATATACGAGTGGTTGAAGTCGTTATATATTTTGGTGTTATTTGTATGAACTGTATCATGTTTTTTTTGCTGAGTTTAATACAATACTACTTATGAACACTTATATTATTTTTATACCACTTTCGTTTACATTAGCTTGTAATGAATATAGAATAGTACACCAAAAGGGATGAATATTAAGTTAATTAACTCATGATAATCGGAATGATATGCATACAACACATAATTCTTCATTTTATACCTCTTTAAGTTCCATTTTAGATAAATGAGAAAGATTTTTATTTTATATGAATACAAGTTTAACATATAATTTTAGGTTAACTAGTGTAGTATCAAAACTCAAAAACATGTGCAGGGTATAGACACACCTTAAATCGTACTTAAGCACCTGCCAAACTAATAAATTCAAATTCCAAACAAGGCACAACAATCATATGCTAAAGTTGACATTATTACTCATATAACCTGAAATTGATATATACAAGGTCCCAATCATTCATCCAACTTTTAAATTGATATAGGCAAGCATAAACCGCTATAGGAGTACCAAGGTTTATGCCTTTCAAGCATTCCATCAGAAACCGTTAGAGGAGTGCATCGGTTTCTTCTCACACGCAACGAGTAGAAACTGCTACACTCCTATCGCAGTTTATGTCCAAATCGTAATCCACCATACGCTTATACCGGTTTCTATTGAAATAGGAAAGATGCATTTGGGTCTTCAATGTATAGATGTTGTATTCTGATAATATTAAAAGGCAAACAATTTATTTTGGTAACTTGCCCTAGTTATTATATATTGATATATTGATTTTTAAAACTTATTACTTTTTTTTTTATAGAAATCGGGACTTAAAGCCCAAAATAAAAAAAAACTAGACGGAAACTATCATAGAGAAAGCAATTTTAATGAAGTTTGCATGAAAACTTAAAGAAATACATGAGGGAATAGAAAAAAAATGATATCCAAACTTAAAATTTGATTGTTGTTGTTTTAAGTAGATTTAGAATAGATAAATTGATATTTATTTGAATTTATATTTATATAGAATGACACTTGAAAGGAAATTTTAAAGCAATTGAAATTTGATGCCAATTGAAATTTGTATATAAATTGTTGTTGTTTTAAACTTTTAATTTAGGTTTTTTTTCCCAAAGGTAGAATATAATATTATTGATTGGAAGATTAAGCAACAAATAGAATTGGTCCAACTTTGGACAGCACAACAAAAGAAAACTAAAATAGGGTACTCCTACTTAACTTACTTTACAACAACCGAGACTAAGGTACTCCTACTTAATTTACTTTACTAAGGTACTCCCACATAACTTACTTTAAAACAACCGAGATTAAGAACTCAATAGTTACTTCATTCATGTAATGTTCTTGTAGCAAATTCTTCTTTCATCTTATCTGCTATGGAGAAAACTTCAAAAGGTGAGAAGTTCTTGTCTTCGAAGAACTTCAAGTTACGCACTTTCCATATTTGCCAGAGGGTGAAAGCCATCTTTGCTATTTTTCTATTTCCTCCATCTTCTCCCATCATCCTTCCACTCACATGCACCCACCATTTCCAGAATATGTCGTCATCTCCAGCCATTTCTGATGGTTGGATCTTTGCCAAACACCATATCTGTCTTGAGTGAGAGCAAGAGGCCAAGCAGTGGGTCACCGATTCTGAAGGATTTGAACATCTAGGATATTGTGGCGGAATTGTTGGGAATCAGTGGTTCAAAACTGGAAAACCATTGTAAAGAGCACGCCAGAGGCAATTTTTTACTTTGGGAGGGCATTGGATCCTCCAAAGAGCTCACCACATTTGTTTCTACTGACAATTTTCAGGTAGCAGTTTCCGGTGGATCGTGGAGCATTCTAAAGGCATAGGTGTAACCAGATTGAACAGAGTACTGTCCATTTCGCTTTGCTGGCTAGGTTAGCAAGTCTTCCCCTTCGTTTATTAGAATTTGTAGAATAATCTGTGCAATGTTTGGTTGAAATGTTGCTTCTATAATGTCTATTCGCCATTGTTTGTTGTGATCTATTAGCTGTGAGACCCATTCAATTTGGTTGTTGGCAGTAGTATTGTTGTGAATTGAGCTAGGATCCACCTGTTTTAACCATCTATCCTCAAAGACCCTGACTTTTTCACCTCGTCCTATCCTCCATAGACAGCCTTCTTCAAGAATTTTTCGCCCTTCCAAAATACTGTGCCAACCCCATGACGGATTATAGCCTGTCTCTGCCCTTAGAAAGGAAGTGTATTTAAAGTATCTGCTTTTTAGAACTTTGCTCAATAGAGAGTGAGGTCGAGAAATGATTCTCCAGCTTTATTTTCCTAGCATAGCTAGATTAAAGGCTTTTAAATCCTTGAAATTCAATCCCCCTTGAGTATGAGGTCTACATATTATATCCCAACCAATCCAGTGTTGTATCCACCAGAATCTCATTATCATACGCTGTATTTCCTCAATAAGAGTCTCAGACAGCTTGAAACACCCCAACGTATATATCAGAATGGCAGTGGCTACGACTTTTATAAATGTTTCTCTGCCGCTGGCTGATAAGAGGGATTTTTTCCAATGCTGTAATTTCTTCGCCACCCGATCCTTAATATAATTGAAGGTTGCTTTCTTTTATCTCTGTATCATTGAGGGTAGACCCAAATATTTATCTTGGTTCCCAACATGGGGAATATTGAGAATATCAGATAAAGTCTTTCGAGTTTCAGGATTGGTATTTTTGCTGAAAAATAAGGATGACTTTTGTAGATTAACCACTTGTCCACTCACCTCACTATAAGATTGTAGGATCTTGGTTATGTTATCACATACTTGGGGTGTTGCCTTACCGAATACAATTGAGTCATCTGGTTTATTTTGCTAATGTTGGGGTCTTTAGGAATTAAGCATATATGTGTATGATTGAAGGCTCTGAGCATCTTCCCTCCCTCAAAGAAGCTATGAACAGCATTAAGAACATCCCTTTTAATAGTAATCCAGAAAAACTGATAGAATTTTGCAGTAAATTCATCATCTCCAGGTGCTGCGAGATGATTAATAGAGAAAACTGCATCTTTGATTTCTTGATCCGAGACTGGTCTAGTTAGCCTTCGATTGGTATTGTTATCTACCCTTCTAGTCAACCCCTCCAGCTCCTCAATCGATTCCTTTGGTTTAGAAGTAGTAAATATGTTTTCAAAATATTGCTGCGCAATACTAGCTATTTGTTCTGGATTAGTACCAATCTCACCCGAATCACTTTCCAACCTGTGCAACTTGTTTTTGCTACTCTGCATACAGAATTTGGCATGAAAGAATTTTGTGTTCTTATCACCCCACTGCAACCACTGCACCCTGGCTTTTTCTTTCCAGAATCTTTCCTCCCTCTCATATTCATATTCTAGTTTCGCCTCTAAGACCCGAATCATAGTAGTGTCAGCCCCTACACCTTTATCCTTCTCTGTATTTAGCTTTGAGTTCAATTCAGCAATATTTTTCGAGTTAGTAGATGAATTTTTCTGCCATGCCACAAAATTGTGTCTACATTGTTTATGCCTAGCTTCTTCGCTATCACACCATCTTTCCTGAAATCTAAACCTTCTCTTTGTTTTAAAACCTCCTCTATCCAAGGAAATTAGAAGCGGTCTATGGTCAGATCCTGTCTCATCTAAGTGCACCACCGAGCCATTTGGGTAATTCTGTTCCCACTGCATAGAGGCCAAACATCTATCCAATCTTTCTCGAATAAGGTTAAATCCTGCCTGTTTATTACTCCAAGTGAACATACTACCTTCATATCCAAGATCAACCAGGCTACCTCCATTAATAAAGTCTTGAAAAGCTTGAATAGAAGATATAGTTTTCATTCTTCCTCCTTCTTTTTCACTAAAGGCTGAGATAGCATTAAAATCACCAGTAATCAAAATATTTTCTCCAGCTGTATCCAATATACTTAAGATCTGATTGTATTGAATGTTTTGTTGGGCCTCCTCATTATGCAAATGTACTCCAAAAATCTCCCAAATTCTGTTCTGCACATTGTCTCTCCAGGTGAAATGAATAAAAAAAATTATCATGTTGAATAATATTAATATCTTCACCTTCCTTCCACATTAATACCAGCCCTCCTGCTATTCCTCTTGGTTCAACACAATAGAACCTCTGAAAACCTGCTTTTCTGCCTTGTTTCTCCACAAACAAAGTAGTATTTTTGGTCTCGCATAAGAATACCACTTCGGGGGAATGGGTTCTACATAACCCTTTGATGCTGTGAACTGTTAGGGATTTCTCCAAACCCCGATAGTTCCAAATGATCATCTTCATGAACCTTGGGGTGCCATTTTTAGGATGGCACTCTGAAGCCCTTTCAAAATAAAATTCAGTGGATTAAATAGAGTCTTCTTCGATTAAGGACCCATCTTGTTACTCCGAATTTCGCTTAACACCAACAATCTTGCTCCCTACCACCGTCACCTCCATATTTCTCGTCAAATGTTTGATTTTTGGTTGTTTACTACTTCTTTTAATACCTCTCTCCATGCTGCCTACGTGAAACACCCCTACTTCTTCTATCTGTATCGAACCTTCCATACCTCCTGGCACCGATTCTGTTCCAGTGTATGGAATAATGTTTTGGTTTTCCTGCGGATTTGAGATATGATACGGAACTGATGGTCTTAGAATGTTAGTTTGGTTTAGGTGTATTTGAGAATATGGTGGATTATGGATACAGTTGGGGTTATGGTCATTGAATAATAGGTTAGAAAGGTTTTTTAGAAGGCTTAATGGTGTAGGTTTATTATGAGGTTGAGAGAATCCAGTTTCCTTTTCACGTGGGTTTGGGTGTGAGTTCTCCTTTTGCTCTTCTACTCTCCACCCGATCTGGTTTGCTTTCAACATTCTATTCCATCTCTCTTTAATCTACTGCTGATTGGCAGACAATTCCAGGTACTCTTCGCAGTTCTTTGTTTCATGCCCGATGTGTCCACAGAAACTACAATAGATCCCCAATTTTTCATACTTAAGCATAATTTCAAAAACTGTATTATCCGGACTAGCAACTTTTATTGATTGATGTAGTGTCTTGGTCACATCCAAATTAACCCTTATTTTCATAATCTGGTCCTCCTTGCCTCTCATGGCAAATTTATCAGCCTCCATTACCTCCCCTAGTTTTTGACCTATCCTCCGGGCCGCCATTATTGTTTTGCAAAATTCAGGCATTCTCCACGTTTGGATCCATACTGGAATTCGAGTAAAGTCCTCCTGTTCCACTTTCATACCTGGTTGCCATCTTCTAAGGTGGATTATATAATTCTTAAACAGCCATGGAGATCCCCTTTCCACCCGTATCACATCTACTTCCTTAGAAAAGAAATTTTGGAATATATTTTCTCCATGCACTTTGACTCTAAATCCCTCAGGTTGATTTCAGATAGCTCCGAATTCACCCTCCATTGTCCCGCCGCTAACCCCTCTATCCGCCATTAGTCTCCCTATTAAGCTTTTAGAGCATATTTCGACTCCTTCCTTCACATCTTCCACCTCTAATGCTACAATCTCCTCCTCTTTTGTTTCAGGTAGTTCTGGATTCTGCGTACCTCTCACCTCAGGTGATGCCATAGGATGGGTTATGAAAGAGAATTATAACATTAAAGAAGGATGAAATCTCACTGTTCACTCATATTATTTGGAGAAGGTCTGAGCTCTTAGTGATTAAGATTAACAAGAAAAAGAATAGAATAGCATTAGCAATTAGGATTTACAAGAAACCCTATCAGAGGCACAAAAAAACCCTAGGCACAAAAAGAGTACGTACTCATAATATATTTGAAAATTAAATATAACTTTTAATGTAGGTTTAGAATAGGAATTTGATGCTTGTTGGAATTATTTGATTCTTGCTAGTTTAATATTTGATTATTGTTGTTTTAAGGGCAATTTACACAAATAAAATGATTGAACGAAACCTTTACGCAAATACAATATTGGCAATTTCTAGATGCAAATGCAACAAACGCAATTATATGTAATCCGCTACACCCTGTAGCGGAACCCAATTACACGTAATCCACTACTGGCTGTTGCGGATTACGTTGAGGACTTTAATACTCATAAACCACTACACCCTATAGCGGTTTATGCTCATATGGTGATATACTCATAATCCGCTACACCCTCTAGTGGATTATGAAGAGTGTGAAAGCTTGGGAAGATGCCTAACAATACCATTCTAATAGTAACAACTCGTGATACAAAATATACGAAGTTATACAAATACAGTCTTCATAAATAATAAGCTGTAGAAAAATAATAGGCACCAAGCATTAACACTAACACGGATTAAATTACTACATTAGTCATAAGTCATAAGTCATACAAATAAGTCGGAACTAACACTAACACAAACACACCAAAGGAACTAACACTAACACCCGAAAACGTAAATTGCTACATGAGAAAATAAAATTCAAAAAACTAGAAGCACACAGACTAGAAGTCCTACGAACTACCGGCAACGGTGGAGCCTCTCTGGGGGCAAGATTTATGCATGTGCCCAGGCTGTTTACAGAGCCCGCATCGCTTCGGTCGGTTAGGGTCGGCCTCATCTATGTTGTTCCAAATTCTGGTAGATCTCGTTTGCCCATCACGACAACGCCTCAAGCTGGGATCCGGAATAACGGTCAGACCGTCACAACGTGGCCAAAGTCCCTCCGGGTATTGGCGGCACAAAACCCATCTGGTACACCCTGAACACCTTCTGCATGGTGTAGACCTCGTCGACATAGATAGACCAGTCAAGTCGTG
The DNA here is from genome assembly GCF_014773155.1 of Arachis stenosperma. NCBI lineage: Eukaryota > Viridiplantae > Streptophyta > Magnoliopsida > Fabales > Fabaceae > Arachis > Arachis stenosperma. Next base: position 8,018,702 of record NC_080386.1, on the reverse strand, counting down.
ACTGGGCACAACATGCAATCGCATGGCAACATGGATAATGGAGAGCCTGAAAGTATCCAAAGTCGCATGTACGATCTTGAAAGGAAACTTGGTATGTCCCAAGTGAAAAGCTCCCAGTTGGTGTCGTCTCGGCAACGGTGTACTCAGACTGGTGTCTATCGAACAGGGTGACAGTGAAGCATCTGAAGTCTTTCAAGTTGCGCTTCATCGCCTTCATAAAAGACTGGCAAAACTTGACACCGCTGGCCAATTGAGCCTCTGTCGTCTGACCACGAATCACAAACAACTCCGCTAGCCAACCATATGTGGACTTCACTAGGGCGGTCCCCGGAAGATTCCGTGTACCCTTCATAGCAGAATTAACACACTCAGATATATTGGTCGTCATGTGACGGAATCGTCTGCCACCATCCTGGTGTTGAGTCCACTTATCGTATTCTATTTTGTTCGCCCAATCACACATTGTCAGATTCTCAGTCCGCATTATATCAAACCAATAATGAAACTCTGCCTCAGTCTTCACATAAGCAGCGTTCACAAGCAAACGCTTTACATCCGTGCCCTTGAAACTGAGTGCGAAGTTAGCTGCAACATGCCGAATACAAAATGCTAGGTACGCATGCGGGGGTAACCACCCACTGTTAGAGTTTTCTAGTGCAGCCTTGATGCCGTTGTGCCTATCTGAGATGACTAGTATCCCCTGTTGCGGAGTCACATGTTGCCGCAGGTTGGTCAGGAAAAAAGATCACGACTCGGCATTTTCGCCCTCCACGAGACTGAAAGCAATAGGCAAGATGTTGGAGTTCCCATCTTGAGCAATGGCCAAGAGCAAAGTCCCTCCATACTTGCCATATAGATGAGTACCGTCTATGCTGATCAATGGCTTGCACTTTGCAGTGTCTGAAAGCTTCAACACAAGGAGAAAACGTCCAGAAAAGACGATGAAAGTACACGGTTGAGTCATCGACGTTATCACCGACTCGAACTGGAGACGTCTTCAGCAAGGCAACCGTCCCCTCCATGGTAGACTGCACACCAAGGATCCAACGAGGTAGCTCGGCATAGGACTCTTCCCAATCCCCGTATATCTGTGCTACCACCTTCTGTTTTGCCAACTACGTCTTCCTGTAAGTTGGCTTGAACCCGTACGTTCCTTCGGTAGCTTCTTGCAACACCTTTATCAATATCGCCGCATTGGCTCGAACTAGAGGAAAGATCTTTGCACAGATCACGTGATAATCTAGTTGTCGATGGTCGCTTGATATTGATGTAGCCAAGCATGTGTGTAGTCCGTTGTATCGTCGAACCTCCCAGGTTCCCTTCCGTGCTCGAAGGCTGATGCGAATCATCCACGTGCAACCCTTCCCGAACTCCTTGCATCTCCCATGGTACTTAAGATGATCCGACTCCATCACTCTGTACTCAACACCGTTACTGTGGAAAGATTGGCCAACTTGAAATTCAGCTACAGAATTTCCCTCGTGCAACCCTTGACCCCCAAAGGTTGGTGCTGACTCTGTCGGTTGGCCGATGGCTTCCAGATCCAGGGTAGAATAATGTGCAGGTTGCTCATGTGTGCCGGCACTTGACGGTGGTTGACATGTTGCTGGATTTGTCGGAATTTCATCATCGCTGTCCCCTCCAATCTCAGCAGGCTCTTCGTCGGAATCATCCTCTAGCATAGCATTTTTCACCCGATCTGATTCCCCCTCACGTCCTACATCTGGAGATGGATGAGTTGAGGTGAATACCCCAACTGGACTGGTTGACCGATACTCCAACAAACACTCAAGTGCAACGACGGGCCTCGAGGTGAAGGCACCCCCATCGTGGTAGACTGAGGGTTTGGAGCGGATGCACCAGAACTATCGATCCCATGTTCCATGTTTGCAAACAACTCGTGTATCCTCAGTTCCGGAAAACTCTGACGACAATGAAACAACACCTGCATATCTTCATCTGTTTGTAACACGAATGTTTCATATTGCACGCCGGTTGACACAACCGCAATAGGAATATTGTAGAACATCTTCTTCACCCACTTTGTGCCACCCGCGCCTAACTTCTGCAGTATACTACTCTTCAGATTGAACAGTGTATCAGACGACCTGACGAAAACACTCAGTGGTTCTCTATCTGTAAACTTCACACCGTGCCTCATACTCTTTTTTATTTTTCCAGAATGGTGCACTAACACCAAAAAGCTTTCTTCACTTTCCATCCCTCAAGTTATGAATGAATGAAAATGACACTCTACACAACTTGTTGGGTATATATAGGCATCTTCCCAAGCTTCCACACTCTTCATAATCTGCTAGAGGGTGTAGTGGATTATGAGTATATCACCATATGAGTATAAACCGCTACAGTGTGTAGCGGTTTATGAGTATTGAAGTCCTCAACGTAATCCGCGACAGCCAGTAGCAGATTACGTGCAATTGGGTTCCGCTACAGGGTGTAGCGGATTACATACAATTGCGGTTGTTGCATTTGTGTATGGAATTTGCTAATGTTGTATTTGCGTAAAGATTTCGTTCAATCATTTTATTTGTGTAAATTGTTCTTGTTTTAATGTATATTTAATATTTGATTGTTGATGTTTTAATATAAATTTAATACTTGATTATTACTCTTATTGTTACTATTGCATGATTGTATTAATATAGGTTTAATGCTAATTAGTATTTTTCTAATAGTTATTTTTAGAAATTAAGATTTGATTGATGTTAAAATATTAGTGAAGACATTTATTTTCTACTAATATAGGTTTAATACTTGTTGATTGACTATTTTATATTTTTATTTAAATGAGATTGGGTTAACTGGTTCAACTAATGACCTAACGATTGAACCAATAATCAGTGATCTAGTAGTCTGATCGAATCGATCATCGGTTTGATTCTAACAATTATGTTATCTTGCATGATTTTAAAAACCAGACTGGATTCGCCGGTCGGACTGATACCACTGTGACCTGGATGCTTTGGTTCAACATAAAAAATTGCTAGGGACCGGCTGGTTTTATTGAAACGGCATCCTTTTTGCGTTATAGAAGAGTCAGGTTCTCCTCGGTCCTCACTCCTCGCCTGAAGCCCTCGCCCCCCTCTCGAGCCTCATTCCTGATTCCTCAGTCTCGTACATACTCTCATTATTTCTCCCGAAAACACAACCCTAGCCTCCATCGCGCCGCTGTTGGTTTCACCGTCGCCGCCTGGTTCGTCGTAGTCGTTCGCCAAGCCTCCTGTTTCGTCGTGTTCGAAGGCCCTTCCATTCCTTCAACGTCAGCGTCTCCAGGTCCTGCTCCGCCGTCGTCTGTCTGTCGTGATCGTCGCCAGCTCCCCGTAGTCCGTCGCCAGCTCGGCAGTGTTCGTCGCCAGCTTCCCGTCGTCCGTCGCTCTCCCTCAAATCTCTGGTCACTTCCCTCGCCGAAGGTAATGCCTCGGATGCTCAGTCAGTGCTCGGTGCTTTCTCTTAGTTGACTGGCTTTGCTCACTGCTTGATGATAAATTTTAACCCTGCTACTGGCTTGTTCTTGTTTGTTCTGGGTTGATTAACTGGTACTGGCTTACTGATTGATGATAAATTGATCCCGATAAATTGTTACTGGTTTGTTCTTGCTTTTTTCTTTTTCTGTTGTTAAATTTTGTTAAAGTTTCTTGATGATAAATTTTGTGCTCATTGCCTAAAGGAATACTTGTAATTTAAGTTGGTTCTTAATACTCTCTTTGTATCACAAAGCTCACTACTAGTGCCTGCTGTTCGTGTTATTTTTTTTAGTTCAGAAATGATCAAATTATATTTGATTATTGAATGGCTTTGCTCACTACTGCTATGCTATGTTGTACTCTGGTTTGTGTCTTCTTTGCTGCTGTGCTGTGTTTTTTTGCGCTCTGCTGTTCACTGCTGTGCTTTTTAGTGTTCAATTAAGTCAATTAAAACTATGCTTTGGGCTTAATTGTGCTTCGATTGTTAAGTTAGTTAATTCAGCATATGAATTTTGCCAACTATGCATTTCTTAGATTAAGACTTGCACTAGTTTCTTTGCTAGTAACAACTTATGCGACTGATTTTGCACCGTTATGAACTTATCCATTCCCCTTGTAGGCATGCACTTGGTGGCTTTGATGGAAGCACAATGGTGTCGACCATTGAAGTGTTTGATCCTCGTCGCGAAGCATGGATAACCGGGGAACCCATGAATCATCCTCGTCGCGAAGCACAATATGGTGTCTACTAACCCTTTTTTTTTAATTATATAGGCATCTTTAACCAATTCTCCCAAGTCTATATGTGAGCTACCACCAGTTCCCCCTTCTTCTAGGGTAACCACTTTGTCTACAGGTTTATTGATGACTGCAGTTATGTTTTAGGGTATTAAATTTTTAATTTATTTATTATTTTACTATAAAACAGTTTTTCCAGTTGAACCAGTGAAGTAGTAACTAGAATGCTTCGATGACCGGTCCGGTTTTCAGAACCTTGCTCTCTTGTATTAATTTTTTTCAAAAGTTTAGATACTATTAGAAAATTGTGGGTCTGTGTGGTTTAGATACACGTGCATTGATCTGTTTGACTTAAATATGTAAATCTTGAAGTTGTCAATTTATGTTGATTACATTATATAGAACTAGAATACTATTGAATCTTTCTTTTAATTATTATTTTTTTTATTTTTAGAGAATAAATGCTAATCTGTGTCAATTTTTAGGTAATATACGAAACTGAATTTGCAGAAGACCAGGCAGTTGTTTATGCTTCTAAATGAGTTTTTAGTGTTACTCCTGACCATGATTATATAAAGGTAATGAATTCAAATTGGACTTGATACATTGATCGCCTCCTATTGTCCTTAGTTGCCACCATCTTTGATATCGCCGGTATTTTCATCTCACAAACACACAGTATCCTGTAATCAGACATGAATTTGTTGAATACAGTCCCTTCATCAGCGCCTCCATGCCCTTATCTACCTTTGCGCACCCACTCCAACCCGTCCAAGTCACTCCAATTCTCATATCCGAAACCATCCAAATTCACATCTTACGGAGCAAGGCTGTAAGTCGCACTACTATTCTGTTTATACACATTTAACACTTGAAAATTCTCACCAACAGTGTTGAGGAAATTGCGCAGCTGCGAGCTCTTTGATTTGCACCAAGAGCAAGTCCCTTATGAAGTGGCATGGTCTTGGCAGAAAGACATTGTGAAGGAAAAGAAGGCTCAGCTTGAGAACGAAGGAGATTGCAGTGACACCCTTATTGTTCTGCAGCACCCTTCCGTGTATACATTGGGTACTGCCAGTACCAAGGACAACCTAAATTTCAACATCAACAATGCACCCTTTAATGTTTATCGTACTGAGCGAGGTGGTGAAGTTACATACCATGGTCCTGGCCAGCTAGTTCTGTACCCTATTATCAATCTAAGAAGACACAAGATGGATCTACATTGGTACCTCAGGACACTGGAAGAGCTTGTCATTCGTGTTCTTTCTTTGACATTTTCCATTCAAGCTTCTCGAGTGGAAGGTTTAACCGGTGTCTGGGTTGGTAAGTCTAAGTTCCTTTTTTTTGCTACTATGCAACCTTAGACTTGTATACTTTTGATAATAATACCACTCAAATTTAGGTTCATAAAAAATATAATATTATAATTTCATATATCATGAAAGATTAGCTTGATATTCAAGATTATTGGCTATTTGGCTTTATCAAAATAGGTTGGATAAATTAGTCTTGGTCATGTTTAACATTTTAGATATTGCAGCCAAGTTTACAATCTTTCTGGCTAACTTGTAAACAATTAAGTTTATGACTTCGCGACTAAACTCTCATGAGTTTTAGTCTAGCTTTACAATTATACAACGTTAGATGAACTCTCAGGTTGGATTAATTTGGTTTCAGCTTATAGAATGGCTTCTACAAGGACATATATAAATTATATGCTACTGCCTGATACCTAAGCTTTCAAGACATAAATTAGTTGATGGATTGATTAGTCCAAAACCATTGTCTTCTTTTTTGAAATTCTCCTAACTCCTCGTTGAAATTTGCTCCAGGAAACGAGAAAGTTGCAGCTGTAGGTATAAGAGTGTCTCATTGGATAACATACCATGGCTTAGCACTTAATGTCACAACAGATTTGACTCCCTTCAAATGGATCATCCCATGTGGCATACGCAACCGCGAGGTTGGAAGCATTAAAGGGTTGTTACTGAGAGAAGCTCAATCATCAAATATGGCTGCTAATGGAACAAATGATCTGCATTCTATTATGCGTGATGATGGCGGTCTAATTGGTATTACTCGCAACTCCTTGATTGAAGAGTTTTCAAAAGTGTTTCAGCTTGAGTACCGTCACAGAACTATTTCTGTACCTATGTTGTATGAAAGGAATCAAAGTGATATTGTTACTGAAACACAGCAAAGTTGAATTTGTTTGATATCATAGGAGTCCTTGGAAATATTTATCTTAAGGGTAAGCTAAAACATTGCAACTACTTTTTATTTCTTTCAAGTTTCAAATGCCAAAGATGACCAACGAGATAAAACAATACAATAACAATAGGAATCCATTTCTTGTTAATTATTATTATTATTATTATTATTATTATTATTATTATTATTAATGGTAGCTGTATTCCTGGAGTTTTCTTGAGTTCTTATTCTTCTTCAATGGTTTTGATTTTGCTTCTAGTGGTGCCAATGCTGGTTGTGAAGTCTCAGAATTGGGTGCCTCAGAAGCTGCACTCAAGTATAAGAGAAATTAATGTCACATTGTTTTGCCAAAATTTTCATGGAAAGCAAGTACATTAACAAAGAGCAATAAATCATTGTCTTTTACACAACTTAGTCATATTAAATTTTAATTATCAAATTGAGGGATCTCATAAATACCTTGTGGGCTTAGTGGAGATTCATCTATTGGAGGAAGTGATTGGTCATTTGATCCAAGCATTGCTGGACCTGCGAATAAATATTTTCTATATATATAAAACAGTTTATCCAAATTGAAATTTAACTCAATATGGGATTTAGACAGAGATGGAATTTATCATAAGGAAGAATGTGAAAACGGAAAACATGCTAAATTACAAAATAGTATAGCAATTGAACAAAGTAACTACCTGGAGCTGGTACAGGAGAGCCAGAAGCTGCAATAATGTACAATAACAATACTTCATTAGCTATTTAAATATTTCATTAAGAAAATAACAATGGGAAAAGGTACGTTTTGACACATTATTATGTAATAAGAATATTAGTAATTTAGATTATTACGAAAAAATATTATTATTTTCTAAATTATGTTTGAGAAATTGTCAATCATGTGGTAATTTAGATAGACATCTCTTATAAGATAATATAGAGTAATGTAACTCAATTACACAAGGTAATGTTGAGTTTAGATAGTTTCATCCAGTTATCCAAATTCCAAACTTAACCAGCACTTATCAAACCCCTTTTAGGATATATTTGTGAATTTTGATTTTTGAAGAAAATAACAGGAAATAAATTAGAATAAGTATAGAAAACTAATTTTTAATTAGGCAACATTAGTTAATTTTTTTATTATAAATTGTTTTTGTAACAATCGTTTTTAGGAGGTTTAAGGTTTTAGGGTTTAAGATTAGGATTTATGGTATAATATTTAAGATTTAGAATTTAGAATTTAAAATTAAAAAAAATTGAGGATTTAGAATTAAAAAATTTAGCCGGCTGCAAAATAGCTGTCTCCCTATTGAAATTATGGGATTAGTGTGTAAATTGGATTAAATTTTTTATACTTTGAAGCCCTTCTTTGCCTCTCCCTCCAAAATCAAAACTTTAAGGAATAAGGACACACCTTTGCACTGTAAAGGAAGTTCATTGATGTTGCATGCTTGTGGAAGAAAAAGGGCAAGAACACTGTTAATAGGTAATGGGATTGGAGCATTGGCTGAAATCACAAGGCAAGCACAATCTATACTATTACTCATCAAAGACCTTAGTGAATCACAACATGAAGATGATGGTGCTAATCCATTACTTGAACTTCCTGTGATGAAGTTTGCACATGGTGTGAAATTGGTTATCATTGATGTTGTGCATGGTGTAGTAATTTGACCCTTAACCAAGTTTAGTGTACCCATAATTATAATTAGTATGGTTGATATCACAGTGATTTGGAAAGCATATGTGAGTTGTCCCATATTAGTCTTTGGTGGGTTAAAGAATGATTTGATTGTAGGTAAGTGTCTTGGATGTTGATTGGTTTGATCATAAGATAAGGACATGATTTATGCATTGCAATGACTCAACGAAAAAGAATTGGTAGATTTGAATTTGATGATTTAGGAGTTCAACTACTTTAACCAACATGTATATTGGAATATCTTTTGTTAATTCCCATTGCTGTATTTGGTATGGTTGGTTAGAAATTTAGAATGCATATTTTCGTTTTTCAAAACCAAATGTATGAAAAAAAAAAATCAATACACTTCTCATTTGGCATCTTTTTGTTTTAGCATATTTTAACACTAAACTATTCTCTTATGTTTCAAATATGCATCTAACTTTATCTAGGTACACAAATTTTTAAAATAGAACAACTTAATGTTAGATAAATTCACATAAAGATACAAATTATCCTTTTTAATGTTTTATACATAATATTTTTTGTAATATCTTTTTATATTTATTTTTGTGAAGTTCAATGTTCCCTAAACACGCATATTTAATGAGATAAATACTCTTAATTGTAATTTCATCTTGAACCAGATTAATTAATCTTAATTATAGAATCATTTCTACTAAAAATTAGATCCAAATAAAGTTTTAAACATTAATATATGTGAGGCTAGAAAGTGTAGTAAAATAAACAATTTGCAGACAATTTTCAAGAAAATACTATATGGTTACTACAAAACTTGGAGTGGTAAAGTCAAACATATTAAGGAATACTACTACAACAGTTTTATTACATTAAATTGAAATAAAACAGTCCATTAGCTATAGTTATACGACAACATTAACCTTTGTATGTATGACAATGTGGAACCAAGAAGCTGAAGCTCAATCATCATCATCATCAAGTTGCACAAGCACATTAACTAGCTTGAGTCCTTGCTTGAACTACATAATGGGAAGCTCATCAACACCACCATCTTCATGTTGCTCTCAACTCTCAAGTCTGTCCTTAACGGTGGAGGTTCCAATTTGGGAATCCCCATTAACCAAACTCTTGCTTTGTCTCTTCCTAGTGCTTGCAAAGTTCAAACTCCACCAGTAAGCCAATGCAAAGGTAAGAAAATAAAAATTATGTTAACGCGAAAATGTATTGTCTTAAGTATTCAAGTTCTATACATCGCTGATCCGTGGATTCAGCGATGCATCAAAAAGTGACAGTGGCAGATAAAAGACAACAGCGAGAATATAAGGCTAATAACTTATTTGGTCATGACATGAATTTTGTAGGTGTTAATGGAGAAGCATCTTCGGGTTCTCCGGTGGGATCTCCATTTGGTTCCCCAGCTGAATCTCCAGCTGATTCACCTGAAGGTTCAATTGCACCTTCAGATTCAGGTTCAGATTCTCCCTCAGGTATAATATTGTAGTAAAGGAACTTTGAAAATTTTATCCTCCTTTTCATGATATAATAAACTCAGAATTAACAGTTTAATTAAGATTGTTAGTAGAAAAGATGTTTCAATGCATGATAACACTTTTTAGTTTGGTGTATTCTATTGTTGTAGTTGCAGGATCTAAGAGAGTTCCAGGAACAAATGGTGGGTCATCTGATGGAAGCAACATTAAATTCCCCTCCCACTTTTTGCTCTCTCTTGTAATTGTTTCTTGTTTCTCTTCCATCACACCAACCTCTGATTTTTTAGTCTTGTCTGCAGAGACTTGAGAGACTTGAGTGCTGAGGTTTTGCCTTTTGTTGTGTCACTTCTTATCTATGTAGTTTGAATAAATAATGAGTTTAATTTTATATATGTTTCCTTTATTATTCAGGCTTGATTATGCCATAGAAACCTACTGATTAATCTAAATTTTCTGAGCTATGAAACAAAACTATGTATGATTCATTAGTTCAACAGCTAATTGAAACTGGTTCAATTTTCTTTAATTTACAAAGCATAGAGCATACGTATTTTCTTAATGATACAGTAATCATGATTCATATAATGTATTAATCTACTAATGTAACTTACATTGCTTATTGTGGGGAATTGGGTATCTCGAACTGGGAGGAGGAATAAATATGAGTTGTTAAGTTCTTGCTGAATAATCCTAAAGTCCCACATCTGGGGGATCAGAATGTGCGAGTGATGCATTGGGATATAAAAGAGAAGGGAGTACAACAATTCCAATATACTTACCTGGACGGGGTCGATGGGCGATCAAGAAGGCCCATGGCCTAGGCTGGTGACTTCCATTGCACTTCGGAAGGGTGCCCGCCTAAGGTCTACCCAAGTGGTGGAGCCTACGTCATAATTTGTGGCAGTGGGGGCCTGCGTTCGCGCGGCCCCTTCCAATCCAGTTTAAAATTGTTCGGGCCTTATTTCTTTGGGCCTGTTCGTTATTCTATGAGGTTCTACTAAATCGTAAAGAATACACTGGTAAAGGAAGATAGAGAAATGTATATTAAAATAAAAGGTTACATGTGGATTAAATAAAAAAATTATTATTTTCAAAAAGAAAATAGAAGAGTATTGTTTATCAGGATATATTTTTTTTTAAATTGAATAAATATAATTAATTATACGAAAGTAATAATAGGAATATATTTATTTTTATTAAATTAAATTATTATAAAAGTCGCATTTTAGTAAATAATGTTCTTTCAATTTTTTTGAAAATAATGAATTTTTTTATTGATGAAAAATGCCCAAGTAAAAGAGCCCCACCCATGAAGGGCATACCCGTAAATATCACGAAAGACGAAGGGGAACAAATCAAGTTGGTGGGCTTAAATCACATTTTTATTTGAAAAAGAAAGTTACAACAATGTTAAATAGATTGATAAAAGCACATTGGACTGAACACACCAAGGGGTAGAGATTTCTAATAACATAGAAAACTCTTCCAATAGTAGTAATCTACAGAGAAAACTACACCAATTTTATAATTTCAACCAAATTTAAAAAAAAAGCTCACAAAAAATAGAACCCTAAACTCTGCAAGAAAGCCCCTCTGCTTATATAAATGCAGCAGTAATATTTTCATAAACAAATTATCCTCTTTATTTTTTTTTTCCTTCTTTTACATTTGTGATGTATTTATATTAGTTTTTAATGATAAAGATTATATAAAGTTAGTTATTTTGCACTAGAAAAAATCACTCTATATATTTATTTTACATATTTTTAATATGTATTTTTTATTCTGGCATATATTATAAAAGGGTAAATAATTGTTATATACACATAATATGATTAAATATTTAAGATTAACAAATTTATTTCTATAAAAATTAGTTTAACTGATTAATTATTAATACATTTTATCAAAAACATAAGGAGCGTCACCATGGTGAACAAAAGAGAATCATGAAGTCTATTTGGTTTTTTTGGTGTTTCTACAAAAAAAAATTTGGTGTTTCATCTGAAACATGCTTTTTCATTACTCATTAGGCCACTTGACTCCAGGATTTAGCTTTTTAGTCAAAATAATGTAATTGTGTGTGAGAGAGAGATAATTATGTATTCTGAAAATGATTAGAGTTTAATATCAATACTTGAACCTTGTAAAGTTGACGAATTGATATAAACATAGTTATCAGAACCGAATCGGCAATCGACCCGGTAAAGTTACTGGATTACTGGGTTAGTGGTTCAACCGATGGGTCAGTGGTCGAACCGTTTAACCCGGTAATAATTAAATAAATATATAAAATTATAATACAATATTTATTAAAAAATAAAAATTAGGGTTTAATATTTTATATTATTTAAATTTAAATAAATTATATATAAATTTCATTAGCTTATTACTTTAATATGATATATATATAATTTATATAAATTATTAGCCTTTAATTTAATGGTCTAATCTAAAAAAAAGTTACATATAAATAAAATTAATGTTAGACATATGAACTAGTGTATGGTTGTTAGTTTAGAGCATTGTCATGTAAATTTTCTTATTATATATTATTATTAGCCTATAATTATTAAAGAAGAATGATTGGTTGAGTGGCAAGAGAGTTGAAAATTTTGCACAAGCTTCCTGGTTCGAATCCCAAGTGATGCATTTTTGTGAATTAATTAACAAGGTGCTTCTACTGTGATTAGCATGCCCGCCGGTGCACCGTGGAGACGCGCGGTTCATGTGTCCGAACCGCATCGGTTCGCGTTGACTCGTCCGGTTTTCAACGGGTTTGACCGCCGTTGACCGGGTTAATTGCAGAAATTGAAACCTGCCTCTACACTTCAAAATTTAACTTCATAGGACCATGTTTCTTGTAATTTATGCTCCTCCCAGCCAGGGATTTAAATCCCTTTAACAAGAGACTATAAACTAATTATTCAATGGATTCCATAGAACATTGGATATCAATTTCAATTTACTTACCTGAATGGAGTCAATGCGCGATCAAGATTCAAGAAGACCCATAGATTAGGCTGGTAACTTCCATTGCAGTTGGGAAGGGTGCTAGCATAAGATCTACCCTGCTGCTTCAGTGATTAAATTGATGGAAAATGGGTCTGATCACGCATCACTCTTCTTGGATACTAATCCTCAAATGGAGAAGTTCAAGAGAAGATTCAAATTCCAAGATCGTTAGTGTGGAATGGAGAAAATAAGGAATGTCATCGCTGCTACTTGGAGCTCTAAGTTTGAGGGTTCAGCAATGTTTATTCTTGCCAGAGAGTTATCCATATTAACGGCCTCACTAACGTCAGTGTTGCTGCAACTAATACCTTCCAAAAAGCTGAGAAAAACCTAAGGAGTTTGCTAACTTCTTCAACCAACGCCAAGGGCCCACATCCAAGTACTTGAAGACTCAATTAAAGATCGCACAAGTAGTATATATAGGAAGAGTTTTGAACTAGAAAGAAGGCTGGGACCTAGAGGGGACTCTGATTGCAGAGGTTCCGAATTAGATTTTCTTTTTTGCATTTAGTTTACATTTCATGTACTTTTCTTTTTTTTTTTGAGTTTCCAAAGCAATGATGAACTAAATCCCATATCATTGGGGGAGGAGCTCTGTTGTAATTCAAATGAATTAATGAAATTCTTCTTCTTCTCAATCGGCTTGTTGTAGCTAAGAGATAATTTCTGTGCTTAATCGATCTATTCACTACCGGTGGGGGGGGGGGTTTTAAATCCATTGAATTTCTATGTGAGCCTTGGAAAGGGAATCATAGAAATTAGTTTGAAGCTCTTTCTCTCACAACTCTCTTGATCAATAATCTCTTAGATTGAGTTGAGATCTTGAGAACTTGTGTGACTCATGGATAAGAGAATCGAACTTAACCTCTTCTCATGACAATTAGATCAAGAAATTGGCAAATTGATTGTGTTAAGAGAAATTGGGTCACCAAAGAATTGGGGCTCAATTAATTACAATCCGCCATAGATCTACTTCATATGATTGAGAATGAAGTTGAGACCCATTGATTCATGCTGGATTATGATATCTCCAATCCCTAATGAATCTCTCCCATTGTTATTCTTCACTTTAATTGCTTTGAGTTTCCTGCTTTCTTTGATTCCCACTCCCAAAACTCATTTACATTTCATGCAATTTACCTTTCATTGTCATTTACATTCCTGCTTTTTATTTCTTGTAATTTAAGTTTTATCTCTTTTAATTTCTTGCCATTTAAGTTTCAGTTCTTTAGTTTCTTGCCATTTAAGTTTCCGCCATTTACATTTCACAATTTACTTTCAGCACTTTAATTTCCAGCAATTTACTTTCTATTAATCCAATTTCACAAAAAATCATCAATTATTAGCTTGACTAGATAAATCACCTAACTAAAGTTGCTTAATCCATCAATCTCTATGGGGTCAACCTTACTCAAAAGTGAGTTATTACTTGACGATTTGGTACACTTGCTGAAGGAATTTGTGTTGTGCAAATTTTCACCCATCAAGTTTTTGGCGCCGTTGTCCGGGATTGATTCAGATTGACAATGATTAAGTGGGTGATAGTCTAGTTTGAGCATTTTTTTCTTTGTTTTCGTTTAAGCATACTAATTGTTTGACACATTGTGTCTACTAATTCTAACACATACTCTAGCAATAGAGTATTCAACTTGCTTTTGGTCTGTTTTTGTGTTGTGTATGCTAGGAGGGAGAAAGGCAACATCAACTTCCTTTGATTTTGAACCCGAAAGAACCTTCCTGAGACTTAGAAGAGAAGTTAGGGGAAAAGAGTTGTTGGTGAAGAAGACTCAGAGGAGGACTTGAGAAGATCATCAAGTCCTCGGACTACTACTCTTCTTGTTGTTTTTCTTACTTCTTCATGGGTAACTAATTCTCTGTCAAAGGGTTAGGAGCTCTGTTTATGTTTTCTATAGATAATTAATCTACATTTTTTTATTTCAAAGTCTTGCATTAATCTATTTCATGATTAAATTATTCGTTCTTCATTCGGATTAGTGGATCGAAAGGTAAGCTAGTTCTTCTTGGATTCTTTTATTATAATTGAAAATTTTGATATTTGGATCAAAGCTTGAAAACTCTTTGACATGGCTATTTGAATTTGGCTAGAAATAGTGGTTCAATTAGTGTGCGACACATACATGATGTTCAATCACTCTAATTGTGAATAAGTGACATATAATTTGGATTAGAACAACTTTTGAAAATTATGTTTTCTTTTAAGATTTAACTAGACAAGAGTAGCTTGAATACGTGACATATAATTCGATCTAAGGATTATTTTTAAATCTTATTTGAGTCTAAAATCAGTTTTTGTGCTTAATAATGCGTGAGCATCTTTCTTATATTTTCTTAGTGAATTTACATGTGAAATTGTTGAATTAAATCAAGATTTAGGTATTTTAAGCCACCATGAACACCACTTTGAGTTACTTTACAATTTGATTTATTACAGGTAGCATTCGGGCAAAATTTGGCAAAGTTCAGAAAGAAGAAAAGGAGTCAATTCCAAGCTGTCAATGTGGCGCCAAATGCCACCTCATCGGCGTTTGGTGCCAGAACACACAAAACTCCACTTTCGTCACTACCATAGTAGCGCCAAACGCCACATCCTGCCACAACAATGAGCACCTGCTCATTGTCCCAACACACTTTGTTGATTTTGTGGAGCCCCGAATTGAGAGGAGACAATGGGGATTTTTGAGGAGACAGCCGCGAAAGGCCAACTTATCATGGGTAGTTGAATTCTACTCAAACTTCTACTTGCCTACTCTCCAGACTGTCTTCGTCCGTTAGCAGCAGGTCCCTATCTCCGAGAGTTCCATACAGAGAGCATTGGACCTTCCACCTAGTCTTGAGGGATGGGATGCATATCAAGAGGCATCCCACAGCACCAGATGTATCAGTTCGACTGGGATAGTATTCTTGGAGTTATTGCCCAACCTAGCGGCACATGGATCTATGGGACGTATTGGTCAAAACCCAAGAGCATCTCAGCCCAGTCACTTACCTTGGAGGCTCGTGTGTGGGCACAGATTATGTTCCACTATGTCTTTCCAAGCACTCACGAGTCGACCTTCACAGCAGACATGGCTGTCCTCATCTGGTGCATCCTGACAGAGCAACCCCTCAACCTGCCCCGACACATCCGGCAAGCCGTGGGACACGTACAGATAGCGGGTAATCTGCCTTTCCCCGCCTTGGCCTCAGATTTGGTCTCTGCAGCAGGTGTGTCCTCTCGGGTAGGCGACACGAAGGTCATGATCCCTAGAGCCGACCAGTATATCCCAAACGGGAAGTACATCAGGCCGCCAGTTCCCTTTGTGAGCCGGCCTGCAAGTCCATCTTTGGATACTCCTCCCTCTCCACTCCACCATCATCAACACCATAAGCACCATCCATCCATCAGATGTTCCTTCATATCCTTGAGAAGTTCGACTAGCAAGACCGGCGGATAGAGCAAATGGAGCGTCGTAACAAGCACCGATACAACTATTTGAAGGACCTCATAGTTGGTACATTCCCACCTCTAGAGCCAAAGGACACCCCAGACTCCCCTTCATCCAGTAGCACAGGCAGCCAAGGCGAACCAAACACTAGAGGCGACACTTCCAGCCCTCCCTTGCTCCTTACTAATGGCACGAAGGACCGTGCCAAGCCTTAAGTGTGGAGAGGTCAGTCCTTGACTTCCGGAGGTAAGTTCTCTCTCTTAACACCAACATTCTTTTTCTTTGTTAGATAGGATAAATTACATGATAATAACTATTTGCATGTATGTTTTGCTTGGTTGAAGTAATGAGTTTCTTTTCAAGACCCTTTTTACAGTGTTTCACTAATTTAAATTGCAAATTTGTGCTAAACTTGTTTGAGGATTGTACTCTGGAACATGAATTATAGTTAGGAACACACAACCTGCGAGATTTGAACTTAATTACATGGTTATACTATTTAACCATAATATTTTATTCTTGTGTGTTTTCTTCTCTATGACTGCAATCTATATTTTGTTCCATTCTATATGTCCATTGTTTAGTATATTCGATCACATGCTTGCATATGATTGAGACCATCATTTGTTATAAGCCCATTCATCCTAAATAGCATACCCTTTCAATCACCTTTGTTAGCCACCTTGAGCCTTTTAATCCCCTTCTGTTCTATATTTTACCACATTACTAGCCTTAAGCGAAAAAATAATTAATTACCCCAAGTGAATCTTTGGTTAGCTTAAGTTAGAAATTGTATATCAATTAAAGTGTGGGAAACTATGGGAACTTGGGTTGATGAAAGTGTGTTGTGTTTTAGTGACAAAAGTATTGGGAATTTGGGTGCATACTCATATGAGACCAGAAAAATTAAAAACTCATGTGCATTGATATGTTATGTTTGCTTTCATGGTGAAAAAAATATTCAAATAATTAAGTAAATAAATGAATAAGGGGACAAAATTACCCCAATGTTAAGTTTAATAAAAGATAAATGCATATGTGATAAAATTAAAAGAAGTTGATGCATGAGTATGTGATGCAAAAGTGAGAATTTTGGGTAGTTAGGCATGATTTTGGAATTACATAGAGTGTGTGTGTGTGTTAGGTGAGAGCTTAGGGTACTCAAAGATTCATATTATAGCTCACTTGGCCATACATATATCCTCACCCTTACCTTAGCCCCATTACAACCTTGAAAAGACCTCAGGATGTTTGTATTAGTATACTAAATTTTTGTTGATTAGTTAGATGAAGAATAAAGTTTTAGAAAGCATGACTAGAGAAGATGTGAGTGAAATAACCCTAGACACTTGAGAGCATTAGAGTGATATACACTACCAGTGAGGGTTCAATGCTTGATTCTATGTCCCCTGCTTTCATGAGCTATCTTCTTACAAGTTTACTTGTCTTTACTGTATGATTTGAATTAATGGAATCTGATTTATACTTGTCTTGGAGAGCTTGTTTATTTTCAACCAAGTAGATAGAAACATCTTAGCATATAGCTGCATTCATATATAGGTTGCATTTCATGAGTCTTACTTTTCCCATTCATTTTTTTTGTCTCCTTGAGTTTAGCATGAGGACATGCTAATGTTTAAGTGTGGGGAGATTGATAAACCACTATTTTATGGTTTATCTTGCGCTCAATTGAGTGGTTTTTATCAAGTCTCTGCACACTTATTCATACAATTTGCATAGTTTTACAATTCATTCTTACTTTTGTTCTACAATTGAAAACTTGCTTCCTAAGCCCTTAAATTGTGTGTTTTGATTCCCCTTTATACCATTCGATGCCGTGATCTATGCGTTAAGTGTTTTCAGGCTTTATAGGGCAGAAATGGCTTAGAGGATGAAGAGGAAGCTTGCATAAATGAAAGGAGCACAAGAATTATAGGAGATAGCTAGCGAGGAGCGACGCGTGCGCGTACCTGACGCGTGCGCGTGAATTGGAGTTCGCACGGCAACGCGTGCGCGTGCCTGACGCGTACGCGTGACACGCGAGGATGACCAGCGACTCGTACGCGTGACATGCGCTACCTGCAGAAATCACAGAAAATGCTGGGGACGATTTTGGGCCGAGTTTGGACCCAGTTTTTGGCCCAGAAACACAGACTAGAACTAAGGGACAAGCAGAGATTCAACACACATTTTCATTCGCATAGTTTTAGTTTTATATTGGAATCTTAGAGAGAAATTACTACTTTCTCTAGGTTTTTCTCACATTCATAGATTTCTAGTTTTGATACTTTTGATGCTTTTGCTTTGGATATTGAGAAGAAACACTACCTCCGTTGAAGTTGCTATTCTAGTTTGTTTCCTTATTCCTTTACTCTTTTAATTGCACATTAATTCTGTTCAGATAAGGATGTTGCATTTTGGAATTTATTAATGCAAAGAATTACTTTTACCTTTAATTAATTTTCAGTTCCTATTTTATCTAATTTGTCATGTCTTCTTCTTATAAGTTTGTGAACGTTGTACTCATGTCAACGGAGTAGACTCCCAACTTGACTTAGGGGTTAATTAAAAGGAGATCCTTGAGTTGGAATACTCAAGTGATTAGTTAAATTGGAAGTTGTTGGCTAACTCTCTAGGCACTAACGCTAACCCTTCCCAAAGGAGAGGGTTAGGACTTGTAAATAAGAGTTAGCTCAATCATTTGACTTTCCTTTATCAAGTAAGGGTTAACTAAGTTAAAACAACAACCTCTTGCTATTCCACGTGGGAAAATCCAACAAGGATAGAACTTCCAATTAATCTAGCCACGGTCAAGGCTTTTACTTTGAATATATAAATCGCTTTTAATTCACATTGCTTTAATTTACCATCATTAAATTTTCTGTTCCTCAACTCTCAAAAATTTCTCGAAAAACCCCTGACTAATAAAATAGCACTCTTTTGTCAACTCGTTGGGAGACGACCTGAGATTTCTACTCCCAGTATTTTTATTCTAAAATTTTGACAACCCTTTCTAAATTGATAAGCGGATTTTCGTCGGTTAGAAACTGTACTCGCAACGTTATTTCTATACTAATTTCTTAATCGGCTAATTTTTGCCACGTCAGCCACCTGCACCCTCCATTCATCATAGCCATTTTCAACCTCTAAATCAGTTTCTGCATCTTTTTTTTTTGTTCTACCTACAACCACTCCTTGATAGTCAACATCATCAACCCATTTAAAGTAATTGCAGTGACTGCCCTTCTGCAATTTTCAAAAGCAGAAAACAAAAAAATGAAAAAACACGCAAAAACAGAGAACAAGATGGAAAACCTTTAACTTTTTTTCAACACCACTTACTCGGTACCTTGGACATGCATGGAACAATCTATCTAGGTTCTCTGCTGTTTTAGATTTTTTAATCATGGTCTTCAACCTACAGAAACATGATTCGTCATAAGTCTTCCTCCTCATTCGCATTGAAGCGCTGGAACCATGACTGTCGTGTGACGGATACGACAAACCACCACCACGACCTCCATTTCCTATCTCCATCCTCATGGCAAACCAACAATTTTAGGTTCTACCCAAATATATGGCTATCTAAGTGTTGACGACAACTTATTTATGATTGAATTTGGGAGTAAGGTTCATCCACTTAGAGACTGATTTGAATTGTTATAACATACTTATCTGGTCAACAACAAGAGGGTACTACTTGGCGTCTTCCACTATGGCAGTTAACGGAACACGTCAGCGAACGTTAGCCACCTCAACAAAATAGATGATGGAAGGACGAATGTGATCAGGTTGATTATCTTTTGGGGACGAATTTGATTAATTTTATCTTTCAGTAATGAAAATGGAAATCGATGTATCTTTTAAGAACGATTTTGACTATTAACTCTTTTTAAAATCATAGAAAAAAATGCTATTTTGTTTTTTTTTTCCATTATTATTAGTAAAAAGACAAAAAAGATAACGTTACTAATAGTTATCAAATTCGGACTACACTAACCGGTTCGATTAAAAAATCGACAAACCAAACTTTACATTGGTCTGAGTTAACATTCTAATCGGACAAGTAAACGAACCGGTCAAACTCGATCTAAACCAATGATCGAACTGGACTGATTGGCCCGCTGACATCAGCACGCGCATCACACAAATTTCAAAAACTTGGATGATATACTGGCTACTAAGTTCGAATTTAGGACTTTCAATATATAAAAGAGCCTTCAACTATTAGGCCAAGTTTAATCTTTGTATAATATGGTGTCTTTTTATAAATATATTATAATCTATTAGACATATTCTAATTAATAACTTTATGTATTAATTTTTTTAGTCATATTAATAGATAGTGTTCATATTAATTTAATTTTTTATTTTATATGTATTCTTTTTTAAATTAATTATTATTTAATTATATATAATTATTAAAATAAATATTAAATTTTGTTAAATATCTATAAATTAAAAAAAATTTATTAATTATAATATTTTTTTGTGGGTAAAAAATCATAATAAGCCAACTGGCTCAGAAAATTACGTAAATACGCCAAAGCAAAAATCGTTACAGCAATAAGCCAGATCGTATTTTTATATAATTCGAACCAGGTTGGTTCGAACTCCATTTATTAGTAAATCGAACCAGGTTGGTTCGAATTATGGTTTTTTTTTTGTTAGTAATTCGAACCAGCCTGGTTCGAATTAGTAATGAAGGTAATTCGAACCAAGGTGGTTCGAATTATAGAGAGAGAATGTCTGCATGTAATTCGAACCAGGCTGGTTCGAATTACACCAATCATAGTTCGAACCAGGCCGGTTCGAACTATGTGTGAGACTGACTGTATATATATGGTTCCAAACGTGAGTTACTCTCATTAGAGGGAGAAGGATGGCTAGTGAGGAGAGTTTTGTTGTTTTGGTGCACCACAGAGGATCTGTTAATAGAAAAACTCGTTCCGGAGTAAAGTTCACAGATAAGAATCCTCTATGTATTGTCATAACATCTACGACGAGTTACGATGACCTTGTTAGCGCTGTACTAATGAAGCTTGGTCTGGAGGGTGCGAAGCGGGTAAAGAAGTTTTTCTATCGCATTCCAGTCACGGTGCTACAGAATACGGTGAAGTATGATTGCTTCACGATTAATAATGATGCGGACTTGCAAGTAATGTTTCTCTGTCGGCGGCAGTTTCCGGAGGTGAGGACACCGGAGTTGTTGGGCCGGCTGGTTGATGTTGTATCCAGCTCCGGCGGTTCGAACAGGAATACGAACACTATAGCGAATGCAGCAGGTTCTAGTTCCCGGCCTGCCGTTGCTTCCTCGTCCGTCCCTGTGTACGAACCAGTGGTCCAACATGTCGCCTCCCCATCTTTCGCTGTTGACCTCAATGCCACCGAAGGCGACGAGGTAGTGAAAAGGGAAAATTTGCCGAACGCTTTAGTGGGAGTTGCACCTGTTGGCGTAGGAGACGGTTTTTTGGATGATGAAGACGAGGATGACGTCGAGCCGGATATGATTGACGATGATAGCGCTGATGATATTGGAGCGACTGGGCCTGCATTGGAGGTAGGTGGTTCTAGCTCTGGCACACAGCAATATCCACCACATTTTTCCTCATTGGACTTGGACGCCATGAGACATGAGGGGGTTTTAGGGCACGCTGTTGGATTCGGAGCTAGAGATGCGGAAGGGAGTACTGGTCTGACAGAGTTCCAGGTTGGTCAGCAATTCCAGGATAAAGATGAGGCCCTTTTAAGTGTGAAGACTTACAGCATCCGGCGAGGGGTACAGTACAAGGTGGTGGAGTCCGATCACCGCCGGTATGTGGGCAAGTGTTCCGAGTTTGGGAATGGGTGCACATGGTTGATTCGACTGAGTCTCTGGAAGCGCAAGGGCATCTGGGAGGTCAAACGGTACAATGGACCTCACACTTGCCTGGCCACATCCATCTCTAGTGACCACAGGAGTTTGGATTATCATGTGATTTCGGCTTTCATTATGCCAATGGTTAGGGCCGATGCATCCGTGAGCATCAAGGTGCTCCTGAACGCCACGGCAGCGCACTTTGGTTTTAGGCCGACTTACCGGAGGGTTTGGATGGCGAAGCAGAAATCTATTGCCCTCATATACGGTGACTGGGATGAGTCCTACAACGACCTGCCTAGGTGGGTCTTGGGTGTCCAGCTGACGATGCCTGGGAGTGTTGTGGTTCTGAAGACGAGCCCGGTTCGAGTTGGAGGACAGGTGGACGAATCTCAAGCGTACTTCCACAGACTTTTCTGGACTTTCCCGCCCTGCATCGAGGCATTCCGTCATTGCAAGCCGCTAATCAGCATTGACGGCACACATTTGTATGGGAAGTATGGGGGAACGTTGCTCATCGTGATTGCACAGGATGGGAACTCCAACATTCTACCTGTGGCATTCGCACTAGTAGAGGGTGAGAACGCGGAATCCTGGACATTCTTTCTCTCACACCTTCGACAGCACGTGACCCCGCAGCCCGGTCTGCTGGTTATATCGGACAGGCACAACGACATCAAGGCTGCGCTTGAGGCCCCTGACGGCGGTTGGCTACCGCCATCTGCGTACCGTGCATTCTGCATACGACACGTTGCGGCTAATTTTGCCCTAACCTTCAAGGGCAAAGACGCTAGGAAGCTACTAGTGAACGCGGCGTATGCGAAGACCGAGGTTGAATTTGATTACTGGTTTGATATCCTGCGATCTGAAGATCCGGCGATGTGTGAGTGGGCGAACCGGATTGATTACTCGTTGTGGACTCAGCATCGTGATGAGAGGCGGAGATTCGGTCACATGACGACGAACATCTCCGAGTGTGTGAACTCTATCCTGAAGGGGGTCAGAAATCTCCCTGTAGCATCCCTGGTGAAGGCAACATATTGTAGGCTTGCGGAACTGTTTGTTCGCAAGGGGAGAGAGGCTGAGGCCCAGATGGGAACAGGACAACAATTCAGTCAGCATTTGGTGAAGTGTATTGAGGCCAACATGAAGACGGCCAGGTGCTTCACGGTGACGCTGTATGACCGGGATAACTCCGAGTTCACTGTAGCAGAGACTACTCCGACTGGTTCTTTCTCCTTGGGTACTTACAGAGTATCACTTGCCTCTCGGACATGTGACTGCGGGTACTTCCAGGCTCTTCATTTCCCGTGTCAGCACGCACTTGCGTGCTGTGCATACTCACGGGTCACCTGGACCTCTTACGTTCACAGCGTTTATCAGATTAGCTCGGTCTTCAATGTGTATCGGATGGGATTCACACCTCCCATCCCGGAGGGCTTCTGGCCACCTTACGACGGGCCCACAGTGATTCCAGACCCTGCCATGAGGCGTGCCAGAGAGGGTCGTCCTAGATCCACTAGGATACGGACGAACATGGACGAGGCGGATCCGAATCGGCCAAAGAGGTGCGGCCTATGTCGCCAACCTGGACACACGCGACGTAGTTGCCCACAGGTTGCAGGCTCGTCTCAGACAGGACACCATTAGTATGCATGTTGTTAGTGTTAGCATTATCTACATTAGTGCGCATCTTGCTAGTCTTAGAGTTATTTAGATTATATCCCATGTTGTTAGTGTCAGTATTATTTACATTAGTGCACATGACTTTTAGTTTGATTGTTGCGAGTAGTAATGAATATGGCTTTTTTAATTATGTATTTTTTTTCTTTAAAGTTCAATCATGTATGATCCTGGTTTGTACTTTTTTTGTTATGTTATAGTCTGTTTATCTATGTTTTTTTTTAATTTGTGTTCTGGGACATTCATTTTGTATGATCAATGAATCTTGAAACAGTTTAGCGTTTATTTTCTCTTATTGAACTGTGTCCGGGTTGGCGACATAGGCCGCATCTCTTTGGCTGATTCGGATATGCCTCGTCCATAGATACACAGCTTAGTCAGTCTCACACATAGTTCGAATCGGCCTGGTTCGAACTATGATTGGTGTAATTCGAACCAGCCTGGTTCGAATTACATGCAGACATTCTCTCTCTATAATTCGAACCACCTTGGTTCGAATTACCTTCATTACTAATTCGAACCAGGCTGGTTCGAATTACTAACAAAAAAAAACCATAATTCGAACCAACCTGGTTCGATTTACTAATAAATAGAGTTCGAACCAACCTGGTTCGAATTATATAAAAATACGATCTGGCTTATTGCTGTAACGATTTTTGCTTTGGCGTATTTACGTAATTTTCTGAGCCAGTTGGCTTATTATGGTTTTTTACCCTTTTTTTGTTATTGATAATTATATAATATTTATTAATATTAATATTTTTAATATATATTTAAATAATGTAATAGATACTAATTAATTAATAAATTAAAAAATAAATTAATTTATTATAAAAATTATTAAAAAAATAAATTTTATATAATTATTTAATTATAAACTAATCAACTGGTTCAATATGTAATTTACCCATTGAATCAATGATCTAATGACCAGCAGTCTACTGTGCTGCCTAGGCAGACAGTAGTTGAGCCCAGTCCCGCACCCAAAAGGAAAAATAAAAATTAAAAGTTCGGGCTCCCTGCAGTCGTGCCGTCGACCAATGAGATTGTGGTGTTGAATGGAGAAGGCTAGCAACAGTCTTGTTACTCACATGAACACCACACTCTCTTTGCCACTTCATTCTCACCTTTTATCAGCAGTTTCTTCTCACCAAACCTTCTCACATCACGCCCACAAAAGCTGCCTCCCACTTCGAGCTTCGCTTCCTTCTCTTTATTATTCCACACGCGGCCCACCTTCCCTCAATTGCGCAAATCCCGATGGTAATCTTCCCATTTCGATTAATGAAATTCCTCAACTTTTAATTTGCATCCATTTATATGCTCTTACTTTTGTCTCATGTATGTGATTTTCGGCGTTAGATAAAGTTTTGTCCCAAAGGGTTTTGCTAGGAGAGGATTTTTAACTATGTATTGAATATATTCCGATTTTGATGAAAGTCAGTGGATGTTTTTATCTGTTTCTTTATTTGTCTCAAAATTGATTTATGCAAAAATGCTACGGGCGCACCAAAAATCAGCAACCATAAGTTTGTTCATAAATACATGACTTGTTTAACTCATTTCAATATGTATTTTATATTCTAACATGTATTTTATACAAGTGACCGATTTTGTGACTAGTTGTTTGTGTTCTTCCAGAATGTTGTTATTTATGTAGAGTCCTTTTCAGTTTTGAGTTTTGGAAAGCACTGATATGGCTGTTTTAGTTTTTGAGTTTGGAGATTGTACTCTAATTAGTATTTCTTCCCTCTTGGAGGGTCAAGAGTTTGTTAATTATGAAAAAAAAAAGGGTAAAAGAACGCTGTTTGGATCAAGCTATGTAGCACGGACACACCAGATGAGCAACATGTCCGTGTCTTCGACAGGTGTCAGGGTCTAACAGACACTCGTATGACAGACAGTATGACACCTTATTTAACCAATTAGTTATTTCTCTTTAAAATTCCCTACACTTCAAACATGACTTAGATATAGTGTTAATAGGATTCAAAAAAGATATATTGGTTGTTTGAAAAATTTGGTGTGTCTGCCTGTGTTCTATTGTATTGTGTTGGTATCTGTGTCAATGTCAATACTCCACAGGGAGTAAGTGCTTTAACAGTTTTATAAGATGCTAAAGAAACTCACACTGCTATACCGTGGCACATTTTCAAGCATATTAGGTTTAATCAGTTAGGGATAATGATTAACAAGACTAAAATACGATAATTCTTGCATGCTCGGTGTGCCTAAAAGTGGCGCATATATGTAATTTCTCTGAATAAGTGGTAGAATGGATCTTGTTTGTTGGGAGCTAATGTGCTAATGTTGCATTATTCTTCTATTTTTCGGATGCTTCCTTAGCTACAGGGAGTAAGGTGGGTGCTGTGGATTCATCTCTTGCAGTGAAGGTGAGATCATATTCATTCTTGTTGAATTCAGTAGGAACTAGAGCTGACTTAAATAAAAAAACAAATTTATTGATCATAAAAACTTGTGTGAAAGAAATAACAAAATTACATGACTTACGAAAGCAGATTCTCTCTATCGGATACTGGTGATGGAATAGGGTTGAAGGAAAGGGATTAGCCTGCTATATAGAAGATAGGAGGGATTGAGTAATTGGAGCAGCTATGCGTCTCCAAAGCTGATTCCATTAATTTCATCCTATTACAATATTCTACTCACACCCTCATATCCTGATACACTTCTTATGTTAACACTTCCTCTTAAGGGGCATGTAGTTCGTGGAATGTTTTCACCTTCCTAGGATATGAATCTTACATTGAAAAATCATTTTGATGTAAATATAACTTATTTAACTTCATCACAGTTTCCTTTTCTCTGTTATTTAACAATGCCAACTCAGCACCAGTTGTTGAAGTTTGTTAGGAATTAGTTGAGCACTGGTTAGTGGTATTAAGCAAGTTTTAAGTTAGCTGATATTTCTTACAATGTCTATGACATCTGTAATTGTGTTGATTCATTTCATACAATCCCCCGTTTCCATTCCCTGTGATTGCTCTCAACTCCCTCTATCATTCCAATTCATCAATCTGTTCTTATCCCACACTAGTTGGGATCAGCTTCATAAAATACTGGTATATAGGAAATTTTCTACTGGCTTAAACTTGAAAGTACTCTTTTTTCCCTTTGTTGTGGATGGATATACACATTTGAACTAAGTTTTGATTCAGAAACAAGCAGCAGATGTATCCCCCGAGCTAAAAGGGACTTCTATTTTTCTGGTTGGTAAGAATGGCTTATAATGCAATTAATTGCTTTGAAAGTTTGTTGCTTATTATGATGCCATTAACTTTGTGTGTCTACTATTTGATAAAGGCATGCAAAATTCCCTGAAAACCAGTTTAGGAAAGATGCTAGCTGATATGTTGCGATATTATTATTTTGACAGGTATCTTTCTACTTTCTGATAAAAGTTTTAAAGAATTAAACATAGCTCCAGAATGTTACCGAAACTTGATATTTTATTTACTCTATTTAGTGATAGTTTGGTTGAAGAAGCTGTTGGTGGTGCACCTGCTGCAAAATCCTTTAGAGAGAAAGATGAAATGGCCTTACATGAATCTGAGGTGATTGTATTAGACTTGTTTAAAGGTGATGTGCGTCTAATTGGATACCTGCCAAACTGTTACCAAGTTTCTATTGTTAGTGATCCATGCATCAGAACATTGTGTACCTTAACAAAGCTAACTCTTGAAATTAACAAGGTTTACATGCATCCTAAAATCTGCTTCTGACTTCTAAGTTGATAAGTTTGAATATAAGTTACTTATGATTCACATGTCAAATGGTCCAGAGTTGTTCAATCAGAATACGAGATACTTATATTCACATGTCAAATGGCTCAGACTGAAGTGTTGAAGCAATTGTCATCTATGGGCCGACTAGTAGTTTGTGCTGGCAACGGTGCAGTTCAAAGTTCAACTAATCTGTATGGATTTCTAATTCCTGGCCAGATCTTTTTTTTTCGTCCTTTAATGTTTTTGCTGGAGTTTGGAGTTTGGTTTTCTTGAATATTTAAAAACATGTTAATCACCAAAAGGGATTTAAGTATAAATGGGCTAAGTACAAACATGATTCATAGTTGGGTGCAATGGCATCATGGGAGAAGGCTGTAGGCTGCATTTGGTTATTGTCAAAGGATAGTGGGGACCATGACATGTAGGCTCCGTTTGGTTTGTGTATGTATTGAGACATAGACATTAAGACATATACACTTAAAACATAGACATAAAATATTTGTGTTTGTGTATAGTGTTTGGAAATAATAGACATGACACTAGTGTAGTGTCTAATATTATGTTTGGTTGCAAAACACAAGAACACTACATAACTGAAAATGACTATTTTATCCTCATAAATTAAATTAGGGTTTGTAAAAGGAGGAGATATTTGGAATTTTAAAAAATCAATGAGGATAAAATAATCCAAAAGAAAAAATTTAGATCTGTGTCCATGGCTTCAATTCCGTGTCTCATCAATTTAGTGAGACACAAAGAACATGTATATTGTGTATGTTTATGGATATGCGTGTCTCTCTCATTTTTGTGTCTCACAAACCAAACAAGGGACACGTTCCACATTGTCCATGTCTTGGCCAAACACACACACTAAACAAACGCTTTCGTAGGGATAAAAGACATTTGGTCGCACTAGCTCTTAAACTAAATTATATCACAGTTTATGTAGTCACAATGTAACTCGGGTCGTCTCTTGAAGTAAGGGTGTATTGTAGTTGATTGGATTTAAAAAGGTTTTTGATTTTGTGCAAGAAAATATAAGACAATTTTAAGTAAGATTGAAAAGAAAATAAAGTTAAAGATAGTTCAAGAATTGGAAATTCTATCATGAGGATTCTTATTGGTTGGATAGCTTATTCTCAACTTGACATTTCATCAAACATAGGGCATGCATAAATCAATTCTCTATAATTATAATCTCTTGATTTTTTCGTCAAGTCTAAACTAGCAATTAGCAATCAAGAATCAAAATGAAAGTTTTAGAGTTTGAGTTTTCCTTTCAATGACTCCAAATTTAATTCGATCATTGTAGCCCCCTTGTAATGCATGTTATCTTAACTATGTGTATGTATTTCAATGTAAACAAAAACATGTTAGTGGTACTAGTTGGATATTAAGACCAAATACTTTTAAAATAAAGGCAAAATTCATATAATTTATCAATTATCACAATTTGCTGACAAAATATAGAATCAAATAAAATTTCATGAAAAGTGGGAGAACATAACTCAAAATCTAAAAATGAATACAATTATAATTCAAAAATTTGAGTTCTATTACCAGGACATGGGATAGAGAGGGAGAAAAATGTGTTCAACGAGACCACCACCATGTATTCCCAACATGCCTTCGTTTCTTTTTAAATATTTTTCCACTTTACCTTTCAAATTATTCTGATGTTAAGCTTTGTCTATTATAACCAAATATGATTTAGACACAATTTTGTCCTATCCCCACCGTCCTGGAATTGAAACCAAGTGTAGCTTTGTTGTATGCCTTCCCCATGTTCGACTAATCTTGTTCTTGTTTATTCTGTCAAAAAGCTATTTTTTCATTTTTCCACTTGCTGTTACCTTGACATAGGGCACTTCTGAGACACGGGATTTCCTTGTGGATAGATGTTCCGCTAGACATCATGGCTAGGGATGTATGTGAAGCATCATCATCAGGATCTTACCCTGAGGTTGATTCATTACTCTTAACTTTACAAGCTAAAACTTTCAGTAAATCTTATTGTTTTCACGAACCATATAGGTAACAGATCAACTAGCTGCACTATACAACAAATACCGGGATGGATATGCTACAGCTGATGCAATTATTTCAGTTCAAAGTACGTAGCAACCTTCCTGGTTGGTAGTATTCTGATTTTTCTCCCAGCAGAGAGAGAGGTCTTGAAGAACTGATATATGGTTTACGAAGTTTGTCTCCAATATTGATGGCTTCTATGTTTTTGCAGAAGTTGCTTCTAGGTTGGGGTGTGATAATTTTGATGACATTACAATCGAAGAGATGACATTAGAGGTTAACCTTCTTGTTAAAGGAGCAAATATCCATTTTGCATCTCGAAAGATTACAATTTTGACAAAATGAACGCTAAAGAATGTAAATGACAAAATAACCTCCAAAGATATGCTCTAATGGACAAAATGAACCAAACATTTAGTTATTTTACTTATTTAAGTTTGATTCATTTTGTCAAAATCATATCTTTTGAAGTGCAAAATGACTTTTACTCTGGTTAAAGAATACAAAATTAATTTGAAGCATAGTTGTACCTATAATACCAAATCGATATTCGAAAGATTATGCAGCCGACAAAATAGATCCCAGAAGAAAGAAAGTCTCCTGTCTTGTTTGAAAGAGTATGAATGTTTGACAAAATGGTCATGGTTGGATATTATGCTTCTTCACGACTGCCGTGATTTTATTCATAGTTAGACCATTTTGTCAAACATCTATAATCTTTCTGATGCCACGGGTACTGAATTAGTGTTCGCCACCATTTTTAAACTATCCAAATTGACTTAATGCTGCTATGTTTTGGTTGATTAGTATTATAATTCTCAATATCTCATTAATTTTAGGCGCTAAGGGAGATCCAGAAGCTGACTAGAGTGAAGAAGATGCTGGAAGAGGCTGCAAGACCTTTCTAATCAAACATGGCTTGTTTCATGTCTTATCTTGAAATTACTTTCGATTAGTTGTTTTACTTGAAATGATGTACCAAGGGATTTGTTACTATATATTGTTTTACTATATATAGCTCCACACTAAGAGAGTGGCGGATCATTACATAACAAACCTTTAGTAGTGATTATGCATTTTTAAACAGTTGCACAAACACGACAAGCAAGCTTGGAACACTCCAAAATGCTCGAGAAATTTTGGAAATAACACCTCCCAAATCAAGTAAACACGTAATATTTCTATTCCGAGGGTTACCTAAAACTAGGTTGTTTTTGGGCCTAAACGTGAGGTCAAAGCTTCTTTAGGGGCATCGTACGACTTGCACGGGAGTTGAGGTGTCGCCGTCCGAATTTTTCATGAGGAGGTGGGGGTGATATCAGTAAAAGATTCTGATGCTTAAATTAGCATGGGCTTTAAGTAATTTTTTAGTAGATTAGGATTTGAATATATTTGAGAGGTGTCAGTGTATTTATAGTGGAATAGATAACTACCTTTTTAAATAGTTTCACCTTTATTGGTGGGTAATCGTTTCTTTTATTTTAGGAGTATGTTACGATCATCTCCCTAAATGGGATAGAGATAGTAGGAGAGATTTGGAAGATGTAGTTACTTATTTAGATAAGTAAGGTTGGACTTCCTTGTCGTGTCCGACCTCTTTAAGAGGTCAAATAAGTGAAAGAGGTCACTCTTGATGGACCTTTATTTTTAATGGGTCTGACTTTGTTTTGGATTAGAATATGAACAATTTTTAACCACAAAATCCTTGTACTTGTTCGTCCCTTTGGTTTGTTCTCCTTGGATGTACCTGAATCCGGTAAAATCAGTTCTTGACTCGGATTTGGTTCTAAACATTTATCGAGTCTATTTGTAAGAGGTGAATTATACTATACAGATCAACTTGTATAAAAAGAGAATGATATTTCTTTTGCAAGAATGCTTGGGCTACACGTGGAATGAGAATAAAGTAGCCGGATAGATCTTGACTAAGCTTCTGAAAGAGTTATATAAACTCATAACTAGTTTGGTAACTAGTATGATCAAACTGTGGCTATCAAGTCAACCCATAATAATACAGATTTGTAAGAACGACTATTACATGAATGAATCCAGTTTTTTTTTTTTTTTTTTTTTGGTCTTGGAATGAATCCAGTTCAAATGCATATAGCATTCCTAAATATTTGGGCTTCCACTAGTTACTAAATAAATAAATAAATAAGTAAAATAAATTCAATTTCGATGCAAAAATGAACTAACTCAAAAGTATAAAAAAATTATTTTAATTTTTATAAAATATTTAAAAATAATAAATAGCTTAAGCAAAATAAAATTTTTGCGTTAACAATGCTAGTATAATATACAAATGAATTCCCCAAAGTAAAATGAAAAAGTAAAAAATATTTGAATAATTTAAAATATATTTTTATTTTAGTCATTTATCCTTGGCTATATATAATTTGTTAATAGATTAAAAGATTAAATTTACTACTTCTCATTTTAATCCAAAGTTATATATTGTAACCCAAAAACCCAAAAACCCAAAAAACGACAATAATATAGTTCAAAATATAGTATTTCCGTCGTTAGTGCAGTTTATTCTTTCCATAGTTTTAGGTACACAATTATATTTACACAATCACCATTTTAGGATGACTAATGCTATATCCTATATGAACTTAGTTTTGATCCGACGAAAATAGGAACAAATAGCATTTTTACACAATCTTTGTTTACAAGCATATATACATGGACAGTAATATTAGTACTCTCCGCAGTGACTACTATAAAGGCATAAAAAATGAATGTAATCTCATTAGCAATCAAGCCTTCCTTCAATCTTCATCATTTGGGACTTCGTGCCGCGGTCTATTGTACTTCTCTCTCAGTTGCTTGATCGGGATGAAATCTCCAGCAGCATCCATTCCATAAAAGAGGAAAGAGATGTACGGATGATCAAACCTTTCCTGCACATCATTAAAAGCACCATTTAAATCTCGTCCTCAGAAGATGTTATAATGTTCTATCATAAGCCCTATTTAAATTTAAAGCTATCATCTTTATTTTTGTGATTTCTTGTCTTGAAATCCCCCTCCCCAAAACCAAAAACAAAAACAAGAAAAGTTTGCACCAATGGATTGTAAATAACATCATCATAAATGTCTTTGAAGTTTCAAGAATTGATCTAGATCTACTCACCATGTCTGGTTGATCAGGGATTACAAGATTATCCTCTGCGACTGCAATTAAGTTAAACATATCAATCTGCAGGTACTTTGTATTCAGAAAGAAAGAGAGTATCATGGAAACTAATACAACAGTTATAGTTATAGCATTTGGTTCAATGGTGAGTGATATGCAAAGAATATTAATAAAGCATCTTTACCATATGCTACCAATATGTTAGGATCAGCACGCACGTCAACAAGTACCTGAATGTTAGACAAAAGGGAAACCATTTAAAGACCAGCACAATTCTTAACAATGGACAAAATAAAGACAAATTGATCAACAATAAACACATTTCCAGTGTCAACGGTTTGAAAACAGGTACTCTTGAAAAGTATGATTTATCTGAAATGTGGATTTGGAATGAAGAGAAACAATTTAAACAAGCAAATGGTCCCCCCCCCCCCCCCCCCCCCCCCCACAGATGATATCACCAAAGACAATCATACAATAATGTACACACAACAATTGGTGATGAAATATATTCTTGGAATAATTGAAGCAACATTATTCATAATATGCTGATTTTGCAAAACAAGATGCACTATGTAGATGGGTATCAATTGATATTTTTATGCTGACTGAACAAATATGGATTGATCAGAATTGAGAAGTACAGGACGAATCAACTGTTTAGAAAGTCAAAGTATAAGCTAAAATTAAAATGATCCTCATGGAAAACAAGAAAACAATATAAATGAAAAAGTTCATGCTGAGGTAGACGAACCTGATAAAATGGTTGAGCCGAACCACGAGATAACTTCTTAACCTGGGCATTTTCCATCCATGAAGTTGATTCATAACATACTGGATCCATTCCAACTATCACAGCTCTATAGCCTGCCATGAAGGTTGAGTAATCAAAAAATGTGGTGAGGTAAGGTCATAAGGAAATCAAATCTTCCATTTTAATGGGATATTTCACCCAATATGCATGCATTCATATCAGAGACACCAAATTACAAGGTGATGCTAATCAAATTCTTTTGAGTGAATAACACAGATTTGATATCCTCCAAGGCATTTGGGATTGAAAATTATAGTTTCATAATCATAACTATGCTCTTATCTTGTATAGTAAGATATATGATCACTAACTAATATTAAAATGAAAGTATGTTACCTGTAAAAGTAACAGAACCCGACCATACTTTTGGCATTTTAAAGACAAACAATGCAATATACAACCCTAAAACACTAAACACTAAAAGAACTTAAGCACAAACACACTAAACACTAAAAAGGTCATCATAAGTCATTAGTAACCTGTGAAGTTTATTAAGGTGTGTATAAAGCAAATGAGTAATTGTGAAACCGATATTTCAGAACAACGAAAATAGAACAATAGTAGCCAACTCTGATGTGATACCACAATTATAAATGAAAAAAAAAATCAAGCTATGACGGTTGATTATTTGTAAAGAAAAGTTCGAAACTAAAAGACTAAACTGTATCGTTGAATTGCATAGGTAATACAAATACACCAAGTCATACTTGTACCGCAAGATACATATGTATTTAAGATAAGTATCACTAATAGGTTAAATTGTACCGAATCATGAGATATATATCGTGAATTGTAAGATACTACCATGCTTCAGAGTACAGCCTAGTCGCAGCATTGTCATTAGATTCCACTGTAAAATGGCAATGCAATTAATAATAATTTGTCTTATTCAATGCAATCCATTTTCATAAGGAACATTGCTGACTTTTGATTCATGTATTAGACCTCACTTGGTGAAATAAGGTTTAGTTGTTGTATTCAATGGAATGCATTTCACTTACCAAAAACTTTATTCCTCACTTTTTGCCCCAACCGAAATGCAAATTGCATATTTTTATATGCTAAAGCTTTAGCTGACGCAGCTAGAGACTCAGCCTCAAGTTTCGAAATCTCATCGCGTAATTCAGCAGCCAAGGCATAATCTTCATTCTCAATAGCTTTCTGGAGATTAGAACTGCAAGGGCAGACAGAACCATTTGCTGTCAGTGATTAATTTGACCAACACTTTATGTGGAAGATGAACAACGAAAATATATAAATATATAAATTGATAAAAACAAGTCAGTTGGATACAATGGACAAAGAAACCTTACCGAAGAGTTATAATACTCAAAGCTTTATCTTGAGCTTCACTTTTCGATGAGAGTCCCCTTTTTGACAGTTGTTGATTGATGACCTCTGCTTCAACCTTCCAAAAATACTTTTTTATCAAGCAAACTGCAAATAATTCAATGCTACAAGTCATAAAATTCAGAAATATAGATTAAGAGAGACACACTGACACGTGCTATAGCTTCATGTTATATACTTACAGTGAGGCTATAGTCATACGCATAAACTCAAGGTAGAGAAAAAATGCAATAAAAGAAAGCCACGAACAGAAACAGAAAAATGTCAATTCTACTTTAATCAAACATGTAAACAAAATTCACAAAGCTTGGTAACTTTTGTAAGCTATGGCATTGTCCAACAAAATTTTTTTTTTCTTTTTTATTTTCAGCTGCTCAAACCATGCTTTGAAACTACAATCATGCTTGAAATATAACTCAATGCTTAAACACATTGACATGAATTGAAACATAATTTACACACTCAGACCACATTTTAGTGCACAAAATGAAATCCAATTGCTACTAACCTCAGTAAGTTTGTTCCTCAACTGCTTCGCAATGTCATATTCCTCCATGTTTAAAGCATACTGACATTCAAAATTTCTCAAACAAATTAATCATTAAGATAAGCTCCTGAAAATCTAAGCAATGCAATAAATGATTGACTTGCCTATAGAAGTATAAAAGAAACCAGACCTGAACTCTTGTGGCTAAGTCTAGCTGAAAGAAGAACAACAATATATCCTCATTAGCACTCTCACTGTGCTCAGAACTTGCATCCAACCCTTGCTCACCCCTTCCAAATAACCACCCAGCTTCGGCCTTAAAATCACGATACCTCAACACATAACAAGGGTACCCAACTAAGAACAAACTCTGAACACAATGATTCCAAACACAGTATCTTCCATTGACAGAGGCCATTTGGGATCTCCTAAATGGCTTAAAAGGTTTCATCAAAGATGGGGAGAAAAAACCATATTTCATGCTCTTTCCACAATTTGCCAAAGTGCTCATTGTCACAATTTGCACCATCCCTCACCAAGAAAAAAAGGGTATGGCAGAAAGAAAATTACAAGAAAACACCTGCATTAATATCAAATTTTCAATACATGAAAGGGAGTTATGAAGCTTCAAAGGCATAACATGCAGTCTCAAACCCTAACCACAATAATAATAAACCAATGAAAGGTTTGCTTTTGATTTTGATTTTCCTATCTAAAATTAGCATAAATTTGGACCAATTAGACTTCATTTTAACAAATTCTTATCCGAAGGAGATTATTGATGGCTGAACTCTGAAGTAGAAAAATAAATTTGCCTATTGTGCGGATCAGTACTTTTTCCCTTTTACTTTCTTCATTTTTGCCAACAAGAAAATCAAAGATTGGGTGGTTCAAATGCATCATCCATGAAGCTATATGCAGTGAAAATTTCTTGAAGCAGCAAATTATATTTTCTCGGGAAACAAAGAAAAAAGATTACCACAAGAAAGCAGAGAAGAAACAGTTGGAGCAGACGAATTTGAATGGTGTCAATGGCCTCACAGAATCAGTAAGGGAGGAAAGAAAACTACGGAAGGTTGAAAAGGAAAAAGGGAGATTGCGGTGACATACTGACATGGGTTTTATTGGCGAACTTCTAAAAAGAAAAAAAAAATTTAATGACTCTTAAAAAAATTAAAAAGAAAAGTAAAACTAACGGTAAAAGAAAAGGTAATTTTTTTAATCTTAATCAAATTTATTAAATACATTTTTAGATACAAATTGACAAATTTTAGATACAAATTGATAAATATTAAAATTATCATAAAAATTTATATAAATTTATTCTCTTGATTAACTGCTATTCTAAAATTACATTAATTAATAAAATTTATATATTAATATTGAGATATTATTGTTTGAGGTATATATTTTACAGATATCAAATTAAAGTATTAAATTATTTTTTAATAATTTTAAATTATTTATTATTTATTAAAAAATTTATTTTTTATAAATTTTTAATAATTTATTATTATTAATTTTGAGTTAATTTTAATATATTCTTACTAAAACAACATACAAATATATGTTGATAAATTTAAAATTACTTAACTTTTTAATTTGACATTAAGTATATATATCTAGTTTATTAAACAAAGTAAATTAACAAAAACGATTAATAACTATTTTTGATTTAATATACTTAACAACCAATTAAAAAAAATAAAAAATACACATCATGCTATTTTTTTATTAATTAAATTATTATAATTTAAATTTATTTTAATAAAATAACTTAAAATTATTATTTTAATTTTATCATGTAGATGGCACATACACTTGTTTGTTTTTATTAAATATAATTTTTTTAATTATTTAATAATCATCCAATATTTGTACTCGTATTCTAAAAATTTCAAAAATTAATTAGGTAGTACTCATAATTAAACATACGATAAGACGAATATATTTATTTTTATTAGATTAAATTAGATCGTTAATTTAAATTATATTTATCTAAATTTTAAATTAAAAATTTTGTAATTTTTAAATTTTAAATTATTTAAATAATATTAAATAAAATAAAAAATAAAAAAATCAAACCAATACAACACTATTTAAAACATTATATCAACATTATTTTTTCTTATATAAAAAGTCACAAATTCTATAATTGGATAGGATTATATCGAATTTTCAAAAGATTTCATGCAATCTAGAGGCTAATTTTTTTTTATATTGGAGGAGTGTGTGAGTTGTGCTTGGTTATGGTGTATACAGATGTTAGACACAGGTGTGGGATAGGAAAAAATCAAAAAATCGGACCGTCTGAGTTTTTTGTTAAAAAATTTGTTGACCACAAATCAGACCGTCCGATTAGTTTTTGTTTTTTGTTTTTTATTTAAAATCAAATCGGACCCTCCGTTTATACTTTTTTTTCTTAAACTGAAAACGGACCCTCCGTTTATACTTTTTTTTCTTAAACTGAAAACGGACCCTCCATTTACAATTTTTGTTTTTTTATTTTTCTTTTAAATGAAAACGGACCCTCCGTTTTTAGATTTTTCTTTTTTTTAAATCAAAACGGACCCTCCGAATTTTATTAAAAAAATATTTTTTTGTAGATTCTCTCTAATCGAACCGTTCGAGTTTTTTACTCTAAATTTTTCGATCCAATTTCAATCCTCTGATACCACATGCAGGGAAAACACCCCTATTCTCCATAACGCTGTATCACTCCACACCTTCCTCCATATTAAAAATAAAAAACGCAATCTAAATCGTACTTTTTTGCCTTATAATCGAACAAAAAAACACCTTACTTTTTGTGCATGGGCGAGGCTGGTTACAGGCAAAATCATGCCATGCGTGGCCCTTTTGTGTTCGCGAAAGCTTGGTCAGTGACTCAGTGTGAAAACACTGCGTGAGAGTCTTCTATGTGTGCGCACGAGTCGTCGTGTTTTTGAACCCTAACACTCATCTCTCTTCTCCCTCTCCTCGTGCAGGAGTGCCTCCCACACCCTACCTCTTCTCATCTCCCATTGGCTCGCCTCTTATATCACTTACCTCAGTTTCAGCCTTATCGCCCTCACTCTCAGAATACAGAACCTGTAGCATCCGTTATTTTTTCTCTCTCGGCCTCCATCATCAGTCCCGATGACATTCCGTCGACCACTTTTACTATCTCTAACTCCAACGATATCACAGCACCCTTTTTCATCTTCTCTTCTTCCTCTGTTCTTATTTCATCGTTCCAGGTTAATTGTACAATCATCTTTTATTTCTTTGTTATTTAATCCCCTGTTAGTTAATTGTAGGTTGCTTAGGATAATTTTTAGTTAGTTATTGGAACGAACTTATATTTAACTTTTTTCGGTGAATTTAGGTGGTTAAGATAGAATTAGACTAAATTATTAGTAAGGTTACACAAAAAAATTCAGATTTTGGATTTTAAACCCAAAAAAAAAACAATATTAAATGAAAAAAAAAGTCCAAACTAAATTATATCCATTTTGGTTTTTTAATCCAAATCATTTAAATCCTAGATCCAGATCTAAATTTAGATGCAAAATTAAAAAAAAGATTAACTACCAAAAATACCTTCGAATTATTTAAATGCTGACAAAAATACATCTAAATTTTATTATCGACAAAAATATATTTAAATAATTTAAAAATGCGACAAAAATGTCCAATAATAAATATATATTTACTCCATCTTTTCTCATTAGTTCATAAGCTTCTAAGGCCTCTACGCCTTTACCATGATAAGCATAGCTCACAATCATGGATGTCCAACCTATTACATCTGGCTTCTCAGCATCATCAAACGCCTTTTGGCATTCTAAAATACTTCCACATTTTGAATACATTGTCATTCGCGAACTTCCAATATAAACATCTGCTTGTAAACCCAATTTTTGGACGTAGGCATGCAATTGAGTTCCGATTTCTGATTGATACGAAATTGCAGCAGCTCCGAGAATGGATGAAATTACGGAAGAGTCCACTGATACATCAGTGAAGAGCATCTCACGGAATAACAAAAATGCCTTTTCAATTAGGCCCCTTTGCAAATGCATCCTTTTCGGGTAGCATATCAAACACTGTCCTTGCCAAATTCAAGCTTCCACACTTTGAATACATATTTACCAATGCTCCACAAAAGGCTGAGTTTTTTCCTATTCCTAAACGAAAAGCATAACCATGAATTTCTTTACCCATCTGCAAGGACTGAAGAGTGGAACAAGCAGATAGAGTTGGTATTAAGACCACATGATCGGGGAGAATTTTTTGATAATCATATCTCTAAACAGCTGAAGAGCTTGCTCTGCATATCCATGCTCTGCCAAACCAGAAATCATGGAGGTCCACGAGACATTGTCTTTTACCGGAACTTGCAGAAAAACTTTATAAGACTCCTCCAAATTGCCACACTTTGAGTATATTGTGAAAAGGGAACAGCCGACCGAAGCTTCAGTCACGAACCCAGACCTTAAAGTGTAACTATGCATCTGTGTCACTAAAGTTAAGCAGCTAATAATACTTAACACACTACTAATACAATACTCATTAGGTTTCACTCCTTCTCTTAACATTACCCGGAATAACTCAACCACCCTCCTAGACTTTTGGTAAATTTATTTAAGATTTGGAAAATAAATTTAATATAGATATATAATGATTACCATTGTGCAAAAGATGACAGGATGGCTGCCCATGTGCCCTGATCCTTCTTATTTTCCATCTCATTGAAGGCTAATTCTGATAGTTCAACTTCTCCCATTTTTGCATACATGTTGATCAAAGCAGCCCCAACATTAAGGTATAAATAGAACCCTAATTTTAATATCAGGGAATGAATTTGGACTGCCAGATCAATCATCCCAGGTTTTGCACATGCAGAAAGCACACTCGTAAGGGTATAGCTATTTATCTCCTGCCCTATTTGCCTCATATCTTTGAAAAGCTTTAATGAAGAAAAAATATCATTGTCTTGCACAAACCCAGAAATTATTGCAGTCCAAGAAACCACATTATGGACTGACATATGTGAGAATTCTCTAAAAGCTTCATCCATGCACCTAAATTTGGCATAAAAATCAACAATAGGCCAATAGCAGTCTTGACAAAGATATCAGTTGCACAACATTTGACAACACAACCATGAACAACTTTACCCATCTGCATATCTTTAAGGATACAACATGCTGTTAAGACGCTTGGAAATGTATAACTATTTGGCATCAGATATGCTCGCAACATTTGGCGAAACAAATTCAAAGCAACGCAGCTTTCTCCAGTTTTAACTGCCCCAGAAATAATAGTATTCCAACATGCCACATTAGTGCATGAAAGATAATTAAAAAACCTAAGAGCCTCCTTAAAGCCATGGAATTTGGAAAACGTTTGTAACATTTGAGTCTGAACAAAACCACTGGAAAGGAACCCATTTTTCAAGACAAGTGAAAAAACTTGCTCACCAAATAAAGGACCTTGCAGAGCAACACAAGCCTAAAGAACACTCCAATAGCTAAACTTATTAGGATCAGCACCAACCGAATGCATCCTACTAAACATCTCCCACGAATTCTCAAACATTGAATTATGCCTATAACCAGATATCATGATGTTCCACGAAACATCATTTGGAATAGGAATTGAATCAAACAGCTTGCGGGCAACAACCATGTCAGCAGATTTGCAGCGAAAATCAAGCAAAGAATTCACAGCGAAGATATCAGACTGCAAATCACAAGTTTTAATCAAATGGGCATGCATGAATTTTGAGTTCCAAGCAGTGTGCTGACCTGAATTCTTGTAAGCAGGTAGGGACTCAAAAGGACTTGAAAAATTATAGTTGTCTTCATGTTTAACATAACGAACAAATGGGCTTTCAATGAAACCGAGCGAAGTGGTGAATTGGCAAGCAAGTCGTGAGCTTGTTTTGTGGAAGCTTTGAGTAAGTGGAGAATTCATAAGAATCATACGAGGGGCAGATAATGCTACCACCATTACCACTCTCATCCAGAAAATTGAGTGTACTGAATGCATTATTTGATTTGCATTGAAAATTCGTGCTAATGTGCAGACGAAGAGGAATTGCGACAAAGCAAAACAGAAAGACATATTGTTCTGGTTTTCCAAACTTGCAAAGCTTTTTGAGATACTCAATGTTTGTTTAGAACTGTAGATCAATTTCTTTTTTGAAAAAATATTTTTTTTAAATCAGGTACTTTTAAATATTAAACATGTTTTTCGACGTCACCAAAAAAAAAACATGTTTTTCGACAATCTACGATACTTAATTTTTTTTAAATTTAATAAGAATACAATAATAAATATGTACTTAATTTGTTTTTTACAATTTAATATTTAATAAAGCATTTTTATTTAAATATTTAAGCGTTCTAGGTTAAAACTTTTAAAACTAAAGTTTTAAGGAGGGTAGATCTTCTCGAGTGAAAAAAAACTGGACGGTGTTAATTGTGACCTCTTACCCTTCAATGTTTTCTCTTTTATTTTTAATTTGGCCCCACTTATAAAATTAATGATAGAATATCACACTGTATTTTCTTAAGTGTTAAAAAAATGGAAAAGATCTATTTCCGTTTTAAGGCTTGTTTGGTTTTGTCTTGGGGAAGAAAAAAAGCGAGTTTGAACTAAAACATATTTTGACCGCTTTATTTTTATGTGTGACAATTTTTTTTATCCTTTAAAAATAGAAGTGATTTCACCTCTAAAAGTAGTAAGTTAAAAGTTGTAATTTTTGGATTTATGTTGGCGGTGGCTTTGTTACTACTAAAAAATTAAGTGAGAAATTTATTTTTTTTCTTACCAATCTTATTAGGTGAATTATATAGTAAAGATATAAGTTTATAGATCTTTTTTTTTATGGGATGAAAGAGAGATTAAAAAAGATAGGACCCACAGTTTGAATAACAATAAAATAATAAAAAATAACTATAAAAGGAATTTATTTTCTCTCTCTATATCACTCAATTTATATAATAGAGTGCCCCATCTTATTAACAATCTACTTTTACAACAGTTTTTTTTAGTCCTTCTTTTCATAAAAAACTTAAAATTTGTTTCCATCATTACCAAAGTAAATATTTTATTTTTTATTTTAATACTCTCTTTCATATTTTAATTTTTATAATTTTTATTATATTTTTTTATTTATATGATAAATATTTTTTATATTATTTTTTAGCATTTTGATTTTTCATGCATGTTATATTTTTATTATTCTTATCACTTCTTAGTTTATATGAATTTTTTTATCATTTATTATACTGTTTTTTATATTTTTTTTATGAAATCTTTTTTATTTTTATTTGGCTTTGTTTATATAATTTTTTACTTATTTTTATTATATTTTTTTATTCATATAACAAATATTATTAATTTTTTTATTTTTTTAGTACTCTAATCTCTCATGTATTTTATTAATTTTTATGATATTTTTATTATTTTTTATTCATATGAATTCTTTTTTTATTTTTTAGTTTTGTATGAAAGTTTTTTTGTTATTTGATTTTATTCATATGAATTTTATTTATCTTTTATTGTTTATTTTGTTCATATGATGTATGTTGTTGGTTTTATAGAATTTTTATTCTTTCTTATTTGTATGAGTTTTTTTTTGTTCTTTGTTGTACTTTATCTTTGTTTTGTATGAATTTTTTATTTTTTATTTGGCTCTGTAAAATTTGTATTTATAATTCTTATATACTATATTTATTATCAAAATTTTGTATAATATGAATTATGATCTTATTAAAAGGATAAAATAAATAAAAAACTAATCATAGGTAACAATAAAATCATAAATAATAAAAATTTATAGTCCAAAATAATAATAAATTAAATAATACTAAAAAAATTAAAAAATATTTTTTTTTTGTTTGACATTATAAAATTTATAATACTTTTATTCATATTTTTATTTTTTATTTTTACTGTATTTTATTTTATTTATATGATATATATTTTTTTATATTATTTTTTTAATATTATGATTTTTCATGTATATTATTGTTTATGGGAGTTCTTATTATTTCTTAGTTCATATGAACTTTTTTTTTCATTTAGTATACTATTCTTTATGTCTATTTTTTAGGAAGTCTTTTTTACTTTTATTTGTCTTTGTTTATTTTAATTTTTTTACTTTTTTTTATTATTTACTTTTTTTATATTTTTTTTAATGTTCTGATTTCTTAGGTATATTATTAATTTTTTATGGTATTCTTATTATTTTTTGTTTATATGAATTGTATTTTTTTTCCCTCATTTACTATAAAACAATATAATAAGATTCAATTAAAAAATAAGTGGAACAATATTAAGATAGAATGGTCAGTATAGTATAAATTTTTTGGCAAAAAAATTGGATTTAGAATGAGATTATACTAAACACATTATTGATGCATCAAATGAATGGTGGAAGAGAAAACAATTGGTACTTAATAACTT
Source organism: Arachis stenosperma (assembly GCF_014773155.1). Lineage (NCBI taxonomy): Eukaryota > Viridiplantae > Streptophyta > Magnoliopsida > Fabales > Fabaceae > Arachis > Arachis stenosperma. Next base: position 7,975,094 of record NC_080386.1, on the reverse strand, counting down.
ATTATTAAAAAAAATTTAAGTTTATTTTTGGTAATGAGTATTGTGTTGATTAGTTGTACACATACAGAAAAATCTCTTATATGAAAAATTCAAAAATAAAAGACTTTCTTTTAAAGATGAGTTAACTATATTATTCAAAGATGTTATGGCCGATGACAAATTTGCTTGAGCTCCCTCATCTAGGATTTTACCTAGTGGTATAGAAGAATATGATGATGGATATCGACCATCTTTGAGGAAGGTCATGTTAATATAGAAAAAGATTCTGGAGATAGTGAAGAAGGTATAGATGCTAGTATAAGAATTAGTATTGAATTTCAACAAATAAATCTTAGTTCTTTTAAAAAATAATAATAATCAAAAGAGTACAGAAAAAAGAAAGAGAGTTGTAGTTTGTGAAACAACAAAAAAAAAAAGAAAAATTTTAAAGCCCTTCCCTCAAAGCGATGCAATAAGTAGAATTGTTTCTGCATCTGAATCATGATCAACTATTATGTCCACATTTTTAGTACCTGGTGCATCTGTTGGGAAAGTAATGGCTGAGATTCAAAAGATAGAAACTATCACTAGTGATCTCGATTTTTATAATCATTGTTGTCAACTAATGATATTTAAACCTGTTAGAATAATGTTTGTATCCTTAAAATGATATTGTGTAAGGATTGTTGGATTGGCTCAAATATGCAGCTTATAATCTACTACCATTCATGCAAAATTAATTAAGTTATTATTGTACTTTATTTTAACTGGACCTTTCTTGTTATGCTAGGAATACGGATCCAGGAATATTATTATGAGGGGCCAATAACATATATAATATTAAAAAATTATGTAAAAAAATTATATAATGTAAGATGTATTACAAAAATATACTGATAGAGAATATATTTTAAAGTACAAAAAATATATATGTACTTTTTACTAACAAAATGATCGATTTTTCGTATCATAAAGTTCATCGATAATAAAATCTGTGTCAAATTTTTCATCAATTTTCTTTTCAATATAATTAAAAGACAATTAGCAAGAAATTCATCTTTCATTTTGTTTTTGAGTTATTCTTCACAATATTCATAGCCGAAAAAATTCTCTCAATTATAACAACTGAAATAGAGAGAATTAATATCAAATGAATAAAAAAGGACTGTCACAAAAATAATTCACTTTATGAAATTTAAAAAATTTTATTTAATTAAAAATATTAATAACAATATGTTTTTCAGATTTTTTTAATATTGTAAGTTATTTTTTAGATATTAAAAATAATTAATATTTAGGTTAGACTAAACTTTTATTTATACTAGACTAAATAGTTGGACTAAATTTTTGTTTATACTCGACTAAATATTAAATATTTTTTTAAAAAATTAAATCATACTTAACAACTTATTACTATTGATATTTTTAAAGAAAGTTGGGGGCCCGAGGCCTCCACTCGCCCCTTTATGTCCATCCTTGGCTAGGATAAGCCAATAGAAAATTTGTGGGTTGCTTATGTGTTATTTTATAATAAATTGCTCGTGATACTTAATTATTGTTCTTATTATATACAATTTATTTCTTATCTTGGTATTGTTATGTTCATAATAATTTATTTATATCTCTATCTAGTACTAAATTTTTGTTAATTAATTTGGAATGAACATGGAGTATTTGTTTAAAGATTATGAAAAAGAACGAAATGAAGAATCAAAATTACTTTTTATTATAGAAGAAGATACACATGAGATTAAAAATGTTATTGCATTGATTGGCCAATATACAGTCAATTATTTATGCAAAAAACCATGTAGAACTAGTAAATAAACAGATTATTTATGGATACAAAAAATTCTATGTGGCAATGGTATTCGTTGTTATGAAATATTTTGGATGAAAAAACATATATTTTTTTAATTTTGTGCTGAATTAGTTGAACATGGATTAAAATACACAAGGCGGATGAGAGTTCAGGAAATAGTTGTAATGTTCTTAAATATGGTTGGTCATGGATTGAATAATAAGATGATACAAAAAAGATTTCAATATTCTAAAGAGATAATAAGTAGACATTTTCATGAGATATTGGTTGCTTGCTTGAGATTGTTTATAAAATATATTAAGCTATTGGATCCTAGGTTTCAGAATGTTCATAGCAAAATAAAAACGACCAAAATTCTATTGGCCATTTTTTTAAAAATGCTATATGAGCAATTGATGGTACTCATATCTCATGTGCAATTAGCTCAAGTGATCAACTCAAATTTATTAGAAGAAAAGAATATCTAACACAAAATATAATAGTTGTATGTGATTGGGACATATGCTTTATTTTTGCTTTACTTGGATGGAAAGACATTGTGCATGATGCTCGTATATTTGACAATGCTATTACAATTCCTACCATAAATTTTTCATATCCTCCTCCAGATTAATTTTTATCATATTCTTACAAATAAGCTATATTTACTTAGTTATCATATGATATGTAACTAATTTTATTGTTCATTACGTAAATATTATTTGGTAGATACCGGTTATCCAATACCAAAGGAATATATTGGTTCATATAAAAGTGAGCGCTATCATCTTGCAGATTTTAGTCATTTTTCTGGATTTATAAATCATAAGAAGTGTTTAATTATTATCACTAAAACTTAAGATGCACAATAGAAAGGACTTTTGGAGTGTAAAAAAATAGATTTGCTATCATGCCATACATGCCTAAGTTCAAAATTGAAATTCAAGTGAACATAGTGTGTAACTATAGTTATTCATAACTTTATTAGAAGACATTTTGAAATAGATACTGAATTTAATAAATATGACACATGCAAATATTCTTGATGTAGAAGCTAATAGTCATGTTGGTGAAAATTCTGATAAACTTTAACTATTAGCTCTTTTGTAGAAATAGATCGTAGTCGAGACTCAATTAAGGATCAAATTATTAATTACATGCAGTAGAAATAATGGTATTATTATGTACTAATTTTGTATAAGATATTATTTTTTATGTATTTTATTGTTTTATCTTTTAATTTAATATTTATTTACATTAACATATTAAACTATTAGTTTATTCATATATTTTTTATTTTTAGTATAAAATATATTTTGCTAATTTTTATATGTTACTTTAATTTAGTAAGTAAATATTAATTTTATTATAAAATTAATTAGTAAGATCTGTTCAAATATCTAAATTAAAATGATAGAATAATATAAAAAATTATTTAAGTTGATATCTCCTTTAGTAATTTTTTATCTAAAAGTAATTTTAAGTAGTATAATCTAAACAACATTTATTTTATTATAATCCATTTTGATATAAAGATTGTCAAACATAAATCACGTCAATACAAACTTACTTTTTATCAAAATCAAATTTGTAAAATCAATTTTATGTAAACTCCTATTTATAAAAGGAGAGTCTATAGTATTTGAATTCTCACTAGTATGGCTGAAACAGAAGAACATAATGACTGTAATGAGAATAATAGTAAGGAGGAGGTGGTACTGTTAGAGAAAGGGGATATCTCAAAGGGGGTTAACGCTTGTGCTAATAGTCTCATTGGCAAACTCTTCGCTAACAAACCTTTCTCTATAGGAACTATTAGGGGTGTAAATTACCAAACCGGACCGAAAATTATCGCAAAACCGAACCAAATTTTACAACAACCGATTAGAAAACCGAAAAAATCAGTTTTTTTGTTTTTTTCGAACTAAACCGATCGGTTCGGTTCGGTTTTTGGTTGCCTTTGCTAAAACCGAACCGAACCAGACCGAACCGAAGAATGAGGGTTCAGTGGAGTGTGATTTTACTAAGTTGCCCCTTAACCTAGGTATAAAAGGGAAACTCAGAAAAATAACCTAGCTTTCTTCTTCCCCTTTCTTCTTCAGCCGCGAACCCTACCTTTACCCTATACCCACTTACCCAGTCTGCCAGTCACCCACACGGCCACACCTATCTCCCCTATTCTTTGAAGGTTCCACGGTTCCACCTCCGATTTCCATACTTGAGAGAAGGAGAGGCTGAGGGAGACGGAGAACTCGCCAATCGTCGCTCGAAGCCTCGAGGTAGTTCATCATCGCCGTCGAAGGGTCGCCGAGCACTCGAGCAGCACTCCAACGTCCAACCAGTCCAGCCGCCGAGCAAGACTCCAGTGGCCGAGCCACCGAACAACCAGTCCCTCTCCTGCAAAAACCCAAAACGAAACAAAACTATGTCTTCGTCAGAGGTTAGATTTTGTGTTTGGTTATTTGTATTGTTATGTGAGTTTCTGATTGTATGTTTAGTGATTTGGTAGACTTATTTAAAAATATACAGAGTTAATGAAAAGAAAAAGTGAAGTTCTGGAGTTGTTAGATTTGAGAAAATGTTGCTGTGTTGAAAATATACAAATGTTTAGTGATTTGTATTTTAGTTAATGTTGCTGTGTTGTTTTTGTTAACTACTAGTGAATCTCTTTGATTGCTCTTTCTTGTTCTTGTGATACTGATCATTGGCTTATTTGTATTGTTATGTGAGTTTCTGATTGTATGTTTAGTGATTTGGAAGACTTATTTAAAAATATAGAGTTAATGAACAAAAAAATGAAGTTATGGAGTTGTTAGATCTGAGAAAATATTGCTGTGTTGAATGTGTCTTCTTTTTGGGGATGAATCAGCAACCTCTTATTCTTGGTGATAACCATAAGTTGCAGGTGATTCCTTCATTTATCATTTGTTTGATTAAGCTGCTAACCATGTGGTGAACTGCCTTTTCATGTTGCCTTTTACATGATAAAGTAAATATTGAGTTTTAGTATATTACTGAAATGTTACTTAAAGATGCTGAAAAGAGACCATGATATCTTTGCAAATATTGGTCAACTATTTATGACTTTGCCAGTACTATTAAGTGATATGACAGTGATGCATGATGAATAACTAAAATAGTTCGATTGTGTTAACAGCAGTGCTTAAAACTTGTTTTAGGTTTGTACTTGTAGGCATATGATGTGCATAAGCCTTTCTATTATCTAACAATACTTTTTTAACCATTTCTTGGTATTACATAGTTATGCTTATTAAATTCTAAAACTCAAGCAACTTATTATATGAGAAGTGTGATTAACGTAAACAGAGAAAAAGATTAAAAAAAAGGTAGTTTCTTGTTGGAATGGTTATCAGTTATCACACATAAAATGTTGGCAGTTTATATATCACTTAAAAGAGAGTGAATTTATTTTAAAAATCTTATGACAGTTATTTATCACTTTTTATTTGTGATGGATATCTCTGCATCTCTGTTCCGTCTTACCAAAGGTCTACTTTTTGTTCACTTTTCTGCTTCATCTAGCAGTACTAGCTGCTGATGTTGTATGCATATTTTCTTTAACTGCACTTTTGTCAAGTGGATTCATTGGTGGAAGGTATTGGTTTATTTTATATAGAGGTTGTTTATTTTATTGGTGGAAGGTGTTGATATCAGCCAAATTTATTTTCTTTGTTAATATATAACTAATTGTTGATTGGCTGCTTATGAGCTGTTGTGGTTTTGTTGATGGAAACAAAACTGTTGGTTCTGTTCATGAGTTAAAAATGCTATTTTTTCATTGTTCTGTTTATATGTATGCAGCCAACAAGCAATGAGGTGCCCAATGAACGGACGCCTGAAGTTGGGGGTGAAAATGTCGAGTCCGTGGTACGTTCCTCAACGAACAACGGCGCGCTTACCAAACCCCCGCCCCATCCTAGATCAAAGAAGAGGAAGGTTGATATGACTAATGTGGGTGCAAATTCGGGAGCAACTCCTACAAATCCAGCTCCAAGTAATGTGGACACTGATGAAGAGGATGGCAAGGATGAAGCCAATGAAGGTAACAAAAAACCTTCTAGACCTAGATCCTGGACTTGGGATCACTTTATAAAGGATCCTAAGTCCAAGCCATCACATCCTAGGGTTAAATGTAATTGGTGTGGTGTATCATATGCATGTGACTCTCATAGAAATGGTACAACTAATATGCGTTATCATTTGTTAAATCAATGTAAAAAATTTCCTAGGGACTCGGGTGACCCTAGTCAAACAATCCTTACCTTCCAACAAAAAAAAGATGGTGAAGGGGTATTTACTACAGTTACTTTTGATGCTGAAATGTGTAGAAAAGCCCTTGCTAGGATGATAATTGTTGATGAGCTACCGTTCAAGTTTGTTGAGGGGGAGGGATTCAGATTCTATATTAGTGTAGTACAACCTAGATTTCCACTTCCAGGAAGGATTACTGTTGCTAAGGATTGTTGGAATCTTTATATTAGTGAGAAGAATAGGTTGAAAACTGTGTTCAAACAACCGAATCAATCTGTTTGTTTAACTACTGATTGTTGGTCTTCTGTGCAAAATCTGAATTATATGTGTCTCACTGCTTATTAAATTGATCATGATTGGAAATTGCAAAAGAGGATTATCAATTTTTGTCTTATTAAAAACCATAAGGGAGAAACAATTGGTAGAAAAATTGAGAGATGTCTTTTGGGGTGGGGGATATCTAGAGTGTTCACAATTACTGTTGATAATGCTAGTTCTAATGATACTGCAATATCTTATCTAAGAACTAGAATGGAGGATTGGAATTTACATCCTTTGAAAGGAGAACATTTGCATGTTAGGTGTTGTGCACATATTCTTAATCTTGTTGTTAATGATGGATTGAAAGATATGCATGAATCTATTAGTAAGATAAGAAATGCTATTAGATATGTGCGTGCTTCCCCTAGTCGCATGAATAGGTTCAAAAATTTCATAAAGGAAGCTAGGATACAAGACAAGTGTACTGTTCAACTCGATGTTCCCACTAGATGGAACTCTACATACACTATGCTTGAAAGTGGTTTGAAGTTTCAAAAGGCGTTCAAGAGGCTAGGGGAGAGAGATACAAAATATGCTCTAATGCAAGGTGGTATGCCGAGGAATATTGATTGGGACAATGCAAAACACTTTATGGAATTCTTGAAAATTTTTCATGATGTTACAAAGAGTGTGTCTGGTAGTTTGCTTGTGACTTCTTCTCAATATTTTTATGAGTTTTGTAAGATTTTGTGAGTGTTCAACGCTTCTTGTGGTAGTCGAGATCCATTAGTTGGGAGTATGGCTGAGAGGATGAAGCTTAAGTATGACAAGTACTGGGGTAACATAAAAAAATATCAATATGATGATTTTTGTTGCTATGGTTCTTGATCCTAGATACAAGTTGAAGTTTGTGAACTTTAGCTTTGAAAAGCTATATGATAAGGATGATGCTGATTTTTTGGGTGCAAAAGTGAAAGAGACATTCTCCAAGATGTTTGATTGCTATGTGAGTGCAAATAATGGGGGTAGATTATTTACTTCAGCAATAATGGATGGTGCATCAGATGTGGGAGTACCTGATGGCGACATGGCTGGTGATTTTTTCAAGGAGGTTTATTTTCATGAGATCATCAACAAGAATGAGGTGGATTTGTATTTGATGGATGGTTTAGAGAAGCCTCGTGATCAAAATACTTTTGACATATTGAATTGGTGGAAGGTAAATTCTAGCAAGTATCCTATCTTATCCCAAATAGCTAGAGATGTCTTAGCAATGCCGGTCTCGACTGTTGCTTCAGAATCAGCTTTTAACACTGGTGGAAGAGTGCTTAACAACTATAGGAGTTCTTTAACTCCAAAGACAGTTGAGGCATTGATATGCACACAAAATTGGCTTCGTGCTTCTCCAATGACAACTGATTTTGAGGAGCTTATTGAAGAGTTTGAGAAACTTGAATTAGGTATGCAAAAAAAAATTTTGTAGTTCCCTTTATGGTTTATGTTTATAATTTATAATCTATATTATGTTTATAATTTATATTGATTTTTTTATTTTATTTTTGTAGAAATTGCACCAACCGGAGAAGATGAGGATGAGTCTGGTGTGGATTCTGATTAAACATGGATGCTGTTTGGCTTTTATTTGTTTGAGTAAAGTATCTTTTTTGTCCCCAACGTTTGGGGTAAGTTCTGTTTGTGTCCCTAACGTTTAAATCGTCCTATTTGTATCCCTAACGTTTATAAAAGTGATTCAATGTTATCCTACTATTAATTATACTAACAAATCAGATTATATTTTTCAATTATTCTCACTTGGATGTATTCATTCTCAATTAGGTCTCACTTGGATGTGTTCGATTTTACTATTATACCCAATATTTGTATTTAGATTCAATTATGTCTTTAGAAAAGTGAATTGTGTAAATGTTGTAGGAATTAGTTTCAACTTTTGATGAGCTATTTTTCGGAGTGGATCATCGATTCTATCCCAGACATTTGTATTCTAACTTCAAGAAGAGATTTTTAAAACTCAAACTAAAGTGTTCATGATGTGTAGTTAACGGCAGGATAACATTGAATTACTTTTACAAACGTTAGGGATACAAATAGGACGATTTAAACGTTAGGGACACAAATAAGATTTACCCCAAACGTTGGGGACAAAAACGATACTTTACTCTATTTGTTTTAAAGTGAATGTTTCGGTTTAAACTGTGTTTATTGTTGTTGTTTTGCTAGACATTTTTAATTGTCTTTGTTTTATGTTTAATTAAGCTAAATTTGTATTGAATTTGGATGTGATAAACTCTTGTTAATCTAGTTTATTGAAGGTTTTAAATTTTATTTTATGGCATTTTAAATTCAGATAAGCAGGTGTAAAAAAAAAACGAAAAAACCGACCGAACCAAACCGCTGTTGGTTCGGTTCGGTTCGGTTTGGTTGCTCAAGCAGCAGCCAACCGAACGGTTGTCCTCTTTGAAGAATCGATCAGGTCGGTTCGGTTGGTTTTCGGTCCAAAACCGAACCGAGCCGAGCCGATTACACCCCTAGGAACTATGGAGAATGCTCTACGGGCCATATAGAGTACACTTGAAGCTTTTCATGTAAACTCCGGTTAAATTATTAGATAATTAGTCAATAAATTAATTTTTAATAAGGAGGATTAGAAATGTGAATATTATATCAAATTAGGATAAAACTCATCGAAACGAGAATTTTGACACCAATTTCAAAGAAATCGATCCAAAATTAGACCGAACAGGCTAAACTGGTTGAACCGGACCCGAACCGGACCAACACATTAAATGAGCCAAAAGCCCTTTTCTTCTTCATTTCACTGCAGTAGCGTGAAATGCTTCCAGGGAAGAGAGAAAGCTCCCGAAACCCTCACGTTAACTTCCGTATGCCGTAACTTCTCCGTCCGAGCTCCAATCGCCGCACCATTTACGACCACGCGTTCACCGCGTCAAACTCTACGTTTTTACCGGAACAATTTTACTGATAACTTATTTAATCACTCCCAGCCCTCTTTTCCCCCAATTTTCGAATTTTTAATAGGAAGGTTGAATTTCTTTGATTTCTGATGTTTTAGGATCCAATTAGCTTGAGGAAAACGTTCACTCTTGCTTATGTGAAGCTTGGGTAAGGTGAGGATACGATCATTTTATTCTAATTTCATTGAATTTGAGCTTTGAGTATTAAATTGAATATATATGTGTTATAAATGTGTATTACGTTGTGAATAAATAATTGAAGCTTGAAATTGTGAATACTGGAACTTGGAGGAAGCGGATTAGTTGAGTTTTAAGGGGCTGCCTTGGTTTTGAATAAATAGCTTTGGTCGTTACGTGGAAATCGGCCAAGGTATGCTTTAGGTTTCTTGCGTTTAATATATAATGTTCTGTGAAAACTTAGGCTAGATGACCATAGGATAAGTTGGAATGTAGGTGTATATTTAATGTTTAGTAATGGATTGATGAATATGCTTGGTTTGGTTTGGTGATTTATTTGTAAGATGATATTGGTTGCTAGTTGGATCTTTGAAAGGATATGTGATTGAATTGTTGATTATATGCCTATATTTTGGTTTGGTTGAATGATGATTGATGAAAAGATATGGAGCTTGTTGAGAATTATTGTTGGTATTTTGGATTGGTGGTAATAGGTTTGAAAATAATTGGAATGGAAATTTTGAATGAAAAAGAGTTTTTTTGTGTTAAAAGCCTAAGATTGGTGAACTATGATTTTTAGTTGAATTTTAGTTGTTGGATTTGAATATTATATGAGTATAATTGTTGATCTGAGGTAAATTTATTGTGGTGATTGTTATGATGATGATGAGGGGTATGTTGAATTGGAAAGAATGCAGGTTTGGACCCGAAAAGGGTAGCAAAGTCCGAGTTTTAGAGGAGATGCTGCCGAAATTTTATAAAAATTGGAGATTTTGTTTAGATGATTATTGAGAAAAATTTAGATTCAAAGGTTATATGGTTTGATTTTGAGTTATTAAGAAGATGAGTATGTTTTAAGTTTGATTCATTTAGAAAAGAATGAATTATGTTTTGAATTGGAACTATTGATGAACGGAATGGGAGGCGTGATAATAAAGGATAATGATTGAGTATGATTGATGTATGATGATGAATGAGATGCGATTGAGAATGATGTGGATTTTGATGAATTATAATTGAATTATTCATATGGCTTATGAATTTGAATGATCTAAGATACGAGATTCCCTAGATAAAGTGTTGTGGCTTTCCACCACGTGTACTAGGTTGGAAACTTGATACTCTGTTGACCCTACGACGTAAGTGTGACCGGACACTATATAAATTCCCGGGAATGTTACCCCCCATTGAGCAATATTGATTATTTGAGATAAAGCTATGCATAGACTCTTGGGGATGCACGTCGGGGGACAGTCTAAGTACAATTCAGACTTGTCGGGTTGGCTGAATAACCGACAGATAAGCCTCATCAGCCATAGGACAGGCATGCATCATCTGCATATTACTTGAATTACTTGCTTGTACATTAATTGGGTGTGCCTATATGTACTTGCCATGCTAAATGTGTACTTGTTACCTGCAGTAATTGTAACCTTCTTGTGTTTGTCTTTATTTGTCTATTTGTCTGTGAAAATGCATGATGGAGTTGGAGGTATGGAGGAATGGCAGTATGGGACTTAGATTTAAGGTTAAGTTAGCTTTAAATATTCTTAGAAAACCACCTTTTATGGCTTCTGTTTAATACTTTAAGCTTTGTAATCTGAGTGTCAGTGTTCTAGGATTGCCTCTGGCATTAACAGGACCTTATATATTATGTGTGCGGTACCTTTACCATACTGAGAACCGGAGGTTCTCATTCCATACTATGTTGTTATTTTTCAGATGCAGGTAGAGAGACATCTCGTTAGGCGTCTGGACTCTTGAAGCAAAGTGGTTACTGGGTTTATTTTGTTGTACAGTGATGTTTATATATATATATATATATATATATATATATATATATATATATATATATATATATATATATATATATATATATATATATATATATATATATATATATATATATATACTTAACTTTCTCTCCGCGTGACTTATTCTTTTTGATCCTCTTAGAGGTTTATGGAGAAGCAGGATTGTGTTTATGTACATTTGGGTTTTGGATATGTATATATATGTGTAAATATTCTCCGGCCAGTCTTGACTACGCAGACTGAGTCAGGAGCTCGTTACTTTGTACCTTTGACTCTCTGTTCTTGTTTTGGATTACTTTACACTTAACAGCTATAGTCTTTCTTAGCACGCAAGTTAACTCGTTCCTTGAGCGTTGCACTTTTATTTCGTGATTTTTATTTCTCCTATTCTTCAAGGCTCCTAGCATATTACAATCTTTCTGCTATTACATGTATACATTTTATTTTAGAGGTCGTAATACCACACCACCTCTGTTTTACGACTTAAGCGTAAAGTTTTGTGTGATAAGGTGTTACATTTCATGTGAGTGATAAGGGTAGCAATAGATTCCAGTTCCTTTTCTCTAAAGAGCTAGATGTCATAAGGATTGAATGTAGATCGCCATGGTTGTTCCAAAATTATGTCCTCCATGTCAAGAGGTGGGCTGAAGACTGTAGCCCTTATAAGAATCAAATTGTTAATTTCCCACTTTGGGTAGATCTTTGACCTTATCATGTTACTATTCAGAGAATGTTTATTCCTATTCCTCCTCTTACTTAAGGGGTATAAGAAAGTTTAGTCAAGGCGACCAACTAGGGTTTTGTGTTCATCCAAATTTTCAACAACACCGAGATATTGGTCCATGACCATGTTTACTTCATCTTCAAAAGCAGGCATCCTGGCTCTCAAAGCCTTAGGCAACTCTGGATCCTTTCCTACATCCTTACAAGAAAGAAACCAATGTATTCACTTAACGTTAATCTCTCACATACATTGACCCATAGATATGGCTTAGTGTAAAATTTCTTATTAGTCCTATCAAATAGATAAAACCTACATAACATAATGGCATGTCATCACGAGAACTACAAGCTAAAACCACTACTGTCTTATTTCAGGAGGGACTAGGTTGTTAAGAACCGAGAAGAAGATCGGTTCTATTAAAGACATGTCATATTGATGAACATCCCAAATTAATTAGAAAACTATCAAACCCTATCATTACTAAAGATAAAGTCTAGATTTTCAAGTTAATCTGAAGAGATCGCTTCAATTAGAGATGAAATTGCCCGATATTGCTTTTCTTTAATCCTAGGGGGCAATTTGTTGGTCAAGATATACTTTCAAAAGAATAAGCTAACTCAAAATGTTGGAGAGATGTTAAGAGGGGAGCAGAAATCAAAGACACATGTACCGGTGTTAAATAGAAGTTGTCTGACGTGTACTTGATTTTGATACCTTGGTGAATCGGGAAGATAATTTGAATAGAGGATCGAATGGCGCTTTTGAAATGGGGAATCGAGCGGTTATACAAAGAAGGAAGTTAAAGGCTTTTCTCTGAGTTGGAAATTTATTGGTAACGTTCATTAGTAAAAGAGAAGGAGCGGTTATGAAGGAATGCACATACAAGGCAGCACCATGCAATTAATGGTCGGTTATAGAAAGTAGATTATAAATACTAGCAAGTTCTAGGAAATAGGGATTGGAACTTTTTTTCAGAAATACACTCAAGCACACTCACATCCCCAGTGAATTTCTGAGTTTGCATTCGAGTTCGATTTCTGTAGGGTTCCTTCCATTGTCTTTAAATGAAGAGAGCAGGGGATGCACCGAGAGCTCGCGGAAGAAGAGAGCAGGGGTTGGAGGCTTAAGGGTAGTGGCTACATGGACAAACGGTGACCGAGCTCGACGGATGGATGGTGACAGTGGATCGACGGACCGGTGGTGGCAGCAGCTACGGTTAGAGAAGGGGGAATGATATGGTTCAAAGTTCTGCAGCTTGAGAGAGCAGTGGTTACACAGACGGACGGTGGCAGTCGCTCGATGGACAGGCGGCGGCAGTGGCTCGAAGAGAGGCTAGGGTTGGAGAAGGGGGATTTAGAGTCCTGCACTTCTGGTGGAAGCTAAGAGGAATGAGAGTGAGAGTGAGAGACATTAGGCTCGGTAAGCCAAATTTGCCCAAAACGACAACGTTTTCTTCAAACCTACCGGAAAGTTCTCTGTTTTCTTCTGATTTTCCAGCCTTTTGCCACATTAAATTAAGCCAAACTTCAGCATTTTATTTATAGATTATTAAAGAGTAATACCTCAAATAAGTCCCCAAAAAATTTACCATTCGACAGTTTTGTTCCCCATAAAAATTAACTAAGATTTTGATTCTGAGGTTCTCAAATATCTCCTAGATACGTCCCCAAAACCATTTGATCTGGTTAAAGTGGTGACGTGTCAGGTTAACTGTGACATGTCATCTTTAGGACAATTTGGTCTCATCCACGCTGGACAAAACGACGTTGTATTGGAACTAGGGACAAAACGACGTCGTTTCGGGGAGGACAAATTCGTCCCTACTCAGACAGAGAATGCAAACAGCGCCGTTTTCATGATGGGGACCTATTTGCCTTATAATAGTATCTTAAGAGACCTATTTGACCTATAATTCGTGATGTTAAAAGAAGCTATATTTACTTCAACGCAAACCTTAAAAACACATTGACATTGGTCTGTCATTTATCAAAATGGTAACATAAACCTGAGAACCCAAACATGTTAACCACACAAATATTTTGCTTCAATAGCAACACAAACCAAATCAAGTCAAAAGAAGGTTTATTTTCTTCAACATAAACTAAATGAAACAATTCTAAACAACATAACGTCTTCTTCCTCCAACATAATAAAAGGTGATAACATAACTAAGACAACAACTTTCACACTAATTCTTAGAAGCATCATTTCTTAAAAGACTGGTTCAACTCTCGTGTTAGAATGAATTTGAACAACTTAGATACTGTGCCACTGGTTGTAGCTGATATTGTCTCAACACTAACACTCTCCGAATTTTTAGCCCTAATTACTGTCTCCTTTGGACATCTAAAAGAAAGCTGAGTTTGGAATAAACAGTATTGTTATAACCATGTTTCACACAAAATTTCAGCATCGCTGAAACATGGTGATTATCTTAAAAGAGAAGTTCAAGAGAATATCTAACGTTCTTAAGTTGGTATAGGCATCCAACTTAAATCTTTTATGAGAAGTTCAAGAGAATATCTAAAGATTTTAGATTATTATGATCCAATAAGAGTCAAATTTTAGCCCGAGAAGACTTGAAAAAAAGAATATCTTTTGCACACTCATTCATATAGTAGAACTCTCATGTTACTTGAGAACTAGCCATGGAGAGTTTAGGTTGAATGAGTATACATTACGCGTGTGCGCCTTTTGAACTCTTATCTCTTTGTTTTAAAGCTTTAGTTTATTTTGTGGGTTTTAGCTTTGCTTAAGATATCTCAAAAAATCTTTCAAAACCTTACTGAAGTCACTCTAACTCTCAGAAAGTGTGTTTTAAATCTAGGTATCTCAAATTTACTTTAAAAAACCTATACCAAGCTTTTGAATGTATGTTCTAATATTTTTTCGCTGCATACGAGTCTTAAGATTTAAAATGCTTTAAGTTTTTGTTTTAGATTTAAAAAAGTTTAGAATCACGATTTAATCTTCCTTTCTCGTGTAATGTTACCAATTTCACTAATAGTTCAGAAATGCTTTATGAGATTATGCATTTGTGATACAGTCCTTCTCATGTTTCAGTTTATTCTAATTTGCTTATATAGCGTAGGAAAAGATTTAGTAATTTTTGAAACATTTAAGTAAATAGTTAGATCAAAACTAACAATTTTTAAATTTGTGTTTTTATTAATCATTAAAACTCAAACTGAAATATATAAAGCTATTATAAGAAAGGATAGTTATTGTATTTGGCACCAAAACTGGCAAAAAGGATAAGCAGTATAGTTTGAATTCAAGCAATGACACTTTATCAAATAATACAAAATTTAGAATTCCAATTAGAAAAGGAGAGGTTTTTAGCATCATTCTTCCATTAGTGGAGCATCCTCTTTTTCTCATATCATGATTACATAGAATTTTCATTATGTTCCTTTGATGAGGAAGATAGTCTTAATATTATGGTGCCTTTTATTGTGGTGCGTGTCTAAATTGTCTAACTTGCTTTTATAAGTAAAAAATAAAATGTATAAAATAAAAGTAAAATATTTAAAGTTTATTAAATATTATTTCTTTGCCTTTTTTAATAAGTTAGACACCATGTCTTAAGCACCATAGCATTCACCTAATATTATTAGCTAGTTGTAAAGTGCTTTTACTTTATTGTTGTCTATCTCTTTCTATAATAGAAAAGAGAAAATATTGATATCAAGTGAGGAACCAATAAAAGCCATGGAAGGATAAAGGCAAGAGAGATATATTTGAAAAGGCCATAATAAATTTATGTTTCTTTGTAATTTGTTTGGTAGTTTGAGCATAGAAATTGAGCTCATACAATCAAATTTATTTAGGGGGTTCAAGCTTAGAGAAAGGCTTTATACTGTCGAATAGGTCTAGGCTCGACTAGAAGCTTACACTTGTTTTTTCAACTCAAACTCAGAAGGAAGATTCTTATAGTTTAGGGTAAATGAACTAGGACAGAGAGTAATGGCAGCTTTGTCGGTCAATTAGGTATAACTTCTTGGATTTTGCATTCATTAGAAACTAAGGAGTAAGATTAAAATAGTTTTGGAGAAAGGAACTAGGGAATAGAGTCTTGGTAGTTTTCTACTGGTGAACTTGGGTATAATTTCATTGAAATTGGTGTATATAATCAGTTTTGATTTAATAAAAAATTCTACCATAATTTATAATTTTTTAGTAAAGACTGGATGCAAACCTTATTATCTTTCGACGTTAAACCAAGATATATGATTGTGCCATTTTCTTTATGTTTCCTCTATTTTGTTAGCCTTATGCACATTATGCGAGGAAACAGAAAAATCTCCTGCATAATTCTATGTTAAAGGTTAAAAGGGGAAAAAGTCTTAAAGCTACTTTAATTCAACCCCTCTTCTCATGGTTTAACCGACTGATATCAAGAACTCACGTTCAAGGAATCAAGCTTAACATGTAAAAATCTATAGCCAACATAGTCTCCTATACACTAACCCAAATATAGTCCAATGGAAATAACTAATATTAAAAGGAGATAATAAGGTTATTTGTTCAATATACTAATAGTTTCAGAGGACGATTCAGAAGATAATTGAAGAAAAGAATATCAAGATAAATGCGAAAATAATAACATGATGCATTGCACCAAAAACAGGTCTCGAGATGCAAAACTGCCAGAAAAATGTGGGACAAGCTTCAACCCATACATAAAGTAACAAACAAATCCGATAAACTAGACCTAACATGTTTATGGGAGAATACGAGCTATTCTTCATAAAAGAAGAAGAAAACATATGATATGTTTGAAAGATTCTCCATAATCATTAACAAGCTAGATGGAAAAGAATTTCCCATGAGAAGAATTGGTGAGAACAATTATCTAAATAATTATTTAAATGTTTCCAAAAAAATTGGATCCAATTACGAAGCCATTCGCAAAATGCACAAGAGCGTCTGTTATGTATAAAGAAAATGTTCTTTTTGTTATTATTTGTCAAATTAATACTACGTTTTTGAAAGATTATAGTGTTAAAGCATAAGAAAAAGAATAACTTATTTTCACTGACTAGTTTTTTTTTTTGTTGGACCCGCTAACCTGGTCTAATTTTCTTCGTCTAAGGAAACTAGTGAGGACAAAGAATTCCAGAGACTGGGTGGTTTTCTGGACAAGACTTAATTGTCAGAATAAAGATGAAAATTAAGCCATAGTCAAATTAAATTATACAATGATACATCATTTCATTTTTCATCAGCTAATCAACCAAAATTTCACTTTGGAAGAAAAGAAATACACTACTCAAAAAACTTGTCTGATGTTGATATTGATCCTTGAAGTTTGAATGTATTTTAAGAAACAAAGATCATCTTCATGTGAAAGTTGTGCCTGAAGATGGTCTATTTCAGCATTTTTTTCATCTGTGAATATCCGTGGAACACCTGCAACACATCAAAATCAAACTGATTTCCAACTTCTTTGAGTCCAGAACTTCAAATGATCATAGGAATTCATCTTCCATGTTATTTTTTCTAAGGGTATGTTTGGTTTGAAAGTGAAAATAAGCGGAAATTCTCATGGATACGCTTTCCGTATAATTCTACTCAAGAATATTTTCACCACATTTTTACACAAAGCAAACACACTCTTAAGTATGTTTTTGCAATAAAACTTACCATGAAAGCATTCCCTTGCTTCTCCGGCCATGAGTACAACATCACCACTTCTAAGAAACATTGCCAAGGGAGGATCCTCTCTAGTTTTTCCACCCAAAAGAAATATAGCTTTGCAGCCCAAACTATGGCAACAAGATAATAAACTAATTATGATCCAAGAACAAGTTCGATCCTTCTGTTGGGTTTTCTAAAGCTAAAATTTGAAAAAGAAGCAGGTATATAATACCTTAAGCTAACTATAGGCTTGCTCCAGTCTGCTTCCATGTCATCAAGGTGGCCACCCAGTGTGTCACCTGAAGTAAATATGGTATCAACTATTTTAAAATCTATTATAAAGCTTTACTACCCGCAGCCCGAGGAGTTATCATACATTGAGATCTAATATAAATTAAGTTTTGCTATAAGCATACCTAAACCAAAGTAATTCACTATTGCACCTTCAGGCTGGAATTCAACACCAGCAGGCATTGCAGGTTTAGCCAATTCTTTGGCCAGATCACACAGAGCTTCAGGGATTTTGTTATGTGGGAGAGATACATCATAGTTCCGCTGCACACAAAATAACCACTGGATGATTTTCCTGGACATAAGATGTGATGTGCACAAGTTGAAATTATAACTCCAAAAAAGACTCATTACAAATTCAGGTGATGCAGCCATAAGAAACATAGCCTACATAGTTTGACAACTAAGTAACTCGTTAGAACAGCTTCTACTGGCAACTCAAATATAATATTATTTTAAGCAAACTTACACCAAAAAAGAATTGAGGCACTGTCAGTAACTCGCAAGCTAGTCTTCACAACCAATTATCTTTTCTCATTCACAACCAGAAAATCAATTCCTTGGTAGTTAAAAACCTATGTATGCTAAGAAGCAGATCAACCATGGCCATTTATCATATAACTATTTCTCAAAATCAAAATCAAAATATTACATTACACTTACTAGGTATGAATATATAGTATTCCAAGCCCAAAATAAGTTAGCACATCAATTCCCATAACTAAGAATATAGCTGTTCTGGAGAGACATGCAGCTGTGAAACACTTACATACTCGTATACGTTTTATTGGTAATTTGTGAAACAAAACGTACCCTGGACCAATTGAATTGTAGGCCAAGGGTGCTCCATCTCAGCTTCCGCAGCAAAGCAGAAGCAGAAACAGATTTTCCCTTCCTTATGAGCTCTTCCTTTTCTGTTACGAACTTCCACCTCTTACCATCTTGAAAACCGCAATCAGGACCTAGCTCAGGTGAACCAACGGGAGAGTACTCTTCTACCAGAACCTTCCCTTCTTTTGCTTCATCAAATAGATTGTGTATAGGACCATAGATCGCATTGTGATTCGTTCTATTAGGTGGCTGTGGGAAATCAATCAAACTCTCCCTTATCAAACTGCATTGTTTCTCTATGCTCAACGCCCCAGGAATAAAATAAAAACCTACAAAACACAACAATCACTACCACATTCTGTTTAGCGGCTTAGTTCTTACTTACACAAGTCATCGAGTTAGTTACAAATGCACACACGATTATTCCCTACATTTCAAAATACATATAACTTTGCACAGATTGATACGTCCATAATCAATGTATTCAGAACTTTAGATGCTAGTTGTATCTATACATTGATTTTCTTTAATGTATACGGAAGGAGTAGTTTACTTGGACTACGGCATTTATAATTTTCCAATTGAACACACATTATGCTAAGATGATTGGTTGGTTGGATGGTTAGTTAGTTAGTTATTTGAGTCACCAAGTTAGTAACAAATTCTGATGCAAGAAGTTTTCAAGTTAGTTACGCATCACCAACCCCAAAAAAAAAAAAAAATTGATGAATGAATACCTGGGCGATTTTGCAAGGAGAACACAGGGGAGCTGAACTTGTCGTGAATGACGTTAACAAACGGAGGAAGCTCGCCGTTTCGATCGTGGCATTCTAAAATTGAACGGAAGTCAAGAACTTCCGTCAAGTCCACCGGTTTGGGTTTTTTCTTCCTGCGCCAAGAGAGGAAAACGTTCCAGTGATCAACACAACAGTGTAACCAACACTGCAACTAACTAATTGCGTTCAACTAACACACAAAAGAAAAATAAAATAAAATAAGATAATTAAGTTACTTTTTGTTCTTGGAAGCATTGGTATCGTAGTAGAGCTTGTAATTCTTCTCCGCTCTTCTGAAAGCGGTTCGCTCCGAATCTTCCCTGTTACTCTCGGATCCATACATCGCCGGAAAAAAAAAAAAGGATCCTAATTGCGAGAAATTGTTAGTGTTAGGGTT
Organism: Arachis stenosperma; assembly: GCF_014773155.1. Lineage (NCBI taxonomy): Eukaryota > Viridiplantae > Streptophyta > Magnoliopsida > Fabales > Fabaceae > Arachis > Arachis stenosperma. The sequence goes on along the minus strand of NC_080386.1, from coordinate 7,955,138 downwards.
CTGAACGTAAAGCGAAATTTACAGAAAAATTAAAAAGACAAAAAGTAAGGTAATCACTGTTATTTAACTAGATGTGAAAAGCCGATAATACCCTTGAAATTTTCCATTATTCCATAGTGCCGGTGAACTTGACAAGGGCATTCTCGACCATACATTTTGGTTCTTATCATTTATCACAAAAATCCTGGTCTCCTTTTTTTTTTTCCCAAGGCAAACGGGAAGATAGGCAAGTATAAATTGGAACTGAAGGAAGAAACAAAGGAACAGATATAATAACAGAAAGAGAAAATGGCGTGCAGGTTTATGCTTCGTTCAGCTTTACTTGTGGAACCTTACCAATTGGAACATCTTCGTGGTTTCAATTCCAAGAACAGAGGAACTTTGCGATTCAGAACCGTTAGGGCTCAACGGTTTCACAGAGGAAGAACTCTTTGTTGCTCTCACAACGAAGCGTCGTCGTCTTCGTCTCAGGACGATCAGGGTCCGCCTCAAGAAGCTGTTCTAAAAGCCATTTCAGGTAATCTCTCTATTTCTTTTTTTTTCCTTTTAATTTTCTTTTTCTCTAAAATTTTAATTTATTGTTTTAAAATTAAAGTTGAAATTAAACTTTTGTGTTTGGTTTTGGTTGTAGAGGTGTCGAAGACAGAAGGGAGGGTTGGTCAAACTACGAACATGGTTATTGGAGGCACTGTGACTGATGATTCTACGAATGAGTGGCTCACTTTGGACCAGAAGGTACAAAAAATGGAATTTTTTTTTGTGTATTTCATAGCTTGTTGTGTTCATCATCATGCAAAAACCGTGTGTCAGTTGGGTTTGTAGTTTGCAAATTGTGGTATGATGCAGTAGCGAAAAGAGATATTTTTTTTTTTTGTTCCAGTACCATAACTAATGGTTTGAGACTGAATAATTATGTAACTCAACGTGATTAAACTTGTTAGAGTTTCAGAATGTTTGTGTTGTGGGTGATGATGTGCTGCGGCGCAGGTGAACTCGTACCCAACTGTTCGAGGATTTACTGCAATAGGAACCGGAGGGGAGGACTTCGTGCAATCAATGGTTGTTGCCGTGGAATCTGTAATCCAACAGCCCATTCCTGAGGTAAGCAGCACTGTATTTCTCAAAATTTGGAGGTTAAAAAAAAATTCTGATTGATGCACTAATTTATGAAGTTTTATTCATCAATTTATCTTCAATTTTTTAAACCTTTTGCTTCAGTTTACTTGTGTAACTTGATGTATTCTTGAACTGTGTATTATTGGTGGAGAACATAGTTTTATTTTCGTTCTTATAAATTGTCATTACAAGGTGAATGATACCTTCTGTTAGATCATCAGCTGAAGGAAATAAATTCCCCGAAAAGAAAAAAAAATTGAAAAAAAAAAAATCACAATGCCCACAATGCAGTAAATTGGCAGTCCTACTTGTGTTCAGTGCTGTGAGATTTTGCTAGCTAGCGCTGTATTAATGCTATATAATACACTCCTTCGCTTTCTTAGTAGATAATCAACATGTTTACTAGTAAATTTAGAAGTCCAGTGAATGATGTTTGATTTGCATAGTTTTGATAGTGGTTGTTCTAACCCTATATAATTTTTTTTCTCTCGTATTTATACTTACCAAACAAGATAAGACAATTTTATTTTATCTTTGTCTCCATACTTGTCACTTGAAGAACTATGGGAGAACATTACCATATAAACTAGCTATCATGAATAAAGAACCAAGGCCTCAACCAAGGGGGAAAAAAGGCCCCAACCATAAAATGTGAAAGCCAGTTATTGGGAGAACACATTAGGAGGCTTTGATACCAATTTATAAGAACCACACTGTAAGAGTTAGATATTCGTTGCAGAGCTCCACTAGATTCCCGTAATCCTGGCATCCCACCACACTTCCGTTCTTGTTGACTTGTTGGCTTTGAATTATAAATGTATAATAAGGAGCAGCAGCGGAACAGATCCAGAAGTCACACAAAGTTGTGGGATGCAGCAGAAGTTATTGAATTGTATCATCAAAGATATATCATTTTCTAAGTAAAATTTGAGAATGCCTTCATTGTTCTCTTATAGTGAAAAGAGCAATGCTTTTTTTAATCCTTTTTCTTTGTTATTAGGAAAGTATTATAAAAGCAAATAACAACTAATCTAATAATTAACTAATATGCATTTTTAAGAATAAATATATTAAGTTTTATTTTTGTTAAACCCCAAAAAGTTTACTTGACTTTTTATCTCTTCTTTATTTCTGAATTATCATCAAGTATATTGATTCTTATTGTTTTAAAAGTAAATGACATATGGAGAAGTATAAACAAAACTAAACAAAGAATACGTAAGTGTTTAGTGCCACAAACCAGAATACCTTGGTCAGAGCTCAACATCTTTATGGGGACATCTGTGAAAATACTTAAGTTTGGGAAGAGAAGGATTCAAACAATAGTGCTGTAGTGCTCTTTCTATGGGATTGAAGCCTCAACCACTAGGCTACCTCGGTTTTTGTTAAGCAAGATTGCCCATTATCTATATATATGGTTGTTCATAATTCTGTAGATCCTTCCCAGATAGATAAGGAGGGTCTTGCTGAATTGTTGGTGCAATGGAAGGTTTCCTTCTGTTGTGATGAATTTTGGGAAATTTCGGAGAAGCTGCTGCAACATTTCCCAGACTGTCACCTTGAGCAGAAGGTGAAAGCTGTGGGAGTGGGAGGGAGTAATGGTAGAGGGGTATATTTTTTCATGTCTCTGTAAGGAAAGGCATCAATAGGAATAGCTGGATGAATAGCTTTGGCCCACGTTAGACATGTAGCTTTTTGTTACTTGAGTTGAGGTTGAGAAAGTTAGTTCGTTGTGTAGGAGTTCTATAGATAGCAAGAGAAAAAATGTTGAATGTGTCATTTGGTTGTACCTCAGAATTGCAGAAAATTTGGAGGATCTTTTGAATATTCCCCTGGGTTGCATTGTGGATTGTATTCTGTCTGGTTTATCAAACACATTGGCATAGCAACCCTAATAATAATCCACACATTTTTTGACTCTCTAATTTTCCATCTTCCAAATTAATGTCTGAGGTTCTGCTGTCTCAAGATAAGCAAATTTATAAGCTAGCCTTGAATTCTTTTACAGCTTACTTGTATTTCAAATTAACTGGTACTGCTGTCTCAAGATAAGCAAATTTATAAGCTAGCCTTGAATTCTTTTACAGCTTACTTGTATTTCAAATTAACTGGGACTAGATTACCGATGGATGATTATTTGTGACCTGCTATGTTTAAAATACGTAATACAGTAATATTCTGAGAATTAGATCTTTGAAAAAATAAAGTTGATAATGTGATATTGTGTCACTGGTTTGTGGTGTGCTTGCGATGAATTTGCTTGCTTTTTATATAAACATAAGTCCCTGCAAAATGGACTGACTCTTGAGGTGTTTACAGCATAAATGTGTAGCGTATTGTACCTTAAGCATTTGCATGTGATTTACTTCAAGGCTTTCACTACATCAGTAGTCTAGAAGATTTCATGATTTAACTGTGAAATGTCATCAATGCATTACATGCACGATTTCACTTGTGGTTGAGGCTCACCTCAAGAATTTCAACATATTTGTGACAGGGACGAGTGAAGCAGAAGTTATCTGCTAGGGGCAAATATGTATCCGTAAATATTGGGCCTATCCAAGTTGTTTCTAGTGAACAGGTATATCCCCTTTTATACGTAAGTCTTTTTGAATTAAACTTTCTAAATTATTTTAACTCAGGGATTCCTTCTTAATTGTTTCTCCATACTAACAATCAAGTAAATCTTTGATTGCCACTGAGGCTTTAGCCAGTGGTATCAAACTCAAGCCGCAATTGGATTTCCACCTACCCCAATCCCAGTACCCAGTTTCCGATTCCCGTTATCACAGATGTCCGAGTTTGCAGTTGCGAGTTGGGATCTTCGAAATAAAGGGATGGAAGAAAATGAATTGACAAGTGAAATCCATTTTACTCTTCAAGTCACTCCCTTCTCTCGAAGATCCTGACTCGCAGACATACCCAGCACAATGCCCAACAAATCCCTATCCCTTTAAAAAATGAAAAAAGAGAGGGAAAAACCTTGATCTGTTTGTTGCATTTTCAGGTCCAAGCTGTATATAATGCCATGAGGAGAGATGACAGAATGAAATATTTTTTATAAGCTGTCATATTCTGTATATAATGCAATGTTTTCAAGGGATGTATGGCGCCTGGCCTGCTTCCTACCACATGGCTGATTTTGTTAGTAGATCCATGGTATCATTGTAATCAGATGTAAATCATGATGAAAATTGGATCTCTTGTGCATTTTTCTGGATCTGTAACTTAGTATATGATGATTTGTTAACCATTAGTCATAAGATAAAAATATTATGAGACATTTGTTTCATTTTCTAGTCTTGATTGCTGCTTCTTTGCAAGCTAGTTGGGTTTCTTTATTAATGAATTGTTTACCTCATAATGTGCAAGAAAGAATTGGAAAGGGACAGTGATATATGAAAAAATTCAGACTCAATGAGGTGTCAGTGTCTACTTTTAGTAGTGTGAGCCGCCGACGGCATTGTTCTTACTATCTTTACTGTGACCAGTGGCTACTACTAGTAGAAACGTTAGTGTAAATTGAAAACTATTTAACATTTGTAAAATTTACTTTTATTTGGCTTAAATAGATGTAGGAATTTGCTAATAAGTGTGTTGTTCAGAGTTTTCTTTTTTTAAATAAAGTTTGTATTGGAAATTTAAATATTTGGAGATTTTAATGTATTCATTGTATATTTAATGAAGAAAAAATTTTGGAAGTTTCTAAAATAATTTTAGCATGCATTCTTAAGGCATTTGTCAGTATTTTTTTTTATTATTAAACTAACATAAGCAAATTTTACAAGTGTCCAAAATTTATAGATATTTAAGGGTTAAACATTTAAGATTTTTATTTTATTTAATTACCTTTGTATCATATTATTAGTTTTCGCTTTTTCAAATTATAACTTGTAAATAGTAATGGTATATAAATATTAGAAATCAGTTATCAATCATTTATGGTATAAGAACATTTATGGTATAAGAACATGTAGGTTTGAATCAGTTCATAGGCTAACTTAAATTCGATTTGTTAATAGTTTGATAAGCTGAACTCGTGAGCTGGTGAGTCAAGTTTGAACTTGGAATTGAGCTCATAAATTAAATGAGTCGAACTTGAGTATAGATAAGTTCAGTTCATTAGCTCGTAAGCTGACTCGATTTTATATATATATACTTTTAATACAATATATATGCATATGAAATAGTAATATATAATTATATATATTATTGATCTTAATTATTTAAAATTTTATATTTATTTTTTATATATAATTTTGATGTAGGACATAAATAAAAAATATAATTTATTAATATAGAATTATAGATTATGTTCCTATTATTTGAGCCAGCTCGTAAGCTTGAGTCAACTTGTGAGCTTTCGGCGAGTTGAGCTTGAGCTTAAGAAATATGCTCGATTGTTAATAAGTCAAGTCATGAGCCAAGCTAAATTTTTTTGAGTCGAGCTTGAACTTGGTCTAACTTAACTCACCTCGACTCACTTCTAGCCCTAAGAACATGGTAATGGATTCATATTCTCAACAATTAATTTATAATCAAATTTTATAAATAATATAACCAAACTTGATTCACATTTATAATTATAATCCAAATAAAATACCTACATGAAATGGTCTAGTAACTAGTTCATTAATTCACTTGAACAAATATAATATAAAAAACAAAAAAAATATGAATAAAAATATCAAAAAAAAATATAAAAGCAACCATCAAACAACAATAAGTATTTTTCTCATATTTATTATTATTATTATTATTATTATTATTATTATTATTATTATTATTATTATGTCTAGAAACGTATCTCACTGAGAATTATCAAGTGATTTTTTTTCAATTATTTTTATCAACTTATAATAATAATAATTTTTTTAACATAATAAGTAGAACAATTCTATCAATTCAGCAAAAAACACTTCTATAGATGTATGTATAAAAATACAATTTAAGCCATGGTCCAATATGATACATGGTCTAAAATTATTAACCCAATCTCTTTAGAATCAAAGAGGCCCAACCATGTGAGTTATGATAGGAGCATGGATTTACCCGAGATACTTAGGACACGGGTTCTATGATCCGTGTCCGACCCGACTTGCATAACAAATAAGACCTTATCAGACACCATTTCATATATAAACCCACAGTTCATCCACAACTATAACGTGGGGGAACTCTCTGAAAATTAGGAAAAATTTTGTTCAATACTATAAGTAGAGAAACATAAGAATGGTGGCCAAATCATGATCTCCCTATATGAATATTCCATCAAACTCAACTATTTCTTAATCCTAATTCACTTAAACCTGCCTAAAATTCTTGCTAACTTAAGTATCATAGTCCTTTACAGGTATCCCCCACCATCATTCAGAGTTCACACAAAGCCATATTCTAGCTACTTTGCCCAATCTCCTACTTCTTTTCCAAGCCCAATCCACTCACAATCTATTTCAAGTATGCCTCCGTCCCCATTTATTCGAGGGGCAGGTCTTCGTCCCGTGGAGATTTTGTGGATCCTTGTTAGCCTTTTCATTGCAGATAATTCCGGCGGATATTTGCAGGTGCGGATTTTTTTTCCGTCTCTAAATTTTCCTCCAATACGTTGTGTATGTATGAATATTATTCATATCATGGTTTTGAAGTTTCCTGAACTAAGAATTAAACATATGCGAATTGAAGTGAATTTAAGATTAATCATGATGGTCATTTGCCAACTTTCAATTATTTTAGACAATACTCATTACTCCATAAGAAGTCTCGAGCTCGAAAATGTATGATGTAACATGTTCCTGCATGGTAGGCCTCAGATGATGTATAAACTCATCCTGTCCAAGGTTGGGCTTGCCTTCGCTTGATATGGATGAGGTATGCGTCGACTTTAAGAGGAATGGTGGTGGTGGGCACCTGCAAAGGTACTCCGACGCTCAAGTTAGTAAGAGTAGAAAATGAGTATAATACAATTTAGAGTGAATAGCGTACCTTTTACATAGTTAAAACTTTGTATTTATAGAATGTTACTCTTCATACTGGTTGAGATCTTTTCCTGATCTTTTGATAACCAACCTTAGTCTGTTTCTGAGTGGGTTGTTAAGGGCAAGATTTTCTCTAACTCATGATAGCAAGGTGAACTATGGTTGGAAATGTTCTTGGCTGGATTGGATAGGGCTGCGGAGCAAGCTAAGTTTATTGCTCCTGTTGTTGATTTTGTCATTATGGACCCGTGCAGAATTATTCTTAACGGAGGACTTGTAGATGATGATATAGAATAGGAGGGTGGAGATGAGGATATGGCTACTCTATAATAGTTTATTTGTTTTAAGAATTATATATTTTTGTTTGAACAATGTGGTATGGTCATGTTTTGCTGATGATGAACTGACTACCCAACTTTAAAGAATGAACTTGTTTAACTTATATATTGTGCTTTTATGTTGCTTTGATATGTGTATGTTTATGTGATCATGGTAGGATTGATTAGGGATGATGATTGAACATTGTGAAATGGATAATTGAGTAAATATTGCTGGATTGTAATTTGTGAATTGAGGATTGTTTTGATGGGACCAAGAGCTATGTCTTAGGTGACGTTAGGATTGATGAACAGAGAGAGCATAATTTGTGCTATTTGTGATTTGCATAATAACCGTTTTATACATCGGTTAGTGATTTTGAATTTGAATAATTGTAGCGAAGTATCACTTGCATTAATTGTATTTGGGTTTGAGTAACCGATTTTAATGGTCGGTTATTAGAGATAATAGAAGGTGATAGATAGCTTGGCCTTTTAAATGTTTGAAAACAGGAGTATAATTCAGTTTTGATTAGTTAATTAAGTCATTTGTTGTGGTTTGAATATTGTTACTAATCGATCACTGGACTAGTAGATGTCTTTAGATATTTATTTAGATTGTGGAGAATATTTGTTTGTGGATAGTATCTAAAATTGCCAATCAAATAATAAAGAAGCACTAGTTTAGTAAAAGTTGCGGTTTGCTTGAGAATTGAATTACAATTCGGTGAAGAACACTGAGTTTGAATTATGGATTAGGATATCCCTTGGGTAAGCTTGAGCAGTTGGCTTAAAATCGATTGATGGATTATTCATTTTTTGGGATTTGACCATTCGAATTGTAAGTTTGTTTTGGTATAGGAAAAATCGGTTACGGATAACTCAGCAACATGAGCATTTTATAAGGAAGTATATCTCAACAAAGGGTATGGTGGATTGAATTACATGTATGTGGTTCTTGAATATTCGTGGACGGAATGATTAATTTTGATTGATTGTGTATTGGATGATTTATAAATCAATTGGAGATAGTGATAAATAAGAGTAATAGAAAAAACTGAAAGTAAAAGAGTAAAGATATTTCATTAATGAAAAAGAGCATATCACCATGTTTCAACTTATGAACTTAGCTATGATACATCTTTAAAGAAAAGATATTCCCGGTACTCATTAGGGTACTATCGCAAAATGTATGCATTTTGTCTGATGAGCTTTGAATGTTGTGTTGTAGTTCCGTGCTATAGCTATTTTCTTAGCTCGTGTGATGTATCTCGTATGTCTTTGAACTTATTTCATCCTCTGTATAGGTTAGTCTTATATATCTGATTTGGAGTTGAGTTCTGTTAGGAGGTTGAAACTTTTTGAGTTATAGTCTACATGACGGTACTGTTGCTGAGGTTGCTTTGGTGGGTTTGTTATAAAGTGTATGCTATAGCACTGCCTAGCTTCCCTCTAGTCGGCATGTACTGTTATAACTGTGTTATCTTATATAGAAGACTTGATACAGAAATGTATAGTAGAAACAGTACACTAGATGCATTTAAAGAAGGTCTACCTTATTAGAAGATATGCTATATTGAAATTTGAAATAAAAGATTGACATGAGTAAGCTAGATTACGCGTACATATTGTTTTATCGTGATAAAAATGAGTTATTAATGTGATATGTTGAGGTTATTTTTCTTTTATTTTTCTTCCAAGTTAATTTAAATTTTTCCTCGTTGTATTGAATATTGTAAATACGGATTTTGAATTTGTTTGTTAAACCGAAAGCTAAACCCTCTTATTCCAAGAGAAAATAAAAAAAATACAAATAGGATAGCATGAACTAGCATTGAGGAATCAAAATGTAGTTGAAGAACAAAATAGTAATTAGTAGCAATAACAACGTAAATAACGAGAGAAATTCATTGTAACTTGACTTAAATTGTTTGGATCATATGTAATTTTATTCTTGATTATATATCAAAAATAATAAAATCAACTTCGTTATTTGATCAAATGTAATGACCCAATTTCCGACAGGTCCGAATCACTGCCAGTCATTAGGTGTCACTTTCCAATAATTCTATAAAACTCTAGACTCGATAATATTTACTACATATGAGCCTTTCGTACTAACGGAATTGCATATGTTAGCTTATTTTTATCATATGCTTTTCTCAATAAACCCGTTAGCAGCAACCAAAAACATCATCAGAGATATACAATATAAAATAAATACCAAACTAACAACAAAATTAAATTGGCAACAAGATTACAGAAAACTCTCATGCATATATACATCTCAAGTTAGTTCACACAAACTTCCTAAATACATAGTTCATATAGAAAACTCCTAAGCTGGTACCCGAATTAACAAAAGAAAAGAAAATATTAAGTCCTATCCCTAAAAGATGCTATAAAGGTGAGGGAAAGCAACATCTAAGGAACAAAGACCATCTATCCTACATTCTTTCCACCTTCGGGGCACAAGTCAGTAAACATCATCTCAAGACTAGTCTTGAGCATCTCCTGTAGAGTCCGAAAACACATGCTCCTTTGGTACCTCTCTGTATAGAACTCCAGTAACGACAGTCAAGTCAAAATCCTCCATTTGTGGGTAAAAGAGAAAAGGAAGGAATGAGAACCTATATGGTTCCCAATAAGGTGACATCATGAAAACGCATTTCTCTTGTGAAACCTAGAGTTCTGGATCTATCGTAACAACTCGCTTGCTAAGTCTCTCGGCTACTTCCATATCGCGGGCTCTGACATAACTCTTTCTTGGCATCTTCCTTTGGGGTTAATGCCGCTCTTTATGCTATTCTCTATGACTGTTATTCCTAGTTTTACTATCTTATTCTAAGCTTTGGAGAAATTTTAAATCATATAATTTTAAAAATACAGACAAGAATCAGAAAATAGAAAATTAACAAGAAGTAGATAGCACATAACAGAAAGAATGAACAGTAAATAATCACAATCAAATGCGCAAATAATTTATGATGCATGCCTATTCCTAGTGCATGCCATGAGCTCATGCATCGGTTGTCTGAATATGGTTTCTTTACTGTGTCAGTCAGGAACATTGGTATCATCATGGGCGAACCCATGTCAGTTAAGATACCTTGGCATCACGGTTACCCATGTCAGTTAGGCCAAATCCGTTGCTCACATTTCTCTGTGCATCACAATAAGAAACAGGTTATCAATTAGGCGAACATTCCCGAATTAGCAACCTTAGGCTATCAGTCAGGCAGGCACTTCGGCATTTGAGGTTTGCGCAAAGGCCCAATTAAACAAACAATTCTCAATTATCTTTTTCATTCAGGCTATCAGTTAGGTGGACATTCCCGCATTAGCAACGTTAGGCTATCAGTCAGACGGGCACTTTCTCATTAGCGATTTGGCACACAGGCCCAGTCAAACAATTAATTCTCATAAATAATTATCCGTTTACAATTATCTCATTCATTCATGGTTTCTTATTTTCTCTTTTTCATCATGCCTCCGCATCACCTTATAAATACACATACCATCCGCATCACCACATAACTAAGCATACCTCCACATTACCATATTACTAAACATACATCCGCATCACCTTTTAACTTTAAACCTTTCTAGGGACAACTTACATTCTTACTCATTTTTCTGACTTGTCTAGCCTATTACCTTCTTGGCAACCAGTCTTCTATTTAATAATTAATATAACAAACGGACTCAGATTTATGCAAACTTGATGTCCACGCATTTGTATCTAACTTAAGTTTCATTTGGTTAAAGTTTCAGAGCATTCTTATTTCCAAAATAAAATTTATGCATATTCTGTTTTGAGAGGTTTCTATTAGGTTAATCGATGAACTGGTTAACTTCCAAAGTGCATAACTAATTTTCTAGAATAGCCATGGCTCTGAAATTTAAACTGAATGAAGTAGATACAATAGGATTTCATTTGGTTTTGGTTTCATCACAAAAGCTTTTCTGCATTAGGAGATATTCAACACGGAAGTCACTGCTCTAAGTTTGTAAATCCCGTTTAGCCATTAGTGAGCAGTAAACTGTTAAAGACTTTTAATCCATAACTTCTAAAATCCTAAACTTTTGAGTGAATAAACTATACATCATAAGGGTTCTATCGAAACTGGTTGCACTCAATTTGAAGTTTAAGATCAATACCAGTAACTTAAACAAGTTTCAGAATTGCATGTCATTAAAATATTGAACCTTCCATTTTGTAAATTGTGTATTTAATTCTATAAAAATGGGATTACCCCAAAACTTGGGTTGTTTAAACCGATACGACGGTTTGAAAATGGTAATCTAAATTCTTTTCTCTCTTTGGCAATTTGGCCAAACTTTCAAGGAAGCTATCTTCAATCTAAATTCATGAAGCCACTAGAAAGATTATCTAGAAGAAAAATAAAGAACCAAAATACCTAGCTTAATTAAAATCTAACTAAACTAAAATTGAACCGATTTTTCTTTAACCAAAGCACTCTCTCTAGATTAGCTACTTAACCACAATTAACCACTCTCTCTTTTCTCTTCTTGCTGGCTGAACCTCCTCCACATATTAGCCAAGAATGATGAATCATTAGAAAGCAATTAATGAAGGAACACATGTAATTAGACAAGTGTGTCTTCCCTTGATTATTGTCACTGAACCACACCTCTTTTTGACCACCCAACCCTTTATCATAAGATCATTCTTCATATAAGCCATGATAGTATTAAGTGTGAACAAAAAAAGAAGAAGAAATGAGAAGAGAGTTAGAGAAAGAGAGGAGTCTGAGAGTTAGAGTGAACCGAGGAAGAGAAGGGAGTTCTTCCAATCTTCACCACCATTTCCACATGATTCCTCAAGCCTCTAGCTACACACCTTCATGGAGATGATCAAGATAATCAAGGAGAGCAAGAGAAAGTGAAGAAAGGGCTGGCCAAATTTTGAAGTAAAGTTGACCGAAGGAGGAAGAGAAAGCCAGAACCGATTCCGTGAGAAAGGGTGAACTCCATCGAGGTAGGGGTTAGGCTAGTGTAATTGTATGTTTGTGTTTATATGAATAATGTTTGTTGATGATGTAATGAGTAATTGCTGCTACTTACGACGTTGGATTATGTATGATAATAATGAAGATGATTGATGTGCTAGCATGCAGAATTTTATGATAATGGTGTGCTCTTGAATGAACATATAATGTATGAATGATTAAATTGACAAGAGCTCAGCTCTTAGGGCTTTAATACTAAGTTGAGTAAGTCTAGACAAGTGAAATAAAGATAGATTATGATTAAAAGATGATGAGAGTCTTAGGAAATCGAAATGGTTCGTTAGAATCTAAGCCAAATTCTGCCGATATAGTTACTGAAATTAGGCAGTGACTTGCACGAATATTTGGGCAAAATCTAGCCATTCAAAAATCTTGTAATAATTCCCTGGTAATCCTTGATGAGGGTAGATAATCTTCTCAAAATCTCAGAATATTCTGATGAATAGGTTGGAAGATAAAAATGTTTGAAAGTAAATAGTTTCTGTTGAAAGATTTGCTTTTGAATTAATCCAGTAGAAACTTCCAACCTACACAAAAGCAAATCTTCCAACAGAAACTATTTACTTTCAAACATTTTTATCTTTCAACATATTCATCAGAATATTCTAAAATTTTGAAAGGATTATCTACCCTCATCAAAGATTACCAGGGAATTATTACAAGATTTTTGAATGGCTAGATTTTGCCCAAAAATTCATGCAAGTCGCTGCCTAATTTCAGTAACTATATCGGCAGAATTTGGCTTAGGTTCTAACTAACCATTTTAATTTCCTAAGCTTCTCATCATCTCTTAATCATAATATATCTTTATTTCACTTGTTTAGACTTACTCAACTTAGTCTTAAAGCCCCAAGAGCTCAGCTCTTGTCAATTTATTCATTCATACATTATATGTTCATTCAAAAGTACACCATTATCATAAAATTTTGCATGCTAGCACATCAATCATCTTCATCAATATCATACATAATCCAACATCATAGCTAGAAGCAATTACTCATTACATCATCAACAAACATCATTCACATAAACACCAACATACAATTACACTAGCCTAACCCCTACCTCGATGGAGTTCACCCTTTCTCACGGAATCGGTTCTAGCTTTCTCTTCCTCCTTCGGTCAATTTTACTTTAAACTTTGGCCAGCCCTTTCTTCACTTTCCCTTGCTTTCCTTTCTTAGCATGATCATCTCCATGAAGGTGTGTAGCTAGAGGCTTGAGGAATCATGTGGAAGTGGTGGTAAAGATTGGAAGAACTCCCTTCTTTTCTTCGGTTCACTCTAACTCACAGACTCCTCTCTTTCTCTAACTCCCTTCTCATTTCTTCTTCTTTTTTTGTTCACACTTAATACTAGCATGGCTTATATGAAGAATGATCTAATGATAAAGGGTTGGATGGTCAAAAAGAGGTGTGGTTCGGTGACAATAATCAAAGGAAGGCACACTTGTCTAATTGCATGTGTTCCTTCATTAATTGCTTTCTAATGAGTCATCATTCTTGGATAATATGTGGAGGAGGTTCAGCCAGCAAGAAGAGAAGAGAGAGAGTGGTTAATTGTGGTTAAGTGGCTAATCTAGAGAGAGTGATTTGGTTGAAAAAAATCGGTTCGGTTTAAGTTCGATTAGATTTTAATTAAGCTAGGTATTTTGGTTCTTTATTTTTCTTCTAGATAATCTTTCTAGTGGCTTCATGAATTTAGATTGAAGATATCTTCCTTGAAGGTTTGGCCAAATTGCCAAAGAGAGAAAAGAAAATGGTTCAATAATTAAACTGTAAGATTATCATTTTCAAACTGTATCGGTTTAAACAACCGGCAACTGAGAAATCAGCAGCAGAGAGTATCTTAATTTTGAATAAAATTTAGAATATTCTACTAAGTTAATTCAGTCAAGATAAGCTAGTAGAAAAGATTTCATAGATGAATTTAACTCGACGGTCAAATTCATTGTTATCGATACGGTTTTTGGCTTAGGACACGCTTTTATCTCTCGCGCTATATCTTTTATTTTCACTTATCAATTCTAAATCTGCCTTATTATTTTATGATGAGATGATTCTCAGATATTTATCAAATTTTTCATCACATAATTTCTGAGAATAACTCTGTAGAGAATCGGAGTGTTACATCAAACGCTTGTATAATTGTGCTTATTTAGAATTTCTAATGAAAACATGGAAGTCTAGTATGCATTAAATGCAACTAAAATTGTATACCATTAGATGATGTTACCAGAGAATTTGGAAGGACTTGTTCTCTTTGTTGATAACTTTGGAGTGACTACTACTGCGGTCATTATTTTCGAGGTGTGATCGTCATCACTGTACCATTACCAGAACCATTGTTATTAAATCTAGCCGGACTAACCAGTTCGATCAAAAAATCGGTAAACTGGATCTTAAATAGATCTGGATTGACATTTTAATCAGGCAAGCAAATGAACCGGTCAAACTCGAAAAATCCAGTCAAATCCGGCCTAAACCCAGGATCAAACCAGACCGGAAGGCCCGCTAACGTTAGCACGCGCATCACTCAAATTTCAAAAAATCGGACGATATGCTAAGTGCTGGGTTCAAACTTAAGTCCTTAAAGTTATAAAAGACCTGCAACCACTAGACCAAGTTTGTTCTTTGTAATATATTGTCATTTTATAAATATATTACTAACTATTAGACATATCCTAATTAATAACTTTATGTATTAACTCTTTTGGTCATGCAAATTTAAGATATTTTTTATCTCTTTATTCTAATAAATAATGTTCATATTAATTTAATTTATTTTATATTTTATATTTATTCTTTCTTAAATTAATTATTTTTTAATTATATATCATTATTAAAATAAACATTAAACTTTATTAAATATCTATAAATTAAAAAAGATAAGCAAAACTTTTTATTAATCATAACATATTTTTGTTATTGATAATTATATGACATCTATTAATATTAATATTTTTTAACATATATTTGAATAATTTAATAGATACTAATTAATTAATGAATTAAAAAAAAGTTAATTTAATATAGAAAATTAAAATTTATACATTTATTTAATTATGACCGGGTCAACCGATTTAACTTATGACCCACCGGTTAAACCAGTGACTCAATGATCTAGTAATTTGGCCGGGTCGATTGTTGGTTTGGTTCTGATAACTATGACCAGGACTCTTCTGGCCCTGCTAATCATCTTGTCCGTTTTGGTTCAAAAGTTCAGTTATCTTCTAAATTTTGCTTTCAACAATTCATTGATAACTAATAGTTCGGCTGTAGTGGGAGGAGGAGAAGGTGAATTGCTTTGCTTTTTTGTCATTGATTATAACCTACAAAAAAGGATAAATAATGGGATCGAAAAAATGATAATGGAGTTAAGTAAACTCAGTCCCACAGTGGGTGCCAAATGTTCTGGCGTGGTAGTCCTCGAATGGTATATAGCTCGTTCTGTCCAAGGTTGGGCTTGCCTTCACCTGAGACAGATGAGGTATACGTCGACTTCAAGAGGAACGGGAGTGGCGGACACTTGCAAAGGCACTCCGACACTCAAGTTAGTAAGAGTAAAAAATGAGTATAATGTAATTTAGAGTGAATAGCATACCTTTTAAATAGTTAGATTTTTATATTTATAAAGTGTTACTCTTCAGAATGGTTGAGATCTTTTCTGGTCTTTCGGTAACCAACCTTAGTCTGTTTTTGAGTGGGTTGTTAAGGACGAGATTCTCTCTAGCGGAAGATAAATCATGTTTATTATTGTATTTAAATTCTGATTGATAAGCATAAATGGGCCGATTTATGACTATCGGATCATAACCAATAGGGTTGGCAGGAGTACCCAAACCCGTGAGTAATAACCCGACCCTGGGGGTGGGATGGGTAGTTGAGCGGGGCAGGGGCAGGGTCGAGTTTTAGGTGTACCCACCCCTACCCGCCCCGGAATATATATATATATATATATATATATATATATATATATATATATATATTATAATAAATAAATTTAAAATTTAAAAAATCTATAAACTATATTTAGGATTAGGGTTTGTATTGCACAGCCTCTCCTTTAGTGATCACTGCCTCATTCCTCAGACCCTCACCCTCACACCCTCACCCTTACCCTCACCGTCACCAATCTCCACTACTTCAACTATCACTGCATCACCGTCTGTTACTACTGAGCCCGAGCCAGAGACCCTCACCCTCAGACCCAGAGTCTTCTTCTTCACTTACTACAAGAAAAATACTGAATGCCGTTGAACGTTAGCGGCAGGTTTATGGCAGATTTACCGGCGGATATGGCAATAAATTCGTCGGATAAAAAGGTTACCGTCAGATTTGATATTCCAATGGTAAATTCTCCGGTAATAATTGGAGGGAAAACATGAAAAATTGGCATCAAGTTTACCGTGGGATTTACCGTCGGATTTATCCACCGGTAAATCTCAAATAATAGAACGCTGTATTTTGGTCATACGCAATGCATTACCGACGGTAAACCTGATCTAAATTCAAAATGCGCAGGCCTCTCCCCTCACTTTCGATAACACCCTTCTCTTTGCCCCCATTCTCCTCTCTCTTCTCTCTCCCCTGCAACATCCTCCGGCAGCACCTGCGACCACCCTCCGCTAGCGCTGCCGACCTCCATTCTCTTCCAAAGTCTACATCAAGTTATCTGGATTGTGTTTCATTGCCTCAAACAGAGTTGCTCCATCTGTCTCCGCCACCATTGGAAGAGCTGCTGCTGCTGCTCCCTCTGTTGTCAAAGCTGTGTCTCTCCTCCGTCGTCAGGTAGGTTGCTCCCATCCCTCTCCCTATTCTATAATGTTTTCATTTTTTTAATAAAAAACCCTAACCTTTTTTTTTGCCCTAACCCCCCTTTTTTTCCAAACAGCATCTCGTCGCTGATTGTTCTTTTTCAGCCTCTGTTAGTTGTTCTTCTTGTTGCTGATTCTTCTTGTTAATTGTTATGTTGTTGTTGCAAAGATGTTTAGTTCTTGTAGTTATTGAATTTATTTGCTATTATTGTTCTTGATTACTTAAATTTTTCTCGTAGTTATTGTTGTTGTGGTTCTTGTTGATTTGTTAGTGATTGTTATTGTTGCTGTCATTGTTCTTGTTGATTTGTTAAATTTTTGCTAATAATTGTTCAGTTCTTCAAGATCTCTGCTTTGAGACTTGTTTTCTGTGTCTTCGTTGTGTTTGGGAATGTGTCGTTGAGGTACCTTCCTGTGTCGTTTAACCAAGCAATTAGTGCCACAACGTCTTTTTTCACTGCCGTTTTTCTCTTCAAGAGGCAAGCTTACAGAGTGATTCGAGGTTTGATTTCTCTTTTCTTATTTTGTTTTCTTTCTTTATATATGTTTTGGATGAGATAGTCATTTGAGTTGAAGATAAAATGGAGTAAGATTTGTTAGTAGCTGAGAATCTTCTCTCTTAGTAAGTTATGTTGTTGATGAAAAAGAGTAGCTCATATCATTGGGGAAAAGAGGGTGTTTGCCATTTCATAAGTAGCTTGTGTTTCTTGTTAGTTGAAATGCACGATTTTCATATCATTAATGTAGTTTATTAACTATTATGGTTGTTGCCAGTGTTTACAGTGTCTGGTTAAGTTATGGTTCTGTTTGTGCACTCTTTTGTAGGTAAAAATGACGTATTTCATAGTTTCTATAGTGTTTTGCGATCCTTTAATTCAAGTTGCAACTCATCCACTTGATTTCCAATAATTACTGATAGTAGAATGGCAGGAAATGACATCATGGAGAATGATATAATACAAGTCAGTTTTTGCTTTTGTTTTACTTTGGTTTTTTCTCCTTTTTTTTTCTTTTGTTTTTGTGCTTTTATTCCCTAACGGTGATTTACTTCATTATCAAACGGTATTTGATGACATTATATGATACTGAATTAAGTTAAATTACTTCACTAAATTTGGTTTTGCGATTTTGTTACATGTAGAATCTGAGAACAAGGAGAATAACATAGTAATGGTTTTTATTTATGTTATCGGTGTGTGCATGTTTTATAAGAAAAGTAATTGGTTTTTCTCTTCTCATGACATTTGATTGTGTACTGCCTGTACAAATGAACAGTTATGTCTTTCTTTATGCTTTGTTACTTTTTGTTTTCAGCTTTCTTATGATTTTGTGATTTGTTTAGGGTGTAAGAATTTATTCAATTTGATTATCTTGTGATTTGTTGAATTGGAATTGCAAATCATATAGGAATTACTTTTTGTATCTTTAGCTTTCTGATTTGTCATTGTTTAGCTCCCATGTAAGTGGGCAGATTCCATTCATGAATGAAGTAGTTTCAAAGTAGAAGAAAAGAGTTAAAAAAAATTGTTTAGTTCATCTTCTATATTCAGGATTCTTGTTTGTGAACTTTCAACTAAAAATTATAGAAAATTATTATAAAAAAATTTAAAACTTTAAATTTTGTTAGTTTAGAAATTATTAAATTTAAATATTTAAAATTATATGGTGAATTTTCAAACAAATTTAAAAGAAAAATCAAAATTTAAGTTTACCGTCGGATTTACCGTCAGTTAAATTCACCGGTAACTATTAATTTAATTATTAATAATAAATCATATATTACCATCAGATTTACCGGGAGAAAATCCGACAGTAACAAGCTCCAGAATTTCACAATTAAAAGTTTATATCCGCTGCTAAATTCGTCGGTAATTAGTGGCGGATGAAACAATTCACCAGTAAACAATTACCGACGAGGTTTATACCATCGAATTTATTCCGCCGCTAAATCCGACGGTATCCAACGAATTTCTTGTAGTGACTGCTTCATCCATCACCACATCGCCATCCGTCCTCTAACTGCGTCGTTGTGAGTCTGCACTTTATCGTTTTAAGTTCTTCTCTTCTTCTTCCACAGATTTGCACTTGGTCGTCATTGCTGTGAGCCTGAGCATTTTCGTTGCAGCTTCCAGTGAGACCATCACTGCAGCCCTTTTCCTCTGATCGTGTCTGACTTCCTCCTCTCTCTCTCTCTCTCTCTCTCTCTCTCTCTCCTCTCTCTCTCTCTCTGACCACTGATAAATTCCCTCTCCCTCCTTCTCTCTCTCTCACATTATGAATGACTGAATCTGCACTTTATGATTGTTGTGAATTTGTGCTACAATTTTCTTTATATATGTGCCCTATATTGGGTCTGATTGCAATTTATATATGTTGATTAAGAATAAAAAACTTTGTGATTACAGTTTACATATGTCTGATTGCAGTTTTTTGTTTTTCGTTTTAAATCATCATCAGTTTTGTTTATTTTTTGCATAATGTTGGCATGTTGCTATGTTGATTGAGAATCAGGGTTTTGTTGATTAAGAATCAAAGACTTTGTGATTGCAATTTATATAGGTCCAATTGTAGTTTTTTTATTTTTTATTTTAAATCATTATTGGCTTTGGTTGTTTTTTTCATGATGTTGGCATCTTGCTATGTTGATTGAGAATCAGAATTTTGTTGATTGAGAATCAGAGACTTTGTGATTGCAGTTTATATATGTCCGATTTTAGTTTTTTATTTTTCATTTTAAATCGTTATCGGCTTTAGTTTTTGTTTACATGATGTTGGCAGGTTGCTATGTTGATTGAGAATCAGAGACTTTGTGATTGCAGTTTATATATGTTTGATTGCAATTTTTATTTTTCATTTTAAATTGTTGTCGGCTTTGGTTTCATTTTTTTCATGATGTTGGCATGTTGTTATGTTGATTGAGAATCAGGACTTTGTTGATTGAGAATTAGAGACTTTGTGATTGCAGTTTATATATGTTTGATTGCAATTTTTTATTTTATTTTAAATTGTTGTCGGCAATGGTTTCATTTTTTTTATGATGTTGGTATGTTGTTATGTTGATTGAGAATCACACTTTGTTGATTGAGAATTAGAGATTTTGTGATTATAGTTTATATATGTTTCATTGCAGTTTTTTTTTTCATTTTAAATTGTTATCGACTTTGGTTTTCTTTTATGATGTTGGCATGTTAATACTAATTAAATTGCTATACCTTTTGATTTTCAGATTTAAATATTGAACGATGATGAAGAGTTGAAAAGTGATAAAGAATAAGGATTGAAGACTCATTTATATTTAATGTTGCAATTTTTTTTATTATGGTGTTAAATTTGTGGTGATCATGCGTTAGTTTTTATTTGAATTTCAAGTTATTTGACATTGTATAAATTTTATATTTGTATTTTAATTTATGTATAAATTTCAAATTTTTATCTTAATCTATATATGAATATGTAAAAATTAAAGTGTTATTTAATTTTTATAGGGATGGATAGAGACGAATAGGAGCGGGACGGGTACCCACAGGTGATAGAGAAGTGAAAGGAAGGCGAGACACCATCAAATAGGATAAAATCTCACGCCTACCTGTCCACTGTCAACCCTAATAACCAAAAACAAAAATAGTCATACATTAATTAAGTTAAAACGGGTTAGTTCTTTTTTTTTTACTTTTTTTTGGAACGTTCACATATTTTCGTAGCGTTGTTTTTTTTATGTTGTATTTATTTATAAGCATGAGATACTGAAATAGAGATATAAAGATACAAAATTATATTTTACATATAAGACAAAACAAAAATATCATATTTAAAAATATTAAATTAATATATTTTGTGTCCTTTTTAACTAAAAACAAAAATACTAACAAAAGATATAGCATATTTTTTTATTATTATTCTAATTAATTGTTTGTAATTATATTTTTTTATCAATTTTTTTGTTAAAAAAATAAATTAAACTTTTATAATTTATTTTAATTTATTATTAAATAAAATATAAAAATATTAACTTTTATATTTCTATCTCTTATATTTTATTTTTAATATTTTGTATTAATAGGTTCTCAGAATCAAAAAGAGGCTTAGGGTCAGGTATGCATGCTCTTTCAGGAAAACTTAACATTTCCGTCGTTATTACCTACTACTATCATTCATAACTTTTTTAATGGGAGGACAAGAGAGAAATTAAAATATTTAGCAAATAACTATAATTACGATTCTATCCCTGCCCCGCTGCCCCACACCCACTAAGAGCACATGGGTAATGAATATTGAATGATGAAGATGATGATGAAGAACAAGTGCGAACGCCAGCCAGCTAAAACAGACAAACATGTTACTCACTCAAAAGAAAAGAACAAATAGATATTATTTGCACTCCTCTAAAAGGGTGGGTAACAGATTCAGTTGGCTTGGCATCCCATAATCTGGTGATTCCTTCTGTCCCCACTTTACCAAAACCAAACCAACAAAAATATCTTTAGCATAAATATCATCATTTTATTATACTGATGAATTTAACTAATTCAGTTCAACACAATCCTATGTAATTACAATGAGTTTTTCTATTTACACCTCCTACGCTGTAATCAAGGACCCATGTAAAAAAGTTAAAAAAGAGCAGGTACTATAAATAAATATATATAATATAAAATAAATGTTAATTTTAATACAATTTTATAATTATATAATATTAAAATATGCAATAATATAAAAAAATCAAGGGCAACATAAATTAATACTGACCATATATTTACGTGGATATGTGCAACTAATATATGAAAAATGCTTTTTAGATTACATTTTAACTTTCGTTTTTAACTTGTAGATCAATAAATTAAATATGAATTTTTAGAAATTTTTTAATATTATATATATCTTAAGATAAAATATCATATATGTAAAATTGGAAGAAGGGGGAGAAAGCCTATATACGCCCCTCCACTAGGTCATCAAACAATGGAGGGGCCTCGCGTACATATATAATAACTATATAAAAAAGAAAATTATAAGATACTAATATATTATCTGTTAATTTATTGTTAATAGTAATTAATTATTATATTTTAAATATATATATAAAAAGATACATCCAAAAAATATATTTATAAAAATATTTTTATTAAATATAATTATAAAAAAAGACATTTTTATTAGACACATTTTTAAAGATATTTTTATTAAATATAGTTATAAATAAAAGTTGGTAAAAATTAGTAAAAATACTGTTGATAATATAGCGAAATTAATAAAAAAAATAAAGAAGAAAAAAAAGACTCACGTGTATTTTTTTTTCTTTTTTTTTCTTTCCGTAACTCTATATATTTTTACTCTGTATGTGAGCAAATACCTCAAATAATTGGTTGTAATTGTTCAAGTAAGCATGAAAACGGTAATCTAATAAAAACTAAGAATGTGTATGATTCAAGTATTATTTTATTATAAAAATTTTATTTTTATAGGAATCAAAGATACATAAAAAAAAGTGGGAATTAAAATGATGATATTTTAATTCTTTAGAATTAAATTTATTGAGGAATAATTTTTCAAACTTTAAATCAAACATAAAAATATGATATTTTTATTTTAAAATTCCTAAAAATTAATTATAATTTCTCCAACCAACACACCTGTAAAGATAAACAATTTGTATAGCAAAATGGGTAATATGGTAATTTGTAGGCAAGCAAAGATCTCTACATACGAATTCAATTTTATTTTTAAATTTAAAAAGAAATGAATTTAGTAGGATGAATTATACTTTATTATTTTCGAAAGTTAAAATTTTGGAGCGAATCCTATTTTTTATCTTTTTTTTTTTAACACCACTACCAAGGGATGAATTCAAAGTTTGAACAAATTAAGTATTTTATTTGTCCCCTGCAGATTTAGTTTTGACAAAAAAGTTTTCAGAGGATTTGTTTCACAAAATGCCCCTGATAGATTTGTTTTTAACAAATGGCCCCCATGCATGAAGCACCATAAGTCCATAACACCCATAAGTAGATAAATAAAAAAGTGATGAACCATTCTTCAATTTCTTTTTTCTTTTCTTTTGAAGGTTAAATGTTTACTAGAATGAAATGATGAATAGTGAAACTGCTTTTATCTTAAATTTTTGTGATTTCCAATTTAAAAATTTTAAAACTAAATTAAATTAAAGCTCATCTAATGATTAGACTCTTTTAATTCCATCTTATATGGGAAGAGTAGTATAGGAACACATTGTGAAATCCACTCTTTTAATTCCATCTTATTTGGGAAGTGTAGCATAAGAACACCCAGTGAAATCAGTTCCTATCAGCTCCCCCTTAAAAACAAAAAATGCTTCTCATTATAGTCCATGTTATCTAATTTTGCATTATACACACACTTTTTCTTTTCTTTCCACTCACTTTTCCACTAATTCAAACAGTAATAAATGGGTGAAAATCCATGAATCTTTTACATTGTATCTATCCAATTAAACTGTTGCTGTATAGTTTCTGAAGCAAACATTGAAAGAAATTATAATAAAAAAAATTACAAATTTAATCTTACTTTTTAACAGAAACTTTGAGAAGTATGAGAGTCATTTGAAGGCGGTATCTGAAAATGCCAAAGCCTGCCAACACCTCTCACCAAATACTTCCTACAAAGAAACTCCTCAGCATAAACCTTCTCCACCCTCCGATCAACATCGTGAAGGAACACGTGCGTCACACCGGATCCTTTTCTCCCTCTCGCCATGACCGCCACAGAGTACACCGCCGCCATCCTCCCCGGCGCGTCCGGGAAGTATCCGCGAGGCGCGTCGATCATCACCAGATCCCACTCCGTCTCATACACCTGATCGGGGAGGTTGTGAAGAGCCAGCTCGCACTCAACGTTGTCACGTAAGTGGGCCCCCGCCGGGCCGCAGGTGGGCTCGGAGCGGGAAGACAAGAGCAGTTGGTCCGCGTCCCTTAGGCGCGTGCGATACCGGACAGTGTGGGCCCGCAGGGACGGGGCATCCTTGAGTACGGTTTGAACCCATTTAGGATCCTCTTCCAGGAAGAGAGTTGTTCCGCCCGGGTTCAGGGAGGCCCACATGAGGGAGTCGTGACCCAGACCGAAGACCAGGAAGTTGCATGGCCGGCCCATTGATTTGAGGACGTCGAAGCTGATCTTGATCTCTGCAAGAGATTGTTGCGGGACAATGCGTGACGTGGCGTAGTGGAGTATGGCCTTCAGCTGGATCGTCGTTGGGTTGTAGTCTTCCTGGACTCGGGCCTGGGCTTTGGGCATTTCACCGTAGATTGGTTCCGTCGGGCATATTAAGGAGGAGTCGGAGGTTAGGATCATTACGACTATGAAGACTGCAGCTCCGACCAGGCCCACTATGGCCAGGCCTAGGAACCACCTTCTCTCTGGTAGAGAATTCCTGTTATTTCTCATCCTTTCTAGATTTAATTTTGTTATTTTTTTTATATAAAAAGATATTCCTCTTTCTCCCTCTCAAGGTTACATATGTATTAAGATGTGAATAATGTAGAGTGGGAGCAAAGTGGTAAAGGCGTTTTTGTGTGAAACAAAGAAGGAAAGAGGTTAATTAGTGTGTAGGAAGGAAGAGGAAGAGGAAGAGGGAGAGGAAGTGGAGAAATAATTTGGTGAGGGAAGGTGGGGAGGGTGGTTTGATTTTGTCAAAACTCAAATGTTCAGATGGGATTGGAAAGGAGGGACTTGGCAACGCAAAAAGATATGTAAGATTGTAAGAGAGTATTTGGACAAAAACAAAATAAAAAACTTCTATTAAAACGATTTATGCCATAACAAAAATAATTATAAAAAATAAAAAAAAATTAATTAATTATTAAAACATAATATTAATTTGACAGTAAAAATAACAATCAACATTTAGATCATATTATGGTCTTAATTTATAAGCATTATGAAAGTGCACATGAGAAAGTTGTGATATTTTTATGGATTCATTTTGAATATATGGATATATAATATATTGGTGAGTGTCACCTAGTCATGTAATGTGTAAGGGGTAAAATATAAAATACGGAAGACCCAAATCGAATCGGAGAAAATCTGGAAAATATCAGTTAAATTAAAGAGAAATAAAACAAATAATTTCATATACATAATTATGCCAATAAATAATTTTTTATATGATTGATTATATTAACACTTTTCTTATTTATAGTAAATTCTATTAACTAATAAAAATTAGGTTTTTTTATTTAAATAAATTATTTGGCTTTTTATATTACGTGATTCCCTTAAATGGTTTTCGTGAACGTGAATCTCCTAAATTATATAATATATAAATCGTCCTAGGTTCGTGTATTTTAATCAATATATAAATCATTGTACCCTCAGACGATTTATGCATAAATTGCATAGTTGAAGAAGGTATAAATCGTCCCAACTCCCTGTGTGTTAGAAGAAACAAGTAAATTGTTATAGGCTAAGATGGTCAATGCCTTTTAACCTAAAACCCTCTACCCTGGCATAATTTACGTGCTGCTTCCTAATCCTCTACCTCTTAGCACGATTTACGTGCAAATCCAATCCCCACAATACCCTAACACGATTTACGTTCAACCCTAATCCCCACCAACCCAGCACGATTTACGTGCAAATATACACCCCTCAACAGTCTAGGACGAATCATGGATTACTCCCAACCCTAGTGACCTTTCCACAAGTAATGTCTCATTCGTGAGACCCTATTAGCGGCGAGGAGCTCACTTAAGTGGAGGAGAGCCACGGCCAAAAACTGAAGGAAGGGTGTAGTGGAGGAAAGTCGGCGGCGGTGGAGGGTTGGTTAGACGACGGAAGTGGTGGCCTCCGGTGCACGGCGTTGACGGTGGCCCACATCGGAGGATTGAGGTGATAAGGGCGGCGATGGAAGGTTGGGTTGGCGGCAGTTGAAGGTTGGTTTGGTGGCGTTGGTGGGCGGTGCAAGATGGCGAGGAACAAAGGTGACATGTACCAATTGAATAGCATTGCGCACGTGGCAGGTTTTATCGACGAAGAGGTTAGTGGTTAATTTGATTTACAACTGATATAGTCAATGACGTTGATGTGTTTAGTTATAATAATTTGATTTTTTGTGGAAAAAAAAAAGCTTGTTGTGTTAAAAATTTGTAAAACCTTAAGCTTAACATGCTTAGGATTGGTATGGTTCTTGTTTGGTTTAGGGGTGAGGTTGATTTCTGATACATGTTTTTGGTTGTTATGCGATGTTGAGTTGTGATTGTGCTTGTTATTCTGTTATTAGCCAACCTGGTGTGTACAGAGCATCCGTAGGCAACAAAAGATGATATTGCATGACCGTATTATGCCTTACCTAGATAGCGTCGGATTGCTGCATGTTGCTAGGCTGAATGATTATTGGTTTAAGCTGGATGAGCCACTGATTAGTGCCTTTGTTGAGCGATGGCGTCCAGAGACTAACACTTTCCACATGCCATTTGGGGAGTGCACTGTTACTTTACAGGATGTGACATATCAGCTCGACCTCTCTGTTGATGGATTTCCAGTTAGTGGTTGTCTCAGTGACTTTGAGCAGTTGATGGAGGGTGGAAAGCCTGCGTGGCAGTGGTTTGAAGAGTTGTTTGGTGAACTTCCTTCTGAGAATTATATCGATGAGTTCACCGTGTCATATGGCTGGTTTCAAAATAGGTTCAGAGTCATGCCGACTGATGCTACAAAGCCAATGGTACAGGTCTATGCGCGTGGTTACATCATGATGTTGTTGTCCACAATACTTTTTGGTGACAAGTCTGGTGCCAGAGTTCACTTACGCTGGCTCCCGTATGTTGCGGATCTCGACGGACTCGGTAAGTATAGCTGGGGTTTGGCCACGTTGTCTTGGTTATATAGGTGTCTCTGCAGAGTTGCCAATCGGAATGTAAAGAACTTAGCTGGGCCACTAGCATTGCTGCAGTCCTGGATATTTTGGAGGTTCCCCACATTCAGGCCGAGAGGATTTGATGTCATTCTCTGGCCGCTTGCATCGAGATAAGTATAATGCTTATTATTTAGCTTTATATACTTTAACTGCAAACATAATGTTTACTATTAATGCTTGAATCACTTTTACCATATGTATAATGGCTCCGACAATGAATCTTGAAGGTGGGGTAGATACATGCCATCATCAGATGAGAAAGGTCCTCGGGTCATTGCTACCCGACACAGATTGGACAAGTTGAGAGTAGATGATGTAAGTATAACCTCCCATGATTTTTGTTCATGTTTCACGTTTTTCTTGTTTAGGTGTATTCATCACATATGAACTTTTGACATAACGATCCTACATGTTGCAGTTTATTTGGATGCCATACTCGGCACTAGAGGTTATTCAAGTTATCTATCCTAATATCCTCAGACCTGAGCACACGCATTTATGGAAGTCGACAACTGCGCTGATTTACTTTTCCTCCATCAAGTGGCACCAGGTTGACCGAGTTCTATCCCAGCTTGGAGGAGTTCAACACGTACCTGAACCAGCCATCAACATTGATTTTCTGTTATTAAAGGATGGTCGAGGACCTACCCACTGGTTTCCTGAGGTCTTTGCCACATGGCATGAGTATTGGGATCAAAGGCATCAGAGCGTGCTTACGTTTCAGCTGGTACCAGATCCACGACCCTCTATTGAGTATCTTGATTGGTGGTACAGGGTAGCTCATAGATCTGTCGCATGATCGGGATTTAGTTGACCCTCGCCAGGCTGGGATCCCTGCAGATGCTCCAGTTCGGGGTCATATCGTTGTGACCGCACTTACCTAACTTCTGTAATATGCTATTTCGTAAATCATCTAAACTCGTTGATGGATTTATGAACACTTCAACCTGTTTTTTGCTACTGAACGTTATACCCTCACTTGTGTTTTCATCGATCTTTCTCCGATGATGAACTAACAAAAACACACTCTTAGCCATCTTTCCGCAACCCTCATCTGAAATATGGCTCGACACAGATCGTCTTCCTGTATTTATAGGCTCTTCCAGCACATAAATCTTTTCATGGTATCGGGTATTGTATTTATGCACGTAAATCGTTCCAGACTAACGTGCCTTATCTTAGAAACACATGACTCGTGTCCTAGGATATTGAGGGATAAAAAGTTGCACGTAAATCATGCTAGGGTATTGTGAGGATTGGATTGGCATGTAAATCGTGCTAGGGGGTAGAGGGTTAGGAAGCAGCATGTAAATCGTGCCAGGGTAGAGGGTTTTAGGTTAAAAGGCATTAACCATCTTAGCCTAGGACGATTTACTTGTTTCTTCTAACACACAGGGGGCTAGGACGATTTATTCCTTCTTCAGCTATGCAATTCATGCATAAATCGTTTCAGAGTACAATGATTTATATATTGATTAAAACACACGAGCCTAGAACGATTTATATATTATATGGTTTAGGAGATTCACATTCACGAAAACCATTTAAGGAAATCACGTAATATAGAAAGCCAAATAATTTATTTAAATAAAAAAGTCTAAAAATTATTTAATTGGACTATTAAATTTATATGTAATTTATTCCATATATTATCCTTATCTTAAAATAATCATACTCTTAAAGTTATAAAAATATTTTTAAATTATAATTATAATTAATACTAAAATAACATTTTTTATTTTATTTTTTATTCTACTATCTAAAATAAAAATTATTAGTAGAATTATATTATTTATAATAAAGCCTATTAGTCATGACACAATTTTTTTTTGTTTTACTAAAGATGGGAATGAGACTTGAACTTATAACCTCTAAATAAGTATAAAAAAATTACGTCATTTAAACTATAACTCATTAGTATGACCCAATACATTTACTTGTTTCCATAAATTATTTTTTATTGAGCTTGACTAAAATATTGTAAAATAAGACATCAAAAACTCTTCTTTGCCATTTGCCCTCGAATTAATTTTTCAATCTCACAAATTGATTCGAGAAGAAACTTGCCTATTCTGGACAAGAACAATTGTTCCATTATATCGACGAAACGAATTTATTATGTTATTAGCTCAGTAAAATTTAATGGATATATCATTAAATCACTAACTCATAACATTATCAAATCATGGCATTAAGGCAGTATATTAAAGATAATAAATACCTATAAACAGTTACATCAAGAAGATATAATTAAAAAAAAAGGAAAAACTTAGCAGGCTATACATTTCTTACTTTTATCTAAAAACACTACTGACTTAATAAGTATCGGATTGTCTTTATAGGTTACTCTCCTGATCTGGTTCCAACACAATTCAAACTAAGATTTCTAAAACTCCTTAGCTCATAACCTCTGCAACAGAAACGAATATTTGGCGGCATCTGTGAGAATCCTACTAAATTGATACTATAGCTAATCGAGAAGTAAACTCTATTATTCACCAAATAATTCCAAATACTCTTTTTAAAGAATAGCGAAATAAGGATCAAGGACATGAGACTAAGACCACCCCCAATCCCAACGAGGAAGAACATCAACAAAGCCCTCCAGGTTTCGAACATTGAGAGGTTCAAAATACTGGTGCTCGACATTTCGTTTACTTGGGAGAGGATTATGTCCATGCGATGCAAGAAATGCGTTATCAAGCATAAGAATTGGAACAATTGCTGGTAAAACGGTCAATGTCACGACAATCTTGATCCTAAAGTCGAACAACAAAGGATTGACGTGATACCTGTGACAGGAAGACCCCAGAGCAGGGTCATAAACAACATCAGGATGATGATCGTCATCGTACTCCTTCACCTCAAAGGAATTGGAGAGTCTTTTCGACGTGAAGATGAGCATTGTGATCCGAAAAATAAGGCAAGGATTGACTCCCATTTAGCCTAGTTTAAAAAGAGGCAGACTCTGCAAAGGACCCAAGTCTTAAAAGGCATAGGAATATTCAGAAACATATCATCATAGGACAAACTCTATTTACTTCACATGTCTTTTAAATTTGTTTACCAAGGCACTTTGATAAATCGACAGATTTGAAGTGTGAGGGAAAGTCGAATCCTTAAGAACACATAGACACTTTTGAGGTCGTGTGTTTATGTCTCATTGCTGGCCTATTAGAAGGAGATTTCAGATGGCAAATGAAAAAACCATTAAATTTCTTTGCAATATATGCGAGATAAGTATGTCTTAAAAGTGGTGTCCACCAGACGAAAAGGCTAGCTCCATCACCTAATAAGGTTGGAATAGCTCGGGACAAACGTCTATACCAAAAACGTTAACACCACGAGTTGGCAAATTCTCAACATATACACTTTGGTGGCTTCGTTGACTTAAATCTACCAACAAGTGTCACAGAGAAAAATACTTTCCAAAGTAAGGCAGATCCGACCTAGGATTTTGGGAGTGGATCTTTTCCAGTGGAAAAAAAACTGGATGATGTCTAGTGTTTATTCTCACCTTTCATTACTCTCTCTCTCCTATTTACTTTTGGTCCCACTTATAGAATTAAAGGTGAGATATCATATTTTATTCTCTCAATTGTTAAAAAAAATGGAGAGGATCTATTTCCTAGGATTTTCTAAACAAGTCATAATATTGTGACTATCACACAAGTCCTATTTGAACAACCAATTTAAGATGAGAAACTTTTCGAATTCATTCATCATGTTAAGCCTAAGGCAAGTGTGGTCTGGATACTCGTTGATCTCTCTCTTTTTCATTGTGTTCGAAGCTCGATATTTTATTTTTGGATTCAAGTTGAGGAAGAACTATGTTTTGTACAGGTACTTGGTGAATATTGTTAGAGGTGGCAAATGAGCCTAAATCCGCGCGGACCGGTCTGCATAACCCGCCAAAAAAGACGAGTCGGGCTAGAAAATTGAGACCGCCAAAGAGCAAAAGTCTTCCTAACCCGCACTGTTTAAACCGCGGGTTTTGACGGGGCGGGACGAGCTTTTCCGCAAGGCTTAGTGTTTTTTTGTCAAGAAGGTATTTTTGTAATTTTTTGGCCAAACCCAACTTTTCCCAATCCAACTTACAAGAATATAAAGATGAAAATTGAGTGTTTTGGATTATGTTTATGTTGCTTTAGAGACAATATTTATAATTATATTTTGGATGAAAACTTGGTTTATACTTATATTTATTAGATATTTATAATTACAAAGACTTTAATGTTTATGAATATAAAAAATATAATTTTTTTATGCCTTTAAAAATTATAAATTTTTTAATATGGTTGTGAAATTATATATATTATGTAGTAGTTAATAATAAAAAAAGGAACTTTGGCGGGTTTAGTCCACCAACCCACACTTAGACAGGATGGAGTGAAATTTTAGGACCGCCTCATTAGGTGGGACGGGGTAAACTTTTCCGCTTACCATCCCTAAATATAGCATCACAGAAATTAAGATATTTTTAACTCTCTTAATTTATAGTTTCCTTTCACAATATTTGTTACGTATCAAAATTTGCATTTTTTGCTGGAAAAATTTTTTAGGTTGTTAATAACAATAAATAATCTCATTCATTTAATTCCATAATTTTTTATTTTATAATTAAGAAACTGTTTTAAAATAAAAGTTATCTTTTGCAAAACCTTAAAGTTAAAAACTAAGCCCATGATTTCTGATTTGTATTTTAGTATAAATTCATTTCCGTATAAATTCATATTTATGCTAATAAGTATGATTTTATTAAATCTATCCACCTATCTATTTAATATACTAAAATTAAATTTTACACCAAATTATTTGAAATGAGATATCATTATTAAATATTAAAAAAATAATTTCAATAATCAAATTTATAAATAATTGAATTCTCGCATAACGTGCTCTAAATTTTACTATATATTATTTTATTCATTTATAAAAAAAAATTATAATGAATACAAAATATTTATCATCAAACTAATTATAATTTTTATTTACTTTAATGAGTATTTATCATTGATAAAAAAATAACTATTGAAAAATTTAGCTTTATTTAACTAGCAAAGGTGCAGTAGTCGTTAATGACTATAGTGATGTTAATTACTCTTTAAAACACGATAAATATATTTTTTTTATAAAACACCAAAAAAGAATTTTAAAACACCGTATAATGAAGCTGATGCATGGAAGTATATATAAACCTAGAGAAAACCGTGGATTTAGATTTGAAACTTGTTGAAAATCGTATGGTTTAGATTTGAAACTTGTTGAAACACTAATTTAAAGATGTGAAAACGTCTTTTTTTTAATGTTTTTTAAAAATTAAAATTTAACACATATAATTAATTAAATTATATTATTTTTATTAAAATTAAATTAGATAAATCAGTTTAGCAAAAAAATTAATAAATTAAATTTTAAATTTGTATAAATTAATATTTTTTATAAAAAATTACTATAATATTCCTATTATAAAACACAACTAAAATATCTCTATTATATATATATATATATTAATTTTAAAAACTTTAAATTTTAACTCTATAACCATAAAAAAGAAAAGGGTTAGAATTTAGAATTTTTAAAATTAATATATATAATAAGAATATTTTTGTAATTTTATATAATAACGGTGTTGTAGTCATTTTTTATAAAAAATAATGTTAATTTAGATGAATTTAAAATTTGATTCACTATTTTTCAGTCAAATTAATTTGTCTGATTTAATTTTGACAAAACTAACATAATTTAAGTGATTATATATCTTAAATTTTAATTATTAAAAAATATCTTAAAAAAAAGACGTTTTTTGCGTCTTTATGGGAGCATCCCTATAACAAATTCATACTAATAACCTAAAACCTTAAACGCTAATATATACAAGCATCCTTTTCAAATACCAGCTACCCTAATGGTAGAAGTTTGAAGCTCCCATTTTTAATAAGATAAGAGCTCTCATGATTTTGCCTTTTTCTTTTAATTCAAATTACAGTCTAACATATACTCTTTTCTTTTTCGATAGATTCAATATATCAACAACTTTTTAGTTATTACTCGATTGATATAGTTTTTGTAGTTGATGTACCAAATCGATCACAAATTGAAAGGTATTGAGAGAATGAGACTGTCTAAGGAGAAGTCGAAGAAGAATTTTGAATTCAAAAGTTGGGTGCAAATAGTTTTTTAGCAAAATTTGGTGAGTAAATGACGTGTCATGGAGTGATTGAGCTGAATAGTCTATAAATTGACGGACTATATATAAAGGAATCAAGGTTGGAAATTCTATCCAGAAGTACACTCTCACAAACTCTTACATCTCAATAATTTTTTTAGACATTTGTTTTGAGTTAGTTTTGGTAGGATTTCTTCCATTTCCTTCAACTTTACCAATTCTGTATTTACATTCATGTAATTTAGTTTATTTGCAAAGCTGATTTCGTTTTTCTTGACTTTAAATTCTTTATTTTTATTTTTGATACTTTTGAATTTCCGTAAAGATTCTTTATTTTAACTTTTGTAATATTTTAAAATTCTGTGAAGTATTCTTTATGTTAAATTTACCTTTTTCAAGTAAAGATATTCGTTTTATCTCATTTTTTGCAAAAGATTTTTTTATCATTCACAACGTAACAGCTTTGATGCACATAAGACTGGTATCTTCAGATAAGTAGGTTTTGCTTCTAAATATTAAATTTCGAACCATTAGATTATTTACAATCATCAAAGTTATTTTGGCATTTAAATTTATTAATAATCCACTTAAAAAAGATAAAAATGGATAAATAGGAAAACCTATTATATAATTTAATTTTTTCGTTATTTTAAAATACTAGTTCTGATCTATAAGGATTCAATTTTCAATAAACTGAATTTTTTTCATATTTTGCAAATTATTCTGCAAAACTCAGAATCACGACTCATCATGATTTAGTGAGGTGGGTCCAGATGAAAAAACCAAAATAAATGGTAAAAAGGGTAATAAATGAGTCAAATTTGATTTTACGAGGATAATAAATTTTTCTAGTCAAATTTGACTAATTAGTAGAGACATGTTCACACTTATTTTCAGTATTTTTTATTTTTTTTTTCATTAGAGACTTTTTGAGCTGAAATTTGCTTTTTAACGATAATTTTGTACGCACAAAAAAAATCAGCGTCTTGAAGACCGTAGAATCAGTAATAAATGTTACAGCCACTCATTCTTGATTTATTCTTTTAAGAATAAATCTCAGTCGTTCATTATTTTACTACACGATAAAATTTAATTCGAGATGAACCTCAATAGAGTATTCCGCAAATACCTCCTACAGACCCGAAATTCTCTTTCTTTTCTCCCAAGCAACACGGTCCACTCTCCTTTTACAGTGACCGAGTTTTCTCTCTCTTTTTATCCTACCCATTGTATTTTTAACTCCAAATAATTAAATGTGGTTAATTGCAAAAAATATCACATAATGAGTAATGACTTGGCTCTTTGGTTTCACGTCATTCCACCCTTGATTTTTCAATCTTGACAACGAAATTTTCAGCATCTTTTATCACCATAATTGCATGTTTATTTTAGCCTTTTATTTAAGTAAGCTCACAGTAAAAATTTGACAAGTTTAACGATAATTGAGAGAGAAAGAGTCGAGTTTTAGAGAAAGAAAAAGAGAGCCTTTTAGTCATATTCATATATTTTTCAATAATTATTCATTGTTCTTCCATAGTTCTTGGTGGGTTCTTCAAGGATTCAAGTCTTTCAAGTCCATTTTCTTATTCTTTCTTGATTTTTCTTGTTTTTCTATATAAAGTCCAGCAAAGGTAACCATCATTCTTCACCCTTTCTTTTTCGATTTTGAACCTGAAACTAAGAAGGTATGTTGCTCTCTTCCATATTTAAAAAATCACTCTTGAAAGTCTTAAGGAGACATGTCTAAAGCACTCAAAATTTAAGCTCAAAGTGAATGAAAATTTATCATTTTTTTGACACCCAATTTGGCCAAGAAGACTTAAAATCCAATATTAATTGTCCTCTTACTTTTGTTTAGGTGATTCTTGGTGTTTAAGGTGTTTAAAGACTAATTTGCACAAGAGATTAGGATTATGTTAGTTAGAATATCTTCATGCTTGATTTGGTGTTCATATGAGCCATTTTATGATGATTTTGTGCATAAAAAATTATTCTAAAAATTGTATGATGCGCAGCTATTTTTGACTTGATATATGTGAAATATGAATCTTTGATGCCTATATTTTTGTATTATAGGGCCAAAAAGTTGCAACACTTGGAGTTTAAATTTCAAGCATTAAAAGTCACTAAAAAATAGAGAAAAACATGGAAATATATGTCCTGAAAATTCATCCATGAATTTGTCTAAAAAGTATAGAATAAAAAGGTTGACTAGAAATTAAGTTTTAGTCCTACGAAATTAATTAGTATGATACAACACAAGTGATAATTCGACCATTAAAGAGTAGTAGAGAGCTAAAAATATAATTAAAATAATTTAGACGTAAAATTTTTATCTTAGTAGTTTTATGGGTAAAATTATAATTATATAAAAGAGTTGGATCAAAATTATAATTAAAATAAAAATTACGGGCCTAAATAAAAGTTTTAACAAGAGTTAGCATTAAAAGTGAAAGTGTGGTAATTAAATATGTAAGAAAAGTAATCTAAAGGCGAAGTAGATCTTTTGTGTCGTTAAAGATAAAATTGATATTAATTAAAAGTGTTAGGAATAAGAAGTAGATCTTTTGTGTCGTTAAAGATAAAATTGATATTAATTAAAAGTGTTAGGAATAAATTGGTAAAAGTAGAATCATAAGGTCAATTGGGTAATTTTGGCACTAAATAAGACTAATAAGTATTTACTTAAAACGCTTAGGAGCATAATAGTAATTATGGGATAAAGTAAGACATAAAAATGGAGGCAAATGACTAAAATAAATCAATTGGGATTCATTTTTATCGAATTACAATTTTTGGAGATTGCATACGCAAATGCATCTTTTATATTACTATAAAAATTGCGAGAAAGGTCCTGCAGATTAGGCATGCACCGCTACAAATATGTTAATGAAAAAACTGCTACACCCCTCCAGCGATTTCTTCAATGTTAGGCAATTATAACGCGACAGCGGTGTAGCGGTTTATGCTTGAGTATAAATACGCTGCATCCAAATTCTTAGGGTGTATTTGACAAACACGATGGAGAGGATAAAAGTGCGTTTATGTTCTTTGAACGATGTTTTTTAATATTTGGTAATTTTTTTCCTCTAAACGCAGATGTGATTTTGCACCTAAAAGCGCATTCACTTGAACAAAAAAATTGTAGCTTTTGCATTCACTTAACGTGATTTACGTTTGTTGTTGTTGGTCATTATTGGTTTTAGTAGTTTTTTCCATAAGAATTTCATATCTGTTTCAAGTTATTTCAAATATTTTAATTTTTTATTAGTGTTAGTATTTTCTTTTGTATTTTGATTTTTTATTTTTTATTAAATTTTTGTTATAATTTTGTTATAATATGAATTATTAATCTTATTTAAAAGGACAAAGTTAATAAAAAATTGATCATACCTAACAATAAAGTCAAAAGTAATAAAATTTTACCGACTAAAATAATACTAAATAAAAGAATATTGAGAGCACTAAAACAATTATAAAATGTTTTTGGTTTGACATTGTAAAAAATTAGAACCAAAAACAATAATAAAAATAACATTATTGAAAATACTTGAAAAAATTATTAAAATATATCATTTTATATGTTATTTTTAATTTAATAAATAAATATTAATTTTTATTATAAAAAGATTATTTTTACAAAATTGTTAATTTTTATATGTTATTTTTACTTTAATAAATAAATATTCATTTTTATTATAATAGTAAAAAATTATAACATACTAAAATAGAGTACTATAAAAAATACTATCTAAAAAATATACTAAAAGAAGTATAAAAAAAAGATTAAATATACTTAAAAAATAATATTATAATTTAATATTATATTTTTTAGTAATTAACTAATTATCTATCTAAAAGTGATTTTAACTAATATTATCCAGACAATATTTATTTTATCAAAATCAATTTCAGTATAGAATTGCCAAACATAAATTATGTTGGTATAGACTCAATTTTATCCAAATCAATTCTACAAAATCACATTCATTCAATCTCCAGTTTGACAAACGTAAATCCAACCACGCACTTAGTAATTTCAAATGCCCAAATTCTTTCTAAGCCTTGAGAAACTTTCCCTCTCAATCCACAATTTCCTCTATCTCTCTAAAACGTTTAACTACTCAAGCATAAACCACTACACTCCTATAGCGGTTTATGCCTTTTTTTATATTCGTGAAGAAATCGTTGGAGAGGTGTCGCGGTTTCTTCTTTATTGTGTTTGAACGTAAACCACTATACCCCTCTAGCGGTTTACATGTATACCAAATCTGTTTGATCTTCTGTCGTGGTTTTCATAATAATATAAAAGTTGCATTTGCGTATGTAATCTTTAAATGTTGTATTCTAGTAAAATTGAATGGCAAATGATTTATTTTGGTAACTTACCCTAAAAATGGTTAATTAACTTACAAAAGGATAGAAATGTCTTTTTAAAAAATATGAGGGTATAATAGTAAATTAATAACCGTAGGGGTAAAAACGTCACCATAAAACCTAAGGAGAAAAGCTAAAGAGAAAGTTAGTGTAGAAATGACGAAATGAAAATTTTATAAAGTGTTAAGGACAAAGTGATAATTTTGTGACAAAAGACTTCAGAGATTCAGAGAAATAGACCGAGCATAAGATTTAAAAGACTAAGAAAAGAGAAGTACCTTAAAAAGAGAATTTATTAGCGTTTGGATGATACGTGGATCTTGCAATGGGAGGCGTGGTGTTTTGGGACACTCCATGTACTTGTAGATACTACCTTCCGAACCGCCCATTCTCTCATTCCTTGCTCAACCTTGACATAGTGTATGACATGCTACTATTTGAGCTCCATCCTGATTGAGGCACTACAAGAAAACAAGTTTTTTGCT
Source organism: Arachis stenosperma (assembly GCF_014773155.1). NCBI lineage: Eukaryota > Viridiplantae > Streptophyta > Magnoliopsida > Fabales > Fabaceae > Arachis > Arachis stenosperma. The sequence continues at coordinate 7,916,965 of NC_080386.1, read as the reverse complement.
ACGCTTTTAAAGCGTGGTGAAAAGTAAAACAAAAAAGCGTAACGATAGCTCTTTGCCACGCTTGTTGAACTATTGATACGCTTTTAAAAGGGTCACATCTGCAAAGGGTGCCAGTTGCTCTATCGCCACGCTTTATTTTTGCCACGCTTTTAAAGATTGCCACGCTTTTTAAAAGGTGCCAATAGCGAGACATATGGCTAGCTTTTAAAATGTGCCGATATTGTGATGCAGTTATGCTTTTGAAGCGTGGTCGTTGATGCCTACTATATATTATAGCCACTCTTTTAAAGCGTGCCAATAGCAAGAGATACGGCTACGCTTTTAAAGCGTGCCAATATCGTGAGATGCAGCTATGCTTTTAAAGCATGGCTGTTGATGCCTACGGTACATTATGGCCACTCTTTTAAAGCATGTCAATAGATGGAGATACGGCTACATTTTTAAAACTTACCAATAGCGAGACATACGACTACGTTTTTAAAGCGTGACTGTTGATGACTACTGTAAAATATGGCTACTCTTTTAAAGTGTGGCTATAAGTTAGTTCAGTAACCTATTGTTCTTTATTAATAAATAAACCCTACAAAATTCATAGATAATTTTAAAATAAAAAAATGACCAGTAATTTTAAATCAATTAAACCTTGCTTCATAAGCTTGTCACCAAAAAAAGTGTGTTTGATCACATGACATGTCTAACAAAATACCAAAAATAAAAGTCATAACAACTACCCATGAATTATTAATACATGAATTAAAATTTCAACATGGGTTTACATTATCTACTTCCTTTACACTTCATTACAAAATATGAAACTTCATGATTACTGATCATCCATTGTGAGCGAAATTATTTTTACCACTGCCCTGCATAATTTTAAATATTATTGTGTTAGTGCATCTTATATCGAACCAAAAAATGAGAAGACATATATTACATATTAGCAATGCTGGTAGCTATGACACTAAGTGCAATAGTAGGCACATGCAGCACAAAGTTTTATGAATCAAAACAATAAGATATATAACAATCCATTCATCCACAAACTCAAAAGGACAAAACCGCTGTCCCAAGTCCCAACATCATAAAACAAAGGCAGCAAAAGCAAAATTCATATAACAAACTAGACAGCACAACAATAAAGGATCTGCAGAGCTTATAGAAACACATAACTCTACTGTATACTAAAATATTTACATAACATGAGATTGTGTGTACATATTCTAGTGACTGGACGAATAAATCAAATGAACAAGCTTAATGAATGATAAATTTTTACATCTAAGTTGTATGTTTTTCCATTATTAGTACAAAGAAAGACCACATCCTAAAATAATGTCAAATGTACCTGTCCGATAGAGTTTAGACAGTTCAAATAATCCTGGGTTATAAAATATAATAAATAGCATTCTTTGTGGAGTTATTCACTTTATTATGAGTAATTGTGAGAAACTCTATTCTACCTTAACTTAAATCAACTTTGAATTAATAAATTCAGATTCCGTTTCAACACCCACCTAAATCCCAACTCCCACCTTACACCAATTCAACACCATCAGCACCACCTATAATCTTTTATCTCACTATCAAATATCCAAAATCAACAACAATAACAACAAGTCAACAACTTTGAATTAATATATCAAATATCCAAAACAAAGAACAATCAACAATACACAACTTGAAAATTCAACAACCAACACTAGCATATTCAACTAGCAACAGTAGCAACAAGACAATGACCAATTCTTTTTTTTTTCTTTTTATCAGTACCTCTTTATGACAATAATATGGAAAAGATAGTTACTTACATCATCTTTGGGTGGAATGTGAGTTGATTCGGAGGAGCGAGGAGTATTTTTTGGTTTGCTACTTGAGGCATTCAAATAAGAATTTTGGGCAGCTTGCACTAAGGCTGCTACCTCTTCGTCACTCATTCCAGGGTTGATTTAGTGCACCAATACCTTTCATAAATCACATACACCGTCCATCTTCTTCTCTAATTATGAAACCTTCTCGTTGTATTCAACTTTGACTTGTCGAATCTCTTCATCCTTTTTAAGAGAGCTTTTTGTAATCAAAATCCTATAACAACGAACTCGACCTGGTTGGTCCTTTCCTCGCACTCCTACAAATGCATCCTCATCATTTTCTCCTGCTTCTATGCGGGTTTGAAGCTCAGCCTATCAAAAGTGACAACCAATGAGAAACAAAGTCGCATTAACTCAATATAAATAGAAATCACTTTAGGAAACATGGTACACTTTTAAAGCGTGCCAAAAGAGTTGTAGGAAACGACCACACTTTTAAAACGCCACTATAACAAAACTCTGTCGCTACACTTTAAAAGCGTGCATGTTTCTCTCTATGGCTACGCTTTTTAAGCGTAGCAAAAAAAGTGTGGCCAAATCTCGAATCAGTTGCCACCCTCATAAAAGCGTGGCCATAGACCCATGCCACGCTTTTTAAGCATGGCAAGAAAAAACATGGCCAATCTCTAATCAATCGCCACCCTTATAAAAGTATGGTCATTGACCATTTTTGACCACGCTTTTAAAGCGTGGCAAGAAAAAGTTGTGACTATAGACCTTTTTTCTTGTATTGAGGCCAGCACCCACCCCTCCATATCCTATGAATATGGTAGAGCCCATACTAGATTCCCCAATGATCTGAGCTGATCTATGACCAAAATACCCATCATGGTTAGATCCTGCTTTGGAGCTGGTGATCCCAGATGTACCTATATTTGTCACTCCTCTACCGTCCCCTGCAGTCGAGCCATTCAACAACCTTTGAGGAGAGGTCGACGGACTGGCAGTTCTCGAAGGCTTTGGATCATCATCATCCTCGATGAAGGAGGACTCTCTGATGTGGATTGACCTAATGATGGTAGACATATACTCTAGTTCATCCGAGCCAGGAGAAGCAGAAGTCGTTGAGGAGACAAGCAGCAACATTACTAGCGTGTAAAAGTGACTCATTCTACTTCAGCACAACGTTCCATGTTCTTTTAGCTATCAATGATCTGTGACCAGTTTGTCCTCACTTTATATAAACTTTTTAGATAGCTAGCATCTTTTTATAAAGTTAGACGGATTCCAAAGTAGGGTGGTTTTTGTAGAACTAGGACTTTTTAATATAAGTAATAGAGTCTGTAAATATTTGTATGTAATATAAATAAGCAATCGTTGCACTCTATGATGTAAGCCTACGAGCAAGTACATAATGTTACTATACTTTTGTATATTTATATGTTACATGTTTTGATTGTCTAACTTATATATGGTTAATACACGATCTCAATAAGTAACACATGTTATATGCTTAATATATCTAGTCTAGAGAGTCCCTAAAGTAAGCCGAATAATAGCACTTAGATACTAGCATTAGTCATGATGTGTTAGGAGTTAAGTCATTAGAAGTTCCAAAGCAAAAGATACACGTAATAAAAAGTTTAAGCAATTTTGAATAAAGGACCAATAAAATACACATAAAAAGTGAATTTTATGGTACTTATAATGAATATGGTAATTATACTAATATTCTAAAACAATATAATTAAAATTAAGGTCACACTTTTTTATTATTTAACAACACTTTATTTTTTTAATTTGAGAACATATATTTTTTTGTAGCCACCGTAATCACCATAAAATATACCATAATTCAATTATTTTTTAAAAATAATTATCCAAAATAAAAATAACACATATTATAACATAAAAGTGAATCTTAGTATTATAATGTTTAAAATTAGAAGATAAATAAATAAAATTACATTTAAATAATAACTGAACTTATTAAACTAATTGATAATTATTTAATTATTTAATTATTTAATTCAATTTTTAATATATAAGTTCTAATTTATAATTATTTCTTACAACAGATCTTATAAATATCATAATGACTTTTAATTTTATCATAAAGTAATGTTAATTTTTAATTTTAGCTTGTTCATTAAGTAAATTTTTATGAAATCAGGATATTAAATTTTATTGAAAATTTTTCTGTTTAAGCAACCTTATTACACCGCTAACATTTTCCTTTGTATCCTCACTTCACCCATGTCTGGCTTTTCATACATAGATATATGACACGAAATTTTATTATATTAGTAATTTTTTATGGCACATTATTCATTTCACTTACCCCATCTATGTTACCCTGTTCGTGAGTTGCTTGAGATGTTGAAGATAGCCTTTTTTTTTTTTTGTGATACAGGATTGCTCCTATCTTCGGACTATAATGTGTGATTGATAGAGGGATGATATGCAAAGACATTTTGACAGCCAAGTCAGTAGTTATTTTAAAGAAAAAGTTAGTGAAAAAATGTATTGTGTGTATTTGGAGGAGTAGACTGTTTCTCTTTATATACTATAAAAAAAATTTTAAATGTACCAAAAATATTCAAGTTGCATATTAATTAAAATCAATAATTAAAATAATTAAAATATTAGTGTTTTGATACACTTAAAACTCTTTTTATACTATAAAAAATATTTCAAGTGCACTGGAGAGCAGGGGCGCAGGTAGGTATAAACAAAGGGGGGCAATGGCCCCCCAAAATTTTAGCTTTTATTCAAAAAAAAAAAAAAAAGTCTGATCCCCTTTTTTTATTTCTCAGCCCCCTCTTTTTTTGTTTTATCTTTTCCAATCCCCTTCCCCCTCTCACTTTTAATTTCTACAAAACCCAGCCCAATAGCCCATCTGCCCATTCCCTATCCCTTTTCTATTTTCCAATCCTTATGTCTTTTTTATTTCCCAACGTATAATCACTAATCAGTTCCCCAATCCCCTTTTTCTATTTTTCAACATACAACCGGTCTCTTCCTCTCCCTCTCTTCCCACCTTGGCTTTCAAAAAATTTAGGTAACAATTTTTTCTATTCTTCTTCTTCTTTATCTCTTTAATCTTCTTATTTTTTACAATTTTATCTTTTTAACTCTTTTTTTTTTGTTTTTTGCAGATTAAAAAAAAAGAGTAGTTTAACAAGTGATTTTTCACTCCTCTTTCTCAAAAAAGGTTCTATTTTTATTCTTTTTTATATATTTAGTTATTTACTTAATTAGTTAATTTATTATTATTTGTTAATTAAGTTTATGTTATTATATGTTAGTTTGTATATTTAGTTTTTTTTATTAGTTAACTATTTAATTACAATTTTATATTATTTATACTAAGATGTTAGTATTATTGTTCTGAATTTTAATATTTTATTTTAAATTGAAATATAATTTTTATATTTTATAAAGATTTAGACTGTAATTTATACTTTTTGCTAAATATATTTTAAATTATAGGAACTTATTTGGCCATTTGAATTATGAGTAAGTTCAAAACCATTGATACATTTTTTAAAAGAAAAGATCAAGAGAATGAAGATGCTTCTACTATTACTACTCCAATACTTGAGGGGTCATCAAATTTCATTACTTCAAGTTCTTCATTGAATAGCTCAAAGCGTCCACGACTTCTTCCAAATCAACTGGATGTTTTTCGTTTGGAAAGAGATCCTGGAATGCGACCAATGATTTGGAAGTTTCCTCCAAATAAAAGAGATGAAATCCGTCGGGCTTATATTAAAGTTGGGCCAAATCAGCCAATTCTTGATAATTATCCATTTTCTGGTGATAAAAGTCATCGTCGCTTTCAAGCTTCATGGTTTAAATTGTTCCCATCTTGGTTAGAATATTCTATAGAAGATGATGCTATATATTGTTTTCCGTGCTTTCTTTTTGCTAAGGAACCTTCAATCAATACGGGTTCAAATGCTTTTATTGAGAATGGTTTCAGGAATTGGAAGAAAGTAAATAGTGGAAAAGAATGTGCTCTTTTGAATCACATTGGCAAAGGTCCTAACTCATTCCATCATAAGGCGCTAAAATCATGTGATGATTTGATGAAACAATCACAACATATTGACAGACTTCTTCATAAGCAAACATCAGAAGAGATTGAAAAGAATCGAATTCGACTAGGAGCATCTATAGATTGCATTAGATGGTTGACATTTCAAGGTTGTGCATACAGAGGACATGATGAAAGCCAAAGTTCAAGCAACAGAGGTAACTTTTTGGAAATGTTAAAATTTTTGGGATCTTACAATGAAAGAGTGAAACAGAATGTTTTGGAAAATGCTCCAAAAAATGCTAAGTATACTTCAAATGATGTCCAAAAGAAATTCTACATATTCTTGCTACTAAGGTGAGAAATTCAATTAGAGAAGAGATTGGAGATGCCAAATTTTGTATTATTGTTGATGAAGCTAGAGATGAATCTAAAAAGGAGCAAATGGCCATTGTTTTGAGATTTGTTACTCTAGATGGTTTTGTTAAAGAGAGATTTTTTGATCTTGTGCATGTCACTGATACTTGTGCAACAACTTTAAAGAAAGAATTGATTTCTGTCCTTTCTCATTATAATCTCCAAGTTGAAAATATTAGGGGTCAAGGGTATGATGGTGCTAGCAACATGCGGGGTGAGTGGAATGGTTTGCAAGCTTTGTTTCTTAAAGATTCTCCACAAGCATACTATGTGCATTGTTTTGCTCATAGGTTACAATTAGCATTGGTGGCAGCTTCAAGAGAGGTACTTCAAATTCATGAATTTTTTACTCAATTAAACTCTATTGTCACTATTGTTAGTGCTTCTTCAAAAAGACATGATCAATTACAAGAAGCTCAAGCAATTGAAAATGCAAACTTGGTTGCTCAAAATGAATTAGAAACAGGCAAAGGTGTGAATCAAATAAGCACTTTACAAAGAGCTGGGGATACTCGATGGAGCTCTCACTTTAATTCTATTTGCAGTTTGGTAAAAATGTTTACTGCTACCAATATTGTTCTCAATAATATCATTGAAGACGGGACAACTTATGCACAAAGAGGTGAGGCTTATGGTGTTAGTAAAATATTATTGTCATTTGAATTTGTTTTCACTTTGCACTTGATGAAAGAGATTATGGGAATCACTAATGTCCTTTGCCAAGCACTGCAACAACAATCTCAAGATATTCTTAATGCAATGCATATTGTTTCTACATCAAAGTTACTTCTTCAACAATTAAGAGATGGTGGATGGTGCAATTTTTTTGCAAATGTTAAAAATTTTTGTGAAAAACATGAAATTGAAGTCCCTAATATGAGTGCACAATATGTTTTTGGAAGAGGTCGATCTCGTCAACCAAGTGTGACAGTTGAGCATCATTATCGAATAGATGTATTCTTGGCAACAATTGACTCTCAAATACAAGAGTTGAATAGTAGATTTAATGAGCAAACAATAGAGTTTTTGACTTTGAGTTGTGCTTTGGATCCTAAGGACAATTTCAAATCATTCAATATTGAAGAAATCAGCAAGTTAGCAGAGAAGTTTTATCCCCTTGACTTTCCTTATAATGAGCTAAATATTTTGAAATCTCAGTTGCAACATTATCAGCATGATATACCAAATCATTTGAAAGGCATTGGTACACTTTCTGAATTGTGCAACAAGTTGCAAGAAACGGGAAAATCAAGAACTTATCACATGGTTGATAGATTAATACGTCTTGTTTTGACTCTACCAGTGTCTACAGCAACAACAGAAAGAGCTTTTTCAGCAATGAAAATTGTTAAGACAAGACTCCGAAGTAAGATGGCTGATGAATTTCTTGCAGACAATTTGGTCATCTATATAGAAAAAGAATTAGCAGCTATTTTTGACACAAATTCAATTATAGATGATTTTGAAAATAGAAAAAAACGTCGAATAGCCTTTTCATGATACAAAACTGTAAGTAGTAATTTTTATATATTATTGTCTTATTTTGATTGAGATTATATATATATATATATATATATATATATATATATATTTTAATTTTATCAATAGAAATAGTAATATAAATTATAACACCGCCCCCCCTAAATAGTTAGCCTAGCTCCGCCCCTGCTGGAGAGTATCGATGTACCAATTATTTTAACCGTTGATTTTAATTAATATATATTAATATTATATATATTTTTTATAATTTAAATTAATGGTTAAAATAATTGGTACACCGATACTCCTGGTGCACTTAAAATGTTTTCTATACTATATAAAGTTGGTGACTTATTATATCTCTTAAGTGGTTAGAACATCAGTGATTCTAAATTTAAAAATTCATTATTGAGCTGTCAGAAATTTTTGGGCCTTGGGCCAATATGAAGCTAGGGATTTAATTTCTTATTGGATTATGAATGGGTCGTCAAATTCAAAAGTCGGATATGTAACATTCTAAAAAAAAAAAAACCCATTTAACCTACTCTATTTCACCCAATAATATTTGTTTAAATACGTATACAATAAGTTAATAACTAATAATTTGTTTAAATTTTATTAGTTATAACTTATTTTAACTATAAAATAGCTAATAATTTGTTTAAATCTAAGCATACTTTGTTAGTAACAACCTCTTTAAATTAGTGCATGATTGTTTCCAAAGTTGGCATGTGTAAAATTTAGTACATTATTAGTTTTAGTTCCTTATGAATTCCACCAAAGCATTATGTGACAAACCATTAACAAATCATGATAAGATAAACAAATTCAATCCTTAAAAAAAGGGGGAAAACACAATGTTCAAGTACGTGTAGTGTCTTCTTTGCAGAAAAGTTTATTTCGCTGTAGGAAATTGTATTCCAATTAATATCTATCGTGGGAATTTAAATTTGCATTGCATGCTAGAATGGCAGAGTTTGCAAAGGAGAATTTGTTCGACAATGTTAAGCAACTGGATAATAACACCTACCGAGTTTGCTTCAAAGCTCCACCCAGGATTGTTTCAGATGGCATTTGGGGTGGCCAAAAAAATGGCAGGAAACCGATGAAATCCTTTCTGCCATTGTTTGAGTTGCAAGTGCTTATAATTTTTGTCGTCACACAAATCTGCCACTTTTTTTTCAAGCGATTGCGACTCCCTTTTCTTGTTTCCCAAATCATGGTATGTACCTCCATCTACGGCATAAACAACTGAACTTACATTTTATTTATTTATTTATTTTTATAAGCGCTTAAAAAGTGAGACTATATACATCTAGCTAGCTAACATATATTTGGGTTATTCTGATATGCCTATGTTTTGATGGTTACAGTGACTATAATATTTTAAAAAGTATTGTTAAAATTAAAGAAATCTTTAAAATAATTATTTTTAAAATAAAAAAATATATAACATTAATTTTAACAATATTTTTTAACTATTATAGTTACCATAAACATATTAGAATTCACCTTATATATTTATCTCAAATTAACACATGCTCCATGCATCTATATACCTCAACCAATACAAGTATTGATATAAGAAACATAACGTCAAATTAAAAATATTATTTATATATTAAAATCAGTTTCTAAAATCATCTATTATGTATTTATGTATTTGTATATAAATATATATATTATTTAAGTAAAAATGTTATTTATACATCAAAATCAGCCACTAATATATTTATGTATAAATATATGTATAATTTAATTTATTTTAATATATATTTGTATTACAACATATATTTTATACTTGTGGTTAATTTTAGTGGCTAATTTTGATGTACACGTAACATGATCCTTATTTAAGTGATAATTTTCAATATGTATTTTTATACTTTAACTAATTTTAGTGACTAATTTTAGTATACACTTGAAATAATTGACATCAAATTATATAAATAGTAATACTCGAGAGACAATAAAAAATTAGCCCTAACAGCTTAAATTTATCTTATTTAACTAAATAATGAAGAGAAAGTTTTGGGGCTAGCACTTTTATTAAAATTTGGCTAGCACTTAGACAACAAAAGAAAAATGAATAATCCAACATCATTAAATTTAATCTCACACCATTAATAATACTAATAATAACTAATTAATTGTTACAAATCACAAACCTACTAACACTCTTCAATAATAAATGTTAAATAAGATATATTTAAACTGTTTGGATTGATTTTTATTGTGTACTTATAAAAATATAATGTACCCCAATTTTCTACAATTCATTATAAATCTTATTTGGCGATTTAGCCATGCATATATGATACATTAAAATTGTAAAACACAAGCTATTCGTTAAGTCTGTTGTATGTACATAATAATAATATACATTCCATATGCAGGCTGGCATTATTATAGGAATTTCAATTCAAGAAGAACCAACACGTGATTTGATGGCGAAGTTGTTTCCATTTGGAAGTCACGACGTTATTTCTACAATATCATCAATTGGTTTTGTTCTTTTCATCTTCATAAACGGAGTTGAAATGGATTTCTCCATGATAACAAGGACAGGGAAAAAGGCATGGACACTGGCCACAATTGGATTAGTACTACCAACAATGATTGGTTACCCACTTCTACAATACATCCTCACTAAAAAACCAGATCTTAATTCAATGAGAACAGATCTCATGGTTTCATCCGCATTGCACAATCTGGTTTCATTTGCAGTCATTTACAAAACCCTCAACGGGCTCCAAATGCAAAACTCGGAACTCGGAAGATTGGCATTGTCCACAGCATTGTCAAGTGACATACTAAGCACCACCATGGCATGCGTCATCAAGGCTGCAATGGCAAATGGGACAAAGGCTAAAATGTTAAACTCGTTCTATTTGATCGCCTTTGTTACCCTTATTCCATTGGTTTTTCGACCAATAATGTTTTGGGTCATAAAAAACACACCAGAAGGAAGGCCAGTGAGCAATGGTGTTGTTTACCTCATCATCTTAATGGTGTTTGGTTTGGGATGGATTTCCATCAATATAAATCAAGATTTTCTACTTGGAGCTTTCATATTAGGCTTAGCTGTGCCCGAAGGGCCTCCTTTAGGATCAACATTGGTCAAGAAGCTTCGATTTTTTGGCAACTGGTTCTTTCTGCCAATCTTTGTGGCCACGTGCACTATGAAGGCTAATTTTTCATTTAATCACCGACCAAATGTGGTTATAGCTACATCTCTTGTGGCACTACTAACCCACGTTGTGAAAACACTCGCAATCTTTTTACCTGCCTTGTGGTGCAAACTTCCAGTGAGCGATGCTTTGTCTCTTGCCCTTATTTTGAATAGCAAAGGAGAAATGGAAGTTGGATTGTCCAGCTCCCAGTTTGATAATAAGGTAATCATTTCTTTCCTTCTTCCTTATTAAACTTTTCTTTCAAAAAATGTTTACTAATAGTTTAGCGATTTAATTTTTAGGCAAACAATATTAATTACTAATAGAAATTTAGAAAAATGTCAAATTAATTAATCTAAGCAAAAGTGAATTGGAAAAAAGCTTGATAAATATATATTACTAGAAAAAGTATAGGTTACCAAGGTTACCAATATACTATCTGTTAATTTATTGTCAATAATAATTAATTATTATATTTTAAACACATGTATAAGGAAATACATCCAGGAAATATATATATATATATAGATACTTCTATTAGACACAGCCATAAAAAAATATTTTTATTAGACACGTCCATAAAAACGCTTTCATTAAACACGGTCATAAACGTAGTGGAATTAATTTTACTATTATTAATTTATTGATGAAAAGTGTTAGGAGGCCAACAAAATTTATAATTTGTAATCATCATTAGTATTTTTAATAATATGAAATTGGTCAAATTTTAATAAAATTGCTGTCTCTTAAACTTTCTTTTAAATATATGTTTATGCATAAAGATGATTGGTGGGCACACATATGGAACAATGATGATAAGCATAATGGTGACAGCAAGCATTGTTCAATGGTCTGTAAAGTCTCTGTATGATCCTTCAAGAAAATATGCTGGCTACCAAAAAAGAAACCTGATGGACATGAAACCCGATTCTGAATTGAGAATACTCACCTGCATTCACAAAAAGAGCCACATAGTACCCATAACCAACGTCATTGACCTCTTTTTTCCATCACTAGAAAACCCAATGACGGTTGATGTCTTGCATCTAATAGAGCTCGTTGGTCGCTCCTTACCCGTCTTTGTCTCCCACCGTCACCAAAGGGTTAAATCAAGCCACAAGGCATACTCAGATGACGTCATCATCGCTTTCGATGTTTACGAGCATGACAATGCAGGTGCCGTCATAGTCAACACTTATACTTCAATATCCCTACCAACCCTCATGCATGAAGACGTTTGCAACCTCGCGTTGGACAAAGTGGCATCCATGGTGATCCTTCCGTTTCATCAAAGATGGTCCATTGATGGCGCAATCGAATGCGATGACAAGAACATGAGGGCCTTAAATAAAAAGGTCCTAGACATTGCTCCATGCACAGTTGGAATCCTAGTCAGCAGAGGTCAACACTCCATAAAAGAGTCACATACTCGATTGGCGGTTATTTATTTGGGTGGAACAGATGATGGAGAAGCCTTGTGCATAGCAAGACGAGCAATCAAGAACCCGAGGGTGCGCTTAGTTGTGTACAGACTTGTCCACAAACACTATACGCCGCACTGTAACGACGACTTGGAAGATTTTATGGTCACGTGCAATGCCATTGGAAACGTGTGCTGTACGGATGTTACAGTAGAGGAAGGATCCAAGACAGCATGTTTCTTGCGTGACATAGTGAATGAGCATGACTTGTTCATAGTTGGTAGAAGGCACGAGCTTGAGTTGCCTCAATTAGAGGGACTTACAAGTTGGAGTGAATTTCTAGAGTTAGGTGTCATCGGTGATTTTCTTGCCTCACCAGATTTCGGTAGCCGTGCATCTATTTTAGTCGTGCAACAACAAGTCTCCAAGACCTAAAAATAGGTCCAACATTCTACTACTTATACATCATCTATAACTAGATGCTTCTCATCTCAGGACCTTATTTGGACTCTATAGAATTACTACATGTTACATTACTTAAATCAATTGGTAATACTAGCAAGACAATAACTTAGAATTATTTTATTTAACTTAGTATTTATATTTATGTACGTAATATTTGTAAGAGTTTAATTTTAATGTATTGATTTACACAATCGTACAATCACATTTGTTCTTTTGGATGGTCATTCACGTAGTTAATGTGAAAGGTAATTATATTTATTGATGTGACGTTATATAATTGGATGCACGAGTAAAACTATTTTATACTGACATGCATTAAAATTAAACTACTTTATACGCTAGAAGAGGGCGAGAGTGCCCAGAGGAGCTATTGATGTTGTTGCCACTCCTAAGCTACACTTCCAACACCTACCGTTCTGCATAGTACAAAAAAATTAGTTTTAGTCGCAAACATTTAGTAGCAAAATATTAATGTCACTATTCTTTATTTAGGGTCTATTTAAAAAATTTTAAAAGTAATTTTTTTGAACTTTTGACTTATAAAAAATAGTAGTATTAATGTCTGGTATAATTTTTAAATCAAATTGCAGCTTTTTTAAAAAGTTATTTATAAGCTTGTAGAGAAGTTAAAAAAATAACTTCTCTCATAATAAAAAACTTTTTATCACATTTCTTTTAAAATAAACACTTTTAAAACTAAAAACTCAAATACAAAATAACTTATTTATAAGTTACTTTTAATATAACTATTTATTGTTTAAGCTATTTTTTTTAAAAAATTTAATTATAATGTTTACTTAAACCAGACCTTAGTCTATTTTCTTGTGGAAAATATATATTTTTTATTTTTATTATATATTATAATGATAATTATAATTATTGCAACTAAATTTTACTGTTTCACAATATATATGAAAATTATGACGGAGTATTGACACAAAATTGTTACTATATATCTTAATTAGTTTAATTTTCATGTGTTTGCGAATATTTTTTTAATTGAATTTGATGTTTGAAACTATGATTTTTAGGATTATAAATCACTAATTTTATCTCATCTTTTATTCTACTTGATGTCGTAATATATTTTCTTTGAGTATTTTAGAGTTAAATTATATGCATTATTGGCCTAAAGAAATGGAAAAGGCATGGACAAAGAAAATAAAAAGAGAATAAGAGCGTACATAGGTCGAATAAGACCAAATTTAATAATTAGATCCGAATCTAATCTAATAGTTTACCGGGTATATTTTGATCCAATTCTGACCGGCTAACTTGACTTAAAATAAATAGGATTAAACTAGGTCGAGCTGATATAATATTAGTATATAAAAATTTATAAATTTTATATAATAAATTAATACAAAATTACTTTTAAAAATTAAATTTAACATATATTATATCATATTTATAATAAAATAAATTATCTTAAAATAAAAATAATACTATTTAGTATAAAAAATTTTAATTAAAATATAAAAGTATAATATTCCTTACAAATTATACTTTAAGATATATTTTAATTATAGAATACAGCTTCGAGCTGGGTTAAGTAACCTAAAGCATGATCGGAATCTTACCTAAAAATAACATCAAGTAAAAATGATAAATTCAAATTCGAGAAAATATGACTCGAATTCAGACTAAGTTTTGAGTCAGAATCTTAAACACCCCTAGAGCAGAAAAGTGCAGAAGTATATATACACAACATCATTCATACGCGCCTATCACGTATGTGCACCAAGTACCAACTCAGGCATACACACGATATCTACATACACACCACTTCTAGCGTATAAAGTAGTGAATTCATTTTTCTCACTTACTGAATCACGTGCACATGAACTTTGGGCCCTAGTCAGCTGCACCAAATATACTATGTAACACCCTTAATAACCGAATACTATGGTAGGACTCTTAATTCCGTTTTAATACTAAAAAAAAAAAAAAAAAAACAGAATACTATGCTTAAATCATAATATTACTGTTGGTATAAATTTTTCTTTTCCTCATTTAAAAATGATTATATGGTTAAAATTAAATTATGTACAATCATATTAAAAATAAATCATACAGGTATACCTATACATAAATACAGTCATGTCAATATTAATATACTTTATTTACAAGAGTTCTTTATAAAAGTAAAATAAATATATATAGGCGAATTCTACCTAACCCTCTCTAAAATAATATGTAAATTATTTTCTATAATGTGTTACATCTTAATTGAATATTTGCTTTTAATTTGAGTTACTATCTTAACCATAGTTAGATTATATTGTAATTAAATTTTTTTAAAAAATAAATATATAATTTATTAAAAGATTAGAAACTGATTTTTATAATTTTTCAAATAATATTAATGGTAGCCTTAATCCTAAATGTTTCTTCTTCGTTGGCTCCCCTGTTCTGCGTCGTTGAGTCTCTTTGCTCTGGTGCGTCTCTCGTCATCGCGTCCTCGTGCGTCGTTGAGTCTCTTTGTTCTGGTGCGTTTCTCGTCATCGCGTCCTCGTCTATCGCTGCTGTCACCCCTGGCCAAAATTTGCTTCGCCTTGCTTGGATAGGTTAGTTTTCTCTCTTCTCTGCATTCTTGAAACTCCCTATTAGTTTTTTT
Organism: Arachis stenosperma; assembly: GCF_014773155.1. Taxonomy (NCBI): domain Eukaryota; kingdom Viridiplantae; phylum Streptophyta; class Magnoliopsida; order Fabales; family Fabaceae; genus Arachis; species Arachis stenosperma. Next base: position 7,901,543 of record NC_080386.1, on the reverse strand, counting down.
TTTTGTTATTCAATTGGCTTATAATTTGATTACAATCAACGAAGCGGTGCTACTTGAGAGGCGCAACGAGGATGAAAGAATGGGGGGATCGAAAGGCCGAAAGCTATTACAGAGGATTAAGATACATCTTTTAAAAATGATTTGAAAAAAAAATCATTTTTAATACTTTAAAAAATTACATAATTACCTATTTTAAAAACTAATTTAATTATAAAATAGTCTAACCATGATTAACTTAATAACCAATTAAAAAGTAACTACAAAATAAGTTACATATTACTTTACAAAGGAATTGATAGAATTCACCATACATATATATATATATATATATATATATATATATAATTAAAAGATACAACAATATCAAGTGAGAGAAGACTACTAATAAGACTATAAAGAATCTCCTACTTGGCAGCCCTGCGTTAAATATAAAATCAAGCATAGTAAAAGCTACCTTACATTTTGCTCACAGAAAAATTTTACTTGCAACTAAGTTTAAGGATCATTGTGATGTCTATCTGCTAAGCCTACGCTCTTTTCCTTTGAAGGCTAGTAATATATCGGAGTTTCAGTATCAAAATGGATAAATGATATAGACTCGTCTTCCATGTGACTAGTAAGATACAAAAGACATTTTTTAATTGATTCCAAATGCCATTGGGAATTGTCTTCCGAAAAGAAGGGTTGAATCTTTTGGTTAATCTCCGTCCAACTGCATCCTGGATTCTTCTTCAGTCCAAGCTTTTTCATTTTTGATCTCACCATCCGCATTTCATCCCAGTTTTGAACAGATGCATACATATTTGACAGGATAATATAGGTTGATGGATCATCAGGATTCTTGTCAATTAGCATTCTTGCAATTTTAACCCCCAAATCAAGATTTCTGTGCAAACGACATGCAGAAAATAATGTGCTTAACAACCCAACATCATCCGTGATTGAAGGATTTCTTTGCAGAATCTCATAGGCTTCATTTAATCTTCCAGCACGTCCAAGAAGATCAATTAAGCATGAATAATGCTCAACTCTTGGCATAATGCCATAAACATTGATCATTTCGTTGAAATAATAGCATCCTTCATCCACCAACCCTGCATGGCTACAAGCAGATAATATGGCAAGAAAAGTAACTCTGTCAGGTTTCACATTCCACTGAAGCATGTCAGCAAAGAGTTTTAAAGCTTCATGGGCCCGACCATGGGACCCATAAGCTGTAATCATCGAAGTCCAAGACACCAAATCTCTCTCCGGTAAAATTCTAAAAATACCAAATGCTTCATCAACAGCACCACACTTTGCATACATATCAAGAAGGGCCCCCATAACTACTTCATTGTCTTCTAAGTTTCTCTCAATAATCAATTTGTGAACCTCTTTACCCTTTTCTAGAGCTGCTAGTTGTGAACAAGCAGCTAAAACACTAGTAAAAGTAATAGCATCTGCTTCTACATGAGCTTGTCTCATGTCACTAAACACATCATAGGCTTCAAAAAATTTCCCTGCCGTCATATATCCAGAAATCATGACGTTCCAAGAAACGGCATTTGTCTTCGGTATTAACTTAAAGATGGCTTCAGCTGACCCAACCTTTCCACATTTGAAGTATAAATCCATTAGGGAGGTATTAATAAAAATATCAGGTTGTATGTTGTTTCGTATTATATATCCATGCACGAATTTCCCCTCTAGTAATCGAGCTGATCTTGAACAAACCATTACTATGCTACTTAAAGTAGTCAAAGTTGGCTTGATTCCCTCATTGTACATCCTCCTAAAATGTTGAATACATGAAATGATGTCACCTTTCAAACCATATCCTGCAATCAGGGAATTCCAAGCAACCACGGTCCTTTTGGGCATTTGCTCAAAAACCTCTATGGCATTTTCTAGGTCACTGCATTTTCCATACATGTCAACAAGAGCAGAACTAATGAAACTATCTAGCTGAAACCCACTATTAATTAACTCCTTGTGAATTTCCCTTCCCCTCTTCAAATCCAAAAGTCTAGCACATGAGGAAATAGCTGTTGTGATTGTAACTGAATCAGGCTCAAAACCAGATCCTCTCATTATGCTAAAATAACGTAGGGCCACTTCAAATTTTCCATTTTGGTAATAACAAGAAATCACTGTATTCCAGCTTGCCACATCCTTTTCAGGCATTTCTTCAAAAATCTTTATAGCATACTCAAGTGCATTGCATTTAGCATACATACCTACAAGAGAGCTTCCAACTACAATGTCTGTCATTAAACCAGCTTTTACCAAACAGGTATGAATCATTTTCCCTAAGATGACTCTTCTCAACCCGCCACAAGCCTTGAGAACACTCGGGTAAGTATAACTATCAGGTTTAAGGTAAGGGTAATGCAAGAACTTCTCAAAAAGCTCTAGAGCTTCCACATACATGTAATTCTTAGAGTAACCAGCCATTAGGCCATTCCACAAAGAAATCTCACTTGGATTTTCAATGGTATCAAAAGCATGCTTTGCAAAATCATATAAATGACAAGAAACATACAGGCTAATCAGGTTCCTGCAAAAGGAAACATCACTTTGCAACCCCAAAGTCACAACCTTCTGATGGATGAGTTTCCCTTGCTTAAGTGACTTGGAAGTCACACTGGCTTTCAAAAGGGATAGAAGTTTTCTTGCATCCATTCAGCAATGGCTACAGAGATACAACAAAGAAACTATAATCAATCTTACCACATTAAGGGAGAAACAAAAATCAGAAATATAATCTACGAAACAAGAGGGTGTAAAAAATAAACACACCTAGGGAAGAGGTTGTTGGGAGCCCGTATTATTCAATATAATAAGAAAATTAGCTTTATTTAATTGAATACTATAAGTTTAAATATTTTTTACAGTAAAAACAAATTGACAAGCAATAAAAGAAATATAAATGTTAAGAATCATTACACTTAAGAATCAGAGTTGTTGATATCAATAAATATAATTAACTATATAAGGAAGGATGTGGAGCCAAGTGCAGTGGTGGTAGCATATATACCACTCAATGCAGAATTCTCAGTGGCAATCTGGAAATGCGATATGATTTGACAGATGTTGCTTCATCTCCATAAACAAAATCAAACTGTGAAGCTAACCCTGTAAACCACAAGTATAAACAATACAGTTTTAGACAAAAAACACCTATAATTATATGCATAAATAAATAAATAAAGACAAAGACATATATAAATTCAGTTTGTGACAATCTATGAGGTAAAATTACGGATCCATTTTCATTTTTTCCAAAAGATAAAAAATAAAAGAACTTCCAAAGGACTTAGACAGCGTGCCTCACACTTTCATTATTTCTACCATGTCGATATGCAGATATGATGCAGAATATATGTTAGTAATTGTTGATTGTTTTGTTCAAATTGGTAAATAGATTAAAATAAAATGAGCAATAATGTTTTTATTGGCAAGTGAGACATAAATGAAATTGAAGCACACAAGAGTATTACTACTCCGACAGTCGAAACAAGAAACATATACAGGAATGATGTCTTTGGGGATACGCACACTTGCCTCTACTCATTCATTCATCTACAAAATCACTGAAGAAGAAGATCTCTGGAGGCAGAAAATTAACAGCAGCAACAAGAATAACTAACACAATAAATTTGACATGAAGATGAGAAATGAGCAACATGAACAGGAAATTAAATTTCTTGAACAGTTGAACTCACCGAAAGAAAGTAGCAGCGACAGACGAGACTAATAATCAAATATCAATAACTAATAACATAGCTAGAACAAATAAGAAAGTTAAGCTAGAAAATTGAATAAGACAAGAGATTGAATGGCGTATACCTCGCATCATGTTAGGACCACGCACCCAATCTGAGCTTCCACTCCCGCAGCCAACATTCCTTTTGACCCTAATTATCATATTCAAATAATCAGGATAACAAATAATAAATTTTGAATAAACGAATAGCATTAAAATCAAATTAAAATGTGCAAAAACCCTAAATTCTTAGCAGAGATATAGGAGCAGTGAAGCACATAGAAGTGAGAGAAGGCGAAGCAGAGGAGACGCAAGAACCAGAGAAGAGGCAATTAAGCAAGAGGCACGATGCGATGAAGCAGAGGCCAGTGGTACGACAGAGAGACGGTGAAGCAGAGCTGCAGAGTTGACACCAGCAACGGCAGACGTATGCAGCGGCGGTGGAAGAAGATGCAACAAAGTGGGCAACGAAGCGACGCGAACGGAAGCAACGAAGCTACGCGAGCAGAGGCGACGGAGCAGAAGACTGCCAGCGACGAGCAAGGGACAATGAGAGAAGAGAGCGTTGCCGTCGAGGGGGAGCAGATTGCGACTGGTCAGGAACAAGGGGAGGAGGAGGGGAGGAGGAGGGGAGGAAAGATTAGATGAATTAAAATTTTTAGATGTCCTTCATCTTTGTCTTACTTTTACACGTGCATCTAATTATGTCACCTTATTAAAAACCATAGTTATCAGAACCAAACCGGTGATCAACCCAGTCATATGACTGGGTTAGCAGGTCACTGGTTCAACCGATGGGTCACTAATTCACCCGGTTAGTCCGGTCATAATTAAAAAATATAAAATTATATAAATAAAATTAAAATAATATATTAAAACTTAAAATGCAAGTCTTTGCAAACGTTAATAATCTAATATCAATTTTTAAACATAACTAAAGATCTAAAAAAAGATAATAAAGTAGTCTCTAGTACACAATCGATAAATCAAGTCCAAGGAGTGACCCCAAGCAAGATCAGTCTTCCCTCTATTATTGTAAACTCTTTTAGTGGTAAGATCAGGAGTTGATGATGGTGGCGTTTCTCATGGTGTTTGAGATGAAAATATTTTTAAAATTCTAGCAAAAAAATACAAGATTTTCAGCAACCAAAAATTTACCTAAGTGAGTTTTTCAACAACCCAGCAACAACCACCAAAGTATTCAATTCAAACGTTATCCAGCAACAAAATTCAAGTATTCAACTCAAACATTATCCAGCAACAAAAAAAATTATCCAGCAAGTATTCAACTCAAAGTCTCAAACATTATCCAGCAACAAAAAAATTATCTCAGGTTATCCAGCAAAGTATTCAACACTGTACTTATCCAGCAATAAAAAGATTATCTCAGGTTATCCAGCAAAGTATTCAACTCTGTTATCCACTTATCCAGCAACAAAAAGATTATCTCAGGTTCAACAACAACTCTAAACTCTAAATATTAACCAAATTCAATAACAATTCTAACTCAAATTTTCTCAAGTTCATCAACTCTAAAACCAAATACAACAGCAACATTAACCACATTCAATAACACTTCTAAGTTCCTAACTCAAATTTTCTCAAGTTCAACAACTCTAAAACCAAATACAACAGCAACATTAACCAGATTCAATAACAATTCTAAGTTCCTAAATCCTAACTCAAATTTTATCAAGTTCAAACTCAAATTTCCTCAAGTTCAACTCTAAATCCAAAATACAACAGCAACATTAACCAGACTCAATAACAATTCTAAGTTTCTAACTCAAATTCTCTCCAGTTCAACAACTCTAAATCCAAATACAACAGCAACAACTACCAGATTCAACAACAATTCTAGTGAAAGAACAGAGCAAAAAACTTGAACTTGAAGGGAGCTCACCTGATTGACGGATTCTGACATCGCGACTGGCGCGACACAAGATGACGACGACCAACACTCGAGGGAACAGCTGCTGCTTGACTGGTTCCGTCTGCTTCTGCCGCTGACAAACCGAATGCAGGGGCACGGGACCGCGACGACCACCGAGGTGAGGGGACGAGGTGAGAGACTGAGAGAGCGACGAAGTGAGGTTGTGAGAGACTGAGAGTGAGGACCGTCGAGGTGAGGGAAGAGACAAGAGAGCGACGAGTGTGAGGGTGAGGCTGTGAGCCAGTGAGTGAGGGAGAGAGCCAAGGTTCTGAAAACCGGACCGGTCATCAAACTGCTTTAGTCACTGGTTCACTGGTTTATTGGTCCAACCGGTGGTTCAACCGAAAAAATCGTTTTAGAATAAAATAATAAAATTATAAAGGACCAAAGATGAAGGTACTCCAAGAACTCCTATTAGATGCAACAGCATTCAACATTATCACATATTCTCACACAGACATACAAAGCCTTAACTCAAAGAACAACCACAGCAAGTGACTTGGAAAGAAAATGTAAACACCGAAACAATCACAAGCATACAGAACATGTGAATATTATTATAGCAAACATAATAATAAAATAGCTCTTCTAATGCGTCTCCGAAAATATCCCAAATCAAGAAAACTACATAATCTGATCCACTTGATTCAGAAAGCTACATATATTAGAAAAATTAAGAATCAACTAAAAGAAAAAGAAAAGGAAGGCCTGGTTGATTCGATTCAATTGCCTGAGATGAAGAATCAAACAGGGCTGAGAAGCTGAGAGTTTAAATGTTAAACATAGGCAGTGCAAATTTTAATAAAGTTCACCACAATGATTAACAACAACAAAAAGCACTGAAGGAACACTCAGTAATATAGGCAGTGCAAATTTTAACAAAGCTCATCACAATGATTAACAACAACAAAAAGCATTGAAAGAACAGTGAATCAGTAACATGGGCAGTGCAAATTTAAAATTTATAAGTTATCAATTTAAAATTTATCATCAAATACAATCAATGAGCAAAGCCAATCAATCAAGCACTGACTGAGCATTCTGTTCTGATTCTGTGACTGGGAAGCAACAAATTCATGTTACAGCAACAAATTTAACAAATCCTAGTAAAGTCCCGATTTACAGCAAAAAGGCAAATTTATTGATTACCAATTCAGCAACATGCAGAAATACAGGGAGAAGGGAAATCTGGAAAAGAGAGAACACTAAACCAAAACGTTAACCAATAATCACAAAACACTAAACCTTCACCCAGCAATTACAAACAAAGCCAGCAATTACAAACATTAGCACATTATAAAACATTCCAAAACACTAAACCTTCACCCAGCAAAACCAGCAACTACAAACAAAGCCATCACTAAAATTGAACAAAAAAATTAAGAGCCATCAGCAACTAACAGAACCATCGAGCCATCAGTAACAGAGCAAAGAATTGAAAGCAACAGACTAACAGAGCCATCGAGCCATCAGTAAATTTGAAAAGAAAAATTACAGCCATCAGCAACCAGTAAATACAAGACAGATCCATCAGCAGCAGACAATTACAATTTACAAAACATTACAAGAAAAATGGAACAAAAATTGAACAACAATTTCAGAACTTCAAACGAAGAAGACCGAACATTCAGAAATTAAAAGGAAGAAGCGGAGGCGAAGAATTGAAAGCAGGGCCACTAACCTGGGTTCCGTGCCGAGAAGCCAACGAAGATGAAAACGACGTGCCAGCGAAGATGAAAACAACAAGGGAAAGAGGAAGCAGCGGCGGCGCTGAGGACCTGGGGACGGCGGCGGCGATGAAGGGATATGGTTTTCCTTTGCTTCAGAGTTCTCCAGTACAGGGAGTGAGTAGTGACAAATGAACGAATGATTGGGGGAAGAGGGGGATTGGTTCACCAGTGGATCCGTTTATGTCTTTTTTTTTCACAAATTAAAAAACGGCTTCGTTTTATCCGGACCGGCCGGTTACCGGTCCGGCCCAACCGGCCGGTTCTCAATCAGTTCGATAGTTTTTCAACGGTTTTTTCTCGAGCGGTTATAGGTGGAAGATTGGACCGATTGCATTGTCGGTTTCTGGTTGAATCGGTTTGACCGGCCGATCCGGTCCGATTTTCAAAACCATGGAGAGAGCACAAAGACGAGGTTGGCTGGGTTTGGGGGGTTCCATTCAGTCTCAGCTTTGGCCATTAGGGTTTCATTGAAAAGGAAGATGAGGGTTTTGAAACGACGTCATTTCAGGTTTTAAGGAGGAAAAAAATAATCAACTTGACCCGTAACGGTTATATTAATCGACCGGGTCACCAGGTTTCATGAAAACCAGTCGGGTTTAACCGGATCGACAGGATTCAATGCACATCCGATTCAACGAGTGACTCGACCCTTTCCGGCCGGATCGAGCCGGGTCTGATAACTACGTTAAAAACGACTATTTTTTATGAATAATCATAAAAAATAAATATAAGTGCATAATAATTGTGTAACACATTTTATAGGTATATAAGAGGGAATACGAATCTAATCAAATATGACCAAAATCTTAATCTGATACATACATTTACGGAACGAATATTAAATATATTCGCAAAATATAAAAATATTTTTAAATGTTTATTTTTATTAAAAATATCAACAAAATTTTTTTCTATTTTTTAAACATGTTTACTCTTAAAATAATATTAAATATATTTTTTTAAATAATAAAAATATAATAATACAACATATATAATAATTATTAATTAAAATAAAACATAAAAAAATATTTATTTATTTATTCATTTATTTTTGCATATATGCGAATAAATATATAAAATCTACCATGCGATTTTATTAATGTGTCGATCGGATTCGATCCAGAAATACCTTTACACATGCATTAAAATTAAAGTCTTCTAATAATATAATATAGTTTTTAAAATTTCTTTAAAGTGATCAATTATCCCATAATTTTCCACTTATTATTTTTTGTAATTTGCATGTAATTGTGTATAACAGAAGGATGAGACAAAAGATGAGATTCGCAATGCTATATATGGAACTAAAGAAATTGGAGGGACTGATTTTCTTTTTTCTTTTGTACGATAGTATTTATAAATTACACCGTTTGGTTTATATTGTTTAACTTTTTTATTTAAAATCACAAATTGAACCGTTCAATTTATATTTTTTAAAAATAAAAAATCTTTATATTGAAATTAAATCTTTTGATTTTTATTTCAAAAATTAAAAAAAAAAACACACACACACAATTTAATGAATTATACTCTTTGATTTATAATTTGTTTTTACTCTTCAAATAAATTAGACCCTTCAATTTGATTAATATCAATTTTAAAAAAATTTTAAATTTTTAATAACAATATATTACACATATATTTAATTAATATAAAAAATTAGTCATAATTTTTTTTAAAATTATTTTTATAAAAAAATTAAATGATATGAAATTTAAACTAAAAATAAATAAATTTAATTTTTTATTTTATTAAAAATTAATTTATCTAATATTTAAAAAAAATAAATCGTCAAAAATTAAAAATTAGACACAAACTTACAAAAATATAATTTAGTCTAAAAATGTAAATTAAAGAGTTGTCTAGTTTGATGAGCAAAATTTTGTTGTAAGACACAAAAATAACGAGAGAATAAACTAAAAACAAATGAAATATGTAAATGACAACGCTTCGTTCTCAAAAATATTCTTCTTGTTTCTTCAAGGATTTATGTAATAATCTGATTTTCGCAAAATAATTTTTGGGATTTTTTTTTTTGGTGATTGTCATCGCAAAAACTATGTATCATGGTTCTCATTACTTTAGCAGGCCGGATTGATGCGAAATTTGGCAAAATTATAATTTGGTAAGTACACCGAATGTATCAAATAATACTATAGAAGTGAATTATCGTTTCTACGAGAATTAATAGATTAAGTAAGTAATAGTAAATTGATTATTTTAGTCAGACAATCAAAAATTAAAGTTTCAGAGACAAATAGCATAAAAAATAGTGAATCAAATAAAAACAAATTATAAATGGTTGAGAACTTAATATGATTAAAAGAATTAAGGTTTTAAAGATGTTAAAATTTTAGAAATAATGCTTTTTACTCTCTACTTTGATCGTGCAAAATGCATCTATGGCAAATCATAAATAATCAAATCTCAATCTCGTGGTAATTTAATTTCTCTTTTCTTAATAAAATGTCAATTCCTTGATTAATTGATTATAATAAGAGGTGAGGTATGTTTACTGATTTAAAAATCACACGATTCTTAAGAATTAAACCTAATTGATTCGATGTCACTTATCAATTCCAATTTTAACATTTAAAAAACCATGAGAAGAAATTTTTAAAGTTAATTCCAATAATCAACTTTTTTAAGATGATAAAAGAATTCATGTCAGATTAGAATTATTTTCTAACATATTCAAATTCTTGTGATGAAGAATGAAAAATCTTTCTTATAAAAATGTCAATGTATTAATCAAAAATAAAAAAATTATATTAATCTATTAGAATCAACAGAGCTTCTAATGTTAACCGAGAAGATTAGTGATTTATAGTGTATTTGAAAATAAAAAAATAATGAATTGAAAACAACTAAAAGAAGGACTCACGTTTGTGTTCTTTTCCTATAAATACTAATCCTAGAAACTAATTCAGAATTCAACTAATTTAAAAAAAAAATAAATCAAATCTAATCTAATTAATTAAGTCTTCTCATAAAGTTTTTCCTTTAAAATAAGTTTTTCATGATCTTCTCAACAATTGACAATTAATGCTTGATTTTATAGGCTTATGTTAAGCTTTGAGTTATCCAATTAAGTGTTTGAAGAATTGAAAGATTAGTGAAAGACTAATGAATGATCCAAAACTCTGAAAGATGGCCCAATATCATGCGTTATACACATAGTTCATGCGTTATACGCGTGGTCAACAGGTCATGGGCTAGTCCATGACCCCTTCCCAAACCCGAACACCCAACCCACCCTACCCAGAACCCGGTTTCCTAATCTAAGTTCCTAACAGAGATGTAATTAACTCAAGATATCCCATGGCTATCGAAGATGCATCCCCTCCAATGCAACACTGCAAATATCGTTGTTCTTCGGATCTGGATTTTAGTGAAATAGTGGCTTCGCTTCCATGCCTCGCCGTCGTTTCCAGTTTCGTTGTCTCGACGCCTGTTGGAGCCATTGTGGCATCGGGTTTCGGAGCAGATTCGCCCCCTGGATCTCTCCTTCATCGAGAACGAAGACTCTCCTAGATGTGGAACTTGTTGTGCAACGCTGCTTGAAAGACTAAAGGTAATGGTCGAAACTTCACGGTCGCTGCCCCGCCAGTACAGCCGCCCTGTATGTGAGTTCGTTAATGAAGAAGGAACTTTTCATATGGTGGTTGGAGCTTCTCAGGTTGGTGATCCAATTAATGGGCCTTCACTTCTCTATAGCTTGCTTTTATTGTGCATAATACGCAGGATTTCTAATGGTGGTTGCATGCTCCAATTTGAATGAAGGTTCCCTAATTCTGCTTCTCTGGCCACCTTATGTGCAAGAAGATTTTTTTTTCTGGGAGTCCAAGTTATGCCCCCTAGTAGGTAATTGTTCCAATAACAATTGAATGTCTTGAATAATTGCCCATGCTTCACCAATTGGACTATTGGATTTAATTGCTTGTATGATTTTTAAATTATCTGATTCAATGAGAACTTTTTTCATGAGCAAATTATTTGCAATGATTAGAGCTTATCTGATTGTTAAAGCTTCTGCTACTGTGACTGAGTTTGCTTGAATTAATTCTGTGAAACCTAATAAAATCTTTCCTCTGTTATCTCTGTACACCACTGCTATTGCTCCTTTGCCTGTATTCTTTTTGAAAGAAGCATCCACATTTGCCTTGATCCAATCCGCAAGGGGTGGCCTCCAACGAACTTCTCTCGTTCCTTTTTGAACCCGTTTTTCTTTTAAATTTATCTGCTTTTTCGCTATTCTCCAAAACAGATTTTCCATTAGTTTAGCCCTCTTTATAGTCCAGCTAGGATTAATTTCTTGCTGCTGGTACACTTTCTTATTTCTAGTCTTCCATATCTCCCACACCAGAAATCCTATTTTACTAATTCTTCTATTTTCCTCCTCCCCCCATACTGACTTGATTTTTTGTATGATAGTCATAAACCAGTCTCCAAACTCAGTAACTGTTTCTGTTGTTGGAATACACTGACAATCAACTCCGAACCATGCATCCCTTGTCCACTCACATAGCAATAATGCATGCTCTGTTGTCTCCACCTCTTTAGTACAAATCTGGCATATAGGACTCCTAACAATTTTTTTCTTGAACAAATTTGAATTTACCGGCACGATATCATGGGCTGCCTTCCACAAAAATGATTTGATTTTAGAGAGAACTTCCATTTTCCAAATTTCTTTCCACAACTCCCTCCTAGCATCACTTATGGATGGGTTTCCATGACCTCGAGATTGAAATTCTATTTTTGCTGCGAAATAACCTGTCTTTATGGTATATATACCATCTTCTCTTGCAGGCCAGTATAAATTATCCTCCTTATTCACAAAACTAAATGGGGTTCTAATAATAGCATCACAAATTTCTGGCAAAAACATGCTTCTGATTTTGCTATCATTCCAACCCCTTCTCACTTCAATAAGCTCTTCAACTTTCTGATCATCTTGTCTACCATTCTCCAGCACCTTACCTACTTCAGCTATCCAATTATCCCTCCATATATTTATTTTTGAGCCATTTCCAACACTCCACTTTCCTTTTCTCCTTAGCAATTCTCGTCCATGCAGAATACTTTTCCATATCCACGAAGAATTCTTCCCAACCTGCGCCTCCCAAAAATTGCCCTTTGGGTAATAAACAGCTTGTAGGATTTTTACCCAAATTGCATCTGGATTCTTCAAAACTCTCCATGCTTGTTTTGCAAGATGCGCTATATTCTGCATTTCTAAGTCCTTGAAGCCCAATCCCCCTTCGATCTTACTCTTTGTTATTATATTCCAATTCTTCCAATGAATACCTCTCTCCTTTCCGGATGTCACCCACCAAAATTGCACTACTCTTGAATTGATTCTCTTGCAAAACTACTTGGGAAATTTTATCACATTCATAGCGTAAGCTGGTATGACTTGTACAACTGCTTTAATCAGAATTTACTTGCCAGCTTGGTTTAGTAGCCTCTCTTTCCATCCTTCAAGTTTGTTTAAAATTCTCTCTTCTATCCACGACAAAGCCCGATTTTGAGATCTTTCCCAAATTGCAGGTAGTCCTAAATATTTTCCTGGGGATTCTCACGATGACATATTTAGTATTTCTTCAATGCATACTCTTGTTTGTATTGAGACTTGATGTCCAAAAGTAATACCAGATTTATCTAAATTTATTCTTTGCCCCGAGGCCTCTGTATATTCATTAAGGACTGTTATTATCCGATAAGCCTCTTCTTCTTTTGCTTTGGAAAAAATAATGCAATCATCTGCAAATAAGAGATACGAAATTGTTGGGGCTGTTGGGGCAATTCTTAGGCCTGAAATTCTATCTTCTTTTTGTACTTCCTCCATTAATATAGTAAACACTTCCGTTGCAAGAATTAAAAGATAAAGCGAAAGCGGATCTCCCTGTCGTAATCCTCTTTGTGGTTTCACTTTCCTTGACAAGTCCCCATTGATTTTGAACTGGTAATTGGCACTTTTAACACACTCCATCACTAATCTTACCCATCGTTCATGAAACCCGAAAGCTGTGATGACCCGTTCCAAGAAATCCCACTCCATCCTATCATATGCTTTGTTCATATCTAATTTAACCACCATATCATGAGATCCATTCCTACCTTTTTTGTTAAGGCTATGATATATTTCCTGCACAATGACTAAATTATCTTGAATGAGACGCCCTCCCACGAATGCACTCTGTATCGGTGATATTATTTTTTTCATTATTCCCTTAAGTCTTAAAACTATGACCCTTGCCAATATTTTGTAAATAAAATTACAATAGCTAATGGGTCTTAGTTGGTTAAGACTTTCAGGGTTCTTGGTTTTGGGTATTAATACAATTGTAATTTTCCCAATACACTCCGGTATGTATCCATTTTCGAAGAAACTTCTCACTGCTTCACACACTTCCTTGCTAATGACCTCGCAATACTTATGATAAAACAATCCATTCAAACCATCAAGCCCAGGTGCTTTGAGACTTCCTATACTGAATACTGCCTTTTTAACTTCTTCATCTGAAACTTCCATCAGCAGCTCGTTATTCATCTTCTCTGTAACCCTCTTAGGGATTTTTCTAATGGTGCTATCAAAATTCCGTCTTCTTGTGGAAGTGAACAAATTCGTGAAATGATTAACAATGTGTTCCATTATTTCTTCCTTGCTATTCAACCATTGTCCTGAGGCATCCTTCAATTTTTGAATTCTATTTCTATCTCTTCTCTGAATGGTGGTTGCATGGAAGAAAGAGGTGTTTTTGTCCCCTAGCCTCAGCCATTTAACCCTTGCTCTCTGTCCCCAATACGTCTCTTCTTGCCTCCACAAATTAGCTAATTTCTCCTTTATATTCTGCATCTGCTCTTGTTTTTCTTCTGAAAAATCAGAGGCTTGTAATTTTTTAAGTTCCTCCTTCAAACAATGAATCTCTCTGTCTGCCCGTTTGAACGTAGTTCTACTCTGTTTTCTTAACTCATCCTTACAACTCTTGATTTTATTAGTTAATCTCCCCCATTCGCAGCCATTAGGTTCTCGTTTACTCCAGCCCCTTCTCACGACATTCTCACAATCTTCGTGGTCTGCCCAAAAAGCTTCGAACTTAAAACTCCTTCTAACATTATGCACAGGGTTCAAATCTAAAATTAGAGGACTATGATCCGAACTAATAGCAGGCAATGACGAAAGACAGGCATGTGGATACATCATCCTCCACTCCCAATTGCCCAACGCCCTATCTATTCTTTCCCTTGTCACAAATCCATTTCTTGGATTGCTAAACCATGTGAACCCTCCTCCTTTTAATTCCAAATCTATGAGAGCATTTGAATCTACAAAATTTCTGAAGTCTCTAACCTAGTTCTGCGGCTTCGGATGCAGTCCCACCTTCTCCTCTTGACTCAAAACATCGTTAAAGTCTCATATGAAGAGCTGAGGTTCACCTTCACTTCTGCAACTGACTGTGATCTCCCTCCATTGCTCTTGTCTTTTTTTAAAATTAGGATTACCATATACAAAATTGCATAACCACATATTTCCTTCTTTATCCATAATTCGAGCTTTAATATAGTTATCACACCAAAAATAAATATCAACCTTATATATTGTATTCCAAAACAAACATAGACCGCCAGACAGACCCCGGGGTTCTACACAAAAGGCATTTTCAAAATAAAGTCTCTTCTTAATTCTACTTACAGTCTTCTCTTTTTCTCTTGTTTCAATTAAAAAGATTATTGTCGGCTTAATCTGTTTACATAGACTATGTAGTTCCGAAACTGTCGCAGGAGCCGCTAACCCACGACAATTCCAACTTATGATGCTCATGGTTGAGTTGGGGGCATGATTAGGCCCGCCTCCTCGGCCTTCATGTCTTCTGTTGCTTCTTCATTGCCATGCTCTTTTCGCGTTCGTTGCCCCTTCCATGAAATTGTTTGGACCATTTTACTCTTCTTACTTGTTCCCCGAAACTGTGGCAAGTATTTCGCTTCTTCAGTAATGTCCTCTAATTGTACATGTGCCTCTTCCTCCCTTTTTCTCTTCAAGTTTTAAGCTATGAACAATCCTTTGAACCAAATCAATCTCATACTCATATGTTACTGTTGTTGCATGGTTGCTGTACTTTTCTTCCTCCTTTTCTTCATCTGCAAGTTCAACAATGTAACTCCGTCCATCTTCAGTCGTGTGAATTTGCTTTTCATTTCTTTCTGGCATTTTTTCTTGGCTCCATAGTGCCCGGATCTTCTCAAAGTTGTCATATTTGTGTCCCTCCTGATTGCCTCCAATTTCTCCTCTGTCTAAATCCAATTCCTGCTCTTTTCCGCTCTTTTTTGTTCTCCTGATTGCCCTTTTCTCATTACCTAATTGAAAATTGTTCTTGGCTGGATTTTGGTGCACATCAATCCTCTTGAATACTAATGCTTCATCATTTCTCCCAGGCCCATCTGTACTTTCTCGGTTCTTGTGAGAGATCTCATCAACTCGTTCATTTCTATCCATGTGATCCACCTCCTGCATTATTGAAGTCTTTTGCTTATGAATCCCTTGTATGGGCTCTACTCCATTCCTTTTCTGTTGCAAAGTGTTAAATGGGCCACTTAAAGCTAGCCCAATTTTCATTTCACTAGGCCCTTTCTCCACTTCGTTGTTTATGCTTTTTTCTTTTTGTTTCTCTTCTTTTTTTTTCATTCTTACTTGGTTGCTCTGCAATTATATATTTTTTCTTCTTCTTCTTTCATACCTAAAAATTGGTAAAAACCCTCATATGTTCTTGTTTTTGCTTCACTTATAATGACTTTTGTCTCTTTCTTAGCCGCCTTATATTTTTTCAAATTATTTGCATTGCGGCATAAAGACCACTCTTTAAAGCACTCTCTTTTTGCCTTTTATCTTTTCTTGTACACTCACATTCCACCACCAAGACTCCTTATCTATTTAAAACTTTCTTTTGTTGTTCTTCTAATAACTTCCTCCATCTCCTTCCACATCTCCTCCGCGTTTCCATCCCCTTTCCACTCTGTCTCTTCTCCTACCTGTCTTAGGAAGCTTATTTGTTCCTCACCTTTCATCTACCACCACCTCGTCCTTGAATTATTCGTATGATGTCTTTTCCTCAATTTTTGTTTAACGCAAAAATTCATGACGAGCATCGTACGTTGTGTTGTTAAACTCTCTCTTGAAATAATTTTACAATTAATGAAAAATTTCCAGTCGACTCTCCTTAACAAAAAGAAGTCGATTTAAGAGCTTGTCATGCCACTCCTATAGGTATAAGATGTTCGTCTCTCTTTTTAAAGCATGTATTTGCGATGAGAAAGTCAAAAGTTGAGGAAAAGTTCAAAATAGTTTCATCCTCGATATTGACCACTTGCGGTGCATAGGCGTTAATCACATGAAAAGTACATCATTCCACCACAAATTTGATAGCGATAATCAAATCACCCATCCTCTTGACATCTATTACGTCTTTTTTCCACTACTTATTCATAATAATACCTACCCAATTTCTATTTTTCACTTTTTCTGTATACCAAAATTTAAATCAAGAGGTATCCAATTCTCTAACTTTTGCGCCGACCCATTTTATTTTTTATAAATACATGATGTTAATCTTTCTCTTTATCATAGTATCCACCATCTTCATAGATTTTTTTATTAAAGTGTTTGTATTTCATGTTCCAAATATTAATTTTCATATAATTTCAAAAATATACTCTTTTAAAATATTTTTAAAAAAATAGAGATATACATATTAACACTAAAATGCGACGGATCAGCATTTCAAATATTAGAATGCTACTTATTGTAAAATAATATAATGAGTTAATATATATTAATTATAGCAATTAATTGAAGTTATTAAATTAATATATTTTATATGAGGCCTGCTACACATACAAGTCTTTTTGACTTACAAGTTTTACAAGTTGCTACACATACGGGCCTTTTAATGCGTTATTCAACCGTTTCCTGTTTTCAAAGCGCTACACTCACCATGTATTATGAACGACTCATTTTCCTCTTCCTCTTCCCCTTCCTCTTCCTCTTCCTCTTCCTCCTCCTCTTCTTCTTCTTCTTCTTCTTCTTCTTCTTCTTCTTCTTCTTCTTTGTTTTTTTTCGATTTTCATGGTTTTTGAAATCAAACTTTGAAATCATTTTGAAGATAATGGAACTTCAGAAATACACCCAAACGATTACAGAAATACACCCAAACGATTATAGAAATACACCTAAAAGATTACAGAAATACACCCAAAGGATTACAAAACTACACCCAAAGAATTTAAGAAATACACCCAAAATTCGTTGAAGTACACCTTATACATAATTCAAAATTTTTTCTCTTTCTCCTCCTCATCTTCTGCTGCTTCTTCTTCTTCAAAACGATTTCAGAGTTTGATGTCAAAAAACAATGGAAATCGAGAATAACGAAGAAAGAAAACAAAGAGAAAAGCACGTAAATGAAGAAGAAGAAGAGGAAGACGAGGAAGAAAAACGTGCAGCAAGAAGAAGAAGAAGGAGAAAGAGAAGGCAAGAAATGAAAGAAAAGAAGAAGAAGAAGAAGAGGAAGAGAAAGAAGAACGTGCAGCAAGAAAAAGAAGAAGAAGGAGAAATAGAAGGCAAGAAACGAAAAAAAGAAGAAGAAGAAGACGAAGAGGAAGAAGAACGGTTCGAAGCGCGTTTTGAGCGTTAGTTTTAATTGGACTTGTAAGGCTTACAAGCCTTAATCGCTTGTATGCGAAGAATTTTTCATTTTATATTTAGCCAAGGCATTTAGGACTGTCTTTTTATCTGTGGGCCATATGGTAGAGTATCCAACAACATCGACCTTGTTTATGGTGTGTTATTGGGTTACTACATTCCAACTCCAATGATTATTTCGTTATACGTTAGAATATATTTAATTCACATATATTCCTGCATTATTATAATTAAATAGCTATTTTTATTTCCTTATATATTATTATATTTAGTGTTATAGCCGTGATAATTATTTTCTTATATATATATATATATATATATATATATATATATATATTAGCTATTAAATTAATATCAATATAGATGCTATTACTCTATTTTATCCTTAAATATAGTAACTCTTGCATTATTATATTTAAGTCGTGATTATTTTTATAAATATTAGAATGTTTTTATTTTTTTATATACATTATTATATAGTTATATTCATAGTTATTAAAATCGAACTGACAATCAATCTAGCTAAGTTATTGAATTACTGGATTAATAATTTAACCGATGAATTACTGATCAAACTATTTGATCCGGTAATAATTAAATAAATATAGATAATTATAATAAAATTAAAATTTTGATACATTACATTTAGTTATTTAATACTATGTCAGCAAAAATAATTAATTTTTATATTAACTACATGAATAGCAAAAGAATAAAAATAATTGATAAATATGTAAAATATTTTATATTATTAATATATTAAAATTAAACTATAAAATAAATAAATACAATATTATTATGGAAGAAGAAAATAATATTTTATATTATTTAAATTGTATTACTTTAATTTAAATATAATTACTTTTAGTATAATATATATAATTATTAGTCTTTAGTATGATAACTTAATAAGTGCATTGTGTTGCTTTTATAATATATATATATATAATTATATACTCTAATAATGTTTAAGAACATGTTAGGCTAAATCTTTTAGATATTATGAAAGTATAGGTGTATTACGGAGATATTATGTTAGTTTAGTGTAATGTATTAATATGGGAGTTGAATAAATACAATAAGAAATCGTTATTAACGATTTTAGAATGGACAAAAAACTGTGAAAATGAGACTACCAATTTTTGAATAAGACAAAAAAGATAAAAAATGGGACTTACGATTTTAAGTAGGACAAAAATAATTTCTGAACCTATGGAACTTGAAATCGTTAGTGCCGATTTCATTTTTTTTATTTTAAAATTATTTAATTCGTAAACGTGAGTAATGATTTATTTATTAACTTCTCTATATATAGAGTGCGTGCATGAATGTAATGTCTTGCAATTCTCGAACTCTTTTTTTCTTTTTAATGCTCTTCTTCTACTTCTACTTCTTTTTGTTGTTTCTCTTCTTTGCTGTGTGCAAGCAATTTTTGTTGTTGTTTGTTATTGGGTAAATTTTTTTTTGTTTATTTTAGTTATATAAATATTTCATTTTGATACTGTAATATTTCGTTAATTCGTGTTAAAAGTTATAATAAAAATATAATTTTCGTGATCACAAAAATGAATAATAATATCAGTTTTAAAATTTATTATAATGGGCAAATTTTATCTGAAATAGCTGAAGGTGTGATATTTATGTGTAATAATCCTTGTATATCTGTTCTTTCTTTTATGGTGTCGTTCGAAGAATTTAAGAGTTATATTTGTCAGAATATAGATCCTCACATGCCAAAGAGAGTGACAAATATTTTATACAGACGACCTATATTAGTATTCGGTGGATTCGTTCAATTTCATGCGATGTGCATCAATGATGACACAAGTCTGCAAGAGATGTTCTCAATCTACTATGAAGCCCAATCACGAGTATCTGTTATTGAGCTGTACGTGGAGTTTGACCAATTACCGAATACGGTGGAACAAGATGATCATGATTTCGATGGGGAAAGTTATAACGGTGACAGCAAAGAGGAATATGAAGGAAATTACGATTTCGTTGATCCGAATGCAGATGAGGAACAAGAGGACTGCACCATTGAGTCGGACGTCGAAGACGTCACAAATGCACTAGCGAGTGAGCATCCATTCAAAGAACCGTCTTTCATGCGCGCTTTGGATCTCGATGCCATGAATGCTCCAGAATTTCCGGAGTATGCCAATGCAGGTTTGTCGTTGCATCACACCGTATTTGGATTAGTACTTTAAATATTATGTTTGCGTATTAATATTATGCACCGTGTAAATATGGGTTGGCAGTGTTATTACAAATCCACCTTTGGTCAAGGATGGTGAATTTGTCATAAGGATAGAATTTAATTCTAGAGATGCTATGATCAAGGCAGTTAAAGATTATACCATTCACAGAGGTGTTGATTATTGGGTTTTTGAGTCTGAGCCGACGACATTTTATGCGAAATGTGTGTAATATGGGCAAAGCTGTGATTGGCTTATCAGGGTTAGCTTGATGCGAAGAAAGTATTGTTAGGAGATTAGACGATATAATGGCAGCCATACTTGTACTAGAGCCACTATTTCTCAGGATCATTCGAAGTTGGACTTAGACACTATTGCAGATGCAATTAAGCCATTGATAGAGGCCGATCCATCCATAAAGGTGCGATCAGTAATTGCAGATGTCCAATCAAAGTTTAACTACACGATTAGTTATCGCAAAGCATGGTTGGCTAAGCAGAAGGCAGTTAAAAAAATTTTTGCAAGGTGGGAAGCCTCTTATGAAGCGTTGCCCATATGGTTTGAGGCAATGGTGAAGAAAGAGCCATCAGTAGCCGTCGAATATGAAACGTTACCTTGCTACCGCGGGGATGAATTGGCTTAGGATGTCAGGGTTCTAAACCGAGTTTTCTGGAGTTTCTACCCATGTATAAGAGCATTTAGGCACTGCAAGCCGGTTGTACAAGTAGATAGCACACACTTGTATGGAAAATATAAAGGAGCATTGTTGGTCGCAGTTTCTCAAGATGGTAACAACAATATTGTGCCAATTGCATTTGCACTTGTAGAGGGGGAGACATCAGATGCATGGTTCTTTTTCCTTCGTCATTTGCGAACCCATGTGGTGACGAAGGATGGAGTGGGACTTATCTCTGATCGACACGAGTCTATTAGGTCAACAGTTTCTCGTTGTGATGGAGCATGGGAGCCGCCAAGGGCCAGACACATGTTTTGCATTAGGCACATAGCATCGAACTTCTTGAGGAAGTTCAAGGCACCGTTCATGCAAAAGCTTGTGGTGAACATAGGTAATTAACAATGTGTTCTATATAATATTTTATGCATGTTGTGGTTATGTTTCCAATGGTGGTTATCGTTGTGTGTTTTCATTGTATCTTTTTGTCCAGGCTATTCTAAGACGGTGGATGAATACGAAATCCGTTACCAGAGGTTGCGCAGTCGGGGTGAGGCATACACTCGCTGGCTAGATCGGATTCCCCGTGAGCAATACTCTTTGGCATATGATGGTGGCCATCGATGGGGTCATATGACGACAAATCTGGTGGAATGCATCAATGGGGTGTTGAAGGGTGCACGCAATTTTCCCGTCACAGCACTTGTAAAGGCGATTTCTTATAGACTGAATGAGTTGTTCACAAGGAAAAGGGATGGCGCTGAGACTCGTCTTCGAGCCGGACACCTATTCTCCGAAATAGTGATCGAAAAGATTCAGCAAAATTTGATTACGGCTGGAAACATCATGGTTAGTTGCTTCGATCGGCAGAATGAAGTTTTCGAGGTGAGGGAGATGCTCAGCGGTGTTGAGTATGCGGTAGACCTGCGACATAGGCACTGTGACTGTGGTTATTTTCAGGTTGATCGCTTTCCATGTCGTCACGTTTTTGCATGTTGTGCAAACCAACGTCTTGATTGACAAGTTTACGTTCACGAGGTGTATCGGATGGATGAGATCCGAAAGGTATACAGAGCTAGATTTAGGCCATTGGGCAACCCAACAACGTGGCCGGTGTATGGAGGGCCACGGATGATACCTAATCCTTCACTTAAGAAAGTTACCAAAGGTCGTCCCAAACAAACTCGCTTCTTGAATGAGATGGACACATGATCAATGCGAAGTCCGAGATGTTGTAGGCTATGCGGTGTAGAAGGACACAGTCGTAGTAGGTGCCCCTAGCGCGCCGGAACTAGTGCACGCGAGGCAGACCCACCATAAGTGTATAATACAGGAAAGGCTAAGGGCGTACGTTACAGATTAAAATGACATTGAGTATATTATTGCCAATTACAATCTACTATTAATGAAGAAAAAGTATGTTCCCAGGTTAAGCATTGATATTTTTAGTGAATATAGTAGTTTCTCATAGCATGGTTATAAATTCTAGTAGTACATAAATAAAATTAACATCACGGACTTTGCCATTAAGTAGCAGATCAAAGTAGAATCTAGTAGTTTGTCATAGCATGTACATAAATAAAGGCAACTAGCACATCAAACTAGAATTTTGAAGTCACAAAATACATCGTGGAATGACAAACCAATTTGCTACATATACTTTGTAAATTTTTTCTTTACTGTGTTGACCACTTTTTTGTACTTGTTTGACATTGCTTTCTTTATCGCTGATGGGGTATATCTCTTTTGGCTGCGACGGGGTGGATCTACCCTTAAAGTGTAGCCTTTATCCCGTTCTTGTTTTGCTGCTGTTCCAGTCACACCTGCCAACATTAACAACATATCTCAATCTACATGTACGTAATAATTATAACATAAAGCACATTTATCTCAGAGTGATAATAATACAGACAGATGCCACAATACCATCACACTATAATAATTACAACTGAATTACCTCTGGTCGGCCTAGGCTGCCCATTGTTATCTTCGTCGTCATCATCATCCTCACTTTCATCCGAATCTTCTTCCTCATTGTCCTCGTCACTTGAGTCCATCTTATCACGGTATGGACCGTATCTGCGGTGTGCAAACTGGTCTTCTTCACTTGTCTCCTGGATTGATGAATCAATGAGATTAAGATCAATTCTTGGAATATATGCACTAGTTCCAGAGTTGTACTCGTAACCAATACCTCGACCCCAATCGCTTCTGCTGGAATCTAGTGACACTCTAGCGGCTGAATAAAAGGAACTGGTAGGTCGATGTACTCGTGAATCGAATGACAATCTATCAGGCACCACCTGAGGTGGCTGTGGCATCTCTTCCGGATGTAACTCCTGCTGGTATATAGGATGTTGTGTCGGATCCAACACATTAGACATTTGGATGTAACTGTTGGTTGGCCCTGTAACTGGTAGCCCAGTTCCTTGAAGACCAAGTATCAAAGCTACATCTTCTAAAGTGATAGTACATTCACCTATAAGGAGATGGAACGTATGAGTCACTGGATTCCACCGTTCTACCAAGGCATTTATCAGAGCCGTTTGTCCGGGAATTTTTCGAATCTGAGACACATTGTAAAAGCCAGCGGCTCTTAGATAGGGTTCTATTCTCCGATCATATGGTTCTGGAGCATATAAATATCTCAGTCCAATTACTCTAGAACCCTGACATAAATAATCAACACATAATTATAACTGTTAAAATAATAATGATAATAACAATAAAAACAATATCAATGCTAATTAGTATGGAAATGCACTTGGAAGTGAAACAATTAAAAATGATTTATAACAACCGTAATAACAATAACTAATAAAACTTAATAACACTATCAGTAAACCTGTAACTATCTCAATAACAATAATAATAGTAATAATAACAATAATAATAATTAAAAAATAAATTAGCCACTAAACTCTTAAAAATAGGGTACTCACATGTTTATTTGGACTAACTATCATGTTCATATTAATTTTGCACACTCAATTCAATTATGATAATTAACTTACCTTTTAGTCTATAATAACATTATCAGTAATCATATAATAATAATAATAATAATAATAATAATAATAATAATAATAATAATAATAACTAAAAAGATAAAATATTCACTAAACTCTTAAAAACAGGTACTCACATCTTTATTTGGACTAACTACCATATTCATATTAAATTTGTACACTCAAATTTGTACTCACATCTTTATTTAGACTAACTACCATGTTCATATTAAATTTGTACACTCAAATCCATTATGATAATTAACTTCATTTTTTGGTCTATAATAACATTATCAATAATACTAATAATAGCCACTAAACTCTTAGAAATAGGGTATTGACATGTTTATTTGGACTAATAACCATGTTCATATTAACTTTGTATACTCAAATCAATTATTATAAACTTTTAGTCTATAATAACACTATCACTAATCATATAACTAATTCAATAATAATAATAATAATAATAATAATAATAATAATAATAATAATAATAATAATTAAAAAATAAAACAGTTACTAAACTCTTAAAAATAAGGTACTCACGTATTTATTTGCATTAACTATGATGTTTATGTTAAGAAATTACACTCAAATTTATTATTTTAACAAACTTTTACTCCATAATAACACTATCAGTATATAAAAATATTATCATGTAAACATATAATAATTATCTCAATATCGATAAAAATGATTAAAAAAATAAAAAAGCCGCTAAACTCTTAAAAACAGAGTACTCATGGGTTTATTTAGATTAACTATTATGTTCACGTTAACTTATTATACTCAAATCTATTATTATAACTAACGTTTACTCTATAACAGTGCTAAGTTCATTTAACCAGCTTATAATTGATGTTAACATTATAAATAATTTTATAGACAAAAAAAAGTATTTACATATAATAGATGATCAAGATATTTCACAATATGTTTATCCATTGAGATTTTTTTCTTCTCCATCTTAAAAAGGATAAATCTGGAGTTCCACCTCACATGCAACCTTTATATGGAA
Source organism: Arachis stenosperma (assembly GCF_014773155.1). NCBI lineage: Eukaryota > Viridiplantae > Streptophyta > Magnoliopsida > Fabales > Fabaceae > Arachis > Arachis stenosperma. Next base: position 7,876,530 of record NC_080386.1, on the reverse strand, counting down.
ACAATGGCACTTAAGAGAGTTAACACACACGTTGTGTTTTAGTATTTTGGTCTTCCCAATGATGAGTGAGAGCTTCTGGGAGAGAGAACTCACGGACCACACAGTGGCTCACTGCATGCGAGCCACGTGGACACAGCATCAAATCGGAAGTACCGATTTGATTCATGCTTCCTAGCTATAAATCGTCCATCTTGCGGTTGCTAAACCCTGTCTCTCTGCTCACCTCCCACCAAATCGGTACCCTCATTTTATTTACTGATCCTAGCCGTTCTTACTTGATCCAACGCCTCCAGGTTCTCTTTCCACACTCTCTCTCCTAATAAAAATCGTTAATCACAATTTGATTAAAATCGTTATTAACGATTTCTGAATATACTAATTATTAAACCCATATCTATACATAACACATTCAAAGCCTCATTTCTGCGTATTACTCACCTTCTATCCTAATATTAAAAATAAAAAACTCAACATGTTATCCTAGTGGAAGACTGACACTCTTTATTCCAAAGGTCCCAAATTCAAGTGATGACACCAATTGTGCATCATGGAGGTACATAGAACGTTGACCCATCCGGTTTAAATTGAGTTGACCTCGTCCGGTTCAAATTGAGTTGACCGCAGAGGCGGAGCCACGTACAAGTCAAGGAGAGCAATAGTCTCTTCTAATTATCAAATTTTTTTTATAAGTTATACATAAATTTTAGTTTATCCCTCCTAAAATTTTTATTTTATTCTTTGTTAATTATAAAGTTTTTTTGAGCTCCTCCCTAAAAGTTAATCTAACTCTGCTCTTGGTTGATCGGTTTAAAATAAGTCAAATTGATTTCTTGTGAATTAATTACAAAAATGGTTAGAAAAATAATTCGGATTGATTTAAAGTCTGATTCACCGATTTTTCGATTGAACTGACCAATTCGATCCGAGTTTAATAATTATGGTTATATTTAAGCTACATGGTTATTTTCTTATATATATATATATATATATATATATATATATATATATATATATATATATATATATATATATATATATTTTTAAATATTATTATATATTATTTTTTATTAATATTAAAAAAATACATATTTCACAAAAAGTTATGACTAAATCAGGGATAGTTGTAAATTATCATTAAACACATGGTTTTATATGCTAATTGATTTTGTCTAATAAAAAAAATTAATTAATATCGCTTTATGTAAGGTCCATATCGGTTAGGGAGGAGAACGAAGCATGCCTTATAAGAGTGTGGATATCTCTTTCTAACATGACGCGTTTTGACGAGTGAGTGTGGGGGGTTTCGGCTATCATCCCTATCGTCAAAGGCAAAACCGTGAGGCCTTGTGTGCCAAAGTGGACAATATCATTCTAGCGAGTGGTATGGGTTGTTACAGATGGTATCAGAACCAGAGCCCGAATCGATGTGCCAGCGAGGGCGCTGGGCTCCCAGAGGGGGGGTGGATTGTAAGGTCCCACATCGGTTGGGGAAGGGAATGAAGCATGCCTTATAAGAGTGTGGATAGTGTGAGGGACTTCGACTATCATCCCTATCGTCAAAGACAAAACCGTGAGGCCTTGTGTGCCAAAGCGGACAATATTGTGCTAGCGGTAGCGGGTGGTCTGGACTATTACACTTTAAAAGTGTATAATTAAACAAATAAGTTTAATTATGCGTAATTAGTGTATAATCTAACTAATATATGCTTTTTTTAATTAATAATGCATTTATACAAATTGTAGTATAATAGGAATACCAATAATTATGTAGAATATTATCATTACTAGTATTATCAATTATAATTGTGTGTATTTCATATAATAATAATAATGACATAATAGTAATAATGATAACATTGATTTTTTTTTTACTAAAAATACGAAAATTCGAACCTGCGATCTTTTAAATAAATATAGAAAGACTATACTATTTAAGCTGTAACTCATTAGCAAAAATATTAAATTAATTATACTAGTGATTATTTCTTTTTATATATAAATATATTCATGGATTACTAAATTTTAGCCTCGATAATTATTTTCTTATACGTTAATAAATTTTTTAGTGTAACTATTAATATTTTAAAATTGAGTTTGCGTATTGATAATTTAAAAGAATACATAAATTAAGTCACTATTTATTATTTATTTACGACAACTTCACATAATTAATTGATTAAAATAATTATCATATCTTAAATTATTCTGTAGAAATATTTATTACAATGTCAATAAAAGTTTTTAGGACAACTAATAATATTTTAAAAGTTTTAGTTTTGTGTATTAATAATTTAAAAAATATACTTTTTTATTATTAGCAGTATTTTTTAACTTAATTATTAGAATTTTTTAGTTATATTGAGTCCAATAAAAATAAATTTATAAACCTAACAAAAATTTTATATTAAAAACTTAGAAATAATATTTCCAAATTTAATGGATATAACAAATAAACTGAGATGATCATTTAAATTTCTCTAAAAGTAATCTAACAAAATTCTAAATATTAGAACTAAACTATTTAAATAATATTTAAGTTGTTTAGATTTAAACGTTAGACACACACACATATATATATGTATATATATATAGACTAGAGTCATTTTCGTAACGACAACAAACTGAAATAATGTCATCAGTTTTAATATTTAGAATCTGTAAAAATTTAGACCATGTATTCTCTTGTTAAAAAATTTAAAAGAAGGAATTTTAAACATGATATCAATCTTTCAAATTGCATATAAGGCAGACACGATTCTTTAAAAGTTGAACTTAAATTAAGAAAACTCATCTCATTATATGTCCACTTTAAAAAAAATGTTAACAGATGTAGAAAGCATGAAGGAATAGAATTTGATCTTGGCCTATAAAGATCTAATTGCTCAAAAAAAAAAAAAAAAATCGAATTCCTCCTGAACAAATTAACTTTACCCATATTCCATTAAGTTGGTTATAATATATAAATAGATTCAACCATCCTTCAGTAAAATAAAATTCATTGCGCTTTCGTTGAGCTTACATCTATGTAATTAGAATTGAGATAAGTGAATATAATTCAAGGTGATATTTGATAAATGTGCTGTATTATAAACGATTACTACAAAGGACAATCGTGTTGTAAGTTTAGATGAAAGAATAATTATCAAATTATTAAAAGAATAAGAGAATGACTATATTAATAAAAGATCATAAAAAAAGTATAGCTTGTTTCTTAAAATAATCAATTTCGATGAAAAACAAAGACTATCTTTTTATTTTATGAAATAGTTAAAGAGGAATAACAAATTAAAAAATTAAACAAAATATTTTGACGGTTAAATTTAAACTTATAAACAATAAAAGTAACACTATATATAATATTTAGTTGAAAAAAATTAATTGTAAGAATTGATACCAATATATGTGTTATTAATACGCATGTATATAAAAAATTTATTAACGCAAATATCATATTAAAGAAAAGAGAAGTACTGTACATACAAGTTATTTTGGTTTACAAGTCATACAAGTTGGGCTAAACCCAACAAAAAGGACGCTCACCCATATGAGCGTGTCAACACGCGCGCTACTCAACGGTTTCTATAGCGCGCTTCGCATTCATCCTCCTCTTCCTTCTTCTTCTCCTTCTTCTTTGCATTTCTCCTCCTTTTTCTTCACGTGTTTCATCTTCATTGTTGTTTTTTATTAACGTTGTTGCTGCTGCTTTTTTTTCCTCCTTCTCTTTCTGTTGATTTTGCAACATTATGTAATTTTTTTTTTGTTTGATTTTTTTCTCTCGAGAAGAATTATGAGAATATAAAATAAGAAGATGAAGAACAAGAAGGAGCAGAAAATGAGAAGGAGGAAGAGGAAGAGTTTTGAATTATGCAGAACTTATCAGCACAGATACACTGAAAATTCTTAAATAATACACCCAAATATCTTCGTGTTACACTCAAATTTGTTACAAATACAGAAAAATATTTCCTCTAATGCTACATTTTTTTTCTTTTTCCTTATTTCTTTCTTTCTTTTAGTTGAACGAATGTAAGTTCATCATCTTCCAAGTAATTTTGTACCATTATGTGTTTATTCTTCTTCTTTGTTTGATTTTTTGTTTTTATTCTTGTTAAAATAGTAAAATAAGAAGAAACTTGAGAAGATAAAATAAGAAAAAAAAATGAATAAGAAAAAAAAATGATGATAATGATGATGATGAAAAAGAAGAAGAAGAAGCAGCACAAGATGATGAGGAGGGATAAGAAGAGTTTTGAATTATGCAGAACTTATCAGCACACACACACCGAAAATTCTTAAACAATGCACTCAAATATCTTCGTGTTACACCCAAATACAGAAAAATATTTTCTTTAATGCAGAACTTTTACATTACATTCAATTCAAACCATCAACAATAATGAACAACAATTTTCACAAACAAAAACAACATTATTCACCTATAGAATCATAAACTACTAACGAAAACATTAACTAGAATCAAACCATACCTCAGCCACTTCATTATATTTAAAATAATCAATTTCGTTCTAGTTTAACTGACAATCTGAACTTGAATTATTCATTATCTTCAACAACGAAATAACTGATGATGGAGGAGAAGGAGAAAAAGGAAGGAGGAGAAGAAATTCTAATGAAAAAAAAGGAGAAAGAAGAGAAGGAGGAGGAGATAGTGTTGGTGAGAGAGTAAAACAAGAAGAAACTTGAGAAGGTAAAACAAAAAGGAAAAGAAGAATAAAAAAGAAGAAGAAGAAGATGGTGACGATAATGAAAAAAAAGAAAATACAACCAAATATCATTGTGTTACACCCAAATATCTTCGTGTTACACCCAGGGACGGATCCAGAAAATTTAGTATGGAGGGGCCGAATTTTAGATAAATTTTTTCATTTCAAAAAAATAATTAACATATAGTTATTAGAGTTAATTTTTTAAAAAAATTATCAATATATATATATATATATATATAATTATAAATTTTTTTCACAATTTTATTTTTAATATGATAGTTACATAAAAAAATATAACAATATTAATAGTGCATTATAAAATTATAAAATACCAATAATTTATAGCGTGTTTAGTTAAAAATGATCACATATCTTATTAATTAAAATTAATTCTTTAAAATTTTTTAAAAAATTTAAAAATAAATGATAAATTATTAATTATTTGAAAGAAACAATACCTTTATAAAATACAAAATATAAGATATTTTTATAAAAGTTTTTTTTTCAACAACATAAATTTAGAAGAAAAATAAGTATTTTTTATAAAAAAAATTATCTAAAGTACATAATGTGATTACCAAAATATAACTACGTAAGTTATTATTAATATAATAATATAAATTTTAAATATGTTAATATAAAATAAACAAATTATTTTTTTAAATAAATATAGAGATTATTATATAAAAACTAATTTGAAAATTACAAAGACTTGAGAATATGATATTAAATTAGTTAAGTGAAAAATATTAGTGAATTAAACAATTAAGACATAAATCAATCACATAATAAAAAATAATACATATAAAAATACTAAATTATATAATATTTTTTATTTTTTAAATACATCTCATATATAAATATAGTTTCTAAAAATTTTGGGGGGGCCGAGGCCACTACTCGCCCCCCTCTAAGTCCGTCCCTGGTTACATCCAAATTTGCTGCAAATACAGAAAAATGTTTTTTCTAATGCTGCATTTTTTCTTCTTCTTTTTTTCCTTATTTCTTTCTTTCTTTTAGTTGAACGAATGTAAGTTCATCCTCTTCTAAATAATTTTGTACTATTATGTGTTTCTTCTTCTTCTTTGTTTATTTTTTTGTTTTTATTCTTGTTAAAAGAGTAAAATAAGAAGAAATTTGAGAAGATAAAACAAGAAAAGAAGATGAATAAGAAAAAAAGAAGAAGAAAAAGAAGATGATGATGATGATGCAGCAGAAGATGAGGAGGAGGGAGAAGAAGATGTTTGAATTATGTAGAATTTATCAGCATACATACACCGAAAATTCTTAAATACAGAATTTATCAGTGGATGATGATGAATACATCCAAATATCTTCGTGTTACATCCAAATTTAATGTAAATATAGAAAACTATTTTTTTCAATGCAGAACTTTTACATTTCATTCAATTCGAACCATCAGTGATAAAACATTATTCAGCTACAAAATCATAAACTACTAACGAAAAAATTAAAGAAAAAAATAAAGAAGAAGAAGAAAAAGAAGAAGAGCGTGCATGAAGAAGAACATGTGCACGTTGATTAAAACATCTATTAAATTAGGAGGCGTATAAAATCGAGGTATTAGAAGAGGCGCGTCTGACGTGAAATAAAATATATGGACTTATGACTTGTACAGATAAAAAACTTGCATGTGAAAAATTATTCTAAAGGAAAATATTTAGTAATCAAAGGAATTTAGCCAAAAAAACCAAAGGTTTCCTTTTCTTACATTATTAATTAATTTGAATAAATGATATTGAGAATTAAACAACTTCAATCGAGTATAATTTATAGCAGTAAATATAAATTTCTACACGCTTATTCTAAAAATGCAATTCTCCCATCAATGTTAGTTATAAATGATTCAATATAATTTATAGTCTTACTGTTATACAATCAATGTTAATTAAAATCGTTTAATGTAATTAGTTATAAATGATTCAATATCTTTTAATTTATTACACAATTTCTTTTACTATTTTTATTTTTAAATATACAACTTTACGTGCATTCAGTTTATTTTGTAAAATCTCAAACTATTTTTTTTTTTTTTTACCTTTCTTTGGTCATCACTGATCAATCAACAATCTTTATTATTATTGTTGTTATTGTAGCAACTTAGTATGTGAAATTCAACAACCGTAACATCTAAAAATAACTAATCTAATGATTTTTTTAAATAAATAAAATAAATATTAAATTTACTAAAATACATAATTTAAAATTTTTTTATTATTTTTATTTTTAATCTTATCTCGTTTATACTGTAAATAAAATAAGGTACACACACGTCTTCACATATCACGTTTATAAATATATTGTGACACGTGTTTTATCTCGTTTACAGTATAAACGAGATATGACCATACTTATCTCATTTACACTATAAACAAAATAAGGTTAAAAATGACTTGTTGAAATGTCAGAATCTGTCTATTCTCGGGACACCACTGTGAAAACCTGTGGTATATCCAGGACATGAGAAGCGGTGTGCAGCTGGCGATATCCGTCGTATTATGACTTGCTGCATGGCACAAGGAATGGTACGTCCATGTAAGCACAGCGGATCCCCAACGAAACGAAAGACTGCTACACCTCCCAAAGTACGCCAACAACGGCAACCACCTGATGTGCACCTGATTGTTGGACTTGTCGGTCATCAGGTATCCATCGATCAGCAACATGATATAGCACCTGGTGTACTGTCGGAAGGTGGCTAGATCGTCGGTGGTTGGCATCTGCCATTCTCAGTCCCTGAGCCAAGTCATCTTGATGCTGAACGAATCATTCCTCGGTGGCAAGCCTGCTGCGCTGGAAGGGGCGGTCAGGCTCCTAGGAGCTTCTCCACGTACTCCTATGTCGGCTGCTGGTGCCAGGTCTGGAAGTCACGTAGGCACCCACGCCCACTGGCTCTTCGTCTGTGCGTAACCCAAGGTGGTACACAACATCTTTCAGGGTGATGGTGCACTCACCTCATGGCAGGTAAAAAGTGTGGATCTCCGGACGCCACCATTCCACAAATGCAGTGATCAAGGAGTTGTCAAAGACAAAGTCCCTGAGTTACACCATGTCGCTGAACCAGGCTTCCCTCAGGTAAGGAATAATGGCATCTGGGGGTGCAAGTGTGTGACTAACCCACCTAGGCAATAAAAGATAAGGCCTCTGTTTAAAGGTAAAAAAGTTACAAATGAGAGAATTCAAACTAACTCCTCTAGCATGTTTAGATCTATTCTAAAAAATATCATATGCAACTCAGATAAGCACCAGATAAACATTAGAAAAAATAGCACTGATAATTCCTATTTGCCAACTAACATACTTCGCAAATATGATTAAACTAAGTTGTCAACAACCCAAATTCAGTATAAATTAAGTTAACTACTTATAGATGTTTTAATCCATATTTGTCAACTAACATACTCTGTGTTACCCAAATATGATTCCATTTATCCCGTCTATTCACTAATTAAAAGACAATCAATTATTAATTTGAGACACAAAAGATAGCACCAACCTCGAAGTCAATGACTTCCGCAGCGTTTAGCCGATTTATGTCAGGGTTATGTGTCATATCATTACAGGAACTCAGAAATATCTAACAACTAGCCTAAGGATGTAGAGAAAGGAGAGAAATGTGGGTTAGGAGTGGTCCCAGGCCACTGCCAATGAGTTGCTTTTAAAGGCGTCATTCAACCTTATCTTGTTTACAGTGTAAACGAGATAAGTATGGCCATATTTCGTTTAAACTATAAATAAAATAAGGCACATGTCACAACGCGTTTATAAATATGATACGTGGAAACGTGTGTGTCTTATCTTATTTACACTATAAACAAGATAAGGTTAAAAATAAAAAACAATAAAAATTCTTAAAATTACGTATTTCAATACATTTAATATTTTGTTTATTTAAAAAAATTCCTAATCTAACATCCAAAATTCCAATTTTAAAATTATATTTCATTAGCAATATTTTACGGCATTTGAATTTAAAATGTCGTTTTTGGTTAGATGGTGTCCATTATTGTTTTACATTTTTATATTTTATATTTTTATTGTTTGTTTTATTTAGAATTTCTTTAAAGTATCAATCATTTTATTATTTTCTTTCATATTTTATTTTTTATTTTTTTCTTTATAACAATCAATATATAAAAGTATGTTGTATAATGGAATTTGAAAAATATTTTTAATTTAACATTCATAATCTTATGTATATAACATCTATAATTTTACACTCATAATATCAATAATTTCATACACCACAAGAAACATCGTTAAAATCGACAGCCAAATCGACGGCTAAGCCGTCGATAATATTAAAATTCGACGGCAAAATAGATAGCAGAGTTGGTCGCTATTAAGCTTGTCGATTTTTCAAAATGCTAATAAAATTGACGGCTTGCCTGGCCGTCGATAATAATTTAATAAAATCGACAGCCCTTCTATCTATAATATGAGTTTGAGAATTTTACATTTTTACTAAAATCGACAACATCGTCGTCGATATTATTATATAAAATCGACGCCATTTCTGTCAATATTTGATCCAATAAAATAAAACAAGATGTAACAGATTTCATACGCATTCAGCTCTTAAATAGAGTTGACCGGTATGAAGGACTTTGAGTCATAAACTTGAACAAACAAATGTCAAAATGAAAATCATGATCTCAAGTGTTGTAAGAGACTAAGACCAATGTTCACCTTCTCTTCTAGCTAGAGATGATGCCAAGCATCTATTCTCATATCTGAGTGACTCTGTATGTATATGACTAGAGAAGCCTTAATGGCAAACCTATTAGCTGTAAATCTGACTCTGATCCTGTGATTAGGATTAGGAATCTTAGGTATAATAGTGTTGCAATCAAAACATAGAAATCAAGTAAGTGAAATACTAGAAACATCCTCGTACTAGATCTTTGACTATGCTAGACCTTTATGATATCTCTCTTTATAATTAATCACTCTTTTGAGTTGTAGTCGTGCACTATCAAAGTCCTGACTTACTGCAATTACTTGGAGAAATACTATATGAACTAGAAAACTTAATATCTACGTATACTAAAGTTAACAAGAAAATTTGGTCTAATCAATTCAAATTAGTACTAACCGGACAGGCATCCACACAAACATAGTTTGGCTCTATTAAAGTATCAACTTTAGACAAATTGATTAACAAAGAACAAATGTCTCATGATATCGATAGAACGAGATCAAAAGAATTATATATTCGTTAAAAAAAATTTCATTATATAAGCAAATATGATTCATGTTTATAAACAAATTTCATAAATAATATAACCAAAGTGCAAAAAATCCAAGTATCTGCAGAGAATGTTTTATTTTTTTTAACGCTAGCTATAAATTATAATCAGTCTCATATAGTTTATTGATTAACCCATCCATTTACACAAAAACACACACATGAAAATAGTAAATTACTATATCATTTTCAGGCAATAACCAATTCACCTTTTTGTTTTTTCCACACAAATCAACAAAGCAAAGCCTTATGCTGATAGAAGTTACACAAACAGCTTTCATTCACTTTCTTGTTTTCACACATAGACACTTTTAGTATTTGCTAATAATTTTGTATTAACAGAACACTGCTTGAATTAAAGTAGCATTTCATCAATCCTATATTTAAATTTGTCAGAAAGATAACTTTGAAAGCTAATGATATTTTTACTTTTTCTTTTCCAATTTTGATCAATTTTAAAGAAGATGAAGTATACAAATATAAGTTTGGCCAAGCACACCAAACAGGAAAGTGATTGAAGCTCAATGCTCATAGATAGCATTGTTGTTGAATTAGGGGAAATAGGGCCAAAGAAGTATATATTACCCGTTCCATATCACAAAACTCACATCACGTGCAGGAAGAGAATTAGGGTTTCGAAGTTGCCGCACAACCAGCAAGGCAACAAAAATTTGTTAATGTTAGCAATTAGGGTTTCGAAGCTGCCACACACAGAGAAAGAAGAGTTCATAGCTAATAAGCAATAAAGGAGCAAGAATTGAATTAGCAGACAAACCGAAGAAGAAATGGGAAAAATTGACCCTCGCTGGAGTTCTACTCGCCTTGGGTTCGTTGTCAGCTAGTGCAATTAGCTGCCGCGCTGGACTACTGAGTAAGGCGCTGGAGGCACTGGCCACTGGGTAGGATTTATGGTTTGCTCGTTGGTGATGAAATGGGGAATTTAGGGAAAAAGAAGAGAATCGTGTTTCTGAGCTTTGGACGTGGGCAAGTGTTTTTAGTGATAAAAATTGACGGCATATTTGTCGATTTTAATTTAAAAAAAATCAACATCCTAGCCGTCTATTTTATACATTAAATCTGTACCGTACATTTAGTTTTAGAAAGCGATCTAAACCGTTTAAATTTATCGACGGTAATTGTTGTCGATATTTTAAATAATAAAATAGACACCGTTTTCGTCAATTTTAAAATAAAAGTATTCTAAACCCCAGGTTTGTGGACAGTATGACGATAGGCTAATGCATCATAAAATTATCGGCACCTTATTGTCGATTTTAATATTTTATTTTTAATTAAAATAACCGCTGATATTTGGCGTCGAAAAAAATACTTTTTTTAGTAGTGATATGTATAACATCTATAATTTTAGATATACATATATATATATATATATATATAGTTAAATGAATTTTTATAATTAATATTATTCAATTATTTTATTGTATATTTTAAATTATTTCACACGTATACTAATAGTTCAAGATTTTAAATTAATTTAAACTTTTATTTGATATTTATTATATGTGTATTTGTTTATTGATTCTAATAAAATCAATTAATAATTTTATATAAATATTTATTTTATAATTTTTTTTATATTTCATTTTTTATTCTTATTTTATAATAATCTGTATATAAAAATATGAGTTATACAGTAAAAATTATTAAAATATTTTAAATTTAATATCTATAATTTTAAATATATAGCATTTATAATTTTAAACATATAATATTTATATTCAATAAATTGAGACAGATATTTTATCATATCACAAAGACATAAACTAATTGCTTTTGGATGTTTCTTATTTTCAATAAACTGAAACTAATCGAATATGAGATGTTTATTTGAATTTTTTTTATAAAATGTGCTTTCATGACTTCAAAACTTTATAGAGAGGATTTGAGAATTTTTTTTGGGAAGAAAGATTGTATAATTATAGATCTAATAATCCAATATTCATTTACTCTACCATATAAATAATCGTACATGTATTTAATTTAAAGCTCACACACTTGATTATATAAGATAATAAATATAAATAATAAAAATAAAAACAGTGTCTTTCATTACATTATTATTATTATTATTATTATTATTATTATTATTATTATTATTATTATTATTATTATTGTACACATATAAATTAACTTCTAGTCAACAAAAAAATTAATTTCTAAAATTCAACAAATATAATATCTAAAAGTTATAAGTCTAACATCTAAAATTTTAATTCTAGAATTCAAGGTTCTGAAATCCGTACCACATTGGTCAATTCGGCCGAATTAATCGAGAATTGGTTAATTAGCCGATTCAGTTAATGTCTAAAATCGATTTGTAAAAACCAATAAAAAATCGGTCAAACCAATAATTAATCGGTGAACCAGATAAATCGGACGGTTTTTTTGAAGTTCGGTTCTATCATTCAACACCAAACAGTGTCATTTTGGTTTAATTAAAAAAAAGACAAAACGCACAGCCCCAAATGCCCCAATCCCCTCTCCCTTCTCTCCCACCCTCAGTCTCACCAAAATACCAAAATTTCTAATTTAAAGGTGGCAGCTTTGGAGAGCAGAGAAAAATGAGTGGAGCGCTTGTCGGAGCATAGTAGCGGTGGAGGAAGGAGGCGGTGGAGCTGTGTCTGAGGTTGATGTGCATGGCTTCCTGAGCTTCTCTGCTTCTCTTCTCTCTTCTCTCTCACTCTCAGTCTCACCAAAATAGCAAAATGCCCCAATCTATCTCACTCCCAGTCTCAGACGCTGCCACTCTTCTGTGTCCTCCCCATCGTCAGCCGTCTCTTTCTCATCGTCAAAAACACCTCTATCTCCGAGACATCTCTCTCTCTGTCTGTGTCGAGCAACACTCTATGCGAAGTACGAACGTACCCGTGTTGCTGTGGGCTCTTTGCCGTTGCCGTGAGTTCTTCAATCTTTGCCATCCCTCAACATCTTTGGGGTCTTCTTTATTTTTACTGATTTCTTCCCTTTTTTCACTTTAATTTTTGATTTGTTTCCTCTGTTGTGTGTAGAACAAGTATCTGATTATTTGTTAATTTTATTTATCCTAATTTCTGAGTTGCTTCACTTGTTTGTTGCTGATTTTTTTTATTCTCAGTTGATGGTGCTATGATGCATTGCTTCACTACATTGTTTATGTTGAAATTTTTTCTGGTTTTGAGTTGTTTATGACTTTGTGCTATGATTCTGATTTTGAATTATTTATGAGTTTATGCTGATTTTTCTGATTTGGTGATTCTACTTCTTGTTCTTTCTGATTCTGAGTTGTTGATGTATTGTGGTGGAGTATGAAATTTTTGAAAATTTTGAGGTGAATATGCTGATTTTTCTAAATTTTGATTTGTCATTTTTGTCTATTTTAATTTTTGTTAATTATAAAATTTGATGTTTGAAGTAATTTGTTCATTTTTAACTATAGATCATTTCTTATATAAAATTATAAAATTTTAAATTTTATTAACCTAAATATTATTAAATTATTAAAATAAAATTATTAAATTTTTAATAATTTTATTATATATTTATTAAACCGGTTGAACCTTTAAATCATTGAACCAGTCACTCTACCAATTCATTGACCGTTTCGCTTCTCACAACCTTGGAAATTATGTTGCAATATATTACCATTGTTTGTAACATTTAATATTCATTTACCGTAACATCTAAAAATTACTTATAACATATGAGACATACTACTTTTTCTAAAGAATAAAGCTCTGCATAAAAAAAATCCTTATCCAAATTTATCCAAGTTGTTGTAACAACTTTTTAAATTCTCTGTTTCTTTCTCCTTCTCCTTCTCATTCTTCTTCTCCTTCTCCTCCTCCTCATATTTTTTCTTCTTCTTTTTTCAAATTCGCGCAAGTTCTTCTTCTTCCCTTCTTCTTCTTCTCCTCCTCTTTCTTCTTCTTCCAAATTTGCACACGCAAATTTTTCTTCTTTCCTTCTTCTTCTCCTCCTCTTTCTTCTCCTCCTCTTAAAGATTATCAATTCAATTCAATTCAAAACACCTGTGTCCATTCAATTCAATTTATAATGAACCAAACATGTTATTAAGGTGAAATAATTGTATAGTACTAAATGAACAAAATATTATCCATTATATAAAATCAAATTCAAAATAGCTTTTTGTATAATGAACCGAACACGTTATTAAGGTGAAATAATTGTATAGTACTAAATGAACGGAATATTATCCATTATATATAATCAAATTTAAAACACCTACGCCTACCATTTAGAGATTATCAATTCAATTCAATTCAATTCAATTCAGAACACCTGCGTCCATTCAATTCAATTCATAATGAACCGAACATGTTATTAAGGTGAAATAATTGTATAGTACTAAATGAACGGAACATTATCCATTATATAAAATCAAATTTAAATCAGCTTTCTGCATAATGAACCAAACACGTTATTAAGGTGAAACAATTGTATAGTACTAAATGAACGGAACATTATCCATTATATAAAATCAAATTCAAAATACCTGTGTCTACAATTTAGAGATTATCAATTCAATTCAATTCAATTCAATTCAACTCAAATTAGCAAAATATTAGTATTATTGGTGATGACGATAACGAAAAAGGAGAAGAAGAAGAAGAGGAGGAGAAGCAAAAGAAGAATCTGCGTGCGCGAAGAAAAAAAAGGAGGAGGAGGAGGAGGTATGCGTGAATTTAAAAGAAGAAGAAAATGACGTATGCATGTATTTGGAAGAAGAAGAAGAAGAAGAAGAAGCACGTATCATGACATTCTTTTAATAAGAGTGGTTTTTGTTGGTGTTGGACCTACTTGGATAAATTTTGATGAAAAAATATTTGAATGTGTAGCAATCCTATTTTCTAAAATTGTAATAAAATTGGAGTTAAGTGAATTTGTCAAATAAATATGTAAAGACAAGGGATTTTTTCCGATTTTAGGATTGTGAAATTGCATAATCACATTTAAATAAGGAGTGAAAGGCTTTGGTTGGGTTAATTAAAGGCATTATTTTGAGAGTGATTTTGAATTTAATCCCTGATAAAAGAGGTGAAAAATCTATCTATTCTATTATATAAAAATCGAGTTTTTGCATTTAATGATGGAGCTGATGTGGCATGCTTCTGAGAGTGTTTCCCGATTTATTTCTTTTAACTCATCAAATACAAGTTATTATGATAAACTAACTATATCAACTAATTGATTTGATTAGATATTTAAATATCACATAATTTATTATAATTTATATCAATTTGATTTAGTAGTATTTTCTAATTTACTTATTTTAATATTCTGTTAATATTTTTTAATTTATTTTTTTAATTTATTAAACAAAATTTATTGTGTGTACTAATTAATTAATTTGATTAATTTATTAGTCATTAAAATAATAAACCTATGAATAAAATAGAAAACTGAGATATTTTCAACTAACAATTAAATCAAATCAAATCAAATCATATATATTGAACTAAATTCAAATAATGTGAATTAAAGACTAAATTAAAATAAGATAATTTCTTACTTATTCAAGTTGAGTGTAATAAATACAAAGTAATTTTGCTAGATAATCATGGTTGTCTGGTCTACTATATATAGATGGCCACACAAAATTATAAGAATCATGATTTTTATCGCTCTTACTATTTCAACTCTTCTCTTCTTCTTCTTTTTTTTCTTTATGTATAATTTCTTTTATATATAAATGTACCCAAAATGAGAAAGTACGGATGAGTATTTTATTGATTGTTTGTTTGGTGAATATATCTCAATTTTTCAAAGTGACCGATGTATTTTTTTATAGTATTAGATAGAAGAATATTTGTTAAAATGAATATACCCATTGTAATGAATTTTTTTTCAATTGTTATATTTTTATGTCAATCATGTAAATTCTTTGAAGGCACAAGATAATAAAATAGGTTGACTTTAATATCATTAGAAGCTAAATTTAATGGTTCAAATAAGCACTACTAATTATGTTAAAAAAGTAATTTTGTAATAATAATGTGATTTACATATTAATTTTTTCAAGTAAATTCATTTCAAAATGTAAAAATAGACTCAATTACGCTAAAATTTTAAAGGTATTATAGAATTTGGCAACAAAATTAACATTCATTAAGCAAATAAATTTATTTATGGCTATTTTCTAATTATAAATAATAACAAGACTTATGAAAAAATATTAATGTCATCATTCTTATTAATTAAATCATAATATTAGGGAGTTGATAGTTTTATAGGCGAAAATTATTAAATAATTATGAAAAAATTAGAAACGAACAAGCAATAAAGATTAAAAAAATCTATTATATAATACCAATTTCATAATTAAAATATGTCACATATCATATTCTCATATATTCTATTTATTATCTATTATATTACATAAAAATCAGGTTTCTGCACTTAATGATGGAGTTGATGTGACATGCTTATGAGAGTGTTTAGCGATTTATTTCTTTTAACTCATTAAATACAATTTATTATGATAAATTAACTACATCAACTAATTGATTTAATTAGATATTTAAATATCACATAATTTATTATAATTTATATCAATTTGATTTTCACTATTTTCCTTGCTTCCAGCCCTGGCTGTTCTCCCTTATTTATAGAAGGAGAAGCCTCCACGGTTGAAACTGTTGAACCAAGCTAAACTTCTTCTTCTTCATGCAAAATCGGTTCGGCCATAGAAAGAGGAAAGATAACCGAATGTAAAACCCAACATGTAATTACCTCTGTGTCTTTCCTTCACACCAAACTTCATCAATCCGAGCCATCCATCTTGACTTGCACTCCAATAAGGATTCCTAGCCCTTGATGCGTTCTTGATACATGACAGCTCATCTTGTTCTACTTTTGCTTCCTCCTTCACGCAGCCTCCTTAGCTACCTTTTGTGATGGCTGAGCACAAAGCAGAGACGAGCCATGCCTTTGAGATCTTCTTTCTCTGACCGAGATCATCTTCTTCCATTTTTGGTATGGAGAGCATGAGCTTACTTCACCAAATCTTACCCCTTTTTGGTGAAGATCTCAGCCACAACATACTTTTTGTTTTCTTTTTCTTGCCATCATTACAATGGTCTTTAGCTTGCTTCTAGCTTCTTCTTCATTACTCTGATAGCTTGCAAAAGCTTCCATGCTTTCTCTGTGAAGTGACCGAATGCAAGAAGAGAGATGAGAGAGAAGAGAGAAAACTTTTAATGGATTTGAATGAAAAAATCAAAATGAATTAATTCACTTCCCTTTTTCTGCTTTAGGTAGCGTGTAGCATTGATGATAACAATCAAATCAATTGCTAATTTCTCTCTCATGGTTCCCATGTGATTAATGATAATTGAATTAAATTTAGAATCCATCACATGAGAGAGAGAGATCCGTTGGAAGCAAGAAGCATTTGCTTTTTCTCTTTTCTTTATTTTGGACCAAGCAAGCTAGTGTCTAGCAAAAGATCAATTTAGGCTAATAGTAATGATTGAATCTGGCCCAACTAATCATAGAAACAATTCAGCCGCTTAATATAACAATTTTTTCTCAAAGCTGAATGTATTGGGCTTTGTTTACCAAGATATTGGCCCAATTAACAAAACAATTCAACCAATATTCATATAATTTCATAACCAAGGTTGATTCTCCTTCTCATATTGGGCTAGCAATTTTTTCGGCCAAATAGCAAAATCTGCACAGCAAAATTATTTAATTAACACATATGAACCAAAATCAAATTAATAATTTTGTAATTAATCATATTAATAATATTTAGTCATCACTAATTTAATTTAGAGTTTTCCAAACACATCAATCTCCCCCTTGATGACAAAAATTGAAATGAAAAAAAATCAAAGATTAGAGTACTCCCTTTGAGTATTTGGATTCCTTCCCTTCCAATTATCACATGGCTCCCCCTTAATATATGTCATTTTGCCAAGGGAAGCTTTTACCTATAACTTTTGAAATCAAACTTAAGGCACTATGTTATTCAACATATAAAATTTGAGATGTTGAATGGCTTGATTTATGAGCAAAGTTGAAGTGACAAATAAAACTCATTTGTTATCATGCATAAGATTTTCTGCTCAATCAAAACAAAAATAAAGCATGCTTGATTACCCTCGGAGTACTTTTTAACATATAATCAAGACTCAACATACTTTAAATCAATCAAACTAATTCTTGTAAAAACAGTTTCTTGCCAAAAGGATTTGCCAACCAATAATTTGTAATTTATGAAGCTGTTTCTAAGATAGGTCATCATCCAAACTTCATAAAATTGGCAGGTTATTAAATTAAAATTATCAGAGCTTAATCAAACTTATCACAACCAAGAACAGATCATGATAAAACATAAACCTGAAAAATCAGATCATGATAAAAACATAGACTAGAGCAACACAATCAGAGCAACATATGTACATGGGTAATCATGAATTAACTTGATTTCAGCCCCTGTTTCTAGCAACTTTTCAATTTTTCAGCTTTCCTCCCCATTTTGTCATCAAAGGGGAACCTGCAAAAAAAAAATGACAATGGAGCACACACAGATATAACCAGAATCAAATTATCCAAAAGTTCAACAAAATAACAGATGTCTAAAGTATCCAAACAGCCTATAAAGTATCAAAATAAGTCAAACATAGCCAGAATGCAACAAGAGATAAGTAAGTCAATCATCAGAGAGATTATATTCAAATCCAGATTCCTCATCCTTTTCAGCAGCCTCCATCTCTTCTTTAAAATTCTGCAGCATCAGACCCACCCTTTCTTGGCACTTCATCCAAGCTCTTTCATTTTCGTATGCTTGCTTGCAGGCGGTCTTGTAAGATTGCACAATCATTTGGGACATATTAGAAACCTCAATAAGAACTTCCCTGATTGATTCTGCCACCTTGGATGGCTCGGTTGGGTGGCTTTGAAGATCACTGTCAAAGGGCATTGACCGTTTCCCTTTAGTGCATTTCATAGTACCTAAAACTCCTCATCCCTTAATAAACGAAACTTTATTCTCTACATCTTCATTAATTAAATCAACATTGAAGTGTTCAAAGATGCAGGTGAGAAAAATGCCATAGGGAAGGTTTGCCCTTTTGGTACTTCTAACACATTCCCACATATGCCTTACCACGAGATATGCAAAGGAAATAGAAGATGAAGTAATAATAGCAAAAAGCATAAGGGTATCAGAAATGGTTACTCTATTGTGTGAGCCACTCTGTGGAGTCAAAATGTGAGTGATAATTCTGTGCAGTAATGCCCTTTCTGGACCGAGAGCTTTATGAGTCAAAATAGTGCCATCCAAAGCAGAGAAATTTTCGCATGTTTGATTCAAAGCGATCTGGAGCGTGAACCCCACTTGCGAGTCCCATTTCTCTGTCATATAAGCTGTTGGCCCCTCATCAACATAACCCAGGGCAACACTTATGGTTTCTCTATTCAGAGTCATGTAAACCTTCTTTATATAGGAATGGATTGCACCATCAATCAGCCGTATGTTTGCATAAAACTCTCGAACCAAGGCTGGGTATACAGGTTTTTGTATATTGAACAGGGGGTCCATTTCATATTCTCAAAAAGGGTGATGAAATTGGTTCCTTTGGCAGCGAGTGAATCCAGGTTAACTATGTATGAAGCACATAGATGACGTTTCTTCAACACGTCTTTGTGAAACTCATAAGACGCGCAAGAGTTAAACCTTCCAGGATCAAAGTGTGAATGGCCTTTGTTGTATTTATTCTTGAACTCCAGGGATTCCAGGTTTGGTGGTTCCTTTGTGTTACGTAGCATGTAACCTTTGGTCTTCTGAGAGCTTCGGGCAGACGCATGTGGGGTTGCCTTCTTCGGTGGTGAGTGAGGAAGGGAAGTGTGAAACTCATCTTCTTCTTCTTCCATGATTGGTTCCTTGTTCTTTCCAAGCTTTTTCCTGGATGAGGTTTTCTGGGCTATCACTTTCTTTCTCATTGTTTCGGTTTTTTTGGATGATGGTGAATGGAATGAAGAAGATGTGGAGTGTATATGAATGTATGTATGGGTTTGAGGGGTTGAGAATGGAGGACTTTTTGGTAAGGGGGTTCGGCAACTTTTTCTTAGGGCAACTTTCTTTTTCATGTTATGAAGAAATGGAGAAGGGAGAGGGAAGATGAAGATAGGGCCAAAGTGAGTGGAGAAAGGTGAAGGGAGGTTAGGGGAGCATTTAATGCTGAATGGAAAGAGAATGGAGGTAGTTAATACCCATTAATGAGTGCGGTTATTAACCAAGGAAAGAATTAAAATTAAAACTGAAAGTTTAGCTCCTAGAATCAAGGAATGAGGGAAGGATAAAGATTTGATTTGATAACTTCCCAAAAGCATGATTAAGGCAAACTCAAAAACAGGTCAGAGCAAGGTCAAAGAGATTTTGTGGGGCCCAAGTTAATTAATGTCAGCACAGTCTCCCCCTGTATCATGGCCTATTCATTTTAACCTGAAATTTGTCTCTTGTTTTCCTATGAGACAAAACTAAACAGAGTAAAAAAAAATTCACAAGTTTTCAACAGAACCTAATTCTATCATTCCCAAACTACTTCTCAAAGTGCAGAATCTGTCTTTACATAAGGGTTTTGTAAAAATGTCAGCAAGTTGTTCTTCAGATTTTACAAATTGAATATCAATAGTTTTCTTTTGCACATGTTCTCTAATAAAATGATATTTAATCTCAATGTGCTTGGTTCTTGAGTGCAAAACAGGATTTTTAGAAATGTTTATAGCACTTATATTGTCACAAAATAAGGGTATACTATTGATTTTTAATTTGTAATCCTCTAATTGAGTTTTCAACCAAATTAATTGTGAAAAACAAGCGGAGGCAGAGATATATTCAGTTTTGGCTGTGGATAGAGCTACTGTGGCTTGTTTCTTGCTTGACCACATGTTGAGTAAGCTTCCAAGGAAGCAACATATGCCCGATGTGCTTTTTCTATCCACCCGATCTCCCGCATAATCTGCATCACAAAATCCTACTGTACAAAAATTATCAGATTTTGGATACCATAAGCCATAATCACTAGTTCCCTTAATGTATTTAATGATGCGTTTAACGGCCGAGAGATGGGATTCTTTTGGGTGAGATTGAAACCTTGAATATACACCCACACTTTGAACAATATCCGGTCTAGAGGAGGTAAGATACATGAGTGGACCAATCATTCCTCTATACCTTGTTTCATCCACATATTTCCCATTATCATCCTTTTCAAGTTTAGTGTTTGGATGCATTGGTGTTCCCATTGGTTTGGAATTTCTAGGCCAAATTTTTTGATTAATTCTTTAGCATACTTCCCTTGGTGAATAAAAGTGCCACTAGGAGTTTGTTTAATTTGGAGGCCAAGAAAGAAAGTTAGCTCTCCCATTAAACACATTTCAAACTCACTAGTTATGAGTTTTCCAAACTCTTCACACAAGGATTCATTGGCTGATCCAAACACAATATCATCCACATAAACTTGAGCTAGGAAAATATCATCATTAGATGCTTTAATAAATAAAGTTGTGTCAGTGGTACCCCTTTGAAAGTGATTTTCCAATAAGAAGACACTAAGCCTTTCATACCAAGCTCTTGGAGCTTGCCTAAGAACATAAAGGGCCTTTGAAAGTTTGAAAACATGATTTGAAAATTCTTTATTTTCAAAATCGGGGGGTTGTGCCACATACACTTCTCTATCAATAAAGTCATTAAGAAAAGCACATTTGACATCCATTTGAAACATTTTAAAACCCTTATGGGCAGCATAGGCAAGAAGCAACCTAATTGCTTCCATTCTAGCTATCAGAGAAAAAGACTCATCAAAATCTATACCTTCTTCTTGATCGTAACCTTGGGCCACTAATCTATCCTTGTTACGAATAACTTTTCCATCCTCACCAAATTTTTTTTTAAAAACCCACTTAGTACCTGTTACTTTCTTACCATTAGAATGAGGTACGAGTGTCCAAACCTCATTTTTGTTAAATTGAGCCAGCTCCTCTTGCATAGCTTTGACCCAAGAGGAGATCTTCAAGGGCTTGCTTCACATTGTTAGGCTCTATTTGGGACAAGAGAGCAAAATTGCTTGGTTTGGTTTGCTTTTTGGATGAGGATCTTGTTGTTACACCTTGTGAGGGATCACCAATTATAAAGTCATGAGGATAACCCCTCATGGACTTCCATTTCCTTGGTTTCCAAAGTGATGTTGAGCTTTGATGAGTTTTAGTGGGTTGTTCTATTCCAGATTCTCTTGCTGGTTCAGGAGACAAAACAGAAATGTCTCCTCCATTCTGATGAGACAAAATTGGACGGACAGGTTCTTCATTTTGAACACACTTGGGATTTTCTTCATTGGTTTCCTTATTGACAATATCTTCACAATCTGAATCATTTTCTATCACAGTACTGGGAATTGAATTAGAATCACAAAAAGATACATGTATGGATTCCTCTATGGTTCTATGTTCTTTGAGGTAAATTCTATAAGCCTTGCTAGTGGTGGAGTATCCAACAAACATTCCCTCATAAGATTTTGGATAAAATTTACCAAGATTTTCTTTGTTGTTAAGTACAAAGCATTTGCATCAAAAAACATCGAAATACTTAAGATTAGGAGGGGTTCCTTTCCATAGCTCATAATGAGTTTTCTTTAACCCTTTTCTAATGATGGTCCTATTCAAAATATAACAAGCTGTATTTACAGTTTCAGCCCATAAAAATTTTGGAATCTCATTTTCACATAACATAGCCCTAGTCATCTCTTGAAGGCTTCTATTCCTTTTTTCAACAACCCCATTTTGTTGAGGGGTTCTAGGACATGAAAAGTTATGAGCAATTCCAAAATCATCACAGAATTTTTCAAAGTCTTGGTTTTCAAATTCCTTTTCGTGATCACTTCTCAAATGGGCAACTTTCAAATCCTTTTCATTTTGAATTTTTTTGCAAAGGGTTGAGAAGGCATGGAAAGCATAATTTTTATGAGCAAGAAAAAGTACCCAACCGAATCTAGAGTAATCATCCACCACCACTAAACCATAGTGTTTACCTCTTAAACTTTGAGTTCTTGTTGGTCCAAAAAGATCAATGTGTAACATCTCTAATGGCCTCTTGGTTGAAATTCCATCTTTTATTTTAAAAGAGGATTTTACTTGTTTGCCTAATTGGCAAGCATCACAAGTAAGATCCTTATCAAAATTAATATTTAGAATTTCCCTCACCAAGTTTTTCTTAACTAGCTTAGAGATTTAGTACATGCTAGCATGACCCAATTTCTTATGCCATAGCCATTTTTCAGATTCAAGAGAGGTAAAACATGTCACTTTTTTATCTTTCAAGTCCTCAAGAGTCAATCCATACATATTATTGCACCTTTTAGCCTCAAACAAAATATCCCCAGATTTTTCACAAACAACAAAGCACACAAACTTTCTAAAAATAACTTCAAATCCTAGATAACACAATTGGCTAACACTTAGTAAATTATGTTTCAAACCATCAACAAGAAAAACATCATTTATAGAAGATGAGAAGCTTTTACCAACTTTTCCAATGGCAACTATTTTTCCTTTACCATCATCACCGA
The DNA here is from genome assembly GCF_014773155.1 of Arachis stenosperma. NCBI lineage: Eukaryota > Viridiplantae > Streptophyta > Magnoliopsida > Fabales > Fabaceae > Arachis > Arachis stenosperma. The sequence goes on along the minus strand of NC_080386.1, from coordinate 7,852,942 downwards.
AAGTGACAAACCCTCCATCATACTCATCAAGATTTATGAAGAAGGTTGCCTTTCCGGTCATATGCCTAGAGCATCCGCTGTCCATGAACCACATATTGTCCTTCCGCTTGGATGCTAGGCATACCTACAAAATGAGCTCTAGTGACCTTAGGTATCCAAATCTTCTTGGATCCTTTCACGTTAATGTAGAACCTATGCACAATTACTCAAGAAGGGGGGTGAATTGAGTATTGCAACAACAATGAATCTTTTTGCGAAAGTTAAAGACAATATACAAAAGTGTTATTGTACTAGTATTTTTCCAAGAGCTTAACTCAATTGCTAAGCATTTATAAGGAGCTTTTACTTTCCAATAGACACCAACTCAAATAAATTGATCAAGCTTTTCACCAATCGGACTTAAGCTATTCCTTAAGTACTTACGAAGCTACTTTTCGATCACAATTTATTTGCTCAAAGGTAAAAGACAATAATATTGAAGAGATGAGTTTGGAGAGATGCAAACGCTATTTAGAGTGGTTCGGCACAATCCTTGTCCTACGTCCACTTTCTTTCTCAATCGCTATTGAGAAGTTCCACTATTGCCAAGCTTCAAGGTGCTCGCGCAAAACCTTTTACAATCCGAGTCCTTAGTTTCTAACACCTCACGGTATATGATCACCACTCGTATACTAACCCATTCCACTTAGAGATACCTTCTCTAAGATTTGCCTTGAGTACTTAGTATACCTCTTTGGTATCCTCACCGACTATAGTGTTTATAACTCTTGACTCAACCTTGGAGATCACACTCCAATTTACAAAGTGTACAAGAAAACAATTCTCAAAGAATTGTTGAGACGAAATGAGTACTCTCTAGAAGAGTGTATGATTACAAGTTTAGCACTATTGAACCAATTGATATTGCTCTCTCAAATTGTGTATTATAACACCTTAAAAAAATGTGTAGAATGAAAGAATATGAACAAGATAGTTTGCAAATGCTCAAGTATATGAAATAAGGCTTCAATCCATCTATTTATAGACTCCCCAAACCTTAGAAACGTTGGGGAGTTAATGGGATGGAGCCTTTTTATCAAAACTAGCCGTTTTTATGTTTTTGAATCATTTGCATCGATGCATAACACTTTGCATCGATGCAAATGTGTCTTTGAAGCTGAAATTTGAATTTTCAGCTAGGTTGCATCGATGCAAACATCTTTGCATCGATGCAACAAGTCGTCGCATGCTTTGCATCGATGCAAGATGAGTGTGCATCGATGCAAACCTTAAAGAATGGCTTAAAATCACTTCAAAATACTTAGGATTGATCTCAAACTTGTTGGAGTCAATTCCTATGCTTTTGTACCTTTGAAAACAAGTTTTAAACCATTTGGCTAGCATCGAATTGCAAGATGTGCATCAAAACATTTTGTGAGTGTGTGTTGAGAGGTTTAGCAATTGGTTCTTAACAAGAAGTTACCTAAGTCCTAAGACACTATACTTGTCTTCAAATGTTGTGGACTTGAGTTTCTTGTTGTTGTGTTGCTTTCAACTCTTCATTCCTCAACGTTGAATGTTGGTTGATCTTTCAACATGCTTGTTCATTCAAGTTGTTTGTTGGTTTGTCATTCATCAAAACCTACGAATACAAACTTTGCATACAAGCAACATGATTTACAATTTCCCCCTTTTTGATAATGACAAACTAATTTTGAGGATATGCATTTATAAATGATTTTGAAAGCAACAATAATGCACTTTGTTTTATAGAAAGCTTTGGAGAAGACTTCACAAAAAAAAAAATTTGCAGGAGTTCCCCCTAAATATGTGCATTTGTTCCCTTAAAGGGCGTTTTATCAAAGAAAACGATTTAGATATCAAAGTTTTTGCTTAGCGGAAGTCTTTTTGAAATCATTGTTTCGCAAACTTATTTCTTCTTTTCAAATCCTCAAACTTCTTCTTTTTCAAAAGTTCAAAACTTCAAATATCCTCAAACTTTTCTTCCCCCTTTTGACATTATCAAAAAGAAAGGAGTTTGAAATGTGTCATAGAAGCATGCATAAAACAATGAATTTTTTTAAGTTCAATTTCTCTATTAATCTCAAGGATGAGATATTCCCCCTTTCAAAAAGAATTTGATTTCCTCTTTTTATATATAACAAGCATGCATAATTCCCCCTAAAGAAGTAAAATATATCAAGGCATGCACATTAACTTAAAATAGGGGTACCAAGCCTATTTTGAGTTATTCACCAAATAAGCATACAAGCATTAATCATTAAACAAAATTATGAAGGAAATATCAAAGTATCTAAACCATAATAGAAATCCTTAGCTTACTAGGAGTTAGTTTAACAATTCATATAATCAAATAAACATAAAGCAATAAAAAGTGACTTGATGAAGAGGAGACAATCAATCTTGGTCTTCATCATCGTCATTATCCTCTTCATACGGTAGGTGGATGCCGAAATGCTCATATAAGTCATCAATACGACGATCCAAGCGACCCGTGCAATGATCTACACGAGACACACGACGATTAAGTGCTTCAAGTTGCCTACCATGCTCTACTTCAATCCTTTGAATGTTTTGGTTGATGGATTGTAATTCTCTCATTACATCAACCAAGGAGGGTGGTTCTTGAGCTTGAGGTGCTTATGGAGGAGCTTGCTCTTGAGGACCTTGTTCATCAACATTTCTTCTTCCCATTTTGTTGAGAATATGAGTGTTGATACAAGATTGAGGTGGTACTTTCTTGGCAATCTCATTTGATACATCAATACCAACATAATCAAAGACTTTAGACCATAGGCAAAGGAATCCTAATCCACCATTCCTATCCTTCATCTTAAGCCTAATCATATGTTGTACTATAAAGTATGGCCAATTAATCTTAATCCCATTCATCATAGCCCACATGACAATCAAATCTTCATCATTTACATTCGCATGCCCGGATATTCTAGGTTGCAATACATAGGTGACTAGATATAACAAAGTTCTATGTTCCGCACTCATTGAATTGCAACTAATTTTGGAGTGAGCTCCTTGTACAATGTTGAACAAATGCATGGCATTGTCCTTTGAATAACCCCATTCATTAATTGGGGTTTTACCACCTTGAAACAAGTCACCTTGATTTGGCAACTCCCAAATGGTGGCTAACTCATCATCATCTAGCCTATAATCCTTTCTTCCTATCTTGAAGAATAATGTGAAATTTGATTCATCTTCCTCATCAATCTCAATCATGAGTGTACTATAGGCTATGGCAACTAAATCCGGATAATATTTACTCTTAATTTGAACAAAATCCATGAGGCCTTGATGAACTAGAATAGCCTTAAGAGTATCAAACTTATGAATGACAAGAAGGGTCGGATCCAAATACCTCGGAGGAATTTCCTTTCTTCCGACGAGCCTTGCCTCATAGAATTGAAGATCTTCATTAGAAGCAAAGTACCTTGCTAAAGGATGATCATTTGGAGGTGGAACCACACTTGAAGAGCCTTTTGACTTCTTGATGGTTCTCTTGATTCTAGGCATTGTGGATGATTTTGTTTTATAGATTTTGTAGAGGAGAATGTGGGGACTTCAAATATGTAATTTGTTTGTAGTGGGTATCTAAGTTTTGTGAGTTGTATGAAGCTATATGTGAGCTTGTTTTGGAGGTTATGGAGGTTTGAATGTGGGGATATGAGTTGTGAGGTTGAAGATGATGAAAAAGTAGGGTTTTGTTGCTCAAAAATGCCAAATTCACGTGTTTTTGTGCAATTTGGTCGTGTTTGCATCGATGCAATAGGCTTTGCATCGATGCACATAGCACGTTGTGTGCTTTGCATCGATGCAAAGCTTGGTTGCATCGATGCAACATGCATCATTTTGCCCAAAATCACCAAATTTTCATCCTTTGGTGGTTCTTTCTTCAATCCTTTGAGTTCCATCATGTATATACTCACTTAAACCATTATAAACTTTAATTTGTTGATCCTCCATTGTTTATAATCTTCAAATTTTTCAATCTATCTCAAGATTAATCACTCATTCATCAACTCATAAACCTACAAAACAATGGCTAATTGGATATCTCTAATGCTTAAGTTAGTAAGAGATACAAAAATAGCAATATAAATACAATGAATTCAAACAAATCATATTAGATTAGAATCCAAGATACCAAGTTCATTTCAGATGTTAAAAAAACTTTCTTTACATAAAAGTTTAGTGAAGATGTCCGCTAGTTGTTTACTAGTTTCGACAAATTCAATAACCACATCACCCTTTTCAACATGGTCTCTTATGAAGTGATGTCTAATCTCAATATGCTTGGTTCTTGAATGTTGAACCAGATTCTTGGTTAAATTTATTGCACTAGTATTATCACATTTGATAGGAATGTGATCAAGCATGAGTCCATAGTCCACAAGTTGTTGTTTCATCCATAAATTTGGGCGCAACAACTACCGGCGGCTACATACTCGGCTTCGGCGGTAGACAAGGCTACACTTACTTGTTTCTTACTATGCCATGAAACAAGAGAGTTTCCTAGCAAGTGACAAGTGCCGCTAGTGCTTTTCCTATCCAATTTGCAACCGGCAAAATCGGAATCGGAATAACCAATCAAATCACAAGTGGATCCTTTCGGATACCACAATCCAACATTTAATGTTCCTATGAGATACTTCATAATCCTTTTCACCGCACTTAAGTGAGATTCCTTAGGATTAGCTTGGTATCTCGCACACATGCATACACTAAACATGATATCTGGCCTACTTGCCGTTAGATAAAGTAATGATCCTATCATGCCTCTATACTTCTTTACATCTATGCTTTTACCTTGTTCATCTTTGTCAAGGTAGCAAGTAGTGCTCATTGGTATGTCCATTGCCTTAGCATTGTCCATTCCAAATCTTTTGAGCAGTTCCTTGCAATATTTGATTTGGCTAACGAAAGTTCCTTCTTTTCCTTGTTTGATTTGAAGACCAAGGAAGAAGTTGAGTTCGCCCATCATGGACATTTCAAATTCACTTTGCATGAGGTTTGAGAAAAACTTGCAAAGTGATTCGTTAGTTGAACCAAATATTATGTCATCGACGTAAACTTGTACCAAAAGGATATTTTTGTTTTCAATCAAGATAAATAAAGTTGTATCAACCTTCCCTCTTCTAAAACCCTTTTCTATTAAAAACTTGCTCAAACGTTCATACCAAGCTCTTGGAGCTTGTTTAAGACCATAAAGAGCTTTCTTGAGTTTAAAAACATGATTAGGATTTTCATAATCCTCAAAATCGGGAGGTTGTTCAACATATACTTCTTCTTGAATGAAACCATTAAGAAAGGCACTCTTAACATCCATTTGATAAAGTTTGAAGTTATAAGAGGATGCAAAAGCAAGTAACATCCTAATTGCTTCTAATCTAGCTACGGGAGCATAAGTTTCGTCATAATCAATGCCTTCCTCTTGATTATAACCTTTGGCTACTAATCTAGCTTTGTTTCTAACAATTGTACCATTTTCATCGAGTTTATTTCTAAAAACCCATTTTGTTCCTACAATTGTTTGATTACTTGGTTTAGGCACCAATTCCCAAACGTCATTTCGTTTGAATTGGTTAAGCTCCTCTTGCATTGCCATAGCCCAATGTTCATCATCAATTGCGGACTCAATGGTAGATGGTTCAATTTGAGAAACAAAAGCACTATATGCAAATAAATTTCTAAAAGTGGATCGAGTTGTTACCCCTTTCGAAACATCACCAATGACGTTGTCTAGAGGATGATCCTTTGAAGTACGCCAATCCTTTGGAAGTGCATTTATTTGTGCTTGTGATGGTTCAATTTCTTCAACTTGAACACTATCCTTTGTTGAGCTTGTAGAGGCTTCATTTAAATCTTTTCTTTGTCTTCACCATTCAAATTTAGTGAATCAAAGTTTTCTACATTTTCATCAAAATCTTTTCTAGCACAACAACGGTTAGTTTCATCAAAAGCGACATGAATACTTTCTTCCATAGTCATGATGCATTTATTATATACTCTAAAAGCTTTGCTAGTTAAAGAGTAGCCTAAGAAGATTCCTTCATCAGCCTTAGCATCAAATTTGCCTAAGTTATCTTTTCCATTATTTAGAATAAAGCATTTACAACCAAAGACGTGAAGGTGGGAAATATTTGGCTTTCTTCCTTTGTACAATTCGTACGGTGTTTTCTTAAGAATAGGTCGAATGATAATCCTATTCATAACATAACACGCGGTACTAACCGCATCCGCCCAAAAGTACTTAGGAATATTAGCCTCATTGAGCATAGTTCTCGCCATTTCTTCTAAATGACGATTTTTCCTTTCAACCACACCATTTTGTTGTGGTGTTCTAGGAGAGGAAAAATTATGCTCAATGCCATTTTCTTCACAAAAAGTTTCAAAAAGATTGTTTTCAAATTCTCCACCATGATCACTTCTAATAGATGATATATGCAAATTCTTTTCATTTTGAATAACTTTGGCTAATCTTTTGAATGCTCGAATGCATCACTCTTGTTTGCTAGGAACAAGGTCCATGTAAATCGAGTAATCATCAACAATAACTAAAGCATAGTAATTGCCACCAAAGCTCATAGTCCTAGAAGGACCAAATAAATCCATGTGCAAAAGTTGTAATGGCCTTGTTGTTGAAACAATGTTTTTGGATTTAAAAGAGGCCTTTACTTGTTTTCCCTTTTGACATGCGTCGCAAAGGACGTCTTTTTCAAAACGTAGCTTTGGTAAGCCAATTACTAACTCTTTAGAGACCAACTTGCTAAGATGGTCCATGTTAGCATGAGCTACTCTACGATGCCATAACCAAGTTTCATCATTTTTACTAACAAGGCATTTCACATCATTTGAGGAAACTTCATTTAGATTAATCATGTATACATTGTCAACACGGTGCCCAATTAGCACAATTTCATTAGTGTCTTGCCTTTTTATCAAACAACATTTTGAATCAAAGGTGACTAAGTTTCCTTTGTCACAAAGTTGGCTAACACTAATGAGATTATGTTTGAGACCTTTGACAAGTATAACATTATCTATGGAGGTAGAAGAATTTTACCAACTTTTCCAACGCCGATTACTTTGCCGGTGTTGTTGTCTCCATAGATCACGTTTCCTCCGTTTGTAGGCTCTATTGCGGTGAACTTTGATTCATCGCCGGTCATGTGTTTGGAGCATCCACTATCAACATACCAATTTGTATCCTTAGCTCCAACACGTACCTACAAAACAATTAAAATTGGGATTTAGGTACCCAAGTGAATTTGGGTCCTTGATGGTTAGTATGAGCATAATGCCCATAAGGTGCCCATCTCGTATCTTGATTACGAAAGTTTATATGTTTAATTCTAGTAAAGCATACGGGTGCTATATGACCTACTTTATTACAATAATGACATATGACATTTGGATTATGCATCCTATGCATGTTTCTAAATGGTTGCCTAGGTTGTTTCCTAAATGCAACATCTTTTGATCTATATGCATTGTGATTATAATTTCTAAATGAAGCATGTTGAGGAGGATGTTTAAATGCTTCATTCCTTTTAGGCATGCTTGCCTTTTGGGCTTGCGGTTGCCTAATAGGAGTTTTAGTATTTTTAAATTTTCCTTTTTCAAAACCTAAACCTTCCTTATTATGAACATGCTTTTGGTTTTTCAACATTTTATCTAAGTTCTTTGAAGATTCATTGAACTTAGCTAAAGTGTTCTTAAGATTTGTAATTTCATTTTCATGCATTTTACAAGATTTGTATGGATCACTACTTGTGCTACACTTATCTTTTCCAAGATTGATATTCTCGTTTTTCAACATCTCATTTTGTTTTAAAAGATCCATATTCTTTTTCTTTAGGAGAGAATAATCTTGGGTAAGTTTTGTGTACACCTCAAGTAAGGCATCATATTCATCTTGTAAATTAAAAGAAGTGGAGTTGTCATCACTAACCTTTTCTTCGCTTGCCATTAAGCAAGATTTGTAACCTCGTCGTCATCGGAGTCGGATTCATCCTCGTTCTCCCATGATATGTATGCTTTCTCCTTCTTCTTAAATTTCTTGTTTTTGTCCTCCTTTTGAAGTTTTGGACAATTGGGTTTGATGTGTCCAAGTTCTCCACACTCATAGCATTTTGGTACCTTTGTTTTGCTCTTGAAGTTTTTCTTCATTGCAAACTTATTGAATCTTTTTAATAAGAGTGCAAATTCTTCATCTCCTTCTTCTTCATTATCATCACTCTCTTCTTGTAGTGATGTTGTTTTAAGGGCGAGACTTTTCTTCTTGCTTTCTTCACCTTTTTGTCTATTTAGCATAGTCATTTCATAGGTGAGAAGATTACCTCGTAGTTGATCAAATGTAAGTTGATCATAGAGCCTTCCTTCCACAATGGCGTTCACTTTGGAGTTCCATTTTGGTGTAAGGCTTGTAAGCACCTTGGTCACAATTTGTTTATCATTGTATTTTGTGCCAAGCATGCTTAGATTGTTGAAGATCTTGGAGAGTCTTTCAAGAGCTTCTTCAATGCTCTCTTCATCTTTCATTTTAAAATTTTCCCATTCATGAACCAACATAAATACCTTTGATTCTTTAACGTGGTCGGTTCTTTCGTAAGTGATTTGGAGTTTATCCCAAATCTCTTTAGCGGTTTCACATGTAGAGATCTTCATATAATCATGCTCGTTAAGTGCACAATGAATGAAGTTGATGGCTTTATCATTCATTGCCACTTTCTTCCAATCATCGTCACTATATTCATCTTCTCCTTTCGGTACTTGCTTTGAGACGGAGACTTCTCCTTCTTTAGTGCTTGTTGTCTTTGTTGGAATGTGATTTCCATTCTCAATCACTTTCCAAATTCTCACATCTTGAGAACGGATCCAAATTCTCATCTTATTTTTCCAATAAGAGTAATTTGTTCCGCTAAAAAGAGGAGGTCTAGCGGTTGAGTTACCTTCACTAGTGTTGTTGTTGTTAAAGCTTGTGCTTGCCATGATCTTTTCCCTTAAACGGTTAAGTCTTTCAAAGGGTTAAGCTCTGATACCACTTGTAGAACCTATGCACAATTACTCAAGGGGGGGTGAATTGAGTATTACAACAACAATGAATCTTTTTGCGAAAGTTAAAGACAATATACAAAAGTGTTATTGTACTAGTATTTTTCCAAGAGCTTAACTCAATTGCTAAGCATTTATAAGGAGCTTTTACTTTCCAATAGACACCAACTCAAATAAATTGATCAAGCTTTTCACCAATCGGACTTAAGCTATTCCTTAAGTACTTACGAAGCTACTTTTCGATCACAATTTATTTGCTCAAAGGTAAAAGACAATAATATTAAAGAGATGAGTTTGGAGAGATGAAAACGCTATTTAGAGTGGTTCGGCACAATCCTTGTCCTACGTCCACTTTCTTTCTCAATCGCTATTGAGAAGTTCCACTATTGCCAAGCTTCAAGGTGCTCGCGCAAAACCTTTTACAATCCGAGTCCTTAGTTTCTAACACCTCACGGTATATGATCACCACTCATATACTAACCCATTCCACTTAGAGATACCTTCTCTAAGATTTGCCTTGAGTACTTAGTATACCTCTTTGGTATCCTCACCGACTATAGTGTTTATAACTCTTGACTCAACCTTGGAGATCACACTCCAATTTACAAAGTGTACAAGAAAACAATTCTCAAAGAATTGTTGAGACGAAATGAGTACTCTCTAGAAGAGTGTATGATTACAAGTTTAGCACTATTGAACCAATTGATATTGCTCTCTCAAATTGTGTATTATAACACCTTAAAAAATGTGTAGAATGAAAGAATATGAACAAGATAGTTTGCAAATGCTCAAGTATATGAAATAAGGCTTCAATCCATCTATTTATAGACTCCCCAAACCTTAGAAACGTTGGGGAGTTAATGGGATGGAGCCTTTTTGTCAAAACTAGCCGTTTTTTATGTTTTTGAATCATTTGCATCGATGCATAACACTTTGCATCGATGCAAATGTGTCTTTGAAGCTGAAATTTGAATTTTCAGCTAGGTTGCATCGATGCAAACATCTTTGCATCGATGCAACAAGTCGTCGCATGCTTTGCATCGATGCAAGATGAGTGTGCATCGATGCAAGATGAGTGTGCATCGATGCAAACCTTAAAGAATGGCTTAAAATCACTTCAAAATACTTAGGATTGATCTCAAACTTGTTGGAGTCAATTCCTATGCTTTTGTACCTTTGAAAACAAGTTTTAAACCATTTGGCTAGCATCGAATTGCAAGATGTGCATCAAAACATTTTGTGAGTGTGTGTTGAGAGATTTAGCAATTGGTTCTTAACAAGAAGTTACCTAAGTCCTAAGACACTATACTTGTCTTCAAATGTTGTGGACTTGAGTTTCTTGTTGTTGTTGTGTTGCTTTCAACTCTTCATTCCTCAATGTTGAATGTTGGTTGATCTTTCAACATGTTGTTCATTCAAGTTGTTTGTTGGTTTGTCATTCATCAAAACCTACGAATACAAACTTCGCATACAAGCAACATGATTTACAGTTAAACCATCTCTTATATCCCAAACCATTGTAGTCAAAAACAACTTTATAAACTTTGTCTCTAATAATTCTTTCACCAAAGAAACATTGAATTGGAAAGTGGCTATTTCGGTTGCATAGTCTACAAAATCTTAAAGTTGTTGTTTTGCTAAAGCATGTTGAGTTTTGAAACCTTATATCATTTGAAGATGAGGCCATGTTTTCAAATAAGGTTTTTCAACAGATTTGAAATTCTTGTGAAACCCCAAATCAGCTTTATCATAGAGAGGTTTTTGACTAGCCAAGATTTGATTTAAATTTTCAAAACTTTGAGTGAACTTGGCTAAGTCATTTTTAAGATTTTTTATCTTTTTAGCAACTTTTCATTTTCTTTAAAATAGTTTACATATGCAACAACAGAATGATCACTTTCACAGCTTCTAAGTTGAGCTTTTAACTGCTTGTTTTCTTCAACAAGTTCAACAGCAGTTTCAGCCTCCCTTAGTTTATCTTTAAGAAAACCATTTTTAGCTTTAAGAATGGTGATTTATTGTTTAAGACTTGGTTATCAAGTAAGAAACATATCATTTTTTCAGAAAGGTGGTCTATCATAAGATGAAGATCTTCAATGTCAGGGTTATGAAAGACTACCTGTTCAATGTGATCTGCCATGAGACATGGTTGGGACTTGGTCTCTGATTCTTCATCATCGTCTGAGTCATTTTCCAAGTCCTCCCAAGGAGCCATCAGTCCATTTTTCTTTCCTTTCTTTGGCTTCTCCTCCTTCTTCAACTTAGGACAATCAGATTTGAAATGCCCAGTCTCTTTGCAGTTGTAGCATGTCACCTTGCTGAAATCTTTCTTTTGTTTTCTTGAACTGCTTCCCTTGCCTCTTTCCTTGAACTTCACCATTTTCTTGAATTTTTGGCAAACAACACAAATTTATTTTCAGAGGAATTATTACTGGATTCATCATCCAGGGGGTTAGTAACAGATGTAAAAGCAATTACTTTCTTTTTTGAATCCTTTTTCAAATAAGTGTTTTCGAAAGCAAGTAAGTTTTCTCTCAAATCATCATATGTCATGGAATCTAGACCACTACTCTCAGATATGATTAATGCCTTAGTTTTCTACTCTTTTGTGAGACATCTCAAAACTCTCCTCACAAGCACAGAATCAGGATATGTAATTCCCAGAGCATCCAAGCCAACAATGATAATGTTAAATCTTTCAAACATTTTATCTATTGATTCTCCTTCCTTCATTGAGAACATTTCATATTCTCTGTTCAGCATGTCTATCCTAGTCTTCTTCACTATGGTGATTCCTTCATGAGTGATTTGAAGTTTATCCCAGATTTCCTTTGTCGTTGTGCATCGTGATACCCGTCGGTATTTCTCAAAGTTGATAGCACAGTTGAGCAAGTTGACAGCTTTAGCATTGAGCTCCACCTTCTTTCTGTCTTCTTCGGTCCAGCTTGCTTCGGGTTTAAGAGAGATTATTCCTTCAGCACTTGTGGTGGTTGAAAATTGAGGACCCTCCAGGATAATCTTCCATAGTTTGTAGTCCAATACTTGCACAAAAATCTTAATTCTCTCCTTTCATAGGTGTAGTTTTTCCCATTGAAAAGAGGAGGTCTGTTGCTTGATTGTCCTTCTATCAGGTTGTAGGACACCAGATTTAAGCCACTATTTTCTGCCATCTGGATCTTTTCTCTAAGCTACAAAGCTTGATCTCTTTGAGACCAAGCTCTGATACTAATTGATGTTTTATCAGTGGCTAAGAGAAGGGGGTTGAATCTTAACCCCTTTTTCGCTTAGTAACTCTTGTTGTCCTTCAGAATACTTGAGGAGATATTTCTTGTTTTGGTCTCGTGCCTAGCCAAGAGACTTTTTCGTTTTGTCTCGTGACCAGCCATGAGATATTTTTCAATTTTGTCTCCTATGCATCAGAATAAAAAATGGAGTAGAAGAGAGAGAAAATTACACCAAGATATATCCTGGTTCAGCTGCTAAGTGCAATGCAGCCTACATCCAATCTCCATCACAACAACGATGGAATTTTACTATAATCATTTTTTATTACAGACACAAATTCTCCCTAGGAACTACCCTTCCTATCTGGGACAAGTCCAGAATCTATTCCCAAAACTGAACTTGACTTGGTAACCCACCAAGCTTTCAACTGCAAAGTGCTAACCCAACTTGCAAGGAAATTCCCACAAAATCATGAAACACAACACAGATGTACAAAGGACCTCTAAGGACATATATGGCTTTTTCTTTTAATTTTGTGCACTCTGCCTTTTTCCGCTCTATGGATTTTTCTTACAAACATCACTGTTTGCCTTTTTCCATGAGACTCAAGACAGACAAAATTAAACAGAAAAATACAAAATAGAAAATATTGAAGAAGAAGAACTTCTATTAGCTTAGGTAGCTATGTGAATAATGTGCTTTTCACTCTTTTCCTTGCTTCAAGCCCTGGCTGTTCTCCCTTATTTATAGAAGGGGAAGCCTCCACAGTTGAAATTGTTAAACCAAGCGAAACTTCTTCTTCTTCATGCAAAACCGGTTTGGCCAGAGAGAGAGGAGAGATAATCGAATGTAAAACCTAACATGCAATTACCTCTGTGTCTTCCCTTCACACCAAACTTCATCAATCCGAGCCATCCATCTTGACTTGCACTCCAAGAAGGATTCCTAGCCCTTGATGCGTTCTTGATGCATGACAGCTCCTCCTGCTCTACTTTTGCTTCCTCCTTCACGTAGCCTCCTTAGCTACCTTCTGTGATGGGTGAGCACAAAGCAGAGATGAGCCATGCCTCTGAGATCTTCTTCCTCTGACCGAGATCATCTTTTTCCATTTTTGGTATGGAGAGCATGAGCTTATTTCACCAAATCTTATCCCTTTTGGTGAAGATCTCAGCCACATTATACTTTTTGTTTTCTTTTTCTTGCCATCATTACAATGGTCTTTAGCTTGCTTCTAGCTTCTTCTTCATTACTCTGATAGTTTGCAAAAGCTTCCATGCTTTCTCTATGAAGTGACCGAATGCAAGAAGAGAGATGAGAGAGAAGAGAGAAAACTTTTAATGGATTTGAATGAAGAAATCAAAATGAATTAATTTACTTCCCTTTTTCTGCTTTAGGTAGCGTGTAGCATTGATGATAACAATAAAATCAATTGCTAATTTCTCTCTCATAGTTCCCATGTGATTAATGATAATTAAATTAAATTTGGAATTCATCACATGAGAGAGAGAGAGAGAGAGAGAGAGATCCGTTGGAAGCAAGAAGCATTTGCTTTCTCTCTTTTCTTTATTTCGGACCAAGAAAGCTAGTGTCTAGAAAAAGATTAATTTGGGCTAATATTAATAATTGAATCTGGCCTAACTAATCATAGAAACAATTTAGCCACTTAATATAACAATTTTTGCTCAAAGATGAATGTACTGGGCTTTGTTTACCAAGATATTGGCCCAATTAACAAAACAATTCAGCCAACATTCATATAATAATTTCATAACCAAGGCTGATTCTCCTTTTCATATTGGGCTAGCAATTTTTTCGACCCAATAGCAAAATCTGCACAGCAAAATTATTTAATTAACACATATAAACCAAAATCAAATTAATAATTTTGCAAACTAATTTAATTTAGCATTTTCCAAACTCATCAATCACGATTTTCTGGTCTTCTATATAAATAGCCACACAAAATTATAAAATAATCATTTTTATCGCTTTTTCTATTTTAACTCTTTTTTTATGTATAAATGTACTCAAAATGAGAAGGTATGGATGAGTGTTTCATTAATCATTTGTTTGACAAATATTATAGTCTGAAAATATCTCAATTTAGACATTTTACCGCTGTCGATGAAAGTTGGACCTGTAGTAATTTAGGGTGACCATGATATTTTTTGTAATATTACATAGAAAAATATTTTTTAAAATAAACACACCCATTGTAATTAATTTTCTTTGTCAATCTATTATCTTTTACCTAACAAATAATATCCATGTTGAATATATTATTTTCATCAGATACCATACAAAATTGATTGATAATTCTATGTATAAAAATACTCATGTAGTAACTAAATACTATATTGTTATCTTGATAAAGTTAATTCTCCTATGATTATGCGAATGTATAGCACTATCAGGTAAAAATTGATTGGATTACATTTATTTCCAACGAGGTAGGTGATCTTTTAGGCCTAATTACGGTCAAAGTTGAGTAAAGTTTGAAAAATGCTAACAATACAAATATTTTTTATTTTTATTACCCAATAATAAATATATAAATTAAAACTAATATTGTTTCGTACAAAATCATAAAATATAGAGCGAATAAATGAGCATTTGTATCCATAAAAGATGAAAACACTGACATATGTATCCATACTAGATCGAAACTAAACTTGTACCCACATAAGATGCCATTCGTGTGACAAAAATACCCTACGTGGCATTCCAACCCTCTAAAGATAGCGTACTTTTGTCACACAGAGGGCATCTTGTATAGGTACAAGTTTAGTTTTGATTTAGTATGAGTACACATATCAGCGTTTTCATCTTTTATGGATACAAATGGTCATTTATTCAATATAGAGCATACTCAAAACATATCAAATTTGTATTAACTGTCATTGTTTATCAGTTACGTTATGATAATTTTGGTTATTAAAAAAGATTAAAATTAACTTAAATATACACAATATTATTTCATACTTTTTATTTTTATTTATTATTATAAAAAGTCATACATATTATAAGAGAACCTCATCTTTTTACCAACGGTTCTTTCCTTCAATGATTTTTATAAAGAAAAAAGGTATAATAATATTGTGTTTGGCAAGAATATATGGGATTTTTAAAGGTTGAAGCATAGGTTTAGTCCTTAACATATTCGTAGACAAAGTGTAGAGTAGATAAAAAGATAGCTAGCTAATAAAAGAATAAATGGTTAAAGCTTTCTCAATACTAACAGTCGTAGTGTATGATAGGTGTTCTATAACTTTTTTGGATTTAATTGTTTCTTTATTATTATATGTTGTTCTGTTTAATTGATGATAAAATGACTTATGATAATCATCTTATCGTGGTAGTGTAAAAGTTGTAGGTATTATATTTACTTTGTATGCTGTTAAATCTCATGTCCTTGATAGATATTTGTGATTGAGTAATTATTAAAAGAAATTGGTTTAATATCTATTTTATATTCTATTTAAATTATAATAGTGAGTAAATATTTTTTATAATAAATAATGCAATTTAAATAATTGTGAAATTAGGATATACCACATATGATGATAAATATCTTGGCATTAGATCTGCTATAATACAAATTTTTAGGAATATTATATTGTATTATATAATTTAGTTATATTTTTCTTATCTTCAATCTATATTATTTAGATTGACATATTTCTAAAAAAGTTATTCAATTTTTTTAAATTATTAAATCAAATCAGCTACAAACTAATTAATTAGGTTGATTAAATATCTAGATATCTTATAATTTGAGCAATTTACTCAATTAAAATTGGTGTGAAGATTTTTTACTCAAATGCAACATTTCCAATTCGTTTACGTGAGTGTCCTTTTTGGTTATGATGTAAACCGTGGTAGGTAATCACGATTTTCAATTTGTACATAAACCATGGGCGGTTAGCACGGTTTATACTTAGAAAATGTTGTACATAAACGGCGGCTGCTTACCACGGATTATGAAGGAAAAATGCTACTAGAAACCGTGGTTGGTCATCACGGTTTATGAAGAAAAGCTGTGAGCATAAAACCTTGTTGGCTACCACGGTTTATGCTTAGAATAGTATAAATACCTAATCTGCCTTAAGTGTTCTAAGTCTAAATTTGTCATGTGAGTACATGTGAGTATACAGCAAATTCATTGGTTAAATATCAAATTCTTAAATAAAATTTAGATCCATGCTTGATTTGTCGTACTCGAATGTACTAAAACATATTCAAAAAATAAATAGAAATACTAAATTCTAAATTCTTAAAAAATAGGTTTAAAAAATAATTTGACAGTCAAAATAATTGTAAAATGTTATTTAATTAAACATTGGTTCTTCTTTACTAATTAAATATTGTAAATTTAACTATTTAGTTTTATTAATGAAACTTTGTTTTTTTAAAATATATTGTTAGGATTTTTCTAACAGCTATATTTATTATTACTCTTAATTGAAGTCAATTTAATTTATTAGTAGTGCTATAATTTAAAGCTATTTTGACTAGCATACAAAAATTAAATTGACTTCAATTAAAAGTAAAATAAATATAGCTGTTAGAAAAATCCTAACAATATATTTTAAAAAAATAAAGTTTTATTAATAAAACTAAATAGTTAAATTTATAATATTTAATTAGTAGGGAAGAACCAATGTTTAATTAAATAATATTTTACAATTATTTTGACTGTCAAATTATTTTTTAAACTTATTTTTTTAAAAATTTAGAATTTAGAATTTCTATTTATTTCTTACATATGTGTTTGTACATTTAAGTATGAAGGATCAAGTATGGATCTGAATTTTATTTAAGAATTTGATATTTAACCAATGAATTTGCTGTATACTCACATGTACTCACAAGGCAAATTTACACTTAGAACACTTAAGGCAGTATTTATACTACTCTAAGCATAAATCGTGGTAGCCAACAAGGTTTTATGCTCACAGCTTTTCTTCATAAACCGTGGTGACCAACCACGGTTTCTAGTAGCATTTTTCCTTCATAATTCGTGGTAAATAACCGCAGTTTATGTACAACATTTGCTAAGTGTAAATCGTGCCAACCTCCCACGGTTTATGCACAAATTGAAAACTGTAGTAATCTACCACGGTTTATATAATAACCAAAAATGACACTCACGTAAATGAATTGGAAATGTTGCATTTGAGTAAAGAATCTTCACACCCATTTTAATTGAGAACCCTATAGTGAGAACCCTTTCGAGGATGACGTTCTTACTCCCCTACAGATCTTCTCTTTTCAGGTTATAGACGACGAAGTTCAGAAGATATTATTTTTTCTCTGTCAGACGATATTTTGTATTGTTTTAGTATTTATGTTTCCCTCGCCTTTGACTTTTGCGAGTCTTGTAAGAGGGATAGGATTGTGATGAGATATTTGAAAATTAATATATATGTATATATATATTTCCTATGAGTATTGCAACTTATATTGTAAGTATGAATGTATATTTTCGAAAGATTCGGTCTAAGTTTTAAACAAGCTCATATTTTAGTATTAAATAGTATAAGAGTCGTCGTAATATCCAAGTTATCAGAGTGGCGCAGTTGGAAGCGCGACTTTTGATAGTTAGGGTGTTACATTATGGTATCAAAGCGGTCCTTCCTGTAGAGCCTGAGGAATGGACCTACTATGCTTCAATTGCATACTTTGAGCGTTGTCATGTAGTAGGTCTTGTTCGGATAACAAGAATTAGAACTTTATGCACATGACGGTCTATTGATTAATGCCATTAGACTTGCATTGCATAGTTCCTGATATTAAGTTTGGCCGGTTTAATACTAGTGAATTATGTATATGAAAGCACTAATGGATTATCATAGATGATATACGAGTTTTGGGTAAAGCGAATCGCGGGTTTTGGGAATGCTAAAAACTATTTCTCGAGGCTATTCAGTTATGTGTCTTGAATTCTGTTCGTGTCGACTTATTCTTTCATATCGTAACTTGAAGTTCTTGTTTGCTAATCCTTTTGAAGAGTAGTTTGATTTTTCAACTCTATTCCTCTATTCATATGCATTCTTGTTTGATCTTAATTGCATATGCTTGTTTGAAATCCTTGTTGTATCTATCTTCCTCTATTCGAGTTCTTCTTCTTGATTCACGTATTCTTTGATATAGCTTTGAACTTTACTTAATGTGATGTGCCTTTTTACCCCTGGTTCTGAGTCCATTCTTAGAGAAATTGTTGATTCAGTTTTTTTCTCTTATTTGACAGTGATTACAGCCAATTTTGAGATTTTTATAAAATTGCTATTGATTCGATATACACTTATCTATATAGAAAACTTTGAAAATTCCTTATACAGTTTAACAATTATTTATTTTTAATACCTCGCATGTAGTTTTACTGGGTTATGGAACTGCACTTACTTTAAATACAATTTGACTTTCTAATAATTTTACTACAGTTCCAATGCATATCCTTATTTGATTATGTATTTAGGTATTTTTCAAAATTCTAGAGAAAAAGGATTTTTTTGCTTTTATTCTGGTTGATCTTCGTTTGACAATTTTCGCCTAATTCATTTTTAATTGAATTTAGTTTAGCATGATACATTTGCTTATGCAACTCGTTCTTTTGAAAATATTGGGCTCATATCTTTCCTTTCTAGCATGGAATAATTCCTTAAGTCTTTGTTTCTATGGATGTCATACTTGACTTTGTTTTTAACTAATCTTTTACATCTTGTGAACATTACCATTGATCTTGGTGTCCCCTCTCTTATGAATATTCTTCTTATGTGAGTCAGCTTGATTCATTTTAAATTAGTGCCTCGTTTATCCTCTTATTGTCTCTATTAGAGTTCTTAGTCAAAGATTTATCCTTGAGAAATTACTAATGATTGAGTTGTCTTTTCCTATAAATTTTGTATTCTTTTTTATCAATTGAAAGCTTGTTTGATGTCTCATGCCTAGTGGATCTTGTTTGAACTACCTTGATTTAAGATCCTTTCTTGTATGGCTTGACTCCTTTTCAAGTACATTCTAATCTTTTTGAATATCCTTCCGAGATGGTAAGTATACTCTCGGAGTTTTGTTTTGAACTTATTAAAGACGTTTTGATTCCTCTTTAAGGATATTGTAAGTCAAATTTTCTTCTACTTGATTGTAATTGAAACCATTGTTCAATTCATGACAAAGTTGTCTTAAAGTTGGCATGCACTATCTTAGATGAAGTTTTGAAAAGCTTCCTTGTTTAATGGAAACTTGTCCATTTATAACGCACTACCTATTTCCTGTACCAACTTGTAAGCAAATTCTTACCTCGGAATTTCTTTCCTAAATAGAGTTTAACTTCAACTTTCGTCCTTGCTGTAATTTTTATACACGCTTGTTTGAATATGGACTTTGAGAATTTTTGAACAAGCATTTGATTCTTCTTCCGAGTTTTATGATTACTTTTGGTCAAGTTGTGCACCTAATTATCTTTCTAAAATATTTGAGGAAATATTTTAGCTCTTAACCAAACCTGTGTGCATTTTATTTTTAAAACTCTACATAATCTATTTCAACATGAAATTGTATTAAAACAAAGCCATGTTTATACTTTTGTTACTCTCTTGAAGAATGTTTGTTGCTTAACTTTTCTTTTAGACTATGAAGTGATTTTTCTGCAAGTTTTCGACTCTTTATGAACAATGTATTCGGAAGTATTTTAATCGTGCTCTTGAGTTTTGTGAGCTTTGCCTTGAGTTTGAGATATTCTTTTTCGTAAACCTCATACTTCTTCGAGTCAGCTTGAATTTGTTTCAAACTAATGCGCTGATTTTCTTCTTATTGATCCTATTGAATTTCTTGATCCAAGGGTTATATTTGAAGTTGTCAATTGATTTATTTCTAGCAAACTTCATTGCTTGAGCATCTTTGTTTACTTGGGATTGCATACATTCTCTCAAATCTATGAGTATTATCTTTGACATTTGTCTCTCCTTTCTAAATCTTGTATCCTTTTGAGTAGACTCGAGAATTGTTTTGATGTCACATGCGATCTGTAGACGTAGTAATGCGATACGTTAGTTCTTTAAGACGTGATATGTGTATATGGAAGGTGAAGCGGTAGGTGTATAACGTTATAAGTTGTGGGTGTTTTGTTCCTTGCAAGCGAGCTTGCGGGTGTTAGGTTTATGATCGACTATGAGGTTGTAAAGTGTTTGATGGAGTTAGGAGGCTAAAGTTCTGAAGTGGGTAAAACATCTATGAGCGAACATTATGTCCACTGTATAAATACCAGTATGCTTTGTAGCCTTTTACCTCATTAATTACCGCTTCATTTTGTGGATGCCTATCTTGATTTGCACCTTATTTTGCTACCTCAAATTTTTGTAAAGTTTTAAGATCATATAACCTTATGCATCGAGCCTATCTAGTATTTTCTGCTTTACACCATACCTTATCCCTATATTTAAATCTTATGGTTATTCGGTATTTGAGCATTTATACATATATGCTAAGACTTCTTACTTTTCTAAAAGTATTTGAGAGAACTAAGACTACGTATTATCTTATGTATTACTTTAATTTTCGAGGACGAAAATTTTTATAAGGTGGGTAGAATGTAAGACCCAGAACTTTTGAAAAAGGACTATCATGAGCTAATTTCAAATTCAATATCTTTGTAACTTTAATTTCAGAAATTTCTTATTAAAGATAATTAAAGTAAGTTTCGATTAACTAAATTTGAAATAAATTAAGATTATTATCCAATTTTACAATTATTGGATTATTTTCTATATTTAAATTATAAAGTTGGTAGTTATGAAATAATAAAAATTTTATATGATCTGGACTAAATGATTAATATTTTAAAATATTAATACTGCTATTCTGGAAAATAAATAAATTAAGTATATTATTTCTAATCTTTGGATTTTAACATTTTATTGGAAATAATTTGTGAAATTGATAAATAAATAGTATTTTTATACATTATTATTGTTGGATTAAATTTATTTCTAATTACTATATTATCCCTACTTTTATTTGAAATTACAAAACTACCCTTAGCTTAACCCTAAACCTAATTTTCAAAGTGATGAAACCTTAATTCCCAACCCAACAGTCGCAACCTTCCTCTCCCTTCAGCAAACAATCAGCAAAAAATAAAAGAAAGAAAGAAAGAAAGGGGGAAGCAGGGGAAGGGGCCGCGGAAGAAGAGAGGGAAGAGCTGCGCTGTGACCGCCACCCAGCTGTCGCCGCCATCCTCCACGTCGTGCCGCCACTGTTCGCACAGAAGAGAGAGAAAGACGTTGAGACAGAGAATGGCGCCGAAGAGAAAGATAGGTTGAACGTGGGGCCTTCGTTGACGCCCTCGTCGCTGACCAACTCGCCGCCACTGGTGTTGTGTTGCGCTGTCGTCATCCTCAACATGGAGCCCAAGTCATCATCATCCATGGTGGGCCGAAGAGAGAAGCTTGAACAGGAGAGAAAGAGAGTTCAACCGAAGGGGTTCCTGTTCTACGGCTGTGCCTCTGCCGTCACAGATCCTCTACTACCCTTTCACTACCGTTGATGTCCCCCGCCACCGTTGCTCGCTTTCGAAGCTGCTGCATCACCACTGCTGGAGGTCTGTCCTAATCTGGTCTGAGGGAGGGGAAATGCGAGCGAAAGAGGAGACGGAGAGTCATCGCCGCTGCTGCTGAACCACGAGAGCTGCTGCCGAGACTCAGTCGTCAGAGAACGCCACTGTTGTCGTCAATGGCCGCTGTCGGTAAGGGTTTTAAGTTTGGCTTCTGATATTTTGGGCTCTAGAAAGGTTTTTAACGCCGCGTGGTTGTTACAGTCGCCGTCACCAGGGTTTTTGCTCGCGACTGTCATTTGGGGTTATTGTTGGAGCTATGGACGGGTTGATTCGGAATCGCAGCTGCTTCATCTTGTTATTTTTGGTATGTAATTATGTTTCGAAAAACCTCGCGTTAGTATTCTGTTGTGTTTGAATATGAGTTTTGGTAACGTGGGATCGGGTCTTGATTATTATATGTTACGATTAGAGTCGTTGTGATTGCTGAAAAAGTGGTTTAGAGCAGAGGTTGCGGCTGTCGCAGTTGCGGGTCGAGAGAAAATGAGTTGTGATGCGCTTTAGAGCTTTTGAGTTTCGACAATCGAGGTAGGGGCTTTTCTAAAAAGTTATTTTATATCTGGAATTGTTATAAATAGATACTGGTGTGAGAATTATATACTTAGTGATTGTACCAGTCTTATGTATTGTTTGGCTACTTTGGATGGATATGATTATATGTTTTGATTAGATTATTGGTTGGTTGTGATAAATGGATTGTTGCTGAATTGTCTCTTTAAAGATTTGGAAATGACTTTAATCAGTTGATAAAGATTTGATCTTGAGGCGACTTTTGATTATTGTTTGGTTTGGATAAATGGATTGTTGCTGAACTGATCCCTTAAAGTTTTGAAAATGAGTTTAATCAGCTGACAATGATTTGATCTTGAGATGATTTCCTTGAGATATGAAAATGAGGTGAATGTTGGATTCAGTTTGCTTTCGAACTGATTTTAGGTTTGAACCATTGAAAATGATTGTGGATTGGTTTGGATGGGACCCAGAAAGGGTGGCAGAGTCCACGCTTTAGGGGAGGTGCTGTCAAAATTCTGGTAGAATATGAAACTTTATTGAAATGTTATTTGGAAAATTATGAGCTAATGGCTTCTACTATTTTATTTGAATTATTAAGAAAGGGATGACTTATGCTTTTGAAATGAGTTATTGAAAAGAAAATTGTGATTTACTCTTATTTCTTAAGAAAAATATTGTATCTCTTTTGGGAGTAAGTTATTTAGATGAAACTTATGTTTTAAGGCTTTTTTAAATGTTAAAAGGGTTATGTCTTTGAAGTTGACTTGAAGGTTTCAATTGGAGGAGTTTCAGTGACTTTGAAAGAACCTGAACGTCTATTAAGAAGTTTCATTTTAAAATGTTTTGGAAAAAAGTTTTAAGTACTCTTTGAATTCTGAATTTTTTGCTAGACTAAAACAATTTTTGAGTAGTTGAAACGCTTTAGAATTTATCATGTGGTTGAAGTTGGTTTTGTTTAAGTAAAGGAAATGGCTTTGAAAGGAGTAATTGATTACATGACTCGGTTTGGCTTAGATCCTATTTTATTACTCAAATCAGGAAGCCAAGGTTTTAAACATTTTAAGTGAATTTGAGGAAATGAGTTATTTTATTCTCCCCTAAAGACTTGAGACTCTGCCGAGGGACTTTTGTTATAAATCCCGTTGTTGGATGTATGATTTTGAATATTTCAAAATAAATCTTTAATTTGCCGTGATTTTGGAAGTTTTGGAAAGAGGATGCCGATGGTGGCTTTATTTCTAAAAAGGAAACTTACTTGAGTAAAAGTAGCTTATGAGCCTGAGATGATTTGAGGAATGGGAACTTTAAAGCCAAGGCTAAAAAGAGTTGAAATTTGATTTCAAAGTGAAGTGAATTGAGAAAAATTGATTTATGGTTTGAATGATGATTTTATGAATTTGATGATGTTGGATGGTGGAAGTGTTATTTTGTTATGAGCCAGAATGGCTGTGTATGATAATAAATTATGGCTGATTGCGGAATATATTCTGAGCCGAATGACTGACTATGAATTATGAATCTAAGCCAGATGGCTAAGATGAATGTTGATTTATGGCTGAGAATAAATGCATATATGCTGAGTTATTGATATTGTGATTGTTGCACTTCCAATTATCTGAGATACGAGTTTTCCTGGGTAGTAGCAGTGGCTAGCACGTGCTCCAGGTTGAGACTCGATACTCTGTTGACCCTATATCGTAAGTGTGGCCGGACACTGTGAAAGTTCCGGATGAGCTCGCCCCCGTGAATATACACCAGTGAGGGTGTTGGATGTGAATTATGATTATGATTATGAATAACTCGAGTTGGGGATGGACGACAGAGGGACAGTCCAATGGTTAGCTACCAGGACTTGTTGGGTTGGCTTTATAACCGATAGATGATATCATCAGCCACTAGGACAGGCATTCATCATATGCATCTATGTGACATTGTTTGGGTATGCATATTGTAATTGGTTTGCCTTTGTGATTACTTGTGATTAACTGCTAATTGTCCTACTTGTAGTAACTGTTTGTTTGTGCTTGAACTTTTCTATTTGTGTTTGTGACTGAGACTCTGTTGGACTGTGGTGGTTGTTGTTGTTTGGGTTGTTTGGGCCTAGAGCTGTGGTTGATCATGAGGTGGGCCGGAGGCCATATCTGGTTGATGTTTCTGGGTTGGAAAAGTATGAAAAACTATTTTGGTTTAGCATAGATAAACCTTTTGAACGGCTTTTGAAATTTTCAAGAAATGAATAGTTCCTCTTTCAGAAGAGATTTCAGAATTTTCTTTTATAGTCAACCATACTTTTGAAAAGATGCATAAGGCAATTATTAATCACTGTAACGATTTTATCTCGCGTATCCTTTTATCATAATTCTGCAACCCTATAATGAGAACCCTTTCGAGGATGATGTTCTCACTCCCCTACAGATCTTCTCTTTTCAGGTTACAAACAACGAAGTTCAAAAGATATTATTTTTTCTCTGTCAGACGATATTTTGTATTGTTTTAGTATTTATGTTTTCCTCGCCTTTGATTTTTGCGAGTCTTGTAAGAGGGATAGGATTGTGATGAGATGTTTGAAAATTTATATATATATATATATATATATATATATATATATATATATATTGTAAGTATGAATGTATGTTTTCGAAAGATTCGGTCTAAGTTTTAAACATGCTCATATTTTAGTATTAAATAGTATAAGAGGCGTCGTAATATCCAAGTTATCAGAGTGACGCAGCCGGAAGCGCGACTTTTGATAGTTAGGGTGTTACACCAAATACTTACTTAAACGGACAAATGAGATGACTATTCAACCAATCCAAATTGATTAAAATAAATATTAATTATTTTTAATATTTTTAAGTTGTAAAATATTTATAATAATAATTACAATAGATTTTTTTCATTTAAATTTTAATAAAAAAATTTTATATAAGTTTATGTATTACCCCGTGCAGGATATGGGAACATACATTAATTTTAGAATATAATTTTAGAAAATTTTATATTTTTTTTATTATAATATTTGCGTTTCATTAATAATTATTAATGTCTTAATATATTATTAATGTATTAATTATGTGACTGGATAAGTGTTTTAATATATTTCCAAATCATAATTATAAGTTAAATCTATTAATTGCTTGGCTTTTAAGTGTGGATAATTTATTGGCTGTGTAATATTACTGATAAAGAAAATATTAATTATGTATAATTGATAAATATATTAAAATGATTGATAATTAGAATTATTAATAATTAATATAATTATTTATTAAATGTTATTTTTTATATGATTATAAAGAATATATTTTTTTAAAATATTTTAAAAAGAAATAGGTATACATGTTGACACCAAAACGCACTATATGTTAATATTTTTAGTGCCAGAATATTTTTTATTATAAAATAATATAATGATAATGATAATACATATTATATAATAAGTAACAAATTAAAAATATTGGATTTTTTTGAAATAAATTAAAAAAATATTATTTTCAAAAAGAAATTATTTCAAAAGGCATTATTTTGAGAGTGATTTTGAATTTAATCCTTGATAAAAGAGGTGAAAATTTTTAGAATATAATTTTGAAAAATTTATATTCCTTTTTTAATATAATATTTGTGTTTCACTAATAATTATTAATGTCTTAATATATTATTAATGTACTAATTATGTGCCTGGATAAGTGTTTTAATATATTTTCAAATCATAATTATAAGTTAAATCTATTAATTGCTTGGTTTTTAAGTGTGGATAATTTATTGGCTATGTAGCACTATTGATAAAAAATATTAATTATGTATAATTGAAAATTATATTAAAATGATTGATAATTAAAATGATTAATAATTAATATAATTATTTATTAAATATTATTTTTTATATAATTATAAAAAATATATTTTTTTAAAATATTTTGAAAAGAGAGAGATATACATGTTGACACTAAGATGCACTATACGTCTATTTTTAGTGCGAGTATTTTATATTGTAAAATAATACAATAATAATGATAATACATGTTATATAATAAGCAACAAATTAAAAAAATTGGATTTTTTTGAAATAAATTAAAAAAATACTATTTCCAAAAAAAATTATTTCAAAAGGCATTATTTTGGGAGTGATTTTGAATTTAATCCTTGATAAAAGAGGTGAAAAGTTTTAGAATATAATTTTGGAAAATTTTATATTCCTTTTTTAATATAATATTTGTGTTTCATTAATAATTACTAATGTCTTAATATATTATTAATGTATTAATTATGTGAATGGATAAGTGCTTTAATATATTTCCAAATCATAATTATAAGTTAAATCTATTAATTGTTTGGCTTTTAAGTGTGGATAATTTATTGGTTGTGTAGCACTACTGATAAAGAAAATATTAATTATGTATAATTGATAATTATATTAAAATGATTGATAATTAGAATGATATAATAATTATTTATTAAATACTATTTTTTATATAATTATAAAGAATATATTTTTTTAAAATATTTTAAAAAGAGAGAGGTATACATGTTGACACCAAAAGATACTATACATTAATATTCTTAGTGTCAGAGTATTTTTTATTGTAAAATAATACAATGATAATGATAATACATATTATATAATAAGTAACAAATTAAAAAAATTAGATTTTTTTTAAATAAATTAAAAAAATATTATTTCCAAAAAAAAATTATTTCAATTTTTTATATAATGATTTTTTAAATTTATTATAAAAAAATCATCGTTAAATATGACTTATTTCTGTGTATTTTTGGAGACGAAGATAATGGTTGTCATTACTGCCGACGATGTTGAAGAAGTTATTTTTGTTGTCTGTATACTTTTGTGTACTCCTATATACTATTGAAGATAATAATAAAGGTGTAGGAATTTGAGTTTCGCTCTCAGCCAATTATTTATAAAGCAGTTAAAATAAAGTTTGTCGGGTGCGACGAACTCATCCTAAAAAAACGCATTAAGAAAAATAAAATTCGTTTAATTTTAGTTGAAAAATAATAATTTTTTTAAATTTATAATAGAAAACAACCTTAAAAAATCTCTTAAAGTTGTATTTTATAAATTATTTTAATTTTTGAAATTTAAATTTAAATTTTTTATCCGGTCCGGAAAAATTGAAAAAGAAGTCATATTAATTCCAAAAAAGGATGATGAATTAACTAATGGTAAATATCTTTGAAAAAAAACAAAATAAGAAATGTTATTAAAACATTTTTCTTTCCTAAGTTGCTTTGCATTTTAATAAACATTTAACTATTAAGAGGAATATTAGAATGTTATTAAAATTTATTATTTTTTGTTATTATTAGTCATTAATGTTTAAAAATATGAGATAAAATATATTATTAAATTATTAAACTAAAAAAATTAAATTAATAATTAAATAATAGTTAAAAATAATAAATTTTAAATTTTAATAATTTTCTGACATTTCTCATTCTCTTAGGCTACATTTGTTTATAGAGGCAAGACACTGAGACAAGGATACTGAGGCATAAAATTGTGTTTGGTATAGGAGACATAGACAGAGACAATATGTCCAGAGACACTGAATTAGTGTATTTTGAGTCCACAACTTATTTTTTATTTTTTTTATTATTTTTGTTAATTTTTCATAATTATATCTTTTATTATTATATTTTTCATCTCAAATTTTTTGAATGAAAAAAAATGAGAATAAATTGGATTTTCATAATTTGTTCTAGTTTATCACCGAACAGAATACAAGAATACAAAATTTTATGTCTCTATCCATCAATATCTTATCTTGTCCTATTCTCGAAAACAAACGCAATTTTAATGTATTTTTGCTGAAAAATGGTTGATCAGCGACAAAAGACAATATGAATTTATTTAGGCTATAAATATGATTTGGAGTATGCTCATTATTAAGACTATAAAAGCAACTACATATGTATTGGTGACACTTATTACGATTTGTTAGTACATATATAGTGTGTCAAACTGAGAGAGATGGCAATTAGAACAAAGCCTTTTGTAGCGGTAATTTTAGTAGCTATTCTGGTGACAACACTCTTTGCAACAATGGTGGTGAATGGAGATGTGACTTCAACTTCTTCTCTTCGTGTTACAAAATTATCACGTGCCGTTCGCATGCTTAGAGTTACTCCAAGTGGGCCTAATCGATTGCACAATGAAATGGAACAATCCTCTATCTATGGTGCTACGGAGTCTACCGGATCAAGATGATCCACATGCAATCACTGCATAACGGCCTAACCTTCATGTCTACACAAAACTCGCGAATAAATTAGTCAAAAGTTAGATTCAAAGTGTGATCCAAATTCTTAATGTTATGACTGTGACTTATTAATGCAATATTTTTATGTTCCGAATTTCAAGTCTGTTCTATATATGCCTGGAAATCTTTTACTTACATCTTTTACTATATATTCTAGCCAACTCACCCAAATATTTTTTTGCCCGGAAAAGTCTGAAATTAATTAGGATACCAGCTAACTCCAACCAACTATAATATAGATCACAATAAAAAGGTTAAATAATACAAAAATAAATTCCTAAATTTAATCCTAAAATTAAAAAAAAAAACAACCACACACTGCCTCCATCTCTTTTCACTCTCACTCACGCTGTTCATCTTGTTGTCTTCCTCTTTCACTACCACAGCGTCCTCAATCGCGATTCACAACGTTGCTAAGCATCGCAGAGTCCTCCCTCGTAAATCGCCATGCCCAAAACCACCTTAGTGTCCTCCCCCGCCCCACATGATTCGCAGCATCTAAGACCACTGCAGCGCCTCTTGTTTGCGATTGGCCGCTCTAAGAACCACCTCATTGCCTTTCCCCTCGCGAATGTAGCGTCGTAGACCGTCCTCTTGAAGTGCGTTTTTTTTTTTTTAAATTTTTTCTTTAACTATTTTTTAGATGTTTCTTTTTCAAGATTTTAGATATTTCATTTTATAGTTTTTTATGTGAGTTATTAGATATTTTTTTTTAGGTTTTTGGATATTTTTTTTTTGAGGTAGGTGCATTCCTTTTTTTTATTTTTTCTTTTAACTGTTTTTTGAATTTTTTTCTGATTAAATGGATGTTTTTTAATAATTTTTGGATATTTCTTTTTGAATAAATAGATTTTTTATGTAGATTATTGGATGTTTCTTTCTTAAATTTTGAGGATTTTTTTTGGAGAGAGGACGCGACAACATGTATTTTTTTAAAATTTAAAAAAGTTAGTTTAAGTTAGCTGATATTTTAGTTAGTTACTTAGCGAAATTATTTTCGCAATTATGCTCTATGCCATTTTAACTAATAATATTAAGATCAAGTAATATATTTTCTTGATGAAAATATGGTGTTCATTTAATTTGAACATCCAGTTTGTTTGAGAAAACTCTCTCTGGACCTGAACCTGTTTTATATATAAACATGTAAATGATACAATCTTAAATTATTATGTCTTTAATTAGTTGCATGAACCAAGAGAGTGGTAGAGTGACTAGCGGAAAGAATACCTTGAATTAGCTCAACATATATAGCTATTTTCAAATTAATTTCCGCCAACACCTTATCAGAGTCTTTATCTCGAGCAAAATTATCATTGTCGATGAGCTAACAAAACCATGAGTCTTCGAACCACAAATTAATAAGGGTGTGTCTGATTTTGTGTGTTTAGTTTCTGTTTTTATTTTTAGTGTTTTTTGTTTCTTAAATTTTGTAAAAGAAAATATAAAAATAGTAAAAATATTACAATTTTATTTTTGTTTTCACCTTCTGTTATTATTTTTTTCATAAAATTCATATATATATATATATATATATATATATATATATATATATATATATATAATCAAACGCACCCTAAAATTTTTTAGATTTTACTAAAATAGAATCCGCTTGTTTCTTTAGCTTATTTATTTTTAGAATATTTGTATTATATAAACCCAAGTGTACGTTATTGTTTTATTGATTAAGTTAGCAAGGTAATAACATGTTAAGTTTTACATATCTCCTTTTACTTTCCTTTTTTCTTATTGTGTGTGACGGAATTTTATATTTCAACAAACCCTAATACTACAGAAATAAAAAAATACAGCTCAAATTTATAATATTTAAAAATAAATTTTAATTATTTTTAATTTATTTTTTTATTATTAAATATTTTCGTATAAATTAATAGGAAAATTGGTCACAAAAATATCCTTATCATAAAAAAGAAACAACTCTTTCCTTTTATCAATACCCAAAACTACCCGGTGCTCAAGGAGCATGGATGTGTTTGATTTTATGTTGAAAAAGAGGAAAGTGTGTTTGAGTTTTTTTTGTTGGATTAAAATTTATTTTTTATGTATTAATTGTGTTTTTATTATTCATAAATTTATTATTTTTTAATAATATTTTTTTATATTTTTTATACATATTATTATTTTTTGTTTACATAAATTTTTTTATTGTTATTGTTATTTTTTTGTATAAATTTTTTTTTACTTATTATTATGATTCTATTAATTTTATTAGAATATTATGAAAATATTACAAAAAAATATTAAAATTTATTTAAATATTTAAAATAAAATTATAAAATAATATAAAATAATATAAAATAATTATTTAAATTTATGTGTTTTTCTGTAATTTTATATCTAAAAGTGATTTTAAATAATATAATTAAATAATATTTAATTTATTATAATCTATTTTAAATAAAAATTATTAAACATAAATTATATTAATACTAACTCACTTTTAATTAAAATTAATTTTACAAAATTAATTTTAAACAAATTTTCGTTTGCGAGACATTGTTGACTTGTTGTGAACAACTTCAAAGAATAAAAAGTATCCAGGAATGATGATTCATCAAGGCCTAGCTAGATGATGATATTATTGAAAAGAACGAAGATAAAACCACTGCCTAAAAAGCATGGGACACTAATATTATAAGATCTTTAATTGATATTATGCTTAAACGCGTTTGTTATATACATATGTTTTACGCATTTTTACCAGATTTTTAATTTTTGAAAGAATTTCATTTCTTTTTTTAAATTTTTTGCCTTCTCTTTCTTCTTCTTTATTTACGTGTTTTTCTCTCTTTGTTCTCTTTTTTTGTTATTCTTGATTTCCATTATTTTTTGACATCAAACTCTGAAATCGTTTTTGAAAATAATGGATAATTCAACTTCAGATTGTCAGATGAACCAGTGCATGAACCTTGTCTGTAAAATTTACTGTTAATTCTTTCTTGTTTGAATTGAATCTAATGTACTAATTCTGATTAGAATTAATATAATCTTGTCCATTTTATATCAGACGTTCGGGTGTAGATAAAAAATATTTGGGTGTAATTTTATAAAAGTTTGGGTGTATATACAGTTTATGAATTTTTATCTGACAGAGGGTGAATTGTCTTATTCTTTTAGTTGAATTGTTTTAATTTCTGTTTAGTTATGATTCATGAATCTGGTTTTTGTTATTTTTTATGATGGTTTTATAGTTGTATTTGCATTCTATAGTTTATGCTTGTTTTAATATGATGTATTTTGGGTGTATTTTGCAGCCCTTGTTGACTTTGGTGGCTGATTTTATTGTACACATAACATAACTCATTTCTGTATCTGCAGTAAATTTGGGTGTAAAAACGAAGATATTTGGGTGTAAAACGAAGATATTTTGGTGTATTTTTATTCTGATGAGTTCTGCATCATTCATAACTCTTCCTTTTCCTCCTCCTCATCTTTTGCTGCTTCTTCTTCTTCATCTTCTTATTTCATATATTCTCATAATTCTTTTTGGGAGGAAAAAATCAAATAAAGAAAAAAAAAACATAATTTGCAAAATCAAAAGAAGAAGGAGGAGAAACACAACGATGAAGATGAAACACGCGAAGTAAAAGGAGGAGAAACACAAAAAAGGAGGAGAAGAAGAAGAAAGAAGAAGAGGAGGAGGAGGAGAAACGCAAAGAAAAATGACAGTTGTAATTTTCATCGAGAAAGAAGAAAAGTCGTTCATAATGGTAAGTAGCGCGCTTTATAAACAAGAAGTGGTTGAATAACGTGCATGTATTTACTCTTGAATGTAAGAGTGTAATGCGTATATTTTGTTGGACTTGTGCCAACTTATAAGACTTGTAAGTCAAAAAATTTGTATATGTAGCATACATGTTATAATGTTAAAGGAGTTAAAAAGCTAAAAAGGATACGTATGCAAACTCCAACGGTGGCTGAATTTGAGAGTTTTCAATAAATACTTTTTAAGAAAATGATTTCACTTTGTGAAAAAATGAAATAGATTTTTTCTTTAAGTGAATTCTATAGTATTTTTTATTATGATGTCTAAATTGTTTAATTTATTTTTAAAAATAAAAAATAAAATATTTAAAATTTATTAAATATTATTTATTTATTTTTTTAATAAATTAGACATAATATTAAAGACATTATAACATTCACCTCCTCTTTATTTATAGATCAATTTTGATGTTCTTATCTTCACATTTGTGACAGGTCACTCATGAGTCAGTCATACCTAGGTGACAACCAACCGTACCATACTGTGCACATATACCCCAAAATATCTAATATATTAATTAGCAATATATAAATAATATATAGGAGATTGCATATCTAATTTCAAAACAGCAATATCACAATTTATAATTTTAAATGTGTGTTGAAAACCGTAGATATTCTTATTGCAAGTCCTTTTTGCCTAAGCTTAACCACAAATGAATTAAATTATATAAGAGTATAGTAAATAACTTTGATATAAATCTAGTAACTGATAAAATAAATAAGACCTACAGTACAATCAAGTGAATTTAATTTGGATAGATTCTTTCAATTTTTTTAATTGTTTAGAAAAATATAATTTTTTATTTTATTTTTTTAAATAAAATAAAAAATATTAAATAATTAAATATCACACCTTATCAAATAATTGAAAAAAAAAAACAATCTACTCTTATCTAACACTTATAAAAAATGAAGAGTGTATATACAATAAAAAAGAATGAATAAAAAACTCTCGAAAAAAATTATAACATTCTTACTATCAAAATATTATGTTTAAATTATGATATCGCTAATGACAAAAATGTCATTTATATTCATTATATTACTTATTTACATATTATAGGAGCCTTTAAATAAATGAAACTGAAAATAAAAGGTATTTTTTTTGTCATACATATATACATACATATATTTTATATTCCAATTATTATAAGGTAATTAACAATTATTACAACTCAAGCAACTACATTTATTGTCATGAATAAAATGAGTTAAATCTCAAAGTGGTATCTGAACTTGTAATCGAACTTTGAACTCGTCTCTAAATTTAAAATTGTCCCAAATTTGTCCTTGAACTTAACAACGATCATCCCTGAAATATTTTTTGGCGACATATTGACGACGTGGTTCGACAGAGATCACGCTAGACTTGTGAACGTCGTTGTTTCCTTTTTGACCCCAAATACAACTGAAACGATGTCATTTTAAGTATTGAGAGATGTTTAATGCATTGGTGTTACTGTGCATCTGCCTCTCACAAAGTCTCTTCTTGTTCTCCTAATCCCTGCAGATACCTCGCAGATGCCGGTGCCACCACTACAACAATAACATCAATTTCTTAACATAGAATCTCTGGCTCGAATGGATACTACAACTCTCTCACAGTTGGAGCTCCATGTCCTGTCTTTCTCCTACCTCTCCGTCTTTGTTCTCTATCCCACCCATTATCACCTTGTTATCCCCAAAATTGATCCCTCTTTCTTCAACGAGAGCACCAGATCTTGCTGCCAGACATACTCCCGTCCCCTTCCTCCCTCCCTCCAAGTCCTTTCTCACCAGCCGCCAATACCGTATTGTTGGCCTCCTCCTCGTCGCTAAGCTACCTTCTATCCTTTTCAATGGTCTTGAAAATGTCGAAAATCATGTGATCATCGATTATCTAAAATATTTTATTAGAAAAAATCAAAATTTGACAATTCGCTCCGCCTTCTTCCGCTTCCGCGCTGGTCGCCCACTACAGAGGTGGTGCTGTCGAGTGGAGAGGAGAGCTCGCTATGGTGAATGTCGGGGAGAAGAAGAGGAAGAGTGGGAGGAAACTGAAGGTGAAGGTAAACTTGGAAAAATCTTATTATGATGAACAAGGAGTAGTGATCAATCTAATGGAGCTAGTGAAGGTAGAAGATCACACTTTCTAGATATTAAATTGGGAGTAGGGTTATAAACTAATAATAGAAATTAAATTGAGTCAAAATATTATAATTGTCACGTAATATAGCCGTTGATTATCCATTATGGCTTCCCTCCATACACGACATCACTCCTTTCACGAATATTCGCCGAAAAATACTTCAAGGACGACTATTGTTAAGTTTAGAGACAAATTTGAGACACTTTTAAGTTTAAAGACGAGTTAATTCGAGGCTCAATTGCAAGTTTAAGGATCATAGTGAGGAGAAAAAGAGGAGAAAAAGCCAAAAGAGAAAAGAGGTAAGAGAGAAACATTAAAAAACTAAAAGAATTTTCTGTGTAATTGATTTTTGTTGAACTAGGATTAATTTTCTTTATCAAGTTGGGATAGCACTTAGTGGTGGCTAGGTTTAGGTAGAAGTTTAGTGCTTGATACTAGATGAATTAAGTTGTAATTCATTGGTATTAGTATATGTAATCAGTTTGATTATAGTGAAAATTGCACCATAGTTGTGGTGGAAATTGGATATAAATTTCATGGCACAAAGAAACTGAACCAAAATATATACTTACCTAATTCTCTTTTTTCTTTCTCTATCTTATTCTAGTTTTAGAGACAAATATATATATATATATATATATATATATATATATATTCTGCATAATCTGTTTCTACAAAAAATAGCTAAAAAAACTTTTTTTTTTAAATTTAACTTGATTTAACCCCTTCTCAAATTTTAGCAGTATTATCAACTATTTTAATATAATCATATGTTAGTTCTCGAACTTCAAATTTTTTTTTCAAACAATATATTATAGACTTCTATAATTTACTTTTTTTAAAAAAAATTGGGTTACTACAATTTTACTTCTGAGACTCATACATATTTACCATTTTTAATTCATTTTTAATGTATATAAATTAATTGAAAAAATCTTCTCTATTATTTCAAAAATTGAGCAAACAGTTAAAAATGATTTAATACTTTTTAAATTTTATTTATTATTTTTTATCATCAAAACTAAATCTAAATTAAGAAACTAACACTAACAACCTCTTCGGTCTACATTTGAGATATTTTCATAACATATTTATAATAATTAATTTTTAAAAAAATTATTAAATTAAATGATTTTACGATTCAAAATATGTTATGATTTCATATGTTAGATATTTAATTTATTTTTCTAATTTTACACAATCTTGATTTTTACTATTTTATTCTTAACAATTTATCACTCTATATTCAATAAGTTCTTTCAAAATATATTTTTAAGGCAACTATTCTAATAAAGATGTTAAAAATATTTTTTTAATTTTATAATAATTTTTATTTAAAAAATATAATTTATTTGTTTGGCTATACTTTAAATAAAAATAATACTTTTATAATATATAAAGATAAAATTCTATAATTTATCATCTAATAATTAAAATGAAGTATATTCATATGATGACAATCAATAAATTTTCATTAAAGTAGCCACCTATTTATAATAACTAATTTTGTCACGAGTCATGACATTTGTATTAATATATTATATTTTTTGAAATTTATTATCAAAACGTTACTTTTTTAAATTAATTACTCAGATATCTCCTTTTATTAAGGTGATAACTGATTTATTATTTTATTTTTAATTATAATAAAAAATTGTAATATAAAAAAAATAATATTTAAATAACTAATTTTAAAAGAATCACCATTTTAGTAATAAGTTAAAAAAAATGACACATTAATAAAAAAAAAATCGGCTTGCCTTTAATCAGTTATATACCATTTAGTCCTCCCAATCAGAAAGATACACAAGCACTACTCTTTTCTATAATTTCTACTATATTAGTTGCCTAGTTGGTGGTGCAATCGCAAAGGAGATATTGCACTTTTCATTTAATTGCTCTAAGCTAAATCAAAGGGCTATCTCCACCGCCAACATTAATTATCACTGGTTGGCTTTGTTTCAAGCTTTCAATTGCAAGGGTACAAATTAAACACTCCAGCCGCTTTCTTTGTAGCCGTCATAATTGATTAACAGATGAGTTATTGTAATTGTCATCATATATTGAAAATTTCGGCCCAAAATGGTGGAAAGCATTCAATCCATTTCTTTGGAAACTTTTGCATCTTGGAGCTCCATAAATTTAGCGGCACCCAGTAATAAGATGCTATAGATCTGGTTGAGTAAAATTTTATAAAAATGCGTTTGTGTTTTTTAAAAATAGATATTTTTTATTTTGTACTTGATAAGAAAGAGAGTAAGATTGCATATATTTGTATAATTAAAGACATATACGATGGAGTTACAATTAATGTAAAGATTTAAGATGGTGTGATAGAATAATTTTTTATTAGTATAAGATTACACTAGGAATCATCTTTAGTCTTAGAAGTACTCATAGAGTATATTCAAGAGTCTGTGCCATAGTGCATGTTTTTTGCTGATGATATTATCCTTATGGGAGAGTTAAGGGAAGATCTAAATAAGAAGGTAGATTTATGGAGAGAATCTCTAAAAATGTGTGGTATGCGCATAAGCTATAGGAAAACGGAATATATAGAATGTAAGTTCGGCCGCCGAAGAAAAAATCCTAATACATAGGTGAAGATTGGAAAAAATATCCTACGAAAAGTAAAAGGTTTTAAGTATCTTGGATGTATCATACATGATAATGTAGAGATTGAACATTATGTAAATCATAGGATCCAATCAGGTTGATCAAAACGGTGG
Organism: Arachis stenosperma; assembly: GCF_014773155.1. NCBI lineage: Eukaryota > Viridiplantae > Streptophyta > Magnoliopsida > Fabales > Fabaceae > Arachis > Arachis stenosperma. Next base: position 7,815,595 of record NC_080386.1, on the reverse strand, counting down.
AATGCGTATAATTTTATATGTCACAAAAAAATGCCTTTTAAAGTTAAAGGTAAATTTTATCACACTACTATATCAGAGTGGCTATGTTTTATGGTACAGAGTGTTGGACGAGCAAAGGAGAGCACGAACATAAGTTAAGTGTGACATAGATGAAGATGTTGAGATGGATGAGTGGTCATACGCGATTGGATAGAATAAAAAATAAAGATATAAGGGAGAGAGTTGAACTAACATCTATTGTGGAAAAGATGGTAGAATCGCATCTTAAGTGGTTTGAACATGTGAGAAGAAGACCGACAAAGCACCTAGTCAGGAGAGTGGATGAGATGGAAGATGGATAATGAGTGAAAGGTAGAGAAAGACTTAGGAAGATCATCCATGAGGTGGTCAAATGAGATTTACATGTAAATGATCTCTCTGTAGACATGATACATGATAGAGGCAAAGCTCAATGGCGCGTTTGATTCATGTAGCTGACCCCACCTAATGGGACAAGGCTTTGTTGTTATTGTCATATTTGATAAATTGAAAAAACTATATATTTGTGCTTAAAAGATAAAGGTGCTTTTAAAAGCATCTAAAATAATTTTTTTTTAAGTTGGTTTGTACTTATCAAAATTAAAAAATCTAATATAACTTTATACAAATAATTTCTAAATTTAACTTTTATATTTATATCTATTGTAATATTTTATTTTAAAAATTATTTTATTAAATATAATTATAATACTTATATTTATTGAAAGTTATTTTTAATTTGATATTTTTAAATGCAAGTGGTGCTGCAGTTTTCGTAAACTATTTTCATAAAATGAAAATGTTAACAAACGAAACTTTAATGTTCAGGGTCCAAATTGTGTATACAATAACTAAAATTATTGTGCAAGTTGTCACAACTAAAAAAGAGAATTTTAAATATTGTGCACAATATTAAATTACTATATAAATATTAAATTTTTAGAATAGTACTTTGATCACATTACCATTGAAAAAGAAGGAAAATATACAAATAATAAAAAAAGTTGTACAATATTTGAAAATATACATTTAATGATGAAGGGTGAGTTTAAGCTGCATCTAAAGGAAGTGATTCAAGAACTAATGGAGTGTGAGGAGAATGTTTCTCTGCACATTTTCTTGTTGAGAAAAATTGCAGAAATTGGATTAGTGGTTGAACTAACTCTATTAGTCACATGTTTGTGTATTTATACGTAAGCTTGCTCAGAAGACTAACTGACTAACTATAAATAGAGTTAATGCTAACTAATTCTAACAAACTTAAAGCAGTGCTAACTAATCTAATCAGGCTTGAAGCTTCAGTTATCAAGTCACGCCTTTCCTCAAGTCAGGCACATGTATGTTGAGGAGCCTGAACTTGCGATGACATGAATTAAATAACTTGGGAATCAATGCTTTAGTGAGGATATCTGCAGCTTGCTCTGCAAACTTAATAGGCAGTAGTTTGATCACTTGTTCCTTGGCTTTGTCGCAAATGATGTGACAATCCGCTTCTATATACTTTGTTTTCTCGTGAAACATTGAATTAGCAGCTATGTGTAATGCTGTCTGGCTGTCGCAGTAGATGGCTATTGGCTTCATTGGTGAAAATTTGAGCTCATTCATGATGAAACGTATCCACTGGGCTTCACATGTTGATGCCGCGAGAGCTTTGTACTCAGCTTTTGCTGATGATGTGGTCACCACATTTTGCTTATTGCTCTTCCATGTTATCAAACTTATTCTCAGGAAGAAGCAATAGCTCGTTACTGGCCTTCTCGAATCGGGACATGCAGCCCAATCGCTATCCGAATAGCCAATTACTTTAAGATTGGACTTGGTGGAAAAAAATAGGCCTCGTGCTGGGGAGGATTTCAAGTATCTTAGTACTCTTAGGCAAGCTTCGAAGTGTTTGTTAGTGAGACATTCCAAAAATTGGCTTAACTTGTCGACTGCATAGCTGATTTCAGATCTTGTATTTGCTAAGTAGAGTAGGCACCCAATTAATCTTCGATATTCATTGTTGGTCTCTAACCTTGTTCCTATTGATTTTGATAGTTGACTGGAGTAATTCATTGGAGTTGTGGCACTCTTGGCAGCTAGCATTCCATAATCTTCAAGTAGTTCAAGGCATGGTACATTGCAAATCCCTACCTACTTCTGTCAAACTCGATGCCTAAAAAGTACTTAAGTTCACCAATGTCCTTGATCTAGAACAGTTCGTGCAAATGATCCTTGACAGCCTGAATCTCAACCATACAGTTTCCTACCAAGACGAGGTCATCCACATGCACAAGTATGGCGGTGAAGGAAGTATCAGAGCCCTTGGTGAAGAGACAATCATCATGCTTCGATTGATGGTACCCAAAACTGATGAGAGTGGTGGCAAGTTTGGTGTACCACTGTCTACTTGCTTGTTTTAATCCAAAAAACGACCGCGTAAGCTTGGAAACCAAAGCAGAATCATCAACCTTAAGGCCTGGTGGTTTTTTGTTCTTTAATAGTGGAAAGTGCTACGGTGTGAAGGTGGCAGTGACTCGTAGGATAAGACATCACTCAGTGGATATTTGCATCGTGTAACACCCTACCACACAGTGCCTTACGCTTAAGTCGTAAAGTAGATGTGGCAAGATATTATGACCTCTAAAGGAAAATTATATGTACATAAATATAGTGGATGAAATCATATCAAGAAGCCTTGAAGAATAAGCTAAACAAAAATGATAAACAGAAAATCGTGTCACACTCGCATGGATGTTCGTAGAACGGACAAGTGAGATCAAAACAAAACTGAAAACATATGTATATATCAGAGTTCCAAAACTTAGATAGCAAGCTCCAGACTCGACCTGCGAAGCTAAGGTCGGCCAGAGTATATAATTATATATATTTATATACAACCCAAAATAAAACTCAAACTACAAAATAAACATCTGTATCTCCAAGTCAACCTCTAGGAGGGACAAAACACAAAATGTACATGCGAAGATTCTATAAACATATATGTATAGCCTAAAAGAAAATATGACAGTCCAAAAGATAGTATTTCGCTTGTAAGAAGGCTCTCCAGACGCTCAACGAGGTGCCTCTCGACCTGCATCTGAAAAATAACAAAATATATATGGAATGAGAACTGGAGGTTCTCAGTATGATAAAGGTACCCACATAGTTAATATAAAAGGTCCCGGGAAAGCCAGAGGCATTCTTAGAACTTCGACACTCATATTTCAGTTCAAGGAGTCAACTACACACCAGAAATTAGGTAAGTTATCTAAGGTATTCAAGTTCTGAATCTAAATTTAACCGAACATTCCACTTTCTGTCTCCTCTAATCCTCTGAATCACCTGTGGGACAACCCCCCTTCACACCTCTGCCAAGAGGGGTTTCTCAGAAAACATACACATACAATTCAAGCAAGAAAAACACAGATAGAGAAGCATTTACAGCAAGTAGAACAAGTAGCAGATAAGCAAAATTAAACAGTTAAGCAAACCAAAACAATGCACACTTAAGCAGACAAACAAATTCATATGATGTATGCCTATCTTATGGCTGATGAGTCTCATCTCTCGGTTATACAGCCAATCCGACATGTCCTGACAGTTAACCATTAGACAGTCTCTCTGTGCGCGCATCCCCAAGCTCAATAATATAGTATTTCATAGAGTCAAACTCCAAGCTCAATAACATAGTATTCCATGGAGTCAAACTCCAGGCTCAATAATATAGTATTCCATACTCAAATATAATATTCATATATATATATATATATATATATATATATATATATATATTCAATATATGCATGCCCATAGGGAGAATCTGGAGAGTTAAAGTGCCCGGTCACATCTTGCGACAGAGGGTCAACAAATAGTCTCAAATACACAAGCCACGTAATAATCTCTTTCCTTTTTAAAATAACACTTCAAATCAAAACTCCAATTCTTATAGAAATTTTAGTAGTATCTCCTCTAAAACTCGAATTTCTGCCAACCCTTCAAGGGTCCCAGCTACCAACCAAACACCTCTCAGTCATTCAAATCATTTCCAGTAACAAATTATTTCAAGATCGAACAAATAGCAATATTAAATTTTTTCCCAAAACCAACCAACTTCAATAGCAAATTACTAACAACAGCTAAACCACACATTTTATACCATATACATAATCCGTCAATTATACATTTAGTTCATTCCTATCTTAAGGTCTTTTAGCCTAAGTTTTCACGTGACATTAAACATTAACTACGAGAAACCAAAATCATACCTTTGTACGGAATCAAAATATTCGAAACTCCAGTGAAGCTTTCTGACTGAGCCATCGAAGAAGAAAACATCCAGAATCGTCTGTGCCTCCTAGAACTCCCGTTGGCCAAAATCAAAGGATAGAGGAGCTACGTCGCCGTCAACTTCCATCGACCAAAAGTAGTGCCAACGTGTAGAGGAGGAGGATACAAATACTTTTATCGGATTAGATTTTTTATTGGGGTTACGGATTGCAAGAAATCGAAACAAAAGGTTGGAGGAGATTTACATTCTCACGCTTTTCTCTCCCGGTCACTCTTCTCTCTCACCACTCATTCCTTCGTATGCTTTATATATATATATATATATATATATATAATGACATAATAAGGCTAATGATACTCATAACTATATATCATATATATGTATACGTATACAACGACTTTTCATTAGGTAAATGGCTGCCGCCTTTTAATAATAATAATAATAATAATAATAATAATAATAATAATAATAATATAATTAATAGCAATAATATATATAAAGTTAAATGTATATAAATTACTAATATGATATTAGTAACTTAAAGATGAAAGATATTTAGTGAAATATTAGCAAAATTAAGCTCACCAAAGAGTACCAATATTTACTCATATCGGCAATTATCGAACTCGATAATAATATTATTAACTAAACTCTATTTTTAAATTAAAATATCAATTACTCAAATTAAGATATACATATAAGTTTTATTAATTATAAATTGTTAGAATTATAGTTTTAATTATGTAAAATATTATATATATATATATATAAGAATATGAATTTGATTGAATTTAAATTGTTATAAAATTAGTTCAATTACTGATAGTAAAATAATTTTCTAAAAATAAGGAACTCTAATTTTATAAAATAAATTATAATTTATTTATATTTATATTTTTTTTTAAAATTGAGAGTCGCTACACATCGGGTTGCAAGAGCTGAAGATGATTGGCAAGTTGATCCTGTGGTTAATAAGGAGCAGTGAAAGTCTCTTAGGTAAGAGGGGGTCTCCATTCTCTTGAGGATCGCCTAATAGGCCTAGCAGACAGTGTAGTGTTTTGATGTTATGCAATAGTGTGTGATGCGGTTTGAAATGCATGCTGTGATGGTGAATGATTATATGGTGATGTGTGTGAGGGAGAACTCAAAACTATTTGAGGAGATGTGTTTGGATTAGGAGATGCACACCGTGTATTATTGGATGAGAAGTGAGTGATATTTTGTGAATGAGAGTGAATGATTGAATCAAGAAGATCTATGAATTGATGAATATGATTTTCTGGTTCTGGTATAGAATCAAAGATGCCATGAGTAATCGAATGAAAAAGAAAAAAGGTGCTCATAGAACTTAACATCTCTAAAAAGAAATATTTCTCTAGTCTTTAGGTCATAGAGAAGGTAGCCTTTAACTCCTTGTTGATGTCCAAAAAAACGGATTTTTTGGCTCTTGAATCAACTTTTTTTCGATGAGCTGAAGTGGTGGTAGCATAAGCAAGACAGCCAAATACTCGAAAGTAGTTGATATCTGGTAGTTTGTCATATAGAATTTAGTATGGGAACTTATTTTTTAAAATTGTGCTGGAAATCCTATTGATTATGTGAATGGCTTGAGCACTTGCATAGTTTCAAAAATATTTTGGAATATTTGCTTGAAACATGAGTGCTTGAGTCACTTCTAATATATGTTGATGTTTTCTCTCAACAATGCCATTTTTTTGAGGAGATTCAACACAACTAATTTGGTGGATAATGCCCATGGCTTCATAGTATGCTTGCATTTGGAACTCTATTCCATTGTCAGTTCGGATCTTTTTAATTGTTTTGTTGAACTGAGTTTGGAATAGTGTTACAAAGCTCTTGATTAAGTCTTTGACTTCAGACTTTAATTTCATAAAAAAAGCCATGTATATCTATTTCTATCATCTACAATGTAAGAAAATATTTGTGACCAGCAGTAGATAAGTGATTAATGGTCCTCATATATTTAAATGAATCAAATCAAAATTATTTTCTATCTTTGACAACTTGTGTCCAAATGCCAATATATCCTCTTTCTCTTTCTCTGATAGCTCCTCTGCCATGCCTCATTCCTCTATTTTCTTGAGCAGTTTTGCTTGAAGTGCTCATCAGGGTTCTGGCATCGAGTATAAATTCAGGCTGATGTATTTGCCTTTCTTGCTGAAGTAGCAAGGAGAAAGCTTGATCAATCTTTGACATTGGATTTATCAACATGACTTGAGACTTTACATGAGATTAAACTTCAATAATCCTTTCAAGAATCACACGACATATGTATTTTCTGACAATCTCCAAACCACACACATAATTAGTTGCTGCACACGTTACACAAGAGATATAGGTCGTAGGTTTTCAAGTTCTTCTCAAATTGCATTCAATTCGGTGAAGTATGTTGTCAGAGAGTTCACCTTGCTTGATTGCGCTTAGCTCATCATCAAGTTCGACCATCTTGAATACATCTCATTGACTATACCTGTGTTTTAGGTCTCGCCACAAATCTGCTACAACATCGTGCTAGATCACACTTTGAACAATTTCTGGACTTAATGCCAAGGTTATCTAAGAAACAATGTAATTGTTGCATCTATCCCATGCTTCATACAATGGATCATTCACATATAATTTTTCAATTGAACCATCAACAAATTTTACCTTATTTTTTGACCTCAACGCTCTCCACATTGCTCTTTCCCTACTGTGGTAGTTTGAAAAAGCCAAGATCGTAGCGATCAGAGGGGATCCTGGACTTTCACCAGAATAAAGGTAGTACGGGCTTAGTGGATCTGTGAAAAGACTCATATTGTTCCTTGCATGCTGAGACTGCATGATGTTAAATTAATTCATCATATTCGCAAAGGTGTGCATGTCCATGTTTGGAAGCTCGTTTTTCTAATCTGGCGCCATATGTATCAATGAATCTTTTAGCGTTCAAGATTCAGAACTTCTTCTCTAAATTGGAAAAACATAAATTTTGCTAAGTTTATTGTAATATCATCAATCTCTATCGTGTGAGCGAAGAGAAGAGGAAGAATTGGACAGAAGCGAAGAGAAATTGGAAGTTGAAGAATTTGGGGAAGAATTGGATCAGGAATTGAATATCAAGGGTTTTGATGCAAGAAATTGAAATTGAAGTTGCGAATGAGAATCCGATGCGTCAATCACAATCAGGAATCGAATATCTAGGGTTTGAGGCAAGAAATTGGAATTGAAGTTTCGAATGTGAATTCGATTTGATGCGCCAATTACTTCTCTCATACTATTTGTTCGAATTTACTCGACCTTCAGAATTTAGCCTCCACGCTCACTGCACCATAATGAAAGGTGAATTCGAGCTGCATCTAAAAAGAATAACTCAATAATTAATAGAGTATAAAGAGAATGTTTCTCTTGCACATTTTCTTATCGAGAGAAATTGCAAAAATTAAATTAATTCTATCAGCCACATGTTTATGTATTTATACATAAATTTATTAAGAAGACTAACTAACTATAAATAGAGTTAATACTAAGGTGATTGCTACGGTACGATAATAAATTCATACGTACCGATACGTTTAAAATATGGACAAGTAGTAACAAGCCACGTGGAATTTATTTTCCACGTTAGCATTTAATTTTTTCTTTTTTAAATATATATTATATCACCACTTTTACTAAAATACCCTTTTAATTAAATAAAAATAAAAAATATTTATTTATTTAATTTTATAAAAAGACTTAAATACCCTTTTTTGTATATATTAGACAAAAATTACTCTTTTAGATTAATTAAATTGTTTAATTTTAAATTTTAAATAATCTAAAAAATAAAAACAAAAATACATTTAACAAAATTATTTGTCTCTTCATAAACCCTAATCAATTATTCATACCAAAAAAATTAAATAAATTTAAAAAGTATTAAACAAAATCTCTTTGTTCTTTGTTTACTGGGTTCTCACACAACCCCCATCTCTAATTGTTCATACCAAAAAAATCATCTGAAAAATTGACAAAAAAAAATAAAAGAACAGAGTTTCATGTCTTCATCTTCCTGGGTTTTTCACCAGCACACTCTCAACGAGCTTCTCTCTCATTCCCAATTCTGAGACTCAAACTCTCTCCTCTCTCACTGCCACTAGAGTCTCTACTCGTTCACACAGTCACACTCACCGGCGTCTCGTTGTTCATCTCCTATCGTTGCCGGCATTTCAACGTCTCGCGGCCTTCCCTGGGCTCTTCCTCGCCGGCGACAGAAGCACTCGTCGGATCGTCGTCGCTCGTCGTCTTCTGGTTTCAAGTACTCACCGTCGCAAGTCACCGTGGATCATGGACTGTCGTAGGGTCGTCACTTGCTTCGTCGCTCGTCCTCTTCTGGGGTCGGGTCCTCTTCGTCACCCAGTCGCCCTTGGTAAGTCCATGCATCATCACTTTCCCTATACTCCCTTTTCCAGATTCTCTTCTCCTTGTATTTTGAGATGATGTTGAATTGGTAATCAATTAATTTGTTAGCGATTGAATCTTGAATTTGTTGCTGTATTGCTGAATAATCACCGAGTTTAATTTTTTTTGTCTTTGCTAAAAATCATCAGAGTTGAATTTGTTACTGATTATCATCGAACCTTGAATTTGTTGCTGGCTTGCTCAAGCACCTCCTATTATGTTTTCTATGTACTACTTGTGTATGCTACAGTATTCATATGACCGGGCTTACAATTTATTGTTGTCTTGCTCAAACACCCCCTATTATATTTATCTCTACAGTTTTTATATTGTACATTGCTTCATGATTTCAGTTTGTTTTTGCATAATATACTTCAACCGATAGCTTGTTTCCCCTGAATGAATTAAAATAAAAAACTGTAAACTAAACATATACCCCATTCGGGTATTTGGATCAAATAAAAGCAAACAAGCTAAACCCCCAACTGACAAAAGGAAAATACAGCCAGTCTTATGATTGGACCAAGAGTAAGAATGTTCATTTGTTTCACATTTTGATAGGAACCTGGGAGTCTTAATACACTGTGATCTGCGGATCCGTTTTATTTGATTACATTCTATTTTATGTAATCCTTTTACCAAAAAAAGCAAAAAAAATATGTATCCCTCAACCATTTCTTAATAGATGCAGCGCTTTGAGATAGTTAATGGTGTCACTGAAGGAATAGCAGAGGAGAAAACTACAGGTGCTGAAGAGGACGAAGGTACTAATTACAAGATCACACATTTTCCTTAAATAGCATTTCAATTCATTCACTGATAACACTTTGATTTGGTTTTGTAGAAAAAGGAGTACTTGCTTTTTGGCTCAATGCAATGAAAAACAATGAAGTGTTAGCTGAAGAGGTTAGTTGGTTCTATCAATAGTAACTCCTTTTTTTTAAATATTTATTTTATGTCTTGCAACCAAGTCTTAGTGTTAGCTTAAGAGGTTAGTTAGTTCTATTCAATAGTAACTCCTTTTTTCTTTGAAATGTTTATTTTATGTCTTGCAACCAAGCTCATTTTAAGTCTTTGTGAAATAGATTTCAGAGCATGATGAAGGTGCTCTCAAGTTTCTCAAAGATATCAAGTGGAGTAGGATAGACAACCCAAAAGGTTTCAAGCTTGAGTTTTATTTCGATACTAATCCTTATTTCACAAAGCAAAATCTCAAAAAAGATGCCTATTATTTCCTTATTGGCATTTTCCCTATTTCATGACCACATCAAATTTTGTTTGCATGGAAGGCATATTATTTGAGAGCATAATTGACTTAAGCAAACTTATATTTTCACCTATCATTTAAACTTTGTCAATGTGTGGGTTGAAAAGATGTTGATTGGTTTTGCTTGCTTGACAGATGTGGAAGATAGTCTGGAAACAACGATAGACGCCATTATAGAGGGTTGTAATTATTCATGGGAAGGAAATCATGGAGGGATAAGAAAAAATCTTGAGGATCCATGCTTAGCTCCATTTAATGAGACGAAAAGTTGGAGAGAGTCTGTACTCATTGCACAAAGTGCTTGCCAGGCAAGACAATTTCCAACCTAATACTAAATTAAGCATGTTGTGATTGGTGTTTGTGGTGCATTCACATGCTTAAGTTATGTGTTTGAGTAAAACAAGAGGAACCGGTTTAACGAATCTATGATGCCTTGTTAAATCTGTTTCAACGAATCTATTCTTATGTTCATGACCTGTTAGTTAGCAGTCAATGGCACCTGTTCCTTTGATCTCCATGCAAGTACTCAGATCTTTGTTTAATCTTGCAGGAACTAGACAGTATATGTAATGAAAATATTTGGACCATACCAATGTATCGAGTATCTCCATCAGACGATAAGTTGTCCAATTTAGGTGTAGAAGCCAAGATTCTTGTGATACACAGTTATGTTGCTTGTATATCTATGTTGAAGAATTATCATGTATTTCACATGCACTATATATATATATATATATATATATATATATATATATATATATATATATATATATATTGCTTAATGAAGGTGGATTCCGAGCTTTGGTGACCTTTAAATGACCCGACTTCGAGTGTTCATTGGGGGGTGACACTTGTTCCAATCCTCGCGAAGCAAGAGACTCGGCTGCTGCAAGGATGTTGGCTAACTTAAGAAGTAAGCAAAAATCGGCTAGTAATTTTGACTTCAAGGCATAGAATCAGCAAACTTTCTAGATTTTTCTCTACCTTTGATTTCTGTTTGGTGTAAGAAAAATAAAAGTAGTTTTTATTTTACTGATTTGACAATTGATGTGCCATATATTAAGTATAGCAGCTGAGTTTGTTGCTTAGTCCCAAGTTATCTGTTATCTCGGTTTACTTTTATCTTTTGTTATCATTAATGTTTTGGTGAACAGAAATGTTTTCTTTTTGAAAGTGAATTTCTAATAACTGCTGCATGGATGGATATATTGTTTTTGTGAAACGGCCATGAACATATATGAGGTTTTCTTCGTTGTTTTTGCATGTTTTTGAAAACCTTACAATTTAAAATTAGTTGTAAAGATAACTTAAAAGAAAGAACAAGGTCATGTGAGGAAAGTACTATAGCAGAATGGGTTGCCAAGTGAGGAATTCAGTGGTAACCCATGTTTATAAATAATTATTGAAGATGTTGCTATATGTACAAAAAATTAATTTAGATAGACAATTGCACAAAATAACAAAAAAAGAATGAGATAATCAAATTACAACATACATCTTGCATCTTCTCCTCCTGCTCTCCAATGAATGATTTTCGTATGTGGAATATCAGAAACAAAAGAAAAAAATAGTATAATCACCCAGACAAAACTCTTTTTAACTTGCTGTGTCCATGTCTTTACTTCCAGCAACAACTTTGCGGTGGCGCCTATTACTAGTTTTCCTATCTCTTCCACGCCTTCCCGGCCCTCTCCTGTTGGGTAGACTTCCAACCTTTTTGCTGACCACCTCGAGAATTGGAGCTGGTGGAGGGGGTGGTTGGACATGACCCGCTGGTGGAAAGAAGTAGAAATGGATTCCTTGTGCTGAAAGAAGAGACCTTGCTGAGGCTGTTAGAAGCAAAACGACCAAAGCAAGTTCCTTCATATATATTCTATTATGCTTCTTATTCTTCTTTGATGATGATGATGATGATGCAATTTTCTTCTTCTCTTGCAGAATTATGCAGAATAGTGTGAATGAATAGAAGGGTAGTATCAATTTTCTAAGAAGAAAGAACATAAATATGCTGTTGAATTTCTTTGATAAGCTTATCTAGCAGAACATAATTGGTAATGACTTGTATAAGCACTAGCAATAGATGTTAAGGTCTTGATTATTGCCATATAAACAAGGTACTGAATTGAGATATGCATAGTGCGATGCTTACCTTCGAGCGTATGATGGCGGGCAAACAAAGGCGAAACAATTGCATTGGTCCGGAATGCCATCTATGTTGCTGTTTCCTATAAGCTTCATAAGATTCTGGTAGCTCACATTGACACTGAAAATAGTAACAAGTTACAATTAGTATGATAGAAGATGACTGAATAACAAAATTTAGGCTAAGCTAGCCGTCGTCCCTCAACGATACATGCAAGATCAATTTGATCCCTGAAAGATTCATGACATTGGTTTATTGATGTCACATGTAACTTTTAGAGACTAAAGCAATGTTGATGTATATATTTAACTATTTAAGGAGGACTAAGCATGTCTTAGAGGGATTAAATACCTAGTTTAATCTAATAATTTAATAGTTTGGTAGAAAATTAAAGTAGTAGGGCAAACCTCAACATCATTGAGGAAGATGAATTTCCAGCAATGAAGATGAGCTCGAACGGCAATGTCCATGTCCTCAACAGTGGTCCTCTCCAACCAACCACCGGCATCCTCCAAGGCCTTAATTCTCCACACTCCGGCGGTGCCATTGAACCCAAAGAAATTAAGGAAGATCCCATTTACTTGCTGCTCAACCTCAAAATGAAAAGCCAAATTAATGTTCTGCAACCGTGTTAAAAGGTTCTCATCCTTGTTCACAAAAGACCATCTCGTTTGAACTAATCCCAATTCGTCGTTATCCTGCATAGTATCAAACTAAATAAATTTAGTTGACTATAGCAGAAACATCCATCCAACAATAGATGCTAAATTTCTAGTAAGGGCATTGAATTTAATGAATTAATGAATCACCTTAAAATGAGGAATTGTTCTTTTAAGGAAATCAGCAGTAGGCTGGAAATCAGCATCGAAAATTGTGACAAACTTGTAGTCTTTCACATAGCTACAACTCATGGCAGATTTCAAGTTACCTGCCTTGTAACCCTCTCTGATCACCCTATGCCGATACACCATGTTGGCACCCTCTTGTTGCCATTGCTTCACCTCATCACTGATCAAAGACTGAGTTATTGGATCATCTGAATCGTCTAGAACTTGAATTAGCAACTTGGACTTAGGCCAATCCAAATTGCAAACAGCACCAATTGATTGCTGATAAACCTGAAGAACACAATCAACTTGATTGGATCAACAAACCACATTATTAGGTTTGGAGGTAGATTATGTTGGTTTCAAGTAGTTAAGTGGAGTCCAAATTGGAAGAAATCCAAATTAACAAGTTAAGCAATAAATGACAAAACAAGTCAAGCATCACTTCTTGATCCAAAGCTTTAAGGCTTTACAAATATATACCATTCAATTAATCCAAACTTACAACTAAAACTTGAAATTCCATCCTAGGAACACAAATTGGCTAATTTTTCAAAGCAAGTTGAACCCACAAATAGACTAATCCAAACAGAGAAATCAATCAAATCATCATTGTATCTTTATCTTACCTCTCTCTCTCATTGCACATGGGGATCTGGACTAACACCATAGGAAAGAACCCTTTCTTCTCCCCAGATTCAAGATCCAAATCACTATAATCTTCAGTAGCAACATTCTTGATCTTCTTATACCGGATCCAAAAATAACCCAAGCAAAGCACAAGCCTATCCAAGCTCTGAATAAGGAACAACACAATTTGTTTCACTCTTCATTAGTAATCAAATAATCATTCAATAAAAAATTAAAACACAAAATATTCAAATATTCAGTAATCAAATAATAATTAAACATGGTATAAATAAAAAACGCAAAAGAAGTTAGCAGTGAACTGACCGTCGAAGTCTAAAGTTTTTTTCTTGGTTGAGCTTCTGCTCTCTGAACTTGAAGGAAAGAAACTGGAATGGAGATGGGTTTTTCTTCTGAGTAGTCTGAGAAGAGGGGGGCAGAATCGTAACGGAGACAGAGGCCAGGCGACGAACACAACTCAAAAGACGGTGGTGGATTGGAAGAATCTGCGACGACCAGACGAAGACGATGGTGACTGAGCGCCCGACGGACGGCGACAGGAGCGCAATGGAGCAGATGAATACCAGGAATTGACGCGCCGAGCTCGAGGAAGAAGAAGCTGCGATTCTTGAAGGAGGAAGAAGCACGGACGACCAGACAACGATGGTAGTGCCTGAGAGCGACGGACGGCGACAGTCCTTGCGACGGTGGTGGAGAAGCTAGGTTTCTGTTTCAACTTTCTTTTTTGATTTGGGGAGAAAGATTGGGGTATTAAAAGGGTATTTTTGTCTAATCAAATAAAGGAAGGATGTTTAAGTCTTTTTATAAAATTAAATAAATAAATAATTTTTTTTATTTAATTAAAAGGGTATTTTAGTAAAAGTGGTGATATATTATATATTTAAAAAAGAAAAAATTAAATGTTGATGTGGAAAATAAATTCCACGTGACTTGTTACTATTTGTCCATATTTTAAACGTATCAATACGTATAAATTTATCATCGTACCATAACAATCACCTAATACTAACTAATTCTAACAAATTTAAAACAGTGCTAACTACTCTAGTCCGACTTAAAGTTTGAGTTATCAAGTCTTATTTAAAAAAATTGCAAGTAAACTATGTCGAAGCTTTCACCGATAATTTAAAGAAGGATTTCTCTTTAGTGACAAAAGCAATTAATAATTAAACTGCTGAGAAATAAATATTAAATATTTTTTTGAGAAAAACTAGAAAGTGCGAATAATTCTCAAATATGCAGGGTATAGGTTTATATATCTTAGATATTTTCTAGGTGTCATCTCTATTGTTCATTAGTAATAAATTATCATGCAATTGTGGTTTGAATAGGAAGAAGCAGATGTCATGCATTAAAAAACACTATATTTATCTCTTAGATGTGTAAAACGGTATAGAAAGAATACAGTGTAATGATCTTAAATATAGTAAAACTTTTGTCGAAATTTAGGTTGTCGTTTTTATTCAATTTTGAGATATTTATTTTAAATAAGTTTATTTATTCTGTTAATTTTTTTTAGTTTTAATTAAATTTTTATACTATTTTTAATTTTATAATTAAATAATTTGTATACGAAAAATATTATTAAAAATAGCATAATATTTTTTTTAATATATATATAGTAAAAAATCTAATTAAATTTTGAATTATAAATACTTTTAATTTAATTTATAAAAAAATATCCAATTAATTCTAATATTTTTTATATTAAAAAAAATTAATTATAAAAATAAAAATAATATAAAAATTCTAATTAAAAAATTATAAAAATCTAATTATAAATTAATAAAATTATAAAAATTAATAGAATAATAAGACTTATTTTAAATATTAATACAAATTACTATTCATATAAATATTATCTGACCGTATATAGTACAATTTATTTATACGTGTACAGTACTATTTACTTTTACACATATGGACTAACGTATATGGTTATTCGTATAATGTATACATACAGTAGTATTGATTTATACGACACCATTTATATTTACGAGACTACTTACAAATATATTTTTGTTCATATTTTTTATTGTATTGTAATATCTTACAAAATTTATTTTATTATGTATATTTTGGTGTCTATTATTACATTCGAATATCTCTAAATTTATGTTGTGAATCAACTCTTGATGAGTCCAAGACAATTTATATTTACATATACGAAGAAAATCTTAGTTACATTAATATTCACTAAATTCAATAAAAGGTCTTAAATAGATATTCATTAAATGTTTTATACTTCAATCTTGAATCATATATTTACTAAAGAGTTAACTATCAATTTCATATTTGAAATAATTTTTGAATTATTTAAAAATATAATAAGAATAACTAATAAATATTATATTTTTTATAAGTGACAAAAATAATTTTGTATTTAACAAATGACTTATTTATTTGATTTGAATTTTTGTGATAATATTTGAATAAATATTTAGAAAATACAAAAAATAATTCAAAACAAAATTTGATCTCTAAATTTTTTATTTTTCAAAATAATTTGGTCATTCAAAATAAAGAAATTTTTTAAAAAAATCATTTGACATAAAATAATCTAATTTTAAAGATAAAAGCTATTATTTTTATAATAATATTTACAAAAAATTGTATTACCATCTGATATTTAAAATGTTTTTAGAATAAATATTTAATATTTAATTTTTTGGTCATATTTTTAAATTTTTTAAAAATTTATTTATTATTAACATCTTTTAAAATCATTTTTAGCAGTAATGTAAATTTTTTTAGTACTATTTTAGTAATTTACTCACTAAATTATTGTACTCGCATACTTTTTATATATCCTCTCCGTCTTCTTTATATCTAAATTCAATAAATGTTTTAAATGCATATCAAATTAGATGGTATACATTAATTGTATTTAATTAATTAATTTGGATTTTACCTAAATTGCTAATAAAGGAACCACAAAAATTTATTATAAAGTTGTTTATGAAAATATCCTTATTTAATATAACTAATTTAAAATGTAAGTATCTATATTATTAATTGTGTTTAATATTGTGTAGTGAGTAAAAAACAAAATATTTAATAAATATTACATTAAATCAAGAAAATTTCTTTAAAATAATTGATATTGTGAACTAGAAAGAGCTGTCTGGTTTGTATAATTTCTTTTAAACTATTCCATTTTAATTTCCATAATATATATTTAGAGGGTGCTTATTAGGAAAAAAATTATTGGATGTTGCTTAATTATTACTTTTCAAGGGAGGGAGAAGGTTATGGTGGTGATGATGAATCGAAGGAACAAGAAAACGAGGACAAAATTAAAATAAGAAATGAATTTGGATAATACGGGGGTTGAAATATTAAAGTTATTTTAGATATTGAAGATAAAAGTGAAATAATTAAAAGTTGGAGTGTTTTAAATTTTAAATTTTTCTGAAATTAAACTTGGGAAATACTATATTTCATCCAAATTTCTTTCAGTATTGTTAGGTGACCAACATTTGTTAGCCAATAATGAGGCTATTTTTCTAAATGTAGTTATGCAACTAACTTTAATTTCTTATTTTTCAATGATTAGATTTATTATCACTCTCTTTTCCTCTCTTCTCATAACAAATAATTCATGGCGTTTTTTCTTTCATCTAACAGTAGAATCAATTCAATTAATTTTTGTATGTTGTTATAAGTTTGAGTTATAAGATTCAGAAAATTGTTTATCCATTAAGTTAAGCCATTCATTTGGGATTAACTAACTAAAAAGTTAATAATGTTAGTCATAATTAATTATTGTTATGTTAGACTAATTTAGTTATACTTAATTAACAAAAAAACTTGGATGTATAGTATTATTTAAAAGTTAAAGTTTTCAATTTCAAAATTCATAGATAAGATTTGAATTTAAAAAATTATATAAATAGAAAAATATAATTATTTAAAAAAAATAAGTACCGATATCACAATTAATTATTCATACTTATGATGTATAATATTTAAAATGTGAATGACTATTTAAAATCATAAATACTCTACATATTACACATAACGATAAATAAAATATTTATTTAGTTTATGTAAAAAACCTCTAAAATAACAAAATATCTAAGTAGAAATTAATAAGCAAATTATGGTCGTTCATTACATAGTAAATGTAAATATATATGTATATATGAACACAAGTATTTGGTTTTGATTAATGATCTCATCTCAAAGAAGTTTAAGGATTTTATGCAATAAAGAAAGAAACATATTGAAATAATATTAACCAACACACATATAGAATCCCTTGTTCTTCTCCCACTTGTGTTTATCATTGGTTAAGGTACTCCCAAGTTAAAGGCATAAAGAAATGAGAAGCCTCAGACTCAATGGTGTGTAATTGTTCTTTCACAAGGTGCATGTAAACAACCCAATCACCATTCACAAGAGGACTTGGCATTGGCATCACATAGCCAGCATTTCCACCCCAAGGAAAATGATAAGAACCAAACACAGCCTTCCCCCACCCAAAATCCACCTTCTCCTCCGGGAACCTTTGTCCAGACGATATAACGAAAGCCGGCCCCTCCTCGGCGCCATGGCAATAGATCTTCGCCAACCCAGGAACCGGCCGGTGTGCTTCCACCCAGTCAATAAGCCCTAGAAAGTGCTCCTCTGTTACTGCCACCTCCAAAAACTCATGAACCACATTTGCCACCCACCATAATGGTTTCTCCACCAGCTCCTCCACCAGTTTTTGACCAAAGGGTATGGAAAGCACATTTCCAAAATAAGAATTCATCAATGATTTTTTTCCTTTTTCTCCATCACAACTGCTACCACCACTATCGGCTAGCCTCTTCCTTCCATCCACCACTATGCCCATTTTGGCAACAACCTGCTACATCATTATTAGAATAAATAAATACAAGAATACAATAGATAATAGTTGAAAAGATATAAAATAAGTGTGGTGTTCAATTGTGAAGTGGAAGGTTCTGTGAATTATAAATGAAAGAGAGAATTAGTTTAACAATCATGTTAGGTAATTGATAGGTATCACTCTATAACAATCAATTATTAATTCAGCTGCAAACAAACTAAAAAAATTATTCAAAATTAATTGAAAAGAAATATCTAAAATTAAAAGAAAAAAAATCTAAACTATAACAAAAAAAAAACATCTAAAATTAAATAAAAAGAAAAAACTAAGATTATTGTAAAAAAAATTCAAAATCTAACCAAAAAAATATTCAAAATATAACAAAAAAAAAAAAGATATAAGATCATGGTAAAAAGAACTCTTCTAATTATGGTTAAAAAAAATGTGTTACTTTCAGATGTTTTTTATACTTAGATTTTGGATATCTAAATTTTAAAAGTTTTGGATTTTTTTTAAAATGTATAATTAAAAGTAAATAAAATTAAATTATTACAAAAAGCATAATTTTGGACGTTTTTTATTCTTTGATTTTAGATGTTTAAATTTGAGAGATTTTGAGTATTTTTTTAGAATTGTACAACTAAAAATAAATAAAAGCAAATTATTAAAAAAAAGCATCATTTCGAATATTTTTTATGCTTATGTTTCGGATGTTTAAATTTCAGATGTTTTAGATATTTATTTTTGCACATTTACATTAAAAAGTAAATGAAAAATATAATATCTTTAAATTTTGGATGTTTAAATTTTAGATATTTTAGATTTTTTTATAATTTTAGATGTTTTATTTTATTAAATTTTGGATCTTCTTTTCAACGATTTTAGATGCTTTTTTTTTGTTAAGTTTTTAGATGTTCTTTTTTATGATTTTAGACTTTTTTTTCTATTAAAATTTTGGATGTTATTTTTCAGAACATAAGAAAAAGAAATATCTAAAAATAAAAAAAAAACATAAAAGACTATTAAAAAGAATCATCCAAAACCTAAAAAGATGAAACATTCAAAACATAAGAAAAAGAAACATCCAAAATCTATAAAAAAAGACACATCTAAAACCTAGAAAAACGACACATCCACAACTATTAAAAAGAACCGTCCAAAACTAAAAATAAAAAACATATAAAATATAAGAAAAAGAAACATGCAAAACCTATAAAAAGAATATATCCAAAACTTAAAAAAAATACATATCTAAAACTATTTAAAAAGAATCATCCAAAAACTAAAAAAAGAAACATCCAACATTATTAAAAAATGTATCCAAAATTAAAAGAAAATACATCCAAAATTATTGAAAAAAAAAAGACAACAATTAGAGAAATAGATAAAACTTTTTAACGTTTATGTCAACATCTTCTCGCTTTTCGACTCTAAAAAGATGAAAACGGCTTAAAAGAAGCAGAAAAAGAGGAGAAGAGAGATGAAGGAAAGAGAGAAGGTATATTTTTTAGTGTAAAACTTTTTTTTATTTTTAAATAAAGATTTTTTAAAAAATTAATTGCTTAGTTGTATAGTGTTAGTTTTTTAGATTTTCTCTTAATTTAAAAAAAAAAGAAAATACCATATCCCTCTTAACTCACATATACTTAACTGATCATTGACTAGAGTTGATTTAAATTGTCTAAATTTAACCAGAATTAATGTTACAACTATAATAAAATCAGTTTGTAATTAACTTATTCTTTAAATCTGTGTTTTGTATAATTTTTTAAAAAAATATTAGGCTAGTTCAACTGTACAATAACTACTTCTTTTTCATGCTCTTTTTTTAGAAAATGAAAAAAGAAAGGGAAATTTCTCTCGCACCATTGTTTCATATTGCCTTCCTTACCTGTCCATTCTCTCGCTACTTAACTTTGTATATATCTGCATATCATTTGTTGGATGTCACAAATATTTAATTATGCTCAAATGAGCACTATAATAATTTGACGATAATTTTTAATATGTAATCATCTCGTTCTACTTTCTTTCCTTCTCTCTTTTTCCCTAATCATTGTCCCTTGAATTGATGCTTCGCAAAAAGACTAACACTCACTCCACATAATATTTGGATTATATATATATAAATTTTGGGGGTTTCCTAAATCAAAAAGTAAAATATTAATATAAAAAAATGACAATATATTTGTATAGAAGAGCGCGCGTGGATGTGCATCACAAGGACAAATTAGAGTGGCAAAAACAATAAAGAGGGAGAAGGTAGAGAGCAAAGAACCATTCAATTAGAGAGGATGAGTAACGGAGGCAAGGAAGAAGTTTTTTTTTCCTTTTTTAAAAAAATCGTGGAAGAGACTAAGTTTTTCAAAAATATGGATTGAGCTAATATATTTTAAAACGGATCAAATATATTTTTTGTCTTTAATTTTTATGATTTTTTTAAAAAAAATCTGTAATATTGAGTTGAGTTCAATTTTAATCTTTGAGATTGACGAATTGTACTGATTTAATTTTTGAAATTTCAATTATTTTTAATTCCACACATTTGAAAAAGTACATCACGTTAGTCCTAAGCATATTTTTTATTACTGGAACTCAACGCCATAAATAAAGTAACTTAGTCCTTGTCACACTAGACATGATAACAGTTAGATGACGTGAAAGAAAAGTGAGATTGAACCAATTTGATTCTTCTCTGTGCATACTTGGAGGTCAAGAATCATGATTACAGCGCATATATAGAAACCCTCACACCCAATAACACAAGAACTAAAATAAATTCTAACACAGACTCGTGTTCAACAAAAGTAGGATTAAAATAATAAGAGTAAAGTATCGTTTTTGTCCCTAACGTTTGGGGTAAGTCCTATTTGTGTCCCTAACGTTTAAATCGTCCTATTTGTATCCTTAACGTTTATAAAAGTGATTCAATGTTATCCTACTATCAATTATACTAAGAAATCAGATTATATTTTTCAATTATTCTCACTTAGATGTATTCATTCTCAATTAGGTCTCACTTGGATGTGTTCGATTTTAATATTATACCCACTATTTGTGTTTAGATTCAGTTATGTCCCTAGAAAAGTGAATTATGTAAATGTTGTAAGAATAGTTTTAACATTTGATGAGCTATTTTTCGGAGTAGATCATCGATTCTATCCCAAATATTTGTATTCTAACTTCAATAAGAGATTTTTAAAACTCAAACTAAAGCTTTCATGATGTGTAATTGATGGTAGGATAACATTGAATCACTTTTACAAACGTTAGGGATACAAATAGGACGATTTAAACGTTAGGGACACAAATAGGATTTATCCCAAACGTTGGGGACAAAAACGATACTTTACTCAAATAATAAAAATAGAGAAATATCATCGCCAAATATGTATACATTGCATAAAAATCACCAAAAAAGTTTTTACCACTCGTCACTAACTTCTGTGAGCAGAATTACAAATTCTTGCAGTTGTGTTCAACCTCCACGCACACACTTATACACATTTTTTTGAAAATCAATATTCAACCACAAATTCCTCCTTCTCCAACAACCACTAGTTACTTTCAGCCATAAGAAAAAGAAAAGTTTTTGTTTTAAAGTTTAAAGGAGAGAATACGAAGAGTGATCAAAAGGGTGGAGAAGTAACGTTTTATTACTCTAAAACCCTCAAACGGCGTTATTTCAATCTTTCTTTAACGCTAAAACATATATGACGTTGATGTTTCTTTTTCAGCGTGACAAGAACTAAGCCACATCACTCACAGCGTTGAGTTACGCTCCAGTAACAGAAAATGTGCTTGGGACTAACGTAATATATTTTTTTGAATTTAGGAGATTATGTTAGAGCAATTGGGATCTTAGGGACTAAAGGAATTCAATTCATCAATCTCAAGGATTAAAATGGGGCTCAACTCTTTTAATGTTTAATTTCATTCAAATTCTTTCTAATATTTTTTTTATTTAATTTTGTCCTTAAAGTTTATAATTTTGTCTTTAATATTTTAAATAAATTTGACGTTTGGATATAATTTTGATACAAATAAAAAATATTAAAAACAAATTAAGATTAAATACAATTAAACATTAGAAGTATTTTTGAAAAAAATTACAAATATTAAAAACAAAAAATATATTTTATTTTCTTTAAAATTATACAATGACATATATTTAAAAAATAAATTAATTATAAATTAAACTTATTATGATTAAAAAATTACATTTAATTAAATTTAAACAAGGAAAAAAGATAAATAGGTCCCTGACTTTCTAGGTTTTTGACAAATTCATCCCTGACAAAATTTAAATACAAAAAAGTCCCCGACTTTAACAAACGGAGGACAATTTAGTCCTTCCGTCTATTTCCCTCTCACACATCAAACGGAACTGGCTGAGGTGGCTATAACGGTGTCCAGGTGTCCGTTACGGTGCCACGCTGGAAGGAAAAAAAGATCGAAGGACAAATAGGTCCTTACTGATCAAAACAACGTCGTTTTGATAAGGTAATCCATTCTTAATAAAAAACCTTTGCCAACACAGAAATTACCATATACTGCCCTAACCCCTTCATCAAGCTAGAGCTTCCTTCCCTCTGGCTCGAAACTAAGGTGGAGTAGGAGAGACTTAGTTCGTATGCTGAAGAAGTTCAATCATCAATCAAGGTAAGCAAGTCCGCAAAGTTCATGATGACATTCGCGTTAGAGTTCCATTTAGTGTATGGTGTGATGCATGTAAATGCATTCTGCTATGGTTGCTTTCTGTTTCAATCTATTTGAAAAAAGTTATTTTGTCTTCATTTGAAAGATTCTGAGGGTTCTATGCATTGTGGGTTGATTTTATTTTTGTTTGAAAATTACAGATGATTGATAGATATGTAATTCCTATTTTTCACCATGGAGGAAAGTTTGTGAGGAATGGTGATGGGGGACTTGTTTATATGGATGAAAAAGTAGAAAAATTTCCAAAGATGGACATAGATTTTATCAACTTTGGGGATTTGGTGAAGTTGTATGAGGGTTTAGGATATCCTGGCTACAAGGCAATATACTGGTTTGATAGTACAGCCAGTGATATAGAATCTGGGTTTCATCGTTTAACAGGGGATAATGGAATTCGTGAATTATGTGACAATTTGATTAGGAATGAAGAAAAAGATGAGTTTCATGTTTACTTTGATCATGTTGTCAATGAACCTGAGTATGTAGAAGAAGCAGGAGGCGGGAATGCAGGAACTGAGAATGTTGAGTGCGTAGATGTAGATGATATCTGTGATAATCTAATGACATCCTCCTCTGATGACGGCTACGAGAGCACGGAGGATGAACCTTACAAGCATCTACCTTCGGGGTATAATGACGACAATGATGATGAGAATAGCAGTGGAGAAGAGAAACGTACCAAAAAAAAGAGAAGTATGACTTACAAGGGAAAAAAAGTGGCTGTACCAAAGAGGAAAATGAAAGAGAAGAAGAAGAAGGATCCAATAAAGAGGCAGGATGCACCAAGGAAAAATAGATCGAATATTGGTGGAAAAAGACCCAATGTACAACCAGGTGTTGGGCTCAGTGTAGACCAACGAGCTGGGCCTTCTTTGAACAATAGTGGGCCTAGTAATGGGCCTGACCAACACTCAAGCTGCACTGATTCAGAGTATGACTATGAATACCATTCAGAGGATTTGCATACCCCTATTTCCTCTGATGAAGAAGCTGAGAAGCAACACTGGCCAGAGTTCAATGATGAGTATGGATTTGGAGAAGGCCACTTTGAAGTAGGCACCAAGTTTGCAATTCTTGATGATTTTAAAGAAGTGGTGAAGGACTTGTTCATATCTGAGGGTAGGCAGCTTCAATGGATTAAAAATGATAAAGAAAGGGTTCGGGTGGGCTGCAAAGGAGAAGAATGTCCATGGGTTGTACATGTATCCTACAATAATTCTCTTAGGTGCTTCCAGGTTAAAACTTTTAAATCTGAGCATACATGTGCAAGGGACATGGGGAGTAATGCTGCTAACCAACACTGGCTGAGCAACAAAATTGAAAAAAGGCTAGCTATCCATCTTCAGATGACTAGGAAGGAGGCTAGTGATTTTCTGAAAGATGAGTATGGGATACATCCTCATGATAAGATGGTTTACAGGGCATTAAAGGAGGCAAGAGACAAAATTGTCGGAAGTGAGAGTAAGCAATATGGAAAGCTGAGGGATTATCTATTCAAACTCTTACGCAGCAACCCTGGATCTACTGCACTCTTAGAAGTGATACCAATTCCACAATCCCCACCAGTATTTGATAAGATATATATATGCCTGGATGCATGCAAAAAAGGCTTCAAGAGTGGGTGTAGACCTCTAATATATTTGGATGGATGCTTTCTTAAAGGGTACTTTGGTGGACAGTTACTTTCAGCGATTGGCCAAGATTCTAATAATCATTTCTATACCATTGCTTATGCTGTTGTCGGATCAGAAACAAAGGAGTCATGGAAATGGTTTTTAACTCTCTTACAAGAAGATCTTGGGAATGCAAGTGTGCACGGATGGAACTTTATGTCAGATCAACAAAAAGTTAGTAATATATTTGTTTATGCTTATGTTTTGAACTCTAGTTCATTATGCTTTTATTATGAGGCTTTTGGTTTATAAAATTATGCAGAAATTGAGGTTATTCTATTTCTAAATTTTTTTTACTAAATTGCAATCTTTAAGTTTTATCATATTAGTTAACATTAGTTAGCATTAGTTAACATTAGTTAAGATTAGTTAACATAAGTTAGCATTAGTTAGCATTAGCCAAGGTTAGTCAGCATTAATCAATCTTAGTTAGCAGTTGTGTATTAACATTAGTTTATTTACGCATTTGATTTAATCCCAAAAGATGCATCCTGCAAAATCATTAGTTTATTAACATTAGCCACTCTTTAAGTTCTTGAAACATATACAGAAAATCATCCATAATGCTAATGTAAATTAATGTGATTGACTGGAAATATTTTGAAACCCAAAATCGGGTGGCGTTGAACCCAATATTGATTTGTGTATTAACATTAGTTTATTCATAAGGAACTTTCCCTGCAATTGAACCCAATATTGATTTGTGTATTAACATTAGTTTATTTACGCCTTTGATTTAATTTTTCAAAAATTTATAAATTTGAGTTAGTGAGACTTACACCAGATTTTTAGCTACAACTAATTACATAGTTGGTGCTGATCTTTAATTTGGATTGAGGAGCTGTCTTCATATGAACGTGCCATGTTCGTTCTATGAAATATGCCTTTGGATGAATTTTTATTATATTTGAACTGTACGTATGTGAATTGCTTTTGCTAATGTGTTAAAATGTTTTTAAATTAATGAACAAGTTTTTACTGTCATTAGCCAAGGCAGGGGCTGCTGTCTAAAACTTTTCAGGTGCTGATATGCCTTTAAAGTTGGTATATTTTTTCTTTTTTGGTGTTTATTCTTCAACATTCTGTGTATTATGCTACACTTTTAATGCTTTTTTGTTCATTTTGAAATGATATTATGCTACTTTCAGGGTCTTCTTGAAGCAATGAAAGAGGTGATGCCCGAGGCACCACATCGTAATTGTGTGATGCATATGTGAAAAAACTTCATCAACCGATTTAAGAATCTGCAAGTTAGAGATGTGGTTTGGGAGTGTGCAAGTTGTTCAACCCCTCCTGAGTTTGTTGAGACTATGAAAAAGCTTAAGAAGATTAATGAAGAGGCATGGGAGTATCTTACAAGATTTGATCCTCGGGTGTGGGTGAAGGCTTACCTTAACCATGGCCCCAAGGTTGATTCTTTGACAAATAATATGTGTGAATCCTGGAATGCCAAAATAGGAAAGTACAGAACGAAACCCATTCTTACAATGTGTGAAGAGTTGCGCTGTTATGTCATGAGGAGAATGACGAAGCATATCACTCTACTATCAGCATATCCTGGAAAGCTTGCTCCCGTACAGCAGAAAAGACTTGGCCAATTGATTAGGCCCAGCAACAGATGGAATGCAGAATGGACAGGTGACAACGAGAGGAAGTGGTTTGAAGTGAGTCGAAAAACATCAAGAGTTGATGTTGATTTGATGAAGCATACTTGTTCATGCAATATGTGGCAACTAACAGGTTGACTTACTTACTCTTTGATTAAAAACTTGTTTTGCTGAGTAATGTATTCTAGATTATTAATGTGATTGTGGAATTATAGGAATGCCTTGTGTTCATGCGATTGCTGCTATTAGGAAGAAGCATGACAAGCCAGAAGATTATGTGCACAAATGGCTTTGCATGGAGTCTATCCATCTGACCTATGCACACTCAATCCAACCAGTTCCCAGTGAAGAATATTGGCATAGAACATGTTATATCAAGCCAAATCCTCCACCCATCAAGAGGCCGATTGGTAGGCCAAAGGTGCATAAAAGAAAGAAGGATCCAATAGAGGATTTGATCCAAGGGGACAAGGTAAGAAAAACGTTTCGCATAACATGTAGCAAGTGCGGCGAGAAGGGTCACAACTACAAGACGTGCAAGGGAGCACCATCTAATCCTAACTGGAAGCCTAAAACCAGGAAACCAAAGCACCAGAACTCAAGTAGTCAGGCACTAGTGGAACTTCCATTATCCCAATCTGCTCCAGAGCCTGAGGTAACAAAGCACGTGAGGATTTAGTTGTCCTCGTTATGAATGATGAAGGATTTATGTGTCTTCATTATAAAAGATAAAGGATTTATGTGTCTTCATTATAAATGTTAAAGAATTTATGTGTCTTCATTATAAATGTTGTAGGCTGGCCAGAATACACAACAGGCAGCTCCAGCTGAACAAGCACAGGACACTTCTTCACATGCAGCACCATTCAGCCAAGCACCAATCAAGACAACAAAACATACTCATTCCAAAATACCAGCTAAATTTAGGCCAAAGCAACCAATCAAAAGGCCACCTGCACCAACTACAACTCAGACTCAAGTTGTTCCACCAACTTCAACAAGTGTGACAACAACATCTAGTGGAGGAGTATCAAAGGAGACACTGGCAGCAACAACTTCTGCCACAACAGGATTATTCAAGTTTATACCAAATCCAGGCTTCAAGAACCAGACAAAGTGACAAGCTTGTTCCTGACTTATTTTGGAAACAAAAATTAGTTTTTTGCTGCAATACTTAGTTGTAATACATATTGGCAAACTTTCTTTTAGCCAATTTAGTTGCTTATGAATTAGTATTTTGGAATCCGAGGGATGATATACCTGCTACAGTTACTTATCCTAGATGTTATTATGTTGTGGTATGACAATATTCCTATATTATGGTTTAGGTTGAATGAATGAATTATTGTTGATTGAATGAATTATATATGGCTTGTTTCTGACTTAGGTTCATCTCTTGAAAGTAAACATGTATGTTACACGCATTCTGTATCTATTTCAAGCTAACAAGATATGGATAATTAAAATCTTATTTCTTTCATTTATATTAGCTAAAATAGTTAACAGATATAATTCATTACAATCCACATTTTTTTCATATTTTTCATACTCTAAATAAACAAAGACCAACAACTACAACAATCAAGCTTAGAACTATGACCCAGAAGTTACTGCTTTTCTTGTTCTCTAGGTAATTTATTCTTTGCTCTAGATCAGCCATTCTGTTCTCCAATTCTATCTTCCCAAAATGTTCTTCAATATTTAAGCTCTGATTGTCACCCAATTCCTTTGTTGGCTCCATGCACCCAATTCTTCCAATATGGTTATCAACCCACACAAAGAATTTGCAATATGGTTGTTTCACCTAAATCAATTCAGATAGTATGAAAATATGTTGGGATAAAAAAAAAGCTCTCAACTTCATCCATATACATGAAAAATTGTGAGTTTACCTTGAAGAATGGACATCCGAAGAATAGTCTGTTTGGGTTGGTATTTGTCTTCGACATGTAAAATATCGCATACATCCCGCAGAAGCATTTTGGAGCGATGCAATCTTTCTCATCCCCAGCTTGAACTGAACATGGAGCTGCATTTACAGAAGAGCCTTCCTGTCGTCTGCCAACACCTCCGCGTTGTCTCTTGATTGATGAGCTTCCATCACTGGCCATTAATTTCAGCAACACCACCATGAACAAATCTGAGCAGGTGCTGCGTATGTTACTTCACAAAACCCAGTTTAAATCTCATTAGGGTTACCTTATCAAAACGACGTCATTTTGATCAGTAAGGACCTATTTGTCCTTCGATCTTTTTTCCCTTCCAGCGTGGCACCGTAACGGACACCTGGACACCGTTATAGCCACCTCAGCCAGTTCCGTTTGATGTGTGAGAGGAAAATAGACGGAAGGACTAAATTGTCCTCCGTTTGTTAAAGTCAGGGACTTTTTTGTATTTAAATTTTGTCAGGGATGAATTTGTCAAAAACCTAAAAAGTCAGGGACCTATTTGTCTTTTTCCCTTTAAACAATTTAGATTAGTAGTAGAATTACTAACCAAACAAAAGAATCAACTAATTAAAAATTGACCGGATAGATTACATGTTAATTAGGAGTGGATTGGTTAGAAACCACCTAATTATTTTACTTCTTTAAACGTTGGTCATTAAATTAGCTTCTTTTATTTTTCAATATGGTAGTTTTAATTTTACGCATAACACAAACCTTTTTGTCTTTGATGTCTGTTGAAGCTGCATGAGCAACCATCTTCCACAAGAACGCGGAGAATGACTCGAGTTTTGTGCGCTTGGTGGCGCCATTGTCGGTGGCGAGTGACTGCATGTGTTGGAGTTGCTTTGCCGTGACATAGTAAATGCGGCTGAGGAGAGGGGTGGTGGTGGCAGCTGGTGGTGGGAGCTTGGAGATGGGAATGTACATGTTGTGGAGGGAGGGGTGGATGAATCCTGGGTGGCGGGGACTGAGAAGGGAGCGACGGAAGCAAGGTTGCTTGGGCTTGGGCCTGGTGGGTTGGGCCATGTTGGCCCATGATACAAGGAACATGTTCGTTGAGTATGCATCCGCTATTCGATGATCAAATGTGCATCCCACTACTATTCCACCGCACTTAAGTGATGTTGCCTGCATGGTTAAGTACAATTAGTTTGATTTCAATTACGCTTGTTTCAAGGGAGAATGGAAAGAAAGAAAATAGAAAAAATAAAATAAAAAATGATTATTTTTTGTTATTTGATAGATTGAAAAAAATTAAAAAAATAGTGTATCTACCAATTTTTTTTTTAATATTAGAAAGATTTTTTACTTTTAAAATTTTAATATTATTCCTTTACTTTTTTTAATATATTATTTGATACTAAAAAAAATTAAATAATCATTTCTAATCATAAAAAATTTAGATGTTAACATTTTTACTCATGAAAGTTGAAAATTAAAATTATACCATAAAAGATAGTTTTTACAAATAAAATTATTCAAACTCTAAAAAATTAAATAAAATTCTCAAATTACCTTCTAATATAATCTAACTCTAATTTCTAATTTTACCCTACACCACCACATCCCCAATTCCAAATTTTACCACCACTCTCATTTCTAACTACCACCATCACTGTCGCCATCACTATCACCATCTTGAAGAGCTCCCTCACCATCAAAATCTTGCTGATCTTGTACGCAACAAAGGAGTCTTGGTCAATCAATGTCTCCACTATGCTCGCCGTATCAACTTTTGTCTCAAACTTCACGTCTTTCCTGTCATTCTACACCGTGAAGTCGAACTTGTTTGCTCCTTCTGTTGCCAAATTTAAAGTGTTCATAACCCCGTTGTTTGACTTCATCATGTGCAGCGACTGGTATACTAGAATTTCATGGTACAGCAACACCGATATCTTCTGTGCGTCCGTGAGGTTCTTGTGCTTGGACATCAAACTGTTCATGATAATGTATGTCTATGAGACAGAACACGGTCAAGTCACTGTCTACGCTGTTCTGAAAAGTTGGAAGAGCCTTTGAAGGTCTGAGCAAGTCAGGGAATGACTTGCAACCTTTCTCGGATTGGATATGATGTTGATCTGGCTAGGGACTGCGGTGGGTGCTTCTGCTTTGGCAGAGCTCAATGCTCTGCTGATTTCGAGGATGGAGATATTGTAAGGGATTTTTTGAACGGACTTGACGTAGAAAAAGTGGAGTCCGTCGTTGTCTTTGGAGGCGAAGCCTACTTTACTGCCCTTAAGGTTAGTGAGATTAACAGTCGACAATTTCAACGACACTGCTAGTGGCCTGGAACTTGGAGGATCAAAAGTAATAGAGGTGGTAATGGTGGTGATGGCAGCAGTGATGGTGGTTGTTGGAAATGAGAGTGGTGGTAGGATTTGAAATTGGGAGAGTGGTGGTGTGAAATAAAATTAGAAATTATAAATAGGTTATATATATTAGAGGATAATTTAACAATTGTATTTAATTTTTTAGGGTTCGAATAATTTTGTCTGCAAAAGTCCATCTTTCATGATTATAACTTTAATTTTTGTCTTTTATGAATAGAAATATTAACGTCTAAATCTTTCATAATAAAAAATGACTATTTATTCTACCTCATTTTCTTATTTCGAATTTCACAATAAAAAATTTTATATTCTGGTGTATATTAGTCACCAAACAAAAAATCTTCGGTGTATATATATTTATGTGTGTGTTAAAATTTAGATGAAATATCTAATCCTTAATATTATATTTTTGTTTCGACAAATAATTTGTATCAAAAGACAATTCAGAATTTATTTCTTTATTATTTAAAGTATTAAGCAAATTAGCTTCCAATAAAACACTTTAATCATCCATCTGCTAGCTAAAGTATTTTTAAAGAAAATTAAAGTCTGGTTTGTCCTTTTTAAAAAATATTTTGTAACTACTTTGTTATTTTTATTTTTACTTAAATAAATTTTTTATTCTTATAAAATGACCGTATTTTAGTTTTGGTTCCTGTACTTATTCTTTGCTGGTTTTGGTCCAATAAAATTGAAAGATTTTGGTTTTAGTCCTGTTTGTTTACTTTGCTCCGTTAAATATTAATATGCTAGATTAAATGCTAATAAGTAATGTATTTGAGTTTGTCATATTATCGATTCTCATGGCATATCAGCACTTAAAATAAGAAACTAATAAAAAGGAGCCAAACTCAGAACCTTTTAAATTTCACTGAACAAAAAGATCAAGCAAAATTTTGTAGAAACTAAAAATAGAAAAAGTTAACTTTTAATAAGGACAAAAGACTTATTTAAGTTTTTTTTTTTTTTAAGGAACTAATATATCTAATACTTAAAAAATTATAGAGTAGTTTGCTAATTTTATAATATAAACTCTACTTTCTCTCGTCATCGTCTAATATAAAATTTATTAAGAATTAATTTGGAATTTATTCAAAGTTTTATTTTAAAATATTAAATTTAATACAATTTTATAAAATAAACATTGTCACTCCTAAATTTATAGTATAATATTTAAAAATAAAATGTTATTATCAATTTAGAAATATAAATATGCAAGTATTATATTATATATTTATTAAAAAAGAAAATATATACTTTTCATGGACTATCCCATGCATATTACTCTTTTCATGATATGCATAACTAATCATTATGTACTTTTATTAGTTATACTACCTTAGTCTTCCTATTAGACCTAGATAATGAATAAAAAAAATTTAGAGGGTTAATATTTTTATTGAAATTTGACCAACATTTAATCAATAAATAAAAAGTGAGTAATTTTATAATTTATACTATTAGATATAATTTTATACTATTAAAAATATTATTAATAATTAATTAATAACTACAAATTATAAAAGTCATTAGTCTCTGACACTCTTCTAATGAATATTATGATTACTATTTATATATTTATAAAAAAAAACATAAACAAAAAAATTCTTATATAAAATAAAATTATTAAAATAAAAATTTAGATATAATTATTTTTATATGAATTAATAACATAAAATTATTAATAATTTAATTAAAAATATTAAATTATCTAATAATTTTTAATTATTAATTTTACATAAAATTAATCTTTGTTATTAAATATTCTAAAGATTTACTTACGTTTTAGTAATCTTGTATTATTATTACCTGGACCACAAACACGCCACGCTTCTTCTTGGGAACAAGCTTCCCTTCAATGGAGACATCAGGATTGTACAAGTTGAGACAGTGAAGCTCAATGTCTGCGACAGCTTCAACAAAATCAACTCCACGGTTGTTGCATAGCAACTCGGGTTCACCCGCCGTGTTGGCCACCACTTCGCCGGCAAATGCATAGTAAGACACAAGAGCTTGAGACAGCGATTTCTTCAAACACCCCACCATGGATGCAAAGCTATTCATCACCATTGTGTTGTTGTTCTTGTAGCAGAAGAAGACTCCAACGTCTACCGGAGGAAGGAGTAGATCGAGGTTAGAGAGTGGTAGCCAGTGTTCTTGAGTTGGTAGAACCGCTGCTACCACGTCTTCATTGGTCACACTCACGTTGAACTCTCCAGCAGCACTATCCATTAGCAATTATTGTATATATGTATTTGTGTGTAGCTGATTGGCGTACTTGTGAAAATCGTTCTTTGGGTACTATACGGATTTATAGGCAGAAGGTGCTAGATAAGAGAAGATAAAAGAAGACACGGTAAGGGGAGTTGGTTTGATTTTCAACCAATGTTGGTTCAGCGCTAGCTGTTTCTTATTCGTTTAGTTTTCATTTTAATTATTAAAAGAAAGTGATTATACAATGGAAAAGTATAGATGGACAATGAAAATACTAAACAATGTGAATAATAGATATATCGAATGTTCATTTCACTAGGTGTACAGATAATTATTCTAATATTAAGATTTAAGTGGGTAATTTAAAAGTGTAGTGTGTTTTTATTTTATTGGTGGTTGTTCAGATATTTTTATTATTTTTTTATTGTTAATAATGTTTAAAATTTAAATATGTGTTAAAACTTAGAAGTATATTACTAGATCATTAAACTAAAAAAAAATGATAGTTAAAAGAATAATAAAGTTTAGTATTTTTTAAAGTATTCATCATTTAACATCGTGGATGGTAAATATATCAGAAGTTCAAATTAAGATAATCGTTTATGTTACGATAAAAATTATAATTTATTTTATTCTAAATTTATTTTTTATTTAATTTAAAATAAATAAAAATAAAAATTCAATTCATTTGTAAATTTTTTAGATTTACATTATAAACAAAGTCAAATTTTTAAAAAAAAAATTTCATCATTCTAGAAGTAAGGGGGAAAATAATAATTTTGTCATGCTCAAAGAATTTGATTATTAAAAGAATTATGTTGTATTAATATTAAAAATCAAAGAGACCAAGAGTATATTTCAAAAGCAATTTTATTGACTTGAAATTATTCATAGATGAAGAAATGTATAAATTTTGTTAGCCACAAAAAAAAAGGTAAAGCTCAATAAGTTAAGTGAGGACAACAAGAACCCAAAGAGTCACTAAAATTCAAATTTATTTAACTATATTTAAATTTGATTTGTTGATAAAATTTGTCAAAAGATTTTATTTTTAATTTGTTTAGTAATACTTTTAGGAGTTAAAAATTTTAAATCAAATATTATCTAATTTAATAAAATCAAATTTGATTTAAATTAGTTACAGTTAATTTTAAAGTAATATTTTTTATTTAATTTCAACTTTTATAATTTTATTCTAGGAAGATTTGATCTATATTAAGGCTTATCTATTAGAAAACTATTTAAACATTTTTATGAGCAATTTGAATAGTTTTTTTATGAATAAATTTTATGGTGTCTATGATGAACAAATTTTATGTATTCAAATAATGAGGTGAGTGAATGCTTTACTTGTTGCAGGAAAAAATTGAACGATCCAACCTAGAGGTAACTCTTAGTGTTGGTTATTATTATTTCGTTCCTTTGATCGAGGTTGTCAATGACAAGTTTTTT
This sequence comes from Arachis stenosperma, assembly GCF_014773155.1. Classification (NCBI taxonomy): domain Eukaryota; kingdom Viridiplantae; phylum Streptophyta; class Magnoliopsida; order Fabales; family Fabaceae; genus Arachis; species Arachis stenosperma. The sequence continues at coordinate 7,781,201 of NC_080386.1, read as the reverse complement.
GAAGATTTAGTAGAAAAAATCCATCGGTGACCTAGGTCGCTAAGAATACATTTCTTATATGTCTAGTAGAAAAATAGTATCCAACTATCCTTTTAACTTAATCTTTTCAGTTTCATTGTGTCTTTTGTTCCTCTTTTTTTCTTATCATTTTAGTAGAAAAACACTATCCAAATATTATTTTATCTTAATTTTTTATTTTCGTTGTGTCTTTGGTTCCTTTTTTTTTTCCTTATCATTTTAGATGAGACTTTGGTGAAAATTTTGGTTGAAGTGAGGGTAGATGTTGAGAAACATCTGGGTGCGGCTCAGCAAGAGAAAACTCATATGGTGAATTAAAGTCCAAAAAAATAGTAAAGAGTGAAAACGATAGGATTAGTTAGAGTTTTCATCTAACGCGAATACAAATCTCGCCTCAGATAATTGTATCTCCACTACATGGTCTCCGCAAGGAAACAACTCTAACAAAACAATGTACTTCAATATCAATTGCATCTGTAAGAACAGTTAGAGAAAGGGAGTGAGAATCTACGGGTTTTTCAACAGGATACCAATGGAGGAAAAAGATCGTATATCGGGCCTAGGGTAAATCTGTATATCAGGAGAGTCACAGATATACGTACTAGTCCGACTTTAAGGTTATAGTCTCAGTCTGTTTATATCTAATGTTATAGTCTACCAAAGCAAGCAAGCAGTAATAACAAGCAAGTAAGACAAGTCACATAACACAGTAATAGAGAATAAATATAGAATACAATCACAGAGAATATGCAATAAATAATATGATGCATGTTTGTCCTAAGCAGGTCATGAGCTTAGTCTGCGCTAGTGTCGATTGACTACCTGCAACTTGATATTACTTGGGATCAGACCTAGTGTTAGACAAAAATATTATTTTTATAAGAAAATGATGAAAAAGAAATAATTAGTCATATGGTGATGTTTCTGTATATAATATCTATATTTATTTTAATTAAAATTAAGTCATTTGACAGTTTGTTTATTTATTTAGATTTTTTGAATCGACATCAAGCAAGGAGTGCAAAAACAGTTACGGATGCAATTCAAATTCTCCGGAAATGATGTACAAAGGTTAACCGTTAGTTGGCATTAGCTTAGTCTATAAATAACACTTTAGAAACACATTGTAGGGAGTTTAATTCTTTTGGAAAATACTTAGAAACCTAAAACACTCTTAGTCCCTTGGCATCACAGAGTAAAATTGGGAATCTTAAGTAATTCCTTTGAACTCAAACACTTATAATTTGCTTTTTTTCAGTTTCTATTAATAAAATTTCTCTACTTTTATGTATTCTTCTCTTTTACATATTCTTCTCTTTTACGTTTGTGTTTCTTTCTTCATCTTCTCTTTAATTTCTTATTTATTTTAATTTCTACAATTTACTTTGCCTCCGGTACCTTGCATTTATGTGTTTATTTGTTACTTTCATTTGTTTTAATTTTATTTGACGTTACAATTGCGATATTGAGATACCCACATTTTCTTTTAAACATAAACAAAATTTGAGTAAAATAAATTGGCACGCCCAGTGGGACATTGTCAATAGATTGTAGTTTGTCAAAAGAAAAAATCAGGAGTTTTGAATTTACATGTGGTTACCTAGTGGGAAGATTGTGTTTCCAGAGACCAAAAAATCAGCGTCAGTTGACATGTCAAATACATCTGCAGCATCTTCTTCTACTTTCAGCGATAAGATTGGAAGAAATGAGTCCAGGAATTCTCTCATGATTTCAAAAGCAGAGCCTACCTTGCTGTCAGTGAGGCATGATGGCGTTGGCCATGCCCATCTAGGGTTAAATGCAACTCACATAAATACCGTGGGTGGGGTGGCCGCCTTATGGCTTGCCATCGGGGTATGTCCCCCCATGGTGATACAAGGATTGCCTATGCCTCTCTACTCAACTTTTCAAAATTCTCTTTACCAGAATCCATATGGCATGTCAAATGTACCTATTTTTGGGGTGTCAGGTTCACATATATCATAACAAAATTTTTTACATGCTATTAACACAGGAAATAACAATGCATCTAATTCTACTACACCCACTGCTACTAGGGTAGAGAACTCTAGGCCTGTGTTTCCTGAAATATCAAGAGCAATATCTGTTAATCAACCTAGTCAAACTGTTGGATCTTTAGCAAATATTAGGCAACAGATGGATGAAAGCCACTATGATCTAGTAAACATGTTAACTCATCAAATGGTGACAGTCTTAAATCCTCTTTTAAAAATTACAAACACTAGAATTGAACAATTAAATAGGTAAGTTAATAGAATTGCTACTGTGGTAAATTTAGAAGAAAATGATAACCATGGTTTGGGATTGATAATGTCAACTAAAATGGTGGAGCAATTCCTAATTATGACGTTTATATGCTTATACATGGTCAAAATGCTTATGATATGTTGGAAAGACTTAGGCAAAAAAACTTAGGGGGCATTATAATCTAGCTAGGAATGTTGAACAAGTTTTAAACCGTTTGGGATTTAATGTTGGTTGTTTAAATAGGCTATGTTTCGTGTATGCTTTTTCTGAATGTGTCCAAACAAGCAGAGCTTTCAAGAGGTTGGAAAATTCTAAAATCCATTACAAAATTTTTTGGAGAAGAAAATGAGTCAACAGTAAAGCATATTACTCAATATACTGTTGAAATTGGGGAAGCAGCTTCTAATGAATATCTCAAGATGAGATATTTTTCTTCTTCTTTAACAAAAAATGCATTTACGTGGTTCTCCAACTTGAGATCAAATTCCATTCATTCTTGGGCTCAGTTATATAGAAATTTTCATAATCAATTTTTTCGAAGTGAATTGAAAATTAGCCTTATGGATTTATTCTCTGTCAGACATCCAGAGGGAGAATCCATTGACACTTATTTGGCACGGTTTAGAAACATGAGAAATAAGTGTTTTACTCCGATCCCAAAAACCGAAGTTGTCAAAATGGCTACTAATGGACTAGAATTTAGAGTTAGAAAAAAATTTGTTAACCAACATACTTTAGACCTTTTTCAGTTAGCTGAGAGAGTAAGACAAATAGAGTAAATTAAGAAAGAAAAAGAAAATTTTAAAAAAGGTTCTAAAAATGTTGCATATGTTGATTGTTTTTTCGATAATAGTGATTCAGATGATAAAGAAGTTTATATTGCTGAATTACATGGAGGTCCTCCTTATGTATGCAAGTCTTTGAAGCCTATTAAAGGAAAAAGATTTTTTTTTTCATATTCCAAAGTTGAAAATAAGACTTATTCTTTTGATATTTCTAAGGCAGATCAAATATTTGAAGTTTTATTAAAAGATAAGTAGCTTATTTTACCAGAAGGAAAAAAGATGCCTTCAGCTAATGAAATAAAGAATAAAAATTTTGTAAGTTTCATCAGGTATTCTCACACACCACTAATAATTACGTCCGTTTCAGGGATTTGATACAAAAAGTCATTGAGGAGGAAATGCTGAAGTTTGAGGATAACACTATTATGAATGTGGACACTGAACCATTTGCTGCTTATTCAAATTATTTTGAGCCATTTAATTTGTCAGTCAACATGGTAGAAATTGATGCTACAATGACTAGTGCTCAAGATGAAGATAAAGACCTAAGAATTTTTTAGCAAGACAAAAAGGCAGTTTATCCTCGTCCTGGTGAAAATTTGTTAGATTTTTTGTTAAGAATTAAAGAATCTGACAGCACCATCACTATGTGCCCAAAGTGCAGTTCTATGTTTGACAAGGAAACTGTAAAAGAGTTTGAAAAATATAAAGTTGAAGAGATAGAAAAGGATGAGTTGAAAAAGAAGATTGCTGAAAAAGAGAATAAAATTAATGAGCTAAAACGAAAGATAGCTGAGAAAAAACACGGTCAGACTTCTTTGAATAAGTATGTCAACAACGTTGGGATAAAACCTGTCAACTAGAAGATTAAGACTGTAGTCATGATTGATGGAAAAATCGATGTATTTTCTCAAAAGACAAGTGTTCTTCCCATCAAAATTTTAAACAATAAATGGGTCCAGAATGTGAAAAATGTGCAGAATCAACCTACTGCTTTCTCGAGAGGAAAAACCAAGTGGGTGAGGTCTAGACCTTTTAAACCCAGGTACTACGAGTTCTAGTTATGGAACATGAATCATGCATAAGATAGAGGTAGTGTATATATTCTAAAAAATATACCTATTTCCTTAAAACCAATTTATTCTTGTTATAATCGTAACATGCAGCAGGTTCCTAGTTATTCTCCTTGGCCAAATTGTCAAAATATTCTAAAGTATTCTCTTTTTACAACTTTTGAGCAAAAAGAGAATATACCTGAGTATGTTCCTTTAGATCCATATAAGAGACATGGAGCAGATTTTCCTCCTTTGCCAACTATGGCTAAATATGCAGAAATAGAAATTTCTTCTACTTATCTTAAATGCAATAAAAATATAAAGAAAAATCTGGCTGGAATGAAGGTAATGGTTAAAAACAAGGAGAAAAAGATGAAGATTTAATTACTAACAATTTTGAAACTGATTTTGATGACAAATTAGAAGCGATATTTGGTGTTAAGCAACCTATAGTTGTGGTGTCAATACTCCCCGAGGAGTATAGTCAAATTCGGAAAGTGGAATCATTAGAAGATGATTGTTATGATGTCTTTCCTGGAAGCGAATGCTTATTACTAGATGACAATATGTGTGGTGGAGGATTGTTTAAGAAACCTACTAAAAATGACAAGGAACATTTGCGTCCACAGCATATCAAGGCTCATGTTGATGGAAGGATAATCAATAAAATTTTGGTTGATGGGGGAGTTGCTGACAATCTCATGCCTGAAAAAATGATGGAAAGGCTTGGGAAGACTGAAAAGGATTTTATCAAAAGTAGCATTGGGGTGACAGATTTTAATGGAAGGACTTCTTTTGTTAGAGGTGTGGTTCTATTGTCAATTGAGGTTGTTTTTATTAATAGGCCAACTCTGTTTGTTGTTGTTCAATCTAAAGCTGGTTTTAACTTGCTTTTGGGACGTGATTGGCTTCATAGAATGGGTGCTATTCCATCCACTTTACATCAAAATTTGATTTTCTGAAATGAAGATAGAGGAGTGGAAGAAGTTCTTGCTGACAATAGTACCTGTTACTATGATGAGATGCATGTGGAGTTTAGGATGTATAATCCTAGAGTCAAGCCGCTGATGATTGACACCAAGACATTTAATCCTGAAAATATTGAGATGTGAAAAATAGACGTGAATGGTTTTATTTTGGTCCCTAAGGCTCCGGGGCGGATACGACCTCAAGAGAGGCTTAGATGATGAGGTTGACGAGCCAACTAGCTCGGCTGTTAGCCTATATGGTAGATAGAGAAAAGTGCATTGATAGTATACCTTATGATTGTATATATGATGATGGTATTTTAGGTTTTGATAAAAATATACTAACAATGTGAAAAAAGTTGAGGTGTAGGATCTTTTGGAGGAGGTAGATATTGGTAACGGTGATCATCCTAGATCAACATATGTGAGCAAGATGTTGCCTAAAGATGTCAAAAAAGAAATGGTGGAGATATATTAAAGGAATATTGTGTCTATTTTGCATGAGATTATGAAGAAATGCCAGGTTTGAGTCGTGAATTAGTAGAGCATCAATTGCCATTGAAGGCCAATGTCAAACCTGTTAAGCAGCTACCAAGGAGATTTACTCCTGAAGTCATGCAGAAGATTAAAGAAGAGCTTGAAAGACTTCTTAAGGCTAAGTCTATAAGAACAGCAAGGTATGTCAACTGAATTTCTAATGTTGTTCCTGTCATGAAAAAGAATGGAAAATTAAGGGTTTGCATTTATTTTAGAGATTTAAATTCTTCAACACCAAAAGATGAATATTTAATACCTATAGCTGATATGTTGATAGATTCTACTCCTGGTTATAAAATTTTAAGTTTTATGGATGGATATTCAGGTTATAATCAAATATACATCGCTGAGGAAGATGTGTCAAAAACTGCATTTAGGTGTTTAGGTGCTCTAGGAACTTTTGAATTGGTTGTGATGCCATTTGGGATCAAAAACGCTGTACAACTTATCAAAGGGTAATGAATAAAATTTTTCATGACTTTCTTGGAAATTTTATGAAAATTTATGTTGACGATGTGGTTGTCAAATCAAATGCTAAAAAGGAGCATCTAAAAAAAAGCATTTGAAAGAATGAGAAAGCCTAAATTAAAAATGAATTCCTTAAAATGTGCTTTTGGCGTGAGTGCAGAAAATTTTCTTGATTTCTTGGTGCAGAAAAAAGGGATTGAAATTGACAAGAACAAGACAAAGGCTATCTTAAAGGCTCTTTCTCCAGCGAACAAAAAATAACTACAAGCATTGTTAGGGATTGTCAATTACCTTAGAAGGTTCATTTCCAATATGTTAAGGAAAACTAAGGTTTTTGCGCCTCTGATCAAGTTGAAAAAAGAGGAAGAGTTCCAGTGAAAAGCAGAGCATCAAGAAGCTTTTGATGACATCAAGCAGTACTTGACTGATCCTCCTATTATGACACCTCCAAGGCACGGAGCACTTTTAAAACTTTACGTGTTAGCTTTTGAAGTAACAATTGGTGGAATGCTGGCTCAAGAAGATGAGGATGACAATGAAAGAGTAATTTATTACCTAAGTCGTGTGGTAAATGATGTTGAGAGTCGTTATTCTCCAATTGAGAAACTTTGTTTAGCTTTATATTTTTCTTGTTTAAAACTTAAGTACTATTTAATTTCTAGGAATTTTTATGTAAATTCTAAGTTTAATGTTCTTAAATATATGTTGTCTTCTCCAATTTTGCATGGTAGACTAGGAAAGTGGATGTTGGCCTTAACGAAATTTTCTTTACATTTTGTTCCTGCAAGAGCCGTTAAGGGATAGGTTCTAGTTGATTTTTTGGTTGACCATCCTTGTATTGACATTGATAAAAGTTTATTAGGTTTTGTTGGTTTGATGCCTTGAAAAATATATTTTGATGGTTCATGCCATAAGGGTGGTGTTGATGTAAGAATTTTAATTATTTATCCAAGTAGCGAGCCAAGTAAATTCCTCTTTGAATTAAATTATTCATGTTCCAACAATGAGGCAGAGTGTGAAGCGTTAATAATGGGACTGAAATTACTATTAGAAAGAGGAATTAAAAATGTAGAAATTTTTGGAGATTCATAGCTTATAGTCCGTAAAGTATCACTTGAGTATATGTGTATTAGTAAAAATTTAAGAAAGTATTTCAATGTGGCTACAAAGTTATTGAGCGAGTTTGAGAATGTCTTTGTAAGGCATGATCCAAGGGAGTTAAATCAAGAAGCAAATGAATTAGCTCCAATTGCTTCAAGATATAAGATCAAGTCCTCAACACTAGAAAAATTGGTAAGGATAAAGGACATATTTATGCCTTTGAGAGAAAGAAAAGTGTTGTTATTAGAAAAACTAGACCCAAAAGATTGGAGAGTACCAATTGTGAAATATCTAGAAAATCCAAGTCTTAGTGTCGATAGAAAACTTAAATATAGGGCTCAAAGTTATGTTCTAATGAACAATGTCTTGTTTAAGAAATCTGTTGATGGAAATCTCTTGACATGTTTGGGAGAAAAAGAAGCATATTTGGCTCTTGCGGAAGTGCACGAGAGAATTTGTGGTGCCCATCAGTCAGGGAAAAAAATAAAATGGGTGATAAATAGGAGAAGATTGTATTGGCCAACTATTCAAATAGATTGTATAAATTATGCTAGGTCCTATGAGGAATGCCAAAAACATGGAAGCCTTCAACATATTCCAGCGTCAAAATTGCATGTTATAATTAAACCATGACCATTTAGAGGTTGGGCTTTAGATCTGATTGAGCAGATTCACCCACCTTCTTCTAAAGGTCATAAGTTCATTTTGGTTGGTGTTGATTATTTTTCTAAATGGGTAGAGGCTATCCATTTAAAGGAGGTGACTCACAATGAAATAATTGATTTCATTGAGGAGCATATTGTGCATAGGTTTGGAATTCTGCAATCTATTACCACTGATCAAGGAACCGTGTTTATTGAAAAAAATGTCATGGAATATGCCAAGTCTAGGGATATAAAAATGCTTTCTTATACACCGTATTATGCCCAAGCAAATGGACAAGTGGAGGTAGCAAATAAAATTTTGATTGCATTAATTAAAAAATACATTGGAAGGCAGCCAAGAAATTGGCACCAAACTCTCAGTCAAGTTCTTTGGGCTTACCGAAATTCTCCAAGAGATTTTACTGGAACCACCCCGTATAAGTTAGTTTACGGTCATGATGCGGTATTGCCAATTGATATCAATTTGCAAAGTATAAGGGTGGCTAGACAAGATGAGATACCAGTAGTAGATTATTAGAATTCTTTGTATGATGAGCTCAATGAACTAGATGACAAAAGGTTGAGAGATTTAGAGCGGGTGATTCGATAAAAAGAGATTAGGTTAAAATCATACAACCGTCGTCTTAAAGCAAAGACATTTGCAGTTGGAGATTTAGTGTGGAAAATAATTTTGCCTATAGAAAAAAAAAAGTCAAAACTTATGGTAAGTGGTCTCCAACTTGGGAAGGACCTTATGTGGTTGACAATATTTATTCTGGAAATGCCTATAAGATTATCAAAGTCGGATCAGGAAGAAGAATTCCTTCAATAAATGCCAAGTATTTGAAAGTATATAGGCCATGTATTCATGAGATAAACATTCCACATGTTTAAGGATACAAAAATGTCAAGTTGAAGTGTCAAGGGAAAAAATAAAGAGCTAACAAATATTTGCAATTTAGTTTGTAAAAGCTAACATATCCATGTGATTTCTATGAATTACAAGTTCCATTGACAATGTAAAGCATTAAGTTTATGAGGCAAATATGTGTCCAAGACATTAATTTAAAATAAGAGTCAATATAGAAAATAACTTATCATTTTTTGAATGTGGTACAGTACATGCCAACATATAGAAACAAAAGGTTTAGTGAATAAACATATGTAAAGCTAGAAGCATGTCAACAAATGCACATTTGATTTACTTTGACAACACTTGAGGCGAATGCATACGAGATGGCATGCACCAGTGCAACCTGATATAGACAGATATGGAGGTCATCTCAAATGAAATACAAAAGAGGTCACTGTGATATTAATAATTGGTTTAGTATGAAGTAATATAATAACTTCCTAAAGATAGCAAGTGTCAACTAGTCTACAAAAAAAAAAAAAAAGATAGGGTGCATATAAAAGCAAATAATAAAAAAACTCTAAAAGTTAAAAAAAAAGTAAAGATTGTAAGGAGATATTAAAATGACAGAAGTTCACATAATAAATAGAAGACTAAGTTTCAAAGATCTCTTTCAAATGAGTAACTTTAGTTTGGAGAGCGGTTTGGAAGTTCCTGGCTTCTTTTGCAGCTTTATGTGAAGAAAGCATCTTCTCTTCAAGGGACTGTAAGGATGCATTGCTACTATCAAGCATGCTGCTTGCTTTGGCAAATTGACCTTCATTCTTTATCAAAGCTGCATCCAACCTATCTTTTATCTATCTCTTGACAGTTAGCTATTGTTCCAATTCTCAAATCTCCTCAGATAACTCATGAGCCCTGTAATACCCCAATTATCCTAAGCCTTACCTCTAGCCGTAAAGCAAAGGTTAATCAGAGGTTACGACAGTCCTAAGGCTTATACTTATTTATATATAGAAGGAAATAATATATTCTAAAAACCTGATAAAGAATTTAGCTCAAAGACAAAATTACAAAAGCGTGAATTGTTCACACAAAGCTAACGCATAAGATACAAGGTATAGGTATAAGAGAATAAAACATATATAAATATAAAAATATAATAATCATAGAGAACTAGCCACAACTTGCGGAGTTTAAGCCGACTAGTTACAAATAGAAAGATACAGAGTTTTAGAATTAAAATAGCTTATACAACCTATCTCTCAAATAAGCCTCTAAGGCCATAAAGATAAATATACAAAAGATGAGAGAATACTATGACGAAAGTAAAATAGAAATAAAGAAGGGACGAACCATACTCCGCTCTGTCACCATGTCTGCAATCTCACCGAAGTAGATTACGACTTGCATCTGAAAAATAACAACAAAGTATGGAATGAGAACTGGAGGTTCTCAGTATGATAACAGTTCCCAATGATGTAAGGCTCCGGGACGCCAAAGGTAATCCTAGAACTTCACATCACATATGGATATTCAAGCTTAGAGTAAAATAAATAAATAAAGAACTTAACCATAAACCATAAGCAGGGTTATCTAACTTAGGGAATTTCTAACTAGAACTAGTCTCACCGCTGTATCCCACAACCTTCGCCACCCTAACCTCCGTGCGATCCCATCGCCACCACCTACCTAACCTCCTTAACACCAGACAAACACAATTAATGCAAACAAGTAATACATAGGTAATAATCATATATCGCAATTAATTCAAGAAGCAAGTAAGCATATTATACAATTAGGCAAACTCAAGTAATCAAAGCAAACAAGCACATAAAAGATGCATATGATGAATTCCTGCCCTATTGGCTCGTGATATCACTTGTCGGTCTGTAAATGCCAACCTGACACATCCTTTCGGATGTCGCCTTTCTGCCACTTCTGAGGATATAGCACTTGGCCCGCTCTTGCTCCGAGGATATAGTGCCTGGCACACTAGCGTTCTGAGGATATAGTGCATGACCCACTCTTGCGGCAGAAAAGAAAAACAACAATTACACATAACTCATCACAAATCATTCCAATGATATAGTGCCTGGCCCACTCTCTTTCAAACACTATCGTTCCGAGGATATAGTGCCTGACTCACTATCCACATCCACAAGTCCATCAACCTCAACTCATCATCATTTCTCATCTCAAATCACTTCCAATTATCAACTCTTAACATTCCAAGGATATAGTGTCTGGCATACTCTCTTTCAAACATTATCATTCCAAGATTATAGTACCTGGTACACTCTCCACATCCATTCAGGATCATTCATTCCTTTTTGAGTCCTCAACTCATCACATCTATCATCAATTCATACTTTTCATCCCAAACGCATCAGTTCATCAGTGTCTCAATTCATTATCTGTAATCACCCAATTCACTACTCTTCTTCTCTCTCAACCAAACTCATCCTCAATACACCAGAAACCTAAACCTCCGTTTGCTAACTTTTCAAAATGACATCAACCAAATCTCTAAAGTTCTTTCCCAAGTCCTCATACCCAAAATTAAGCCCAAAAGTCTTAAAATGGTGTCATAGAAGCTTACAAGCCTATTGGGAAGGTGAAATAGTTGAAAACAAAGTTTAAGTTTGAAAAACAGGGCGCGTGCGTATGCACGCCCAAGAAGATTTTGAAAGTGTGCGTGCGCACAGGTACTAAAATTTGTAAAGTCTGTTCACTCGCACAGGGTGTGCTAGCGCCCCCAACAGACGACCCTTCTCAACTTGTGCGTGCACACAGGTCTGTGCGTACGCACAGATTGTAAAACTTTCTTGGTGTGTGCGTGCGCACAATCATACCATAAATCACAAATTTCTGCAACTCTGCAGAATTTCAGATTTCGACACGACTCTTTGAATGATCATAAATTCCTCTATAAAATTCCAAATTTTACAAACTTTATATCAAATCGAAGGGTTTTCAATAATCTTTAATTCTAAACTAAATTCAACAAATTTTGAAAATCGAGGCAGAAGTTATGATCAGACAAAGTTCCCCAAAAATCTATTTTTACCCAAAAAACTCAAAACCTCAATTTTAACCAACTCTCAATCCAAAATCACTTATCCCATATTCAAAATAGTCCAACCGTACCTAAACCATATTCATATACCTTCCCTTCAATCCATACTTAGCAACACATAAAGATCATCAATTCTCACTATCAAATACCTAATAATACCCTTACTAACCATCATCATCATCAATTTCAACATCAATCTCCAACATCATACTATCAACATCAATGTAGCCATTTATTAATTATTCCAATTCATCAATACCATTTCCGCAACTCATCATCAAATATCAACAATACCAACAACTCTCAACAATATTACACATCAACAATAATCCACCCACCTTAACATAACATCAACCACAAGATTCAATATCCAAAAATCATCATCAATATACATCATCACACATCATAATCATCAATATCCTTTATTCCAAACCACCACAACATTTTACATTAACTCATTACCTTAATTTCTCATAATCCTTACTTTTCACTAATATAACTAATCACCATAAATACTCATCAATACCCATAATTCCTAATAATCACCATCAACCACACTAATCTAATACAACCAACAAATACATCAATAATTAAGATTATTTAACAACATCAACAATATTTCTCATCCAAAATCATCACACCTCATACTCCTAACACATACATTCATCTCAATCTCATCATCTTATATATATCACAAATAACCATATATCCAATTCAATCCTATCCTATGGGCCTCTAGCCTAAGTATCCAGAAATATTACATATTACATAAAGAAAACCGAAACCATATCTTGGCCGATTTCCAAATGCACCAAACACCAAAACAAAGCCTCCAAACTTGATCCAAAGCCTCAACCAATTCCAACCAACACCAAAGCTCCAACTTACCCAATGAGACTAGGGGTAAAATCCAACAATTATCCGCTACTAGAGATCACCTAAACAAGCAAAACCACAAAATCTACTCAAAAACCAAACATAGAAATACGCAGAATCTAGGGCTGGAAACTGGGGATGGAGTTTCGAGTTCTTAACAGAAAAACTTGAATAGAATGGAAGAGCTCGTCAAAAGCTTCGCGTGATCGCAAATGGCTCGTCATTCGGAACTCCGGATCAAAGTTATGGCTTTCAGAAGGTAATGATGAATAGTACCACCACACCCCCCCTCTCAATCCGCATGGCTCTCTTTGTGGAGGGTGAGAAATGAGTTCAAAGCTCATTTAATGAGCTTATATATGTTGGATCTTGGGTTTGGTTTGGGCCCGGTCCAACCTGTTAGCATTTTTGGTTCGTTTGGCTTACTTTGGGCCAAAACCTTTAAGATTAGTGTCCGGTTTTAAATTCTAAAATTATTTTTGTCCTTTCAAAATAATAAACCAATTTTCTAAATCTTATTTTTCTCAAAACACAGTACCAGACTGGTTTGAATCGGTTCTCGGTCTTTTGCAGAAAATACATTTTCTGACTCAGAAAAATTCATTAAAATCAAATTTCACCTTTATATCTTCAAATTAAAACTTCTAAATTTTGAATCCATCTCGGGCACTTAAAAATTATTATTTTATCAAAACGATTTTACGTGAAAAATTCCGGTTCTTACGTTCTCCCCTCCTAATAAAATTTTCGCCCTCAAAAATTCGTATCACGCTATATATCCCTATCAAAGCGTCCTACCATGCCGATGTTCCCTTTTTCCTTCCGCTGCGTCACTCTAATTATCGTTGTTAAGGTTCCAAAATTTTACTTAAGACAAATACCGATTTTTGTAACATTTTTCAAAATCTTCAAAACAAGATCAATATCAAACCTTTTTCAAAAGACATTGAAAATCATTTATTCTTAAATCAATTACTTTAAACCACAATTTTCTTAAATTCATTTAAAATCCTTAAATCATAATTTCAAGTTGAATCCCTTTTTGATAAGATAAAGTATAAACCAAAATCACAAGTCAAGAAAATCTTAAAACTCACTTTTTCTATAAACTATATCATTAAATAAAAAATTCTGACTTACTTTCAAAACCAAATCATTCAAGCCAAGTTCCAAACCAAAGTTCCAAACTAGATTTACAAAATCATTCTAAGCTTTAAAACTTTTTCAACAAGAATCTAAACCATACCATTTAGAAATCAAAAATCTTAATTAAAAAGCTGCAAAAGCGTCAATCGTTACTTCCGTTGCCACTAGTGTTAAGCCGCACCCACCAGCCGATATGCCGCAACTCCACGAACTGGTTTTCCGAAACATGTTGAGCTCTGGTGCACGAAATTGTGATCATCAATGGCACCATCAACATGGTACGCTCATTGCAATCTCAACTCTTCATCACAACTCCGCACAACTAACCAGCAAGTGCACTGGGTCGTCCAAGTAATAAACCTTACGCGAGTAAGGGTCGATCCCACGGAGATTGTTGGTATGAAGCAAGCTATGGTCATCTTGTAAATCTTAGTCAGGCAGACTCAAATGGATATGGTGATATACGAATAAAACATAAAGATAAAGATAGAGATACTTATGTAATTCATTGGTGGGAATTTCAGATAAGCGCTTGAAGATGCTGTGTCCCTTCCGTCTCTCTGCTTTCCTACTGTCTTCATCCAATCCTTCTTCCTCCTTTCCATGGCAAGCTTATGCAAGGGTTTCACCGTTGTCAGTGGCTACCTCCCATCCTCTCAGTGGAAATGTTCAACGCACCCTGTCACAGCACGGCTATCCATCTGTCGGTTCTCGATCAGGCCGGAATAGAATCCAGTGATTCTTTTGCGTCTGTCACTAACGCCCCGCCTTCAGGAGTTTGAAGCACGTCACAGTCATTCAATCATTGAATCCTACTCAGAATACCACAGACAAGGTTAGACCTTCCGGATTCTCTTGAATGCCGCCATCAGTTCTTGCCTATACCACGAAGACTCTGATCTCACGGAATGGCTGGCTCGGTTGTCAGGCAAGCACTCTGTTGTCAGGCGATCAACCATGCATCGTGTATCAGGAATCCAAGAGATATTCACCCAATCTAAGGTAGAACGGAGGTGGTTGTCAGGCACACGTTCATAGGTGAGAATGATGATGAGTGTCACGGATCATCACATTCATCAAGTTGAAGAACAAGTGATATCTTAGAACAAGAACAAGCGGAATTGAATAGAAGAACAATAGTAATTGCATTAATACTTCGAGGTACAGCAGAGCTCCACACCTTAATCTATGGTGTGTAGAAACTCCACCGTTGAAAATACATAAGAACAAGGTCTAGGCATGGCCGAATGGCCAGCCTCCCAAAGAGGGTTCAATCATAGAAACATGATCAAAAGATTGATAACACAATAGTAAAAGGTCATACTTATAGAAAACTAGTAGCCTAAGGTTTACAAAGATGAGTAAATGACATAAAAATCCACTTCCGGGCCCACTTGGTGTGTGCTTGGGCTGAGCAATAAAGCATTTTCGTGTAGAGACTCTTCTCGGAGTTAAACGCCAGCTTTTGTGCCAGTTTGGGCGTTTAACTCCCATTTTGGTGCCAGTTCCGGCGTTTAACGCTGGAATTTCTAAAGGTGACCTTGAACGCCGGTTTGGGCCATCAAATCTTGGGCAAAGTATGGACTATCATATATTGCTGGAAAGCCCAGGATGTCTACTTTCCAACGCCGTTGAGAGCGCGCCAATTGGGCTTCTGTAGCTCTAAAAAATTCACTTCGAGTGCAGGGAGGTCAGAATCCAACAGCATCTGCAGTCCTTTTCAGTCTCTGAATCAGATTTTTGCTCAGGTCCCTCAATTTCAGCCAGAAAATACCTGAAATCATAGAAAAACACACAAACTCATAGTAAAGTCCAGAAAAGTGAATTTTAACTAAAAACTAATAAAAATATACTAAAAACTAAACCAAATATACTAAAAACATACTAAAAATAATGCCAAAAAGCGTACAAATTATCCGCTCATCACAACACCAAACTTAAATTGTTGCTTGTCCTCAAGCAACTGAAAATCAAATAAGATAAAAAGAAGAGAATATGCAATGAATTCTAAAAACATCTATGAAGATCAGTTTTAATTAGATGAGCGGGGCTTTTAGCTTTTTGCCTCTGAACAGTTTTTGCATCTCACTTTATCCTTTGAAACTCAGAATGATTGGCTTCTTTAGGAATTCAGAATCCAGATAGTGTTATTGATTCTCTTAGTTAAGTATGATGATTCTTGAACACAGCTACTTTATGAGTCTTGGCCGTGGCCCAAAGCACTCTGTCTTCCAGTATTACCACCGGATACATTCATGCCACAGACACATAATTGGGTGAACCTTTTCAGATTGTGACTCAGCTTTGCTAAAGTCCCCAATTAGAGGTGTCCAGGGTTCTTAAGCACACTCTTTTTGCCTTGGATCACAACTTTATTTCTTTCTTTTTCTTTTCTTTTTCTTTCTCTCTCTTTTTTTTCGTTTTTCTCCTTCTTTTTTTTTTGTATTCACTGCTTTTTCTTGCTTCAAGAATCATTTTTTATGATTTTTCAGATCCTCAGTAACATGTCTCCTTTTTCATCATTCTTTCAAGAGCCAACATTCATGAATCACAAATTCAAAAGACATATGCACTGTTTAAGCATGCATTCAGAAAACAAAAGTGTTGCCACCACATCAAAATAATTAAACTGTTATAAAATTCAAAATTCATGCAATTCTTTTTCTTTTTCAATTAAGAACATTTTTTTTTTCAAGAAAGGTGATGGATTCATAGGACATTCATAACTTTAAGGCATAGACACTAATGATCATAAGACACAGACATGGACAAACATAAGCATAAAAATTCGAAAAAAAACAAGAAAATAAAGAACAAGGAGATTAAAGAACGGGTCCACCTTAGTGATGGCGGCTTGTTCTTCCTCTTGAAGGTTTTATGGAGTGCTTGAGCTCCTCAATGTCTCTTCCTTGTCTTTGTTGCTCCTCTCTCATGATTCTTTGATCTTCTCTAATTTCATGGAGGAGAATGGAGTGTTCTTGGTGCTCCACCCTTAGTTGTCCCATGTTGGAACTCAATTCTCCTAGGGAGGTGTTCAGTTGCTCTTAATAGTCTTGTGGAGGAAAGTGCATCCCTTGAGGCATCTCAGGGATCTCATGATGAGAGGGGTCTCTTGTTTGCTCCATCCTTTTCTTAGTGATGGGCTTATCCTCATCAATGGGGGTTGGTAAGAACTTTCCAACCTCTTCTTCGGATCTCATGTCGGATCTCCAGATATTCACTCTTTTTGAGTGAAAAGGGGACCTCGGAGATCACCTTCTTCAAGGCCACAACTTCATAGAAGTGGTCTTGATGCACCCTTGAGATGAATCTCTCCATCTCCCATGACTCGGAGGTGGAAGCTTTTGCCTTCCCTTTCCTCTTTCTAGAGGTTTCTCCAGCCTTGGATGCCATAAATGGTTATGGAAAAACAAAAAGCAATGCTTTTACCACACCAAACTTAAAAGGTTTGCTCGTCCTCGAGCAAAAGAAGAAAGAAGAGAGTAGAAGAAGAAGAAATGAGGAAGAAGGGAATGGCGTTGTGTTCGGCCAAAGAGGGGGAGAAGTGGTGTTTAGGTTGTGTGAAAATGAAGGAGTGAAGAAGGGTTTATATAGGAGAGGGGGACTCATGGTTCGGTCATGTATGGGTGGGTTTGGGGGGGGAAAGTGGTTTGAATTTGAATGGTGAGGTAGGTGGGGTTTTATGAAGGATGGATGTGAGTGGTGAAGAGAAAGATGGGAGTTGATAGGTGAAGGGTTTTTGGGGAAGAGGTATTGAGGTGATTGGTGAATGGGTGAAGAAGAGAGAGGGTGGTGGGGTTGGTGGGGTTGGTGGGGATCCTGTGGGGTCCACAGATCCTGAGGTGTCAAGGAAAAGTCATCCCTACACCAAATGGCATGCAAAAATGCGTTTTGAGCCAATTCTGGCGTTAAACGCCGGGCTGGTGCCCATTTCTGGCGTTTAACACCAGGTTCTTGCCCTTTTCTGGCGTTTAACGCCAGTCTGGTGCCCCTTTCTGGCGTTAAACGCCCAGAATGGTGCCAGACTGGGCGTTAAACGCCCACCTGCTAGCCTTACTGGCGTTTAAACGCCAGTAGGTTCTTCCTCCAGGGTGTGCTATTTTTCTTCCTGTTTTTCATTATATTTTTGCTTTTTCAATTGATTTTGTGACTTCTCATGATCATCAACCTACAAAATAAAATAAAATAACAAAGGAAAATATATAAAATATAACATTGGGTTGCCTCCCAACAAGCGCTTCTTTAATGTCAGTAGCTTGACAGAGGGCTCTCATGGAGCCTCACATTTCCTCAGAGCAATGTTGGAACCTCCCAACACCAAACTTAGAGTTTGAATGTGGGGGTTCAACACCAAACTTAGAGTTTGGTTGTGGCCTCTCAACACCAAACTTAGAGTTTGACTGTGGGGGCTCTGTTTGACTCTGATTTGAGAGAAGCTCTTCATGCTTCCTCTCCATGGTGACAGAGGGATATCCTTGAGCCTTAAACACAAAGGATTCTTCATTCACTTGAATGATCAGTTCACCTCCATCAACATCAATCACAGCCTTTGCTGTGGCTAGGAAGGGTCTGCCAAGGATGATAGATTCATCCATGCACTTCCCAGTCTCTAGGACTATGAAATCAGCAGGGATGTAATGGTCTTCAATCTTTACCAAAACATCCTCTACAAGTCCATAAGCTTGTTTTCTTGAATTGTCTGCCATCTCTAGTGAGATTCTTGCAGCTTGTACCTCAAAGATCCCTAGCTTCTCCATTACAGAGAGAGGCATGAGGTTTACACTTGACCCTAAGTCACACAGAGCCTTCTTGAAGGTCATGGTGCCTATGGTACAAGGTAGTGAAAACTTCCCAGGGTCTTGTCTCTTTTGAGGTAATTTCTGCCTAGACAAGTCATCCAGTTCTTTGGTGAGCAAAGGAGGTTCGTTCTCCCAAGTCTCATTTCCAAATAACTTGTCATTTAGCTTCATGATTGCTCCAAGGTATTTAGCAACTTGCTCTTCAGTGACATACTCATCCTCTTCAGAGGAGGAATACTCATCAGAGCTCATGAAAGGCAGAAGAAAGTCCAATGGAATCTCTATGGTCTCATTTTGAGCCTCAGATTCCCATGGTTCCTCATTAGGGAACTCATTGGAGGCTAGTGCACGCCCATTGAGGTCTTCCTCAGTGGCGTTCACTTCCTCTCCTTCCTCTCCAAATTCGGCCATGTTGATGGCCTTGCACTCTCCTTTTGGATTTTCTTCTGTATTGCTTGGAAGAGTACTAGGAGGGAGTTCAGTAATTTTCTTGCTCAGCTGTCCCACTTGTGCCTCCAAATTCCTAATGGAGGACCTTGTTTCAGTCATGAAACTTTGAGTGGTTTTGATTAGATCAGAGACCATGGTTGCTAAGTCAGAGTTGTTCTGCTTAGAATTCTCTGTCTGTTGCTGAGAAGATGATGGAAAAGGCTTGCCATTGCTAAACCTGTTTCTTCCACCATTATTGTTGTTGAAACCTTGTTGAGGTCTCTGTTGATCCTTCCATGAGAGATTTGGGTGATTTCTCCATGAAGAATTATAGGTGTTTCCATAGGGTTCTCCTAGGTAATTCACCTCTTCCATTGAATGATTCTCAGGATCATAAGCTTCTTCTTCAGATGAAGCTTCCTTACTACTGCTTGGTGCATTTTGCATTCCAGACAGACTTTGAGAAATCAAATTGACTTGTTGAGTCAATATCTTTTTCTGAGCCAGAATGGCATTCAGAGTATCAATCTCAAGAACTCCTTTCTTCTGATTTGTCCCATTGTTCACAGGGTTCCTTTCAGAAGTGTACATGAATTGGTTATTTGCAACCATTTCAATTAGTTCTTGAGCTTCTGTAGGCGTCTTTTTCAAATGAAGAGATCCTCCAGCAGAGCTATCCAAAGACATCTTGGATAGTTCAGAGAGACCATCATAGAAAATACCTATGACGCTCCATTCAGAAAGCATGTCAGAAGGACATTTTCTGATCAATTGTTTGTATCTTTCCCAAGCTTCATAGAGGGATTCTCCATCCTTCTGTCTGAAGGTTTGGACTTCCACTCTAAGCTTACTCAGTTTTTGAGGTGGAAAGAACTTTGCCAAGAAGGCATTGACTAGCTTTTCCCATGAGTCTAGGCTTTCTTTAGGTTGTGAGTCCGACCATGTCCTAGCTCTGTCTCTTACAGCAAAAGGGAATAGCATAAGTCTGTAGACCTCAGGGTTAACCCCATTAGTCTTGACAGTGTCACAGATTTGCAAGAATTCAGCTAAGAACTGATGAGGATCTTCCAATGGAAGTCCATGGAACTTGCAATTCTGTTGCATTAGAGAAACTAATTGAGGCTTAAGCTCAAAGTTGTTTGCTCCAATGGCAGGGATAGAGATGCTTCTCCCATAGAAGTCGGGAGTAGGTGCAGTAAAGTCACCCAGCACCTTCCTTGCATTGTTGGCATTGTTGTTGTTTTCGGCTGCCATGTGTTCTTCTTCTTTGAAGATTTCTGTTAGGTCCTCTGCAGAGAGTTGTGCCTTAGCTTCTCTTAGCTTTCGCTTCAAGGTCCTTTCAGGTTCAGGATCAGCTTCAACAAGAATGCCTTTGTCTTTGTTCCTGCTCATATGAAAGAGAAGAGAACAAGAAAATATGGAATCCTCTATGTCACAGTATAGAGATTCCTTAAGGTGTCAGAGGAAAAGAAAAATAGAAGAAAGAGGTAGAAGAATTCGAACTTGGTGAGATAGAGTTCGAATTGTGCATTGAGGAGGAGTGATACTCCATAAATAGAAGGATGTGAGAAGAGGGGAAGAGGTTTTTTCGAAAATTAATTAAAAAAAATTTTAAAAACATTTTGAAAAACTTTAATTGATTTTCGAAACCCAAGAATGGGAAAGAAATCAAGTAATTTTTGAAAAAGATTTTGAAATTAGAATTTAAAAAGATATGATTGAGGATTATTTTGAAAAAGATGTGGTTAAAAAGATATGATTGAAAAGTTATGGTTTAAGAAGATATGATTGAAATGATATGATTTGAAAATAGTTTTAAAAAGATTTGATTTTAAAAATTAATGACTTGCCTAATAAGAAAAGATATGATTCAAACATTAAACCTTTCTCAACAGAAAAGGCAACATACTTGAAATGTCCAATCAAATCATTAATTGTTAGCAAGTATCTTTGAAAAAGGAAAGAAATTGATTTTGAAAATATTTGATTGAAAAGATATGATTTGAAAAAGATTTGATTTTGAAAAAAATTTGAAAACTTGAAAAAAATTGATTTGAAAACAAAATCCTCCCCCTTGTGCCATCCTGGCGTTAAACGCCCAGAATGGTGCACATTCTGGCGTTTAACGCCCAATGCACTACCTTTTTGGGCGTTAAACGCCCAACCAGGCACACTGGCTGGCGTTTAAACGCCAGTCTGTCCTTCTTCACTGGGCGTTTTGAACGCCCAGCTTTTTCTGTGTAATTCCTCTGCTGCATGTTCTGAATCTTCAGTTCCATGTACTATTGACTTGAAAATAGAACCAAGATCAAATAAACAATGCATGCAAGACACCAAACTTAAAATTAGACACTAGACTCAAACAAGAAACATAAAATATTTTTGGTTTTTATGATTTTGAAAATTTTTTTGGATTTTTTTTTTGGATTTTTCGAAAATTATATGGAAATAGAAAATAAAGGTTTCAGAATTCTTAATTTGGATTCCAGGAATCATTGCAATGCTAGTCTAAGACTCCGGTCCAGGAATTAGACATGGCTTCACAGCCAGCCAAGCTTTCAAAGAAAGCTTCGGTCCAAAACACTAGACATGGCCAATGGCCAGCCAAGCCTTAGCAGATCATTGCTCCAATAGCAAGATTGATAGAGATCAATAAGCTCTTGTGATGATCAGTTGAAACCTCGGTCCAATAAGATTAGACATGGCTTCTCAGCCAGCCAGATTTCAACAGATCATCATGAAACTCTAGAACTCATTCTTAAGAATTCTGAAAAATACCTAATCTAAGCAACAAGATGAACCGTCAGTTGTCCATACACGAAACAATCCCCGGCAACGGCGCCAAAAACTTGGTGCACGAAATTGTGATCATCAATGGCGTCATCAACATGGTACGCTCATTGCAATCTCAACTCTTCATCACAACTCCGCACAACTAACCAGCAAGTGCACTGGGTCGTCCAAGTAATAAACCTTACGCGAGTAAGGGTCGATCCCACGGAGATTGTTGGTATGAAGCAAGCTATGGTCATCTTGTAAATCTTAGTCAGGCAGACTCAAATGGATATGGTGATATACGAATAAAACATAAAGATAAAGATAGAGATACTTATGTAATTCATTGGTGGGAATTTCAGATAAGCGCATGAAGATGCTGTGTCCCTTCCGTCTCTCTGCTTTCCTACTGTCTTCATCCAATCCTTCTTCCTCCTTTCCATGGCAAGCTTATGCAAGGGTTTCACCGTTGTCAGTGGCTACCTCCCATCCTCTCAGTGGAAATGTTCAACGCACCCTGTCACGGCACGGCTATCCATCTGTCGGTTCTCGATCAGGCCGGAATAGAATCCAGTGATTCTTTTGCGTCTGTCACTAACGCCCCGCCTTCAGGAGTTTGAAGCACGTCACAGTCATTCAATCATTGAATCCTACTCAGAATACCACAGACAAGGTTAGACCTTCCGGATTCTCTTGAATGCCGCCATCAGTTCTTGCCTATACCACGAAGACTCTGATCTCACGGAATGGCTGGCTCGGTTGTCAGGCAAGCACTCGGTTGTCAGGCGATCAACCATGCATCGTGTATCAGGAATCCAAGAGATATTCACCCAATCTAAGGTAGAACGGAGGTGGTTGTCAGGCACACGTTCATAGGTGAGAATGATGATGAGTGTCACGGATCATCACATTCATCAAGTTGAAGAACAAGTGATATCTTAGAACAAGAACAAGCGGAATTGAATAGAAGAACAATAGTAATTGCATTAATACTTCGAGGTACAGCAGAGCTCCACACCTTAATCTATGGTGTGTAGAAACTCCACCGTTGAAAATACATAAGAACAAGGTCTAGGCATGGCCGAATGGCCAGCCTCCCAAAGAGGGTTCAATCATAGAAACATGATCAAAAGATTGATAACACAATAGTAAAAGGTCATACTTATAGAAAACTAGTAGCCTAAGGTTTACAAAGATGAGTAAATGACATAAAAATCCACTTCCGGGCCCACTTGGTGTGTGCTTGGGCTGAGCAATGAAGCATTTTCGTGTAGAGACTCTTCTCGGAGTTAAACGCCAGCTTTTGTGCCAGTTTGGGCGTTTAACTCCCATTTTGGTGCCAGTTCCGGCGTTTAACACTGGAATTTCTAAAGGTGACCTTGAACGCCGGTTTGGGCCATCAAATCTTGGGCAAAGTATGGACTATCATATATTGCTGGAAAGCCCAGGATGTCTACTTTCCAACGCCGTTGAGAGCGCGCCAATTGGGCTTCTGTAGCTCTAAAAAATTCACTTCGAGTGCAGGGAGGTCAGAATCCAACAGCATCTGCAGTCCTTTTCAGTCTCTGAATCAGATTTTTGCTCAGGTCCCTCAATTTCAGCCAGAAAATACCTGAAATCATAGAAAAACACACAAACTCATAGTAAAGTCCAGAAAAGTGAATTTTAACTAAAAACTAATAAAAATATACTAAAAACTAAACCAAATATACTAAAAACAATGCCAAAAAGCGTACAAATTATCCGCTCATCAAGCTCGTAACGCATAGGGTAGGTTAGCCATCCTTACTACCTCTCCGTTAACGTGATCGACCTCATCCATGAGTTGCCATTAGGGTTTCCTTTCCACACCAAATAGTCGATATCAAGGTGATCAGTCTCAATATCAAAGGTCTAGTGCTTCAATTATCCCAAAAAGGCACTCATAAACAAGCATGCTATGCATATCAAACTGATATCCTAAATAATGAAAAGAAAAGACAACCCAGAGTATGCAATGAAGCATAATCAGTCTATCCTTCAGGCTCACGAGGACGAACCGCTCTGATACAACTAAATGTAACACCCCAATAAACCTAAGCCTTACCGCTAGCCATAAAGCAAAGGTTAATCAGACGTTACGACAGTCCTAAGGCTTATATATATATATATATATATATATATATATATATATATATATATTATATATAGAAGGAAATAATATATTCTAGAATCCTGATGAAGGATTTAGCTCAAAGACAAAATTACAAAAGCGTGAAATGTTCACACAAAGCTAACGCATAAGATACAAGGTATAGGTATAAGAGAATAAAACATATATAAATATAAGAATATAATAATCATAGAGAACTAGCCACAGCTTGCGGAGTTTAAGCCGACTAGTTACAAATAGAAAGATACAGAGTTTTAGAATTAAAACAGCTTATACAACCTATCTCTCAAATAAGCCTCTAAGGCTATAAAGATAAATATACAAAAGGTGAGAGAATACTATGACGAAAGTAAAACAGAAATAAACAAGGGACGAACCATACTCTGCTCTGTCACCAATTCCGCAATCTCACCGAAGTAGATTGTGACCTGCATCCGAAAAACAACAACAAAGTATGGAATGAGAACCGGAGGTTTTCAGTATGATAACAGTGCCCAATGATGTAAGATGTAAGGCTCCAGGACGCCGAAGGCAATCCTAGAACTTCACATCACATATAGATATCCAGGCTTAGAGCAAAATAAATAAATAAAGAACTTAACCATAAACCATAAGCAAGGTTATCTAACTTAGGGGATTTCTAACTAGACCTAGTCTCACTGCTGTATCCCACAGCCTTTGCTACCCAAACCTCTGTGCGATCCCATCGCCACCACCTACCTAACCTCCTCAACACCAGACAAACACAATTAATGCAAACAAGTAATATACAGGTAATAATCATATATCGTAATTAATTCAAGAAGCAAGTAAGCATATTATACAATTAGGCAAACTCAAGTAATCAAAGCAAACAAGCACATAAAAGATGCATATGATGAATGCCTGTCCTATTGGCTCATGATATCACTTTTTGGTCTATAAATGCCAACCTGACACATCCTTTCGGATGTCGCCTTTCTGTCACTTCCGAGGATATAGCGCCTGGCCCGCTCTTGTTCTGAGAATATAGTGCCTGGCATACTAACGCACGCTACCGTTCTAATGATATAGTGCCTGGCCCACTTGCATGCTCAATCCGAGGATATAGTGTCTGGCCCACTCTTGCGGCAGAAAAGGAAAACAACAATTACACATAACTCATCACAAATTATTCCAAGGATATAGTGCCTGGCCCACTCTCTTTCAAACACTATCGGTCCGAGGATATAGTGCCTGGCTCACTATCCACATCCACAAGTCCATCAACATCAACTCATCATCATTTCTCATCTCAAATCACTTCCAATTATCAATTTTTAACATTCCAAGGATATAGTGCCTGGCACATTCTCTTTCAAACATTATCATTCCAAGGTTATAGTGACTGGTACACTCTCAACATCCATTCAGGATCATTCATTCCTTTTTGAGTCCTCAGCTCATTACATCCATTATCAATTCATACTTTCCATCCCAAACTCATTAGTTTATCAGTGTCTCAATTCATTATCTGCAATCACCCAGTTCACTACTCTTCTTCTCTCTCAACCAAACTCATCATCGGTACACCAGAAACCTAAACCTCCGTTTGCTAACTTTTCAAAATGACATCAACCAAATCTCTAAAATTCTTTCCCAAGTCCTCATACCCAAAATTAAGCCCAAAAGTCTTAAAATGGTGTCATAGATGATTACAAGCCTGTTGGTAAGGTGAAATAGTTGAAACAAAGTTTAAGTTTGAGAAACAAGGCGTGTGTGTATGCACAAGGGTGTGCGTGCGCACGCCCGGGAAGATTTTAAAAGTGTGTGCACGCACAGGGATGTGCGTACGTACAGGTACTAAAATTTGTTAAGTTTGTTCACTCGCACAGGGTGTGCTAGCGCCCCCAACAGATGACCCTTCCCAACTTTTGCGTGCACACAGGTCTGTGCATATTCACAGGTTGTAAAACTTCCTTGGTGTGTGCGTGCGCACAGCCATACCAGAAATCACAAATTTCTGCAACTTTGCAGAATTTCAGATTTCGACACCACTCTTTGAATGATCATTACTTCCTCTACAAAATTTCAAATTTTACAAACTTTATATCAAATCGAAGGGTTTTCAATAATCTTTAGTTCTAAACCAAATTCAACAAATTTTGAAAACCGAGGCAGGAATTATGATCAGACAAAGTTCACCAAAAATCCATTTTTACGCAAAAAACTCAAAATCTCAATTTTAACCAACTCTCAATCCAAAATCACTTATCCCATATTCAAAATAGTCCCAAGGTACCTAAATGTTGAGTTAAGAAATTAACTAAATTAATTAGTGATGACAAACATTATTTTTGGGCAAAATAAATAATTGGTGTTGATTAATTGTATTTATTTTTTTACTAATTGTTTATTGTTGCAGGCTAAAATTTCAATAGCCCAAATGGAATAAAAAGCAATTAGCAAGGATGATTGGGCTGAAAGCAAAAATCAGAAGCCCAAGAAAAAGCAAAAGATAGAAGCCAAAGAAATTAGATGGGCCAAACGGGTTACATGAACCAAACCGATCCAAGCCCGTATCCATCCCACAAAGCTTCTCTTGTAAGATTGAATTCTTCACTCCTCCAAAATGTGCAACGTATCTCTTCTCTCTGACCAAGTCAAATCAGCTTCAGAAAAGTAAGAAAGAGAACGAGAGTGAAAGAGCTTCTTCACCAAGCAAATCACCAAAGAAGCAAGAAAGAGAAACTAAGCTTGAAAGGCAGAAGTCATCTCAACAAATCCAAACCAAATCAAGCTTAGATTATAGGTAAATCTTTTCCTCATACATGCAACTCGGTCTCATCTCTTCTTCCCAACTCTCTGCTCTATCCGAAAATGGCATTCAAAGGAAAGTTGTGCTCTACCCTATTCTGCTTCACATCTACGGTCACAAGTGATACTTGGGGACCAA
This sequence comes from Arachis stenosperma, assembly GCF_014773155.1. NCBI lineage: Eukaryota > Viridiplantae > Streptophyta > Magnoliopsida > Fabales > Fabaceae > Arachis > Arachis stenosperma. Next base: position 7,754,334 of record NC_080386.1, on the reverse strand, counting down.
GTAGTTTTTCAATGGCTAAGATCAAGTTGACCATGAGAAGATTTCTATGGTTACTGCTTTGTGGCTTTCGGTCAAGATGAGGAAGTCAGAGGAAAAGTTTCTACTCTGGGGATTAAGGTGAAAAAGTGAATCTGTGGGTTGGTGAAGCTCAAGGCTCAAGGTGTTGACCTTGGAAGAAGATCCAAGCAACATGCAATGAGAATAAAGGAAGACTTCTTGCTCATTCAGAACTAAGGAGAGAAAACCAGAAAGTGAGAACAGTGTTCTATTGAGAAGTTCCTCTACTTGGATAATGCTTTCTTTCAAAGAAGCATTCGGCCAATACTGAAGAACTGCATCTGAGGTTTGCGAATCTGGTTTTGCACATAGCAAATAGGCTGCTGATGAAGTCAATCTCCTTCATGTTTTACTGATTATAATGTACTTTTCCAAGTTTATCTTTCTATAATTTCTTGTGAGAAAAGGCATTGTGAGAAAGCTCAAGTAAAAGCCATGAGTGGAAAAAGGCTGAGTGATACACTTGAGAGAAAAGCCTAGAGTTATTTTTCTGATTTTTTTAGGTTGGCTAAGTGTCTTGTATCTTGTACCTGGTTGGTATCCCTTTCTTAGTTGGGTTAGCACTAAGAGTGAATAGTTAGGTGTTAGCATAGCCAATGTCAAGTTAGGTTAGAACTCGAGAGTGAAATTGGTGTATGTAATACTGTTAACTATAGTGAAATTCTTCCATAGTTGTGGAGGAGACTGGATGTAGGTTGCATAGCACAAGGCAACCGAACCAGGATACATGCTGGTGTTCGCTTTTCTCTTCTCTGCTGAGTTCTGTTTTCTAATATTCACGAGACAAAAATAAATTGTCTCATAAATTTCCGCTGCCGAGTTCAAACAGAATCAGAATTACAATTTTGTTTAAAAGGGTCATAACAGCAACTTGAAAAGGAAGGCATAGATTCAACCCCCTTCTCTAAGCCTACCACAACCTTCACTAAACCATATTCATATACCTTTCCTTCAATCCATACTTAGCAACACATAAAGATCATCAATTCTCACTATCAAATACCTAATAATACCCTTACTAACCATCATCATCATCAATTTCAACATCAATCTCCAACATCATACTATCAACATCAATGTAGCTATTTATCAATCATTCCAATTCATCAATACCATTTCCACAACTCATCATCAAATATCAACAATACCAACAACTCTCAACAATATTACACATCAACAATAATCCACCCACCTTAACATAACATCAACCACAAGGTTCAATATCCAAAAATCATCATCAACATACATCATCACACATCATAATCATCAATATCCTTTATTCCAAACCACCACAACATTTTACATTAACTCATTACCTTAATTTCTCATAATCCTTACTTTTCACTAATATAACTAATCACCATAAATACTCATCAATACCCATAATTCCCAACAATCACCATCAACCACACTAATCCAATACAACCAACAAATACATCAATAATTAAGATTATTTAACAACATCAACAATGTTTCTCATCCAAAATCATCACACCTCATACTCCTAACACATACATTCATCTCAATCTCATCATCTTATATATATCACAAATAACCATATATCCAATTCAATCCTATCCTATGGGTCTCTAGCCTAAGTATCCAGAAACATTACATATTATATAAGGGAATCCGAAACCATACCTTGGCCGATTTCCAAATGCACCAAACACCAAAACGAAGCCACCAAACTTGATCCAAAGCCTCAACTAACTCTAACCAACACTAAAGCTCAAACTTACCCAACGAGATTAGTGGTAAAATCCAACAATTACCCGCTACTAGAGATTACCTAAACAAGTAAAACCACAAAATCTACTCAAAAACCAAACATAAAAATGCACAGAATCTAGGGCTGGAAACTGAGGATGGAGTTTCGAGTTCTTACCAGAAAAACTTAGATAGAATGGAAGAGCTTTTCAAGAGCTTCGCGTGGCTACAAACAGCTCATCAATCAGAACTCCGGATCAAAAGTTATGTCTTCCAGAAGGTGATGATGAATAGTACCACCACCTCCCCTCTCTCAATCCGCGTGGCTCTCTTTGTGGAGGGTGAGAAATGAGTTCAAAGCTCATTTAGTGAGCTTATATATGTTGGACCTTGGTCCCGGTCCAACTCGTTAGCATTTTTGGTTCGTTTGGCCCACTTTGGGCCAAAACTTTTAAGATTTGTGCCCAGTTTTAAATTCTAAAATTATTTTTGTCCTTTCAAAACAATAAACCAATTTTCTAAATCTTATTTTTCTCAAAACACAGTACCAGACAGACCTAAACCAGTTCTCGGTCTTTCACAGAAAATACATTTTCTGACTCAGAAAAATTCATTGAAATCAAATTTCACCTTTATATCTTCAAATTAAAACTTCTAAATTTTGAATCCATCTCGGACACTTAAAAATTATTATTTTTTCAAAATGGTTTTACGTGACAAATCCCGGTTCTTACAAGTCCGATCTTTAGCTTTTGCAATATGGGCAGTCAGGATAGTTTTAGCAATCTCAAAAGATGAGGTGTCTTGTTTCAACTTAGAAAAAGTTTCAGTTGATTGTTGATATGATGAGATAGCTACTTGAGAGTCCAAAATTTGACGTAAAGGTGATGAGTGGATTTTTGATGGTATAGAATTTTACAAATGAATTCTCATTGCAAGTATAGTTTCTAAACCAACAATAATCCTTTCATACAAAAGATTGTTTGTCACAAGTAACAAACCCCTAAAATTAATAACCGAAGTATTCAAACCTCGGGTCGTTCTCCCTAGGAATTACAATAAAGTGTCTTGTTATTGGTTATGAATTATTTTTGGGGTTTTGATAAGAGGCATGAAAGATAAATGGCAAGAAAGTAAACTAATGCCTAAAAAGGTCTTGGCAAGGGTTGGTGGTCAAGGATCTCTATCCTAATCACTAACCACAATATGAGAATTGGCAAGGATTAATCTCATTAAATCATCCTCTAACTAGTAGTAAAGGAAAGTCAAATGAGCTATATCAATCCTAGTCCATAAGTCCTAACTCTCCACTAATTCAATTAGTGAGAACTAGAGTCAATGGATCCCAATCATCAATTACTTGGACATTAATAACTCAAGAGTTCCTAAGTTACCTTTCCAAGCCAAGAACATAAAATTCTACTCTAAAATCCAACCAAGCATTTCATCAAACACTTGGAAGGCATAAAAGGAAAGCATAGTAAATTGACAACAAGAATGAAATCTAACAACAATCAAATGTAAAGAATTAACAACAACAATTAAAAGAAACACATTTATTATGAATTACCTTGATTGAATTGAAAGAGAATAGAAGAAACAAAAGTAGATCTACATCAAAACACAAGAACAACATAAAGAAAATTACAACAATAGAATGGAAGAAGAATGAATGTAACAACAAGGAATTGAGAAGATAGAAGTAGAAGAAGATGAATTAAAATCTAGATCTAAGAACTAAACCTAATCCTAATCCTAATCCTAGAGAGAAGTGAGAGCTTCTCTCTCTAGAAACTACTTCTAACTACTAAACTAAGCTAAACTAGACTAATGGTAACTAACTTTTGTTTCCCTCTTCATTCCTTGGGTTAAATAGCATCAGAAATGAGTTGGATTGGGCCCACAAGGCTTTAGAATTCGCTGGCCACGTTTTGCTTTAAGTGAACCAGGTGGCAGCAACGGCGCGTGCACGTACTATGCGCGTGCGCGCCACCATACGTGTAGCAACTATGGCAAATCTTATATCGTTTCGAAGTCCCAGATGTTAACTTTCTAACCCAATTGGAACCGCATCATTTGGACCTCTGTAGCTCAAGTTATGGTCGTTTAAGTGCGAAGAGGTCGGCTTGACAGCTTTCCGGTTCTTTCATTTCTTCATGAGTTCTCCAACTTTTCATGTTTCTTTCTTCATTCCCTTGATCCAATCTTTGCCTCCTAAATCTTAAATCACTTAACAAACATATCAAGGCATCTAATGGAATCAAGGAGAATTAGATTTAGCTATTTTAAGTCCTAAAAAGCATGTTTTCACTCTTAAGCACAATTAAAGGAGAAGTTATAAAACCATGCTATTTCAATGGATAAATGTGGGTAAAAGGTCAAAAAATCCCTTAAATCAAGCACAAGATAAACCCTACAAATGGGGTTTATCAAAAGGTCCTCATAAACCTTTCGCAAGCGAGCCAATAAAGAATCAATAATCTCAGGATGTGGTGTAATTGAAAAGGTTTGAAGAATATCAAAAAGCTGAGCCTTAAGGTTCAGATTGGTAGCAAGTGTCTGGATAGAATGGCACTGAGTTGTTGGGCCAATGAAAGCAGGATGGATTTGTCAATAGTCTTGGTTATGGGAGGTGAAATATGGAGCTGTTTTGTTGGAAGGTGACTTTGAATAGTAGAGCAAGATTCAACTATGGCCTTCTGTGTATCTATACCACATGCATATGCTTCATTCAAACTTTCTAAATCAGACAACAAATCATTCACCACATTAGGGGTCTGAGCATGAATGAAAATGATTGGTATTTGTTTTTCTGACTATTCACTCAGGGGGACTTCAAAATTTTGAATATAAACAAAAATGCAAAAGAAAGTGTCAACATATAGGGATATAAGGAAGAGATACTAATAATCAAGTTTAATGACATGTCATACCTTATTAGTTTTGGGGTTAGGTGTAGGCTTATCAGATGTGGCAGAGATCAGATCTTCGGTGTTAGGCACAATCAGTGAAGTGGTAGGAGCCGAGGTGACCTAAAGCAAGAAGTGAAATGAGGACGAAGGTAACTAATGAGATAAAAAAAATTAGCATGAGAGACATCATCATCATTTAAGTTCCTTAAGCTAATGTTATTTTTAATATGGAGGATGTGAGAATATATGAAAATACCTGAGAAACAAGTTTACCACTGAGGCTAAGGACATCAACAACATTATCTTCCGAAGAGGAGTTACTCACTGTTTTATCACTAGACGAGTTACTCTCGTTTTCCTCTTCATTATTTTGAGAGACTACCGGTCTGTCGAGGTTGCCATCAGATGTATTTGATGTGTCATCCTTATCATCACTATTTGAAGATGTTGACACTGCAATTGGTTCAAGTCTTCTTTTTACCCGGCGGCTTGAGTAATTAAAATTGAGTTTCTTTTTTTCTACAAGTATACCAGAAGTCTTTTTCAAAGGAGGATTGGTAACAAGTGAGGTAGTTTTTTCCTCTGTAACAAAAAATATATAATAATAATAAAATAATTAAAACAGGTGCCATTGTGATATTCTTAGAAGGCATTATGCATGAAGAAAATAATATTAATAACAATAACACAGAGAAGAGCATAATTTTTTGAATCTAATGGAAAAATAATTTAGTTATAATTACCTTTTTTGATGATTGATACTTTTCTCACTTGTTGCATTACAAGAGTAGTGGTCATCCTTTGATAACAGGTACTAAAAGTGGCCTTAATGGAAGAGTAATAGGTTTTCCACCAAGAGAAGAATGAATATGTGGTCAACTGACAAGGTTTAAAAGCGAATAGGTGAAATTTATTTCTCCGCGAAGCATTGTCCTTCTAAAAGTTCAATAGATCTTCTAGTGAAGTGGCTTTGATATGCAAAGATTGAGACTCTTGAAGACGGTAAGGAGAGGAATGGCTTGAGCTAACCCAAACTATCTAGAAACGGCATTTGGCATGTAAACTATTGTTCTTAGGTCATCTTCACCTAGGAACCAGCAAAAGGTAGTTAGGGAGTCAAGAATTGTGACCAAATAGTGATACTTTCCTTTTGTGATATCTTAGATAGAGTAAGAGATCGCGTCAACCATTTCGGACCAGTTTGACAATTAGCAAAAGGAGTTAAAATTGATATTATGGTCTTTCTCTGGCAAGTAATAGAAAGCACAAAAGAAGTATTTCATTTTATCATTTGAGGCCATCAACTTGTCAGGAAAAACTAAGTAGAGCAAATGGTGTCTTGCAATCACAGAATCTGTAGGACTTTTTTGGGTCAAATGTGATTGTAGCTCAGACTAAAAAATGGCACACAGCCACAATTGAAAAACCAAACGGGACCGTCAACATTAGTGATTCTCCTTTTCTCCCTCATAAGGTCTGTGATCCAATTCAGAGCGAGATATTTTTGAGCCAGAAACATTTGGCTAAACGCAACTTTCTACCATCGGCTAACATAATAGCCAATGGGAGATAAGTGACTTCAACTTGAATATTCTAGGCACAGAAAATAACGCCGCTCAACCAATAGAGAAGAAAGGCTATGTGCTCATTATCAAAAACAGGTTCTTTATCTTGATCTTTGTTATTGAGAATGAAGCTCTGGTAGGTGGTGGAAAATATTTCAATGGCATACTTAACTCCTGTGGTCGACTTGGTAGTAGTTAAAATTTTCTTTCCCAATGGAGGTAGGCCAGTTATAGCAGCTACATCCAGAAGGGTAGGCGTAATCATACGGTATGGGGTGCAAAAAGTATGATAAGTCTCATCGCAGAAATATAATGTACCTCCCATTAATCCTGAATTGACAGTGTAAGAGTTTTTACTAAGCTGAATTAAATCATATATTCCAATTTCTTTTCACAGGGTCATTTTCTCAGTTTCAACCCTATCTAACTAAGTACAGTAACCTCCAATGTTGGTCTTTGGGAATTTCTGAATAGCCTGTTGTTGGAGTCGAAATATCTAATGGGAATAAAGTCTTGAAAAGCAACAGATTTTCTTTGAGAGTGACCAAGAAAAAAGAATTTTTGATCTTGCTTGCGACTTTGGGAGAGATAATAGGGCCGATGAAAACTGAGTCTACACCGTCAATGGTAAAAGGGAGTAGCACCTGAGATTTCCATATTTTTTATTTTGAGGCCTCTAATTTAGGAGTAAAATCTTTGCCATTTTTAACAACTGGCTTATCACAAATGACCACTTTAGATTAATAAAGAAGACTTGTTGACGGATGGTGGTTTGAGGTTGCCATAAGAGTACAACTTGAAAAATCTAAGTATTGGGTGTCAAAGTTATCAATAATCAACAAACAATCTATAAAGGTAGAAAGTAATGCATAAGAAATGAATAAAAGTTGAGCTTATATGGGTTTAATTTGGTTTAAGCAGTAAGCAAGGACTTCACATGGAACAAAACTTAATACTGGTTGCCGATTTATTTAGAATTTTATCACAAATTCACAATAAGACCAAAAAGAAGAGATGCCTCTCTAAAATTTAGAACATCCTAATATTTTTCCAATTCAAAAGGACTAAGATAAAGAGCATTTGAATTCCAGCACACATGAACATGCCCAAAAAAATAATATGCAATTTTTGGTTCATAAAATTTAATACAGTGGAGCATGCATGAAGTGTGAAGAATAGAGAACATATTGAATAAGATCATAGTTAAAAAAAATTCATCTATAATTATAAATATCAGCAATTTACCAAATAACATAATTAGCTCATAAAGTCATATTGATCAAATTAAGAGAACGAACATAAAAGAAAAGATGAAAAAAAGTAACATAGTAGAATTGAAGAATAAGGGTTCAATAGGCAAATCTTAATTTGAGTCGAAGAATGTAAAAAAAAAAGAAGAATACTCTTTAGAGCAAGATTCTAGTACTCATAAATAACACAAGAGATATTATTCACACCATTTTTGAGAATTAGGGTTCCTCTAAATCAATAATGAAAAAGAGAAAGATAAAAATAGAGTTAGCAATTAAATCTTACTTGAAATATCAGAAGATCTAGGTATACTTGAACCCTTGTGAATGGAAGTAGCCCACTTTAATAGATGAAATTTGGAAGAATGGGAGGCACAGAGTTAAAAAAGAAGCTTCTACGTGTTTAAACACTAACGTATTCTCTCTCACACAAGTATTATAAGACAATAGGATACTGAGCTATTTTATTTTTGTTTAGTCAAAATAAAAATAAATAAATAAAAATAACCAAAAAAGGGAGAGTACGACACTGAAGTACTCCTATTCACATTCTAAGTTAACATTTTAAAATAAGATAGTTGTCAATACGTATTTTTATTATTTATACATATATTTAAAATATATATATATAATAAAATAATAAAAAATATATATATAAAATAAAAAATATATATATAATAAAAAAATAAAAGTAATAAATTTAAATAAACAAATAAATATATGTTTACATATACTTCTTGTATTGTTATAAGCAACAAGGTATTTTCACTTTCAATTACTATACAACTTCAAGTAAAAAATATTAGAGGACATTATGTTAGACAAAAATATAATTTTTATAAGAAAATAATAAAAAAAATAATTAGTCATATAGTGATATTTTTGTATATAATATCTATATTTATTTTAATTAAAATTAAGTCATTTGATAGTTTGGTTATTTTTTTGGATTTTTTGAATTGATATCAAGCAAGGAGTATGGAAACATATGTAATTTAAATTCTTTAGAAATGATGTACAAAGGGTGATTGTCAGTTGGTATTAGGTTAATCTATATATAGCGCTTTAGAAACACATTGTAGGTACTGGCAGAACCAGAAATTTCATAAGAGTGCCAATTAAATATAAAATATAACAAAAAATTAACAAAATATGATTTGTAGCATATATATATCAAAGGAGTAATTATATTATATAAAAGTCAATGTTCAACTACATACTTTAAGATTTTGGTATTTTTAAATTTGCTCGACGATGCTTCATGGAACTAAAATTATCAATTATCATCTCTAAAGTGAATTTTGAAGCACTCTCCTTTTTAATATATACAATCATATAATCTGCTAAAAATTCATCTTCCATCTTGTTTCGAAGCCTTGTTTTAATAATCTTCATAGTTGAAAAGGCCCGTTCAGTTGTTGTTGTCACAGGAAGAGTCAAAACAAGACGAATTAATCTATCAATTAAAGGATATATATATGATTTTTTTGTCTCTATCAATTTTTGACACAATTCAGCAATAGTAGACAAATTCTGAAAATCTGAAACTTTAACCACATCAAGTTCATAATGTTGTAACTCATAATCCAATTGAATCTTTTCGTGCTCAGAAAAATCTAAAGAATAGAAATTCTTTGCAAGATTGTATATGTTGCAAACACTGAATAACTTGAAAGCATCTTTAGGATCCAAAGATGTACTTAATATGAGGAGCTCGGTTGCTTGCTCATTAAATCTACCATTTATCTCTTTCAATTAAAAATCTATCACGCTAGTAAAAATGTCAACATGGTAGTGGTGTTCAACAGTGACAACATCCTTTTTACGATGAGATCGAATTAGGTCACTAAAAGAAGCACTCATATCAGGTATCTGAATAGCATGATCATTGTAAAAAGAACTAACTTTTTCCAAAAGTGCTCCCCAATTACTATCCCTTAACTGTTGAATCAATGACTTTGTACTAGAAACCAGATGCATAGCATTCAAAATGTTTTGAGATTTTTGTTGCAATGCTTGACAAAGTTTATCAGTGATTCTCATTATTTCTTTCATCATATGCAAAATGAAAACAAAATCAAATGATAATAAAGATTTAAGAGCATAAGTATCATTACCACGTTGAGAATATGTAGATCCATTAGTAGCCAAATCTTCCAGAACTGAAGTTGTTGCTCCAAACATACGTAAAAGGCTACAAATTGAGTTGAAGTGAGAGATCCATCTGGTATCTCCTGATCTTTTTAATGTGCCAATTTGATTAGCTCCCCTTCCTGTTTCAATTTGATTAGTTGCAACTAAATGAGAAATTTCAGTTGCATAAGCAGATCGTAATTCATCATTGCATTTGCAAGAAGAGCACACAACATTGATAATATTACTCAAACTTTGGAAAAAAGCATGAACATCAACAACTTCTTTAGCCGCAGCAACAAGAGCTAGCTGTAATTGATGAGCAAATCAATGAACATAATATGCATAATGACATTCTTGAATAATTAAAACTTGTAACCCTTTCCACTCTCCACGCATATTACTAGCCCCGTCATACCCTTGACCTCGAACATTTTGAATGTTGAGATTGTGATGAGATAATGCAGAATAAATCTCTTGTTTTAGAGTAGCAAAAATAGTATCTTTGACATGAACAACATCTATTAGCCTTTTTTTGACAAATACATGCTTATCAACAAATCTAACAACAAGTGTCATTTGTTCTCTTTTAGATTCATCTCTAGATTCATCAACAATCAAATAAAATTTTGCATTACCAATTTCATTGCGAATTTTATTTTACACCTTTCTAGCAAAAACATGTAGAATTTTCTTTTGAATAGAAGGTGATGTGTATATTGCATTTTGAGGAGCATTCTCCAAGACAACTGCATCTACTTCTTTATTTTAAGAAACTAATAATTTTAACATTTCAAGAAAATTTTCTTGATTCTGAGACTCATGACTCTCGTCATATCCCCTAAAAGCACAAGCTTAAAACGTTAACCATCTGACCGTATCAATAGAGGCTTTAAGACGCAATCTATTGCTTAAAACTTATTGTGATCTTTGCTTAGCCAATACTTTGTCAATGTGGTATAATTGGTTAAGCAAATCTTTACAAGACTTAACAGCAATATTATGAGGAGAATTAAGAGATTTACCCACATGAGATAAAAATGCACAATCCTTTCCATTATTCACTTTTTTCCAATTGCGAAATCCTCCTGATGTGAATGGACTTGATTTTCTAGAAAATAAATATCATGGAAGACAAAATGCAGCATCTACTTCTGGCGAATATTCTAGTCAAGAAAAATTCTTAAACCAATAAGCTTTGAAACGACGAGGATGACTTTCAAGACCAGAAAGAGGGTACTCATCCATAATAAATTGATATGGTCCAAACTTTATATATGCTCTACGGATTTCATCTTGTTGATTGATAGGATAATTTCAAATTTGCGGACGCTTTCCGGGATCACGCATCAATGTATCAATATTAACTTGATCTATTTCGGTCCTTGTTATTTTAGAAGCAAGGGGTTAGATATCTTGCTCAACAAGTTGTGTCACAGGTTGTATCTTAGGTTGTTCAATAATATTTTGAACATTACTCAAAAAATCTGAAGCTGAATTTTGTTCATCATATATTCTCTCTTTTCTCTTGAAAAATGAGTGAATTATTTTCATCTTTAACATTTTTAACTTAACTTGAACTATCTAACAAAAAAAAAATAAAAATAATTGCATATATATTATTTTTTTAAAAAAAAATATTAAACCTATTGAGCAATAACAAATAACTTTAGAAACACAAATATATAATAACCAAAGATAAAGTTATTGATTTACCTGATTATTTTTTGTTCCAAGTCTCACCCAAAAATAACTCTATTGAGTTTTACTCTCACTTTAATCTTTAAACACTGTCCATTATCAAAAATAAATTAATTATTTTAAATAAATAATGTAAATAATACTTGACATTGTTATTAACTTAAAAAAAATGAAATATACCTTTTTGAGTCTTTATTGTACATTCAATAGTTAATATTTCGCTGTTCACCTCAAATCTTCAATGGTTTTTCTTCATATATCTTGTTTTAGTATGAAAAAAATTAGAATGAGAAGAGTAGAAGACCAAAAGTCTGCACAAATGGGAGCCACTAAAAGAGAGAAAGTGTGAGCTGATGTCTCTCATAGTTTGAAGAAAAATGTTTGAAAGATGTAGTAGTACTACTTTAATTAATAATATGAGCTACTGTCTATTCGGCTAGTATAATAAAATTATTTTTATTAATTATTAGAATGGTCTATTTGTTAATAAGAGCAACAATAATCCAAATATTCAATACATAATGCAATTTTTAGTTTAATTTACAAAATTCATAAATCTATATTTTTTTCTAATATTATATATAAAAAATATTTAATATTATTAATTATTACTATTTACTAATTTTTTTTGAAAAATTTTGGGGGAGACCATGGCCACCTTAGGCCCCTCGTCAATCCGCCTCTGATTATAAGGAATTCAGTTCTTTTGGAAAATACTTAGAAATCTAAAACACTCTCAGTCCCTTGGTATCACAGGATAAAATTGGGAATTTTAAGTAATTTTTTTGAACTCAAACACTTGTAATTTGCTTTCTTCGATTTCTATTAATAAAATTTCTCTACTTTTACGTATTCTTCTCTTTTACGTTTGTGTTTCTTTCTTCCTCTTCTCTTTAATTTCTTATTTGTTTTAATTTTTGTAATTTACTTTACCTCCAACACCTAGCATTTATGTATTTATTTGTTACTTTCATTTCTTTTAATTTTATTTAATGTTATAATTGCGATATTGAGATACCCATATTTTCTTTTAAACATAAATAAAATTTGGGTAAAACACTTAGATATGACTTTCATTGTACCTATTATTAAGCATACATATCATCATGTACAAAATTATAACGAATTTAGCCGGACAGTTAGCAACGGTTGCAAAGCTTGATGCCATGATATTCATACAATAGGAAATAATATGCATTTAAATATCACTCGATAATTTTAAGAATTTTACCCTTATTATTTAAGGGTTAAGCTCGTAAGGTCTATAACTTGTATTAATTTTTTTATGGATTTATTAGTGAACACGAGTTGACAGTAAAATGTTCTCCAATCCAATAGAAAAGTTCTCCACTGCTCTTAGAGGGAGATGGACTTCCACGATAAAAACCACAATGACTTCGTCTCCTTCTCCAAATACGATGGCTTTTTTATTAAAATAAATACAGAAAAAATTTTTTAAATACACATGGATAAAAATCTTTTTTAAAATGTGCAGCACCAAATCATGAGAAGCACTCACGAATTGAAAATAGCTTCTATCTCAATGCTGGCACCCACGAAATAGTGGTAAGAATTCATCTTGTGTATGAGCTTCTCAGGTATGGCGAACGCGAATTCGGCTAGAGGTGGTACCCACGAAATGGAGGCAGAGGAAATAGGGGTGAGTACGGGTCGATTTGATTCAGGTTTAAGGTAAAATTAGAATCGAACCGATCAAAATATAATTGGTTTGGTTTGGTTCGAATTTGTATTTTGTTGTGTATGTACCCAAATCAAACCAAACCGATTAAAAACGGATTGGTTCGGTTCGGGTAATTGGGTATCCGATGACTTTGAAATTCATAAAAAATCAAATTTTTATCTTAAAAATTCAACAAGTACAATAAACATGTAACATTAATATAAATAATCTAAACATGTTAAACACCAGTACATTAAAAACTAAACTCATTAAAATCCAAACATATTAATGGTAAATAATCTCACTAAAAGCCACTAAAAAGTCATATATATTTTTATTTTTTTATTTAATTAATATATGATCAGGTTCACGGGTTGGTTTGGATTCTGCATCCCTAGAACCGATACCCAAATCAATCACTAACAAAGGCCATTGGTTTAGTTCGGGTTGAACCCGATTACCCATTGGTTCCAGAACCAATTTAATTGGTTCGGTTCAGGTTCGGATAGGTAATCGGGTACCCGCTACCCGTGCTCACCCCTAAGAGGAAAAACTCAAGGGTCAGACGCGAATTGGACCCAATTCATTGGTATCAAACACGAAATACAGCAACTAAGTTGTAATCATCTAAAAGTATTGGCTCTCCATCACCATTGTCACGTAATAATTCATCTGCTAAAAATATTGACCCTCCACCACCATTTTAAAATAATGTTCCATCTGAACCACCTACTGCATATATTCTTTCCAGTTTTTTTTTTTTATCATTTTATCACTATATTTTTATTATTAAATTTGTATGTAACATTGTGTGGTATGAAATCTCAGTTTTAATTTTATTTTTTTCACATGTGATTTTATTTTTATATAGTTTGCTATTATTTTTATAGTTAGTTATAGTAAGTTTTTGACCCCAATAAAAGAAGAGAGAGCTCTAATAAGAGTAAAAATAAAAAATAAAAACAACAACAAAAATATATATTGACACATATTTTATATTTATTTTTTATTTTCACCTATCATATCAAACACAATAAAACAGCAAATACTAACTACACAATAATTTCTTTGGCATTGCCATCAAGATTATTGTGAATTAAAATTTTATTATTATTCACCCCTTACAAGAACATCGTTTTCTAATTATATTACGTAGGAAGAACCAATTGCCTAAAAAATGAAACTAATAAGAGAACAAATAAAGAATCAATTGTCTAAACGATTGTAATCCCAACCACGCACTTAATTAATTAAATTATGTAATCTTTGACCCATTGAATATGCTAAAGTTTAATTAAGTTAGTTAAACCACCATTTTAATAATTTGAAAAGTTCGTTTGTCAAAGATTGATCGTTTCTTTGTCGTAAGATTTTTGGCTCTTTAAGAATTAATTTTGTTTGATTAGTACATCTAAAATGGGGAATCATTTTTTTACAAGCTATTTTTTTCTATTTAAAATACCGATTTTAATACGAGGAAACTCATTTCGTGTGTGTTAGAATTGTAATGATCTAATTCGTATGTGCTGCTATTGACATATTCATTTTGTGGATGCCATCTATGAAATGTTCCATTTCGTAGACGTTAACGTTAAAATAGAGACTATTTTTAATTCGTAGATACTTTTCATAATTTGATGCTGTGCCTTTCAAAAAAGATTTTGATTAATGTCTATTTAGAAAAATAATTTTTTTTGTATTTATTTCAATAGAAAAAGTCTAAATATGATCCTCTCATTTGGATTCACAATTTAAGTTTATTTTTTCCTCTCAATTTATGACTTTTTTGTTAGTTCATTATAAATAGGTGTTTGTGAATATTTATGGTAAATGTGTTGGGTTCTTGTTTTTTATTGGTTTATTATTATTATTTGAGGATATTATTTTTTTATTTATCAGAGAGAATAATTTAAAAAGAGAGAATGATAATAATAATAATAATAAAAAAAAGTAATTTAAACTTTTGAAATAATTTTATCGTATAGAATTAATTTTTTATAAATATAATTTTAATTTTATTATTTTATAAATAAATTTGTCCGGCAATAAAAATGATAGTTTAATCATAAAAAATGCTATTAATTTTATCTAATTTTATAAGTACACAAGTAAATGTCTATTTTTTAGGGTGAAAATTCAGTTGCAGTCGACTTTACATGAAGTTGATAATTAAGAATTGTTAGATAATTTAAATAATTTGACTAAATTTTCATCTAATGACTTTTAACTATCAACTTCACATGAAGTTAACTGCACACGAGTTTTTACCATTTTCGAGTTGCAAACATTCGCGTTAAGACAGGGATCTCGGTCTCGGTCACATTCATCGATCCAATGTTAGCGACGCGCCTTCGCTAATTTGAACCCACCTAGTCACCTACTCTCCAAAAACTGCTACGTGTCACGACATATGAGCGCGTTCCAACGTGACAATGATCCGCGCGTAGGGAAAAGATACCCCAAGCGTGTCCCTGAAATATGAATTCCATTCCTTCCCTCTCCCTCCTTCCTCATCATACTTCACTGTTAGTTCAAATTTCAAAATCCACTCCTTACTCTTCCCTTCTCTCTCTCACACACTCTCTTGCTTCCTTCCTTATCAATTTACACTCTATTTTTTTTCTAAATAATTAGAAAAAATAGAGAAAAGGAACGTTATAATTACTGGTTCTTCTGAATGATATGCGGCTGGTTAGGTCTGATTCTGAGGTTCGTGTTCCGATCCTTCTACCGCGCCACCATGGGTAGCTTCTTTTCTTGCTTTAGAGGCCGTGACAACCGTCACCTTCCCACTACTGCCACCACCGCCACCACCGCAGCGCTTTCTCGTCAGTCCAAAACCAACGTAACCAGTCCTAACTTTTTTTTTAATTAAAAAAAAACTTATTTTTGTCTTCTATATTGTTAATTGTTATGAATGTATTGGAATTTGTTTGAGCAATATCTTATTGTTGTTGGAGGATTTGCAAATTGTTGAAAATTGTTGACATACTTAAGCTGAAATTTGAATGATTAATTTGTCAGAGTTGTTTGGTAAAGCTGTTTGATTTTCTATGAATTTTGTTGTTGGGTGTGCTATGCATATTAGCATTTTTGTTCTTTTTTTTTATCGGATAAGATACTTTAGAAAAAAGGTTAGCGAGTGTTCAGATATTAATCAGTTTTAATGCTGGGTTAATACTTGTAGCAGGTTAAATGAGTCAAAATGATCAAGGGATCAAGTTGACTAATGTTTTTTATTCATAGGAACTATTTGGACTCGTTAACACCGGACCAAAGTAAGCGTTAACTCTTTTAATTTTGCTTTTAATCAAGGTTCTAATTTTGTTGTGTGTAAACCAGGATGCTGTGGTCTCTCGAAATCGGCTGTCTACTTTGTTTCTCTCTGAAGGTAACTAATTCTTTTGTTTCTGTTTTTTAATGATACTTTTATGGCTTTTAGTTATTCTATTTTGTTGCATTGATGTTTACCATTATGAACATATGGCCTCTTATTTCAATGTGTACTCTGCTCTTAATTTTTTGAAAAGTGAGAGAAGAATCTGCTTGCAATGAGGGGAAGAGTTTTGGTACAGGATCTCAGATTCATGAGAAGGGACATAAGGATGAGGTGTGCATTTTTGTTGTTTTTATTATTCTAAATGCAATGGTTGTTCTATGACAGTTCTTAGTTCTTACATTAGCAGTATGGATTATGGAATAAGGAATATATATATTGGCATGTAGTTTATTTTTCATACGATAGGAAATGCTTCAAGATAAGTCGCTGAAGCTGTTAGCTGGTGTATGCTTTTTCTTTCTAATAAGCTTGCAATTAGAGTTATTTCTAGTTTCTGGACAATGGAGAGCATGTTTCATAGATGAAATGATTAGTGAAAAACTAAATGTGGGAAACAACTAGTAGCAGTTAGTCTCATATTTGAAAAACAATTGACAATAGCCACAATTAGGACTTCAAGCTTGCTGCTGCTTCTTTTTTTTTTTTTTAATAAAAAAGAATAAATTAAAAACGAAAATTGATTGTAGTCTCTGTTTACAGGGGGAGGAACTTAGATTCCAGAACTCTTGGAATCTATCGTTGTTGACTCGTAGTTTAGCAGGGTAACCTGTATAGTTTGAGATCACCATAAATGGTGGTATCATAACTGAATAGGCCTCGCTCACTCCAAAAGCTAGCTCAAGAAGTGGGGGATGTTCCTCATTTATAAACATTCTAGAGAAGTATCCTTGACAGATGTAGGACTTGCAATAGTGGCACATATGAAAATGGTCTTTCAAGATAACGACCTCTATCACATTTGAGCCTTTTGTCATTTCTAATTCTAGCAACTGCAATTTCTATGAAGTGTTTAGTATTTTAAGATATAATTAATGGAAAGAACTGCAATATTGTTAGAAATCCAACCCCAAACCTTTCTCAATTATAGATTCTCTGATGTTAATGTTTTTCTACTTTTTCTTTTAGGGGATAAATTTTTCTACAATAGCACGTAAGCTAGTTCATTGCATACTTATCACATTTGTCGTGATAGTCAAGTATATGCAGTCTTGGGCATAGAAACATTGGTAGTATCAACTCTCAAGAAGGAGGTCATCTATTACCTAAGTGGTGAAAAAAAAATTGATAGATTTCTCACTAAATTCACTTTTGAATCTTCCAAATTCATATATTTTTAAGTTTCTTCTTTTATAATGATTGAAGTTTGTGTTCTCATTACTACTTGTATAAAATTTTGAAAAACACTGAGAACGCTATTTAATTTTTGGCTCTCTCTTAAGATTGGTGCTTGTAGATAAAATATTTTTCGTATAATTACATGAACCCTTTTTCGACAGGCCATGTTTCTCAAAGCATCTGAGAAGCTGAAAGTATCACCTTCCTGTGGCAAAGATTCTGAGCCTTCAAGGTTTCATTCTTGGCGTCCCAACACGTCAGCTGATAAAGTTCGGCTAGATAATCAACCATTCAACCCCCCAACTCCCAAGAAATGTTCTGAAGATTGGGGGAAAAGAACAGATTCTTTAGAACAAACAGCAAGCAGGTTGTTCATCTATTTATATTTTGAATTTTTTTATGCTCACGTCTTATAGTGAATGTGGAATAACCACATTTTTGTCTATTTCATAGGAGATTGATATTCCGTTTGTTAATCTTGAGAACAGAAGGAGCTTACTTTACATTTACTATGTAGTAAAGGATTTTCTCTGAATGTCGAAATTATACATTTGATTTCCAAAATTAAGAGTGTATTTGGATAAAGAATTTAAAAAGAGAGAATGCATTTTTTAAGAGCATTTTAAATCCTTTAATTAGAAATTATTTGTTTTGATATTAATAAAATGAATTTTACAAATCACAAGCACTTTTATGGGGTCTTTTGTTTAGTTCACAACAAAGAATTTAGAATACCCCATAAGATAGGGAATTTCTCCAATTAGCTTCCTTGTTTTCTTCTTTTAAAACTTGATTGATAGTAAAAAGGAAATAATTTGCTCTCAAATTTGGCAATATATATATATATATATATAGGATTTCATCTTTTCTTCTTGTGCGTATATATGAGATATTTGAAAATGGTGAATCTTATGATAACTATGAATATGCTGGCTATGACAACACTTAAAAAGTATAGTTTAAATTAAGATCATACTTTTATATTAACTGGTAACATTTTTAATTTAATCACACTGTTTTATTTTTATTTTTTAAATTTAAAAGCTTGAAGGTTTTCAACAAAGGTGTTGCCAAAATTACATGTAATTGAATTATGGCAATTTAGTTACATATCATTTTAAATTCTTCAAAATTTTAGAATGCTCTATTGAAAACACACACCAAGATTTTTCTCGAAAGTTAATTTCCTTTCTTTTGCAGCTGTATCTCCAATACACAAAATACTAGACGTGATTCTCTTCATGCTTCAGGTATGACTAAGAAAACAACTTCTTGAATGTGAAACAAGTCTGTACATTTTGAATGTGAAACTGAATCAACCTATGATACATTTGATTGTGGTGTATGGCATATGATGAAAATAGAACCCCCAAATAAGGAGGGTGAATATAAATTATCACCTTATCCCATCCCTTTGAAGCTACCTGATGAAATGCAAACACCAGGAACTGTCTTTGAGACAGCTCAGTCGCAATTTCGGTATCCCAAGCAGGCAGAGAATGAAAAATCAAAGAAAGTCTTGAATGAAAATGAATCAAAGGCGGAAGAAAGCTTGTCTTCATGGCTGAAGCCGGCGTCAGTAATTCTAGAGGAGAGAAACAAGAGAATGGAAATGGCGAATAGTCATATTCGCAAAGCTCCATCTGATAGGCCTATCATTGGAATGGTTGCTGCGCATTGGAACGAAGACGAGGAATCTCATTCTCCTCCTCCTAAGTGGTGGGATGGTAATGGGATACCAAACTCAACCAATAAGTACAAGGAAGTATGATTTATATTATCAACATTTTTTTCTTTTTCCTATTTGAGTTTTAAAGCTTGATATTGCTCCTGATTTTTCACATTTCAGGATCAGAAAGTAAACTGGCATGCAATGCCATTTGAAGAAAGGTTGGAGAAGGCGTTGTCTGAAGAGAGTTCCATATCTCAAAGGTATGCTTATTCAGTTAGTTATGCTAACGTCAAAGTGTTTTCTTATGTAGTTGAATAGTTGATTATAATGTTATTTGGATTTGCAGGAAGGATTTTTGTGGAAAACCAATTGCTTTTAATGAGAATGAAGAAAATGACACAGCAGTGTCTCAGTTTCAGTCATCACCGCATCCCCAATCCGTTGTGTCATTCTAATCATTTAGGATTTTTGTGGAAAACTAATTGCTTTTAATGGAAACTGAATATACCTGGTTCAACAGGTTGATTGGTTGGATCAAGCAATTGGTTATACAAATTTTTATAGTAACATGAAATTGTCAAGCAGTGTGCCTCCTCTGCTTGCATTGTACATAAGTCATGAGAATTATTGCGTTATATAATGGAAATTTGGAATTTGCTAATGGTGGCATAGAAATCAAATTTATTAAAATACTAATAGATGTTTAATCAAACAAAGAAATTTAAGAAATCTAAAATTAATAAAATAACGTAACTTTGTAAAAATAGAATACAAAAATATTAGAAAATAAATTTACAATTGATCACAAATAAATAACAAAAAATAAAGTTTTAAAATTATTTTGGATTAATCAACACTCTTAAATAGAAATGGATCTTTTCAATTTCTTTTTTTTTTAAATTATTTGTTTAAGTATGACTTTTCACCTTACATTCTTTAAGTGGGATTAAAAAAAAACATGTGAGAGATCACATTTTATTAAACAATTGAGGGAAAAAAGTTGAGAGGATGGACTCTCCTTGAATTTTTGCATTAAACTTTATTAGTCAAATTCAAATTAGCTTAATAATATATATACATCTTATAGGATTGTTTCACTTGATTTTTGTTAATCTCAACAGGATGTCAACAAGATTTCAATTAGGAGAGTAGATACGACTCCTAATGAACTCGACTGGATAATTACTTAGTATTTGTATTGAAATAAAATGTGTCGAAATACTTGTGACAAATTTTAGTAAATAAAAGCGTAATCGTAATAAATGACGTACAAGAAAATAAAGTTTAAAATGGAAAGGAGGTAAAACTTGGAAATAAAAAACTTGAAGGAAAAAAAATTAAAATAAAATAACGTAATGATATGAAAGTAAAACAAGTGGAAAGTGGAAAAACAAACGAGAACTTTAAATAAAAAAGCAAATAAAATTGAAGTTTAAAAAAAATTAAAATACTTGAAAAAAAAGGAAAAACAATAAAATAAATTAAAAATAAAAAAATAAAAGAAATAAATAAAATTATTTTTATATTTATATTTTATAAAAAACCTATTGCTCAGTTAGCACAATCATTAATTAATCAATCATGCATTTTTAATTTATGTGACAATTTTGGAATATCAAAATTCACTATGTTTAACCAAGAAAAAACAAATTAATATAACTTGTTGTTTAAAAAAAAGTTTAAGATGATACAAATTAGCGTCAAACATTATAAATATCAGTTTGTTTTTTTTTTTTTTTTACTTACATTACCGTATACATTTATTAAATCGTAAGTTCGTAACATTATATACTTATACTAAGTTAATATATGGTAGACAAAAATATATTCGATGTTTGTAAAAAACATATAAATATTAGTTGCACCATACAAATTGAATTCAATGATTTAACTAAAAATTAGTTAAATAGTATTGATGATGCAAATTATTTGTGTAAAAAATATTGCTTTTCTAAAATTATATAACTCAAGAAATTTATAAAATTATAATAAAAACATTATAAATTAATTAAAATCATATATAACTTTTTAATTGAATAATTACTGCTAGAATTGTAAAATTGTGCAATAATAAATATTCTTTATAAGTGTTTCTTAATATATTAAATGATATAGTTTAATAAATAAAAGACTAATTATTTATAGTTATATTTTAAGTTATTATACAAAAGAAATAAAAGAATGATATAAATCCTTGTTTTCAACTATGAAGTCTTAAATTTTTATCACTAAGCTATGTTAATTATATTTTAATATCTTTTATATAAATAAATTATAAATAATAGTTATATTTTAATATCTTTAAACAAATATTTTTATACAAATTATATAATCCTAAAATTTACTTTTAATTGATACCAATAAATATTTTTAAATTGAAGATTAGTCTATCAATAAATCATATAAATTCTATTAATCTTTTCTTAAAATTCGAATAAAAAGACAGTTGTAAATAGTTATTGATATTCACGTACAAATATCTACTAAAACTTAAAAGAGAGCAAAAATTAAAGTATGCTCTGGTATTAATCACTCTAAGCCTAAAAGAAATCACATTGGTTTTTTCGAAAATTTTAGTCTTTGTTAAAGGTTATTAACCTTAGTTCAAACTTGATGTATAATATATATGGGATTGGACCCTTCTAAGATCGTTTAGTCCCTTGAGGAAAAAAAAAAAAAAGAATTAATTTATACCATTAAATTATTTGAAGTTATGATTTTATTAGATTAAAATATTTATATAAAATAATTAAAAGGGGTTAAAAAGAGAGTTTTCACTTTTCTCATATAATACAACATCCATACATATGAATTGACATAAAGTAAATCTTATTTGTTAATGAATTAGTTATTGATATACACAAGATTTATCGTAAAATTAATAAATTTAAAATTGATATATCTTTTTTAATTAATTAATGAAGCACAAAAGAAAAATAAAAAAATAAGAAATAATCAAGAAAAAATACAATAGAGTACAATTGAGTACTCATGAATTTAAACATGTCAACTTGTTTTTAAAATCGTATACGTTACAAGTTTAATGAAATTAAGTAATAGTGTCAACAATATTTAAATACATAGTAAAAAATTATAATTTAAAAAAATGGAAACATAATTTATTATTGACGATCAAAAACACTGGAACATAGAAGACAAAATTAAAAAAATTAGAACATATATAACAATCATGAAAATTTTTAGTATAAAATTATATTGTTTTATAATTTAAAAAATAATATATATATATATTTTATCTCTCTTTCATATTTATTTATTTTTATTAGAAAAATAATTAATAATAAATAAAAAATAATGATCTTTTATAATATAAAAGATTATGTAAAAAAAATTTTAATCCATTATATCATAAATATATCAATACACGTATTCAAAACATTTATGATATTTCAATTAGTAGAAGAATTAATTTTAATTTTTTTATCTAAATAAATAAACTAATATGTAATTTAATTACAAAAAGAATATATATATATATATATATATATAACAAAATTTATTTTTTAGTTAATACTTTACCAACATTCACCTATAATTTATTTTGACTTCTTATATGTTGGATCAGTATCACTCTGAAAAGAAGGTAGAAAAAATAGTATTGGTACATAGAATGATAAAAAACAACGAAGACAATGAACATAAAAGAATCTTAGTTTGATAAGTTGCATAATACATTAAAATGGTGATGGTGCAGCATTCCAACTTCCTTGGCAGTTTGTTGGAGTCGGCTGTTACAAGTCATTGCTCCCTATTTGGTCGTGCTGTCCATGCACAAATTCTCAAGACACACCACACCCCTCTCCCTTCCTTCCTTTGCAACCATCTAGTCAACATGTATTCCAAACTCGACCATCTTATCTCTGCCCAACACGTTCTCTCTCTCACCAACACTCGCACCGTCGTCACTTGGACTTCTCTCATTTCCGGCTGCGTTCAGAATGCCCGTTTTGTCTCTGCCCTCCACCACTTCTCTAACATGCGCCGTGAGTGCATTCGCCCCAACGACTTCACTTTTCCGTGCGTCTTTAAGGCTTTGTCTTCGCTGCAGATGCCTGTTACCGGGAAACAGGTTCACGCCCTTGCGTTAAAGGATGGCATGATTTATGACGTCTTTGTTGGGTGCAGTGCCTTCGATATGTACAGTAAAACTGGCCTCTTAATTGATGCTCGCAAGATGTTCGATGAAATGCCTGACAAAAATTTGGCCACATGGAATGCTTATATTTCCAATGCAGTGCTTGATGGAAAGTTCTTGGATGCGATAGGTGCATTTAAGGAGTTACTTTGCCTGAACGGAGAGCCGAATTCGATCACATTCTGTGCATTTCTTAATGCGTGTTCTGACATGTCAAGTTTGGAGCTCGGGCGTCAGTTGCATGCTTTTGTAATTCGTGGTGGATACAGGGAGGATGTTTCTGTTTCGAATGGGCTTGTTGATTTCTATGGAAAGTGTGGGGATATCATGTCTGCTGAAATGGTTTTTAGCAGGATTGGGCGGAAAAATGTTGTTTCTTGGTGTTCTATGCTTGCTGCTCTTGTGAAAAACCATGAGGAAGAGAGGGCTTGTATGGTCTTCATGAGAGCTAGGGAAGAAGGTGTTGAACCAACGGATTTTATGATATCAAGTGTGATTAGTGCTTGTGCTGAGCTTGGAGGGCTTGAATTGGGCAGGACAGTACATGCACTCTCTGTCAAAGCATGCGTCGAGGAGAATATATTTGTTGGGAGTACACTTGTTGACATGTATGGAAAATGTGGAAGCATCGAAAATGCAGAGCAAGTCTTTGGTGAAATGCCTTTGAGGAACTTGGTAACTTGGAATGCACTGATTGGTGGATATGCGCACCAAGGTGATGTAGACATGGCTTTGCATCTATTTGAGGAGATGACATTGGGTAACTGTGGTATAACACCAAGTTATGTGACACTAGTTTCTATATTATCAGCTTGTAGTAGAGCTGGGGCAGTGGAGAGAGGGATGCAGATATTTGAGTCCATGAGAGTAAACTATGGAATTGAACCAGGCTCTGAGCATTATGCGTGTGTTGTGGACCTTTTAGGGAGATCTGGTTTTGTTGAGCGCGCATATGAACTTATAAAAAGAATGCCAATTCATCCCACTATTTCAGTCTGGGGGGCTCTACTTGGGGCTTGTAGGATGCATGGAAAAACAAAGTTAGGAAAAATTGCAGCAGAGAAATTATTTGAACTTGATCCTGATGATTCTGGCAACCATGTAATACTATCTAACATGCTTGCATCTGCTGGCAGGTAATTGTTTAAAACCATTTTGGCAAGCCTTCCTTCCTTTGATCACTATATTGAATAAGTTTTAGTGGAAAATTAATAATTTCACTTCCAATTGATTTAACATTACAATTGCATAATGCAGATGGGAAGATGCTTCTCTTATCAGGAAGGAAATGAAAGAGATAGGTATTAAAAAAAATGTTGGCTATAGTTGGATTGCTGTCAAGAACAAAATTCATGTTTTTCAAGCAAAGGATAATTTTCATGAAAAGAACCCTGAAATTCAGGCAATGCTAGATAAGTTGAAAGGAGAGATGAAAAAAGCTGGATATGTTCCTGACACCAATTTATCGCTCTTTGACTTAGAAGAAGAAGAAAAGGCTTCAGAAGTTTGGTATCACAGTGAAAAGATTGCTCTTGCTTTTGGCCTCATAGTCCTGCCTCTTGGAATTCCCATACGAATTACAAAAAATCTTAGGATTTGTGGAGATTGCCATAGTGCCATTAAGTTCATCTCAGGAATTGTTGGTAGAGAAATTATTGTGCGAGACAATAATCGTTTCCATCGGTTTAAAGATGGTTGGTGCTCTTGTAAAGACTACTGGTGATGGTTTTTATACTGTGCCAATAAAATATACTAATTGAAAATATAGAAAATAAGGAGAAAAATGAAACTTAAGCACATAGGAGTGCTAATTATAAAAGTGAAAAAAATAAATTTGATCGGTTTAACTTTGCATAAATATATAATATTAAAATAAAATATAAATTCATATAATTTTCATTAAATAATTATGTAATTTTTTTAATAACTCAATTCTAATTATTTATGTATAGTTATGTGACTATTAACCTTATTTTTATACAAGTTCATCTCTTAATTAATCGAGACATTGATAGTTGATTTATTTTGTTAGATGGAGTACATTTTTGGAAAATTTTTTTGTCATGGTAACCTTTTAGGATTTATTCTATTAAAAAATTAATTTTTTTAAAAGCCAAATGGTAATTTATTATCTCTGTAGGGTTTTTCACCTGTATAAATTATTTAAAAAACAATTTTACTCAAAATCATTAAAGGATTAGAAATATAAAATTTTAGATGAAGTTAAAAAAAAACATGTACAATATACATATATATTAGAAATATCTACATGTACTAAAAAAAAGATATATATTATTATGTAAAAAGTTTTACTTTTTACTTTTACATGCGAATAATTATATAAAAGAATAAATATAATAAAATAATAGTTTAATTATTCGGTTGGTCTTTATAGTTTTGTGAAATTTTTAATTGGGTCTCTGTATTTTTTTCTTTTAATTGAGTTCTTCTACCAAATTTTTTTTAATTAGGTCCCTACACTTTTATTTTCTTTTATTTAAGTCCCTGCACCCATAGTTGTCAGAATCGAACCGGTAATCGACTCAGTCAGGTTACTGGGTCACAGGATTCGGTTGACCCGGTACTATATAAATAAAAAATAAAAATAGTCAAAAGTTTAAAATTAAAATTTAAAATACATATTTTCACTAATATTTTAAGAATATCAAGCTATTCTAAAATAATATGGAACAGGAATAATAAGTATTTTGTTATTTTTACTCTATCATAAATATTTTTATTTTATTTTTATATTAAAATAACTATTATTTTCAAATTTCAATAATTTATTAATTAGTTTTTTTTTTCAAAGATAGTAGGTTATATTTCATTAATTATTAAAAAATGAAATACAAAGATGTCCAAAAGCAGGACAGTATAATAAAAGGTGGGGATTTCCCAAAAACACTACACTGAAGGTATTCATCCAACGGTGCTGGTCGAAAAACGAAGAAAAATCTTAAAGAAGAAAGAATGATAAATCAAATTGAATGCAACTAAGAGCTTGCCTCATGGAGATGACGACCTAAATTGGGAGTTCTTTGGATTTCAAGGAGCAACTTGACAGAGCTTGCTAGAATGGTAGACGGCATAAAAGTAGAACATTAAAAAATCAACTGGTTGCGAGCTTTCCAATGATGGCAAGCAATTGAGGATTACGGTCAACATTCTTCAACGGGTTAAGTATCTCTGTTGATGCAGTCCATCATGTCCAAAAGTCGTTAGAACTCTGAGGGGAAAGACAGTTACGAAGATAACTCTGAGACCATACGTCTTTAATTCTAGAGCAATTGATCAAACAATGAGTGACTGGTTTCGTTGCTTCATGACAGCAAGGGCATATTGGTGATATAGATGGGATGCGGTGATGAATCTGAGCAAGCACCGAAAGTTGGCCATGGAGAGCTTTCCAGATAAATAGCTTAATTTTGTGAGGCAAGTTCAACTTCCATAGATCAATCCACGGCTTTTTCTGCTGCATATAATTAGGGCAAAGCTCCAAAGGCAGATGGTAAAATAAATAGCCAATTCTGTAACCTGAGGCTGTATCATATTGCTTGGATTTGTTCAAATCCCATTGCAATTTGTCCCTACTCTGCTGAATTTTAACTGACAAAATTCTGTTTGCAATGTCTTGGAGAAATAATTCTTGAATGAGATTCTGATTCCAATTCCTATCTTCAGTAATTAGATCTTTAACTCTTGGAACCAACTCAGAAATAGCCTGTCTATTTGGTATGTCAGAAATCATTAAAGGATACGGAGGAGGCAGCCAAGGATCCTCAAAGGTTCGGATATTCTCACCAGTATCCACAGTCCAATTAAGACCTTTTTCAACAATCTTTTGACCTTCCAGTATGCTCCTCTATCCCCAAGAAGGTAAGACTCCAATTTCTGCCGTTATAGCATTATCATTGCTAAAGTATTTACCTCTTAAGATTTTGGATAATAAGGAAGTAGGCTGTGTTACAAGTCGCCAAAACTGTTTGCCTAAAAGCGCCAAATTTTGGATTCTGAGATCTTTAAATCCAAGGCCTCCTTCTTTTCGTGGGTGAGTCATAGTGTCCCAGTTAATCCAAGCCATCTGCCTTTCAGAACCTTTTTGTCTCCACCAGAACTGAGAAAGTAGAGAGTGAATTTTTGAAATTAAACCATCAGGCAACTTGAAGCAAGACAATGTATAAATAGGAATAGCTTCTCCCACTGCCTTAAGCAATACGTGTCTACCACCTGACAAAAGAAGATTACGCTTCCACCCTTGGATTCTTTTTCGAACCTTTTCTTTGATCATACTAAAAGAAGCCTTTTTCGATTTAGAGACTGTAGAAGGCAAACCAAGGTATTTATCCTACGCTCCAATATGATTAATATTCATAGAGTTAGCTAGTAGTGTATGAGTAGTGGAGGGAGTATTGTGGCTAAAGAATACAGCAGATTTATTAAGATTTATCCTCTGGCCACTGATGCTTTCATAAGAATTCAATAAATGCAGGATATTTGAACATGCTTCAGGATTAGCCTTACAGAATAAGATGGAATCATCACCAAGCAGGAAGTGGTTGACCTTGGGACATCGCCTATGTATCTGAAGACCCTGAATTAGTCTGTTTTGTTCTGTCTTGTGTAGCAAGAAGGAGAGACCTTTTGCACAAAAAAGAAAAAGATAGGGGTATAGAGGATCTCCTTGTCGAATACCTCTATTTGGTTTGAAGAAACCATAAGGTTGTCCTTCCACAATAACAGAATAAGAAACAGTTGTCACTAATTCTTGAATCCACATGATCCACCGGGAGTCAAAACTAAACTTCTCCAATATAAACCAAAGAAAGTGTCATTCCACCCTATCATATGCCTTATTCATATCTAATTTTAGTGTCATTTTATTTTCGAGTCCCCTTTTTTGTTCTTCAAGTAATGCATACACTCATGAGCAATTAGGATATTATCAGAGATTAATCTGCCTTTAATAAAAGTACTCTGCGTAGGGCTAATTAGTCTATTCATCATACCCTGAAGCTTATGTATAAATACTTTGGAGATAATCTTGTAAAAGACTAAAGATAGGCTTATTGGTCTTACTTGAGTCATATCTTTAGCATCAGAAATCTTGGGAATAAGACAGATCTGAGTGTGGTTAAAATCCTTCAAGATTCTGCCCCCAGAAAAGAAGCTCTTAACTACTCGAAACACATCACCACTAAGTATGTTCCAGAAGCTTTGAAAAAATTGTGCTGTCATACCATCATCTCCTGGAGCACTTTGAGGATGAATGCTAAATGTTGCACGTTTCACTTCCTCCATAGTCACTGGTCTTTGAAGCCTACGGTTCATGTGAGCTGTAACCTTAGGTTCAAAATCAGTAAACAGAGGTTTAGGGTTCTCATGACAAGTGGAGGAAAAGATGTCCTTGAAATAAGATTCAGCCACAGAAGCAATACTAGCATTGGAAGTAGCCACTTCACCATCACTGCCAGTTAGTTGCCAAATTCTATTCCTTAGGGTTCAATTTCTAAATTTCTGATGGAAAAAAGCTGTATTCTGATCATTAGATTTGAGCCATTTGACTCTAGACTTATCTTTCCAATAAGATTCTTCATTTTTCAATGCTTTTTCAAGTTTGTCTTCTATTTCTGAAATGATGTCGCCTCCATGAATTCCTGCTAAACGAAGTTCCTCTAATTCCGACTGTAGTAAATCAATCTCCACCTTCGAATTAGATCTGTGTTCTTGCTGCCATCTGACAATCTTATGCCGACAACGCTTTATTTTTTGAGCTAGGATATACATGGCTGAACCATCAATCTGTTCATGCCAAACCTCTCTAACAATTTGCCTTATTTCATCATTGGAACACCATCTTTCTTGGAATTTGAATCGGCGTTTAGATCTCTCAGTTCTCAGATTAGAGTCTAAGAGAAGAGGCGCGTGATCCGAGCCTGATTCTGACAGTCTAAGAACCGTTGCATTGGGATAGAGTTGCTGCCAATCAACTCCTACCAGGAATCGGTCCAATCTTTCCTGTATCAACTCATTACCCCCTCCGTCTATTTGAACAAGTGAATGGTCTTTCGACCATACCAATATCAATCAGGAAATTATCATCAATAAAGCTGTTAAAGGTTTCAATAGAAGAAGGAGATTTAGCACCCCCACCTTTTTTCTCCAATTGATTAGAAATGGCATTAAAATCCCCCATTAACACAACCTTACCATCGAACTGTTGGGTGACTGAAGTTAATTCAGCAAATTGAGCCATTCTATGTTGATCATTTGAACTGATATAAACACCTAGAATACCATAGGGATCATTAGAACCAGCTGTCAGAACTGATGCCGCAATGAAGAATCTGCCATGCTGTAAAATCTGAACAGTGCAACCATCCCTCCATGCCATTGCCAAACCCCCTGATAATCCATCCGGATCCACAATAAACCATTCCTTGAAACCACAAGATCTTAGTTTTTCTTCAACTTGTCGAGATTGATTTTTTGTTTCACAGATAAAACCAACCTCGGGGGAGTAGAATTTGCAAATCCCTTTAAGATTGTGGATTGTCAGGGGTCTCCCCAAACCCCGACAATTCCACGAGAACAGTTTCATATTTCTTTGGGTGCCACTTGAAGCCTGGAACCCTCCACCGTTATAGCAATTATATGAGGGTTTTGAGTCTCTGATTTGTTACTCATGGTGTAGAAAAATCAGAATTGGTAATTTAATGATTCCAAAGAGAAATAAGAGATATGGAATGAGTGAATTAGAAAACGGAATGAATTAAAAGAGGAATGAATTGAGAGAGAAAACGAAAATTAGGGAGTTAAGTGGAAAAGAAATTAAGAAAAGAAAGTAGAAGAAGATGAAAAAGAGTTTGACGAAGAAAAGACAAAGAAAAGTGTAACCATGGAGGCGGCGCAGTGAAACCCTAGCAGAGCGTCGGGCGCTAGATGAGAAGTACGTACTCCCACTTTATAATTTATTAATTAGTTTATATCTATTATACTATTACATAATTATTAAAAGAAAAAATAAGTGAGTATATAATTATTGTTAAATAAAAATATAATTAATTTATGAATGAGTGAATTTATCACTAAAATTAAAATAAGTAAAATAGAAGTAAATTATTTGAAGAAGGATAATTATATGTATCATAATTTGCGTTTCTACTAACAAGATGCAATATAGCCTAGTGGTTGTCATAGGTTCGCCCTCCGAGCGGTTCGGTCAGACCGTCTTTAACGAGTTTGACCGATTTTCACTAGTTTAGACGGGTTTGACTGGTTCGTACCAATTTTTTATTTTAAATGGTCCAAGCACTGAATCGGACCGGTCTAATGTCTGATTTATTGATTTTTTGGTCAAACCGGCCGGTCCGATTCGGTTTTAACAACTATGCCTGCACCAATATTTTTTAGTTGGATCTCTATAAAATTAAGCTGATTATTGCCAAGAGAAACCTAATTAAAAGAAAAAATTGGTGCAGTGATCCAATTAAAAGAAAAAAAAGTATAGAAATCTAATTGAAAATGTTGCGAAACTATAAAGACTAACAGAGTAATTACACCTAAAATAATTGTATAAAAACTTTTATATTGCCTATGCATTCGTCAAACTAAAAAAATTAACTGATTTTAGATGCTCTTGAATTATAAAAATTATACTTCTCAGGTTTAAGGGTAAGTGTTCTTTTGTTTAATATATAAGGATCAATGAGAATATATTAATAATAAAAAATTACACTACAATCAAATAAAGCATAAAATGAATGATAAGTACATAATAATAGTTTAAACTAATCACATAACTAACAAATAATTTTAATTATAAAATAATACCTAATAATAGTTAATATACCAATTATTATATCTCCACATAGATAATTTTTTCAAAAATAAATGAAGCTCATAATTAAATGGGAGTCATTTGATTTGAAAGAAAATAATAAGCCTAAATGTAGGTGCTTCCTATCATTATAGAGAATATGACATCTTCTTTAATTGATAACTTCGGGTTTTTGGTTGGGGTTTTTCATGCTAAATTGTTGCGGAATGGGTTTAATAGGAGGGATAAACCTATAGGCCTGTAGCAATTTAGTAGAATAAAAAATAAATAATTAAATTTGGATACTCATCGAATAATCGTGATAAGTAAAGTGCTTTTATGTAATTTTTTTGTATTTTCAATTTTCTCTGTTAATGAAGTTCTCTTTTTTGTATAGAGTCAAATTTAAGATTTTACTATGATATACAGTTAAAATGATAAAATTATTCTAATTTATTTTTTTTATTAATCTACTCAAAAGATAATAACTATTAGTTTTTCAAAAATATATTTTTTATAAATAATTTTTTTTATTAAAAAAAAAAACTAAAAATATACATGAATCTGGTGAAATTGAGTTTGTTCTAATTTAGACTTGATCCTAAATATATATCGATTTTTTAGACCATAATCTGATTCTACACTCAATAAAATCTAAACACTTTGGATCATAATTATATCGGATAAAAATCGAACTTTAAAAATAATTTATAAAAAGAGATAAAAACTTACTTATTAGTTATTACGAAAAAGTTGGTAGCCAATATTAAATTTAAATCTCTTCATGAATCACAATTTCATACAATTTTTTTTATCTCTTTTCTAGTTTCATAATTTTCATTAAAAATAAAAAGATCAATTTATAATTAATATTACGCAATATTAGTTAAAAAATACAAGTTCAACACAAAATATATTACTTCGATACCTTCTTATAGGTTAGCATGTGAGAATCTCCAAATCTTTAACAATGATTTCACACATTAAAATTCATTTAAAAAAATATAACAAGAACTAATCATTCTCTAAAATTAAAGCATAACCACAATTAATACTAATATTGTCTAATAACACCAAATAATTAAGTCACATACAAATAACACAAAATATTATGCATTAGTCTAAAATCTTATACTTCCTAAACATAGAACATTAACTTATAGTCTTATATTGACAAATAACACAAAATATTAATGTTTACAATACTTACATTTCATAGAAACATAGCCATCATTCATCAATTGCTATTAATGTTGTCAACTTGCTCCTTTTGATATGGATGTATTAGTAAAATCTACAAAACATATAAAATTACTTGTTTTTCATATAAAATATGATTACTTAAAATAAATAAATCACAAATAATAAAGATATCATAAATGTACTTTTAACAATCTTCTTATTGCTATCAAGTTGATCAATCTCTTGATCTCCAATTGCTTGTTTAAAAGAGTACAATCAACTTTGAGTGCATATCAAAGCTTCAACCATTTGTTAAGTTGCAAGTGTGATAAGTGTAAGAATTAGTCCTACATTGAGGAAAATAAGAAAGAGTGAGGAATTTATAAGATAAGAGACCCATTAACTTGACACCTTAAGGTTTTGAGTTGGATGTAGTGTCTTCTCATTTTATGTTCTCTCACTTGGATCCCCCCTAAAGTCTCATATGTAGTCGAGAGTTTCCCACAATGTCCCAATCATTAGCCTTTTGTCTTTTTTGCTTAAGCAAGGAATACATAACACATCACGGGTTATGAGAGAAAGAATTTTATATTTTGAAGCATTCACTTTTCACTAAGACAATATATCAAAATTCTCATCTTCCACAGTATTTTTTGCCAAATATCTCTCTACATTTGACTTGTTATCTGCATTAGCCTTTTTTGTTTTTTTTTTTTTTTGTTTTTCACATATTCACTCTATTTTCAGATATGTCCTTTGCAGTTGGCACCAGTTGAGCTTTAATATTGTCATCCAAAACATCTCTAGATGAATTTTCACCATCCTCCCTTTCTTTATCATCTGCAATCTCTTTTGCATAAAACTTATACAAGGTATCCAATGTGAGTTTAACAAAATCAATCATAATAGTAGACATTTTCTTGTTGTAAACATCTTCCAAACACCAACAGAGATAATCTAGTTTGTACCGAAAATCTAATATAACAGTAACAAGTAGCAATGGGTTAAATTTGTCAACCGGTCTCCAATATTTATCATATTTATTCTTCATACAACATGTCATAATTCCTAACAATTCAGAATGATTTTGACTCCAAAATATTAGTTAAAAACCAATAGATACAATTTTATGAAAATAATTTTTTTATATAATATGCAAGAAAGATGAAAAACTCAATTATCTCTAGAAGATTCTAAAAAATTTAATGAATAATCTATCAAGTTGCCAATCAAGTGGTGTAGGTGGACCAACTTTTCTTTTCGCTATTATTCTCTCCAAACTATCTAAGAAAATTAGGTTCTTAATCATAAAATCTGTCGAAAGCTTTTTCAAATTTCTCAACATATTCCAACAATGGATAGGTGGAATTCCACCTAGTTGGGATATCCAAGCACGTAAGACTTTTAGATTTAATTAACTCAATCTCAATACAGTCTTTAAACTTTTTTAGTCTTTTGGAGAGAGGACCTAACATACTTGACAGCATTTCTAATGCTTTCAATTGAAGTTTGTTGCTTTTTAATTCCTTCATTCACTATTAAATTAAGAATATGAGTATAACATCTCACATTCTTCCACACACCAACCCACCTCTTGCACCTAATTTTCTTTGAAGGTAAGTTATAGCCTCATCATTCAAACTTGCATTATCTATTGTGATTGTGAGAACTTTTTCAATTTTTCACTCTCTCGAACACTTTTCAATTTCTCTTCCTACTGTATCATCCTTGTAGTTCTCAATTTGGAAGAAATTTATAATTCTCTTGTGTAACTTTCATTCTTCATCAATAAAATGTGCAGTCAAAAACTGTGTTTTTCGGTTAACAAAAAAGTAAAAAATTGTGTTTCTCGGTTTAATGATATTGAGTCGGTTAAGGTTCTGGGTTCTGATCTATGGGTTAGGAATGGTAGTCAGATAGGAATAGAATTATTGCCTTGCGGAAAAAAGGATTGTGTATGTGGGAGGATTTGGGACTGGTCATATTTTTACCTGTATAGTTGTTTGTTGACAGAATTAGGTGTTAGGCTCCCTTTTACAGAATTTGAATGTGGGTTTTGTATTGGTTGAATTGTGCTCTTTCTCAGCTTCATCCCAACTCCTGGGAGTTTGTTCGGGAGTTTGAAGTCTTGATGGAGGTATTAGAGCATCCTCCGTCGCTTAGGCTTTTCTTTTCCCTTTTTCAAGCCAAGGGGTTAGACGTAGTTTGTGGGTTAACATGAGCAGTCACTCGGGTCGGTTCATCTTCGCTCTGTATAAATCATCTTTTAAGGATTTCAAGACTATATTTGTAAAGGTTCGAAGTGTAGTGGAAGAGTTTCCTTTTTATGTGAATGAGTTTCTAGAGGAAAGGTTTCCTCTTTTCTGGTCTTCCGAGCCTGTTCAGGTCTTGGACGTTGACGATAGACTTTCTGATGATAATATTGTTAAGGAGTTTTTATTAGAGATGTTGGAGTCAAGAGAATTGTTATCTATTGTGGAATTATTGAAGTAAGAGTCAGATAAAAAAGCTGTTTTAGATTATATAGGTATTTGTCTTAGTAACGTGCTTGTATGTGTTTGGTTATTTATGATGGTCTTGGTTGTTGTTTCTCAGCGGAGAAGGCTTCGACAATAACGACTGCTGGGCTGAAATCTTTCTTTAGTCAGAGGAAAAAGAATGAGAAAGAAGGATCGACTACCAATGTTGACAAGGATGGTGATGCTGGTACTGTGCAGTCTAAAGTGATCCTAATCGAAAATGAAAAAGAGGTCAGCCTAGAGGTAAGGTTACTGAGGTTGTTGAGACTAAGGGTGAAGACTCTGCTCATTTGCAACTGGTTGAATTGGCGTACAAATCTCAGAAAAGACTTCACGGATATCGTGAGGATGACCATATGAAGTCACTGTGGTCTAGACAATTTCCATATATGACTCTTGCCGATGAGCTGTGCCACTTTCCTGAGGATGTCAAGATGATCAATAAGGTCGGGCGTGCAGGGACAAGCCGCTTTCTCTAGGTATACATATTTGTTTTGTGTTTTCTTTTTTTGCATCCTTTTGATCATTTTCCTTCGCAGGTGATTGGTGCTGGCATTGTAGCAATTGGTCGGACGCAGGAGCTTGCCCTAGAAGAGGAAGAAAAAGAGGCTGCAAGTGTTGCTGAACTGTTGATTGCTGTACAGGAGAAGGAGAAAGTGTTCATTGAGCTTTCTTTTTCTCTAAAATAGAAAGAGACAGAGCTTATTGAAGAGAAATGTCTTTAGCTTTCTTCTGCAAAGGAGACAAAGACGGTGAAGAATGAGAACGAGCAATTGGTAGCTAGGGTGAAGGAGCTAGAAATCAAGGTTTACGAGGCTTTTGCCTAGGGTTTTGACTGAGCTGTTTCTCAGGTCAAAGTCCTTTTTCCTGAGGCAGATGTTCTGCAGCTTGATGCAACTAAAGTGGTTGTGAACAATGAGTTAGTCGATGATGATGCGATGGTGGAGAAGGAAAGAGAGAGCTCAAGCATTGGTGACAAAGTAGAATAGTTTGGATATTTTGTTAGTTTGTTTTTTTGTTGACTATTTGGTACCTTTGCTATATTGGTTTGGACAAATGCCAAGTATGAAGTTCGGTTTCTTTTGACTTAGAATATTTTTGACTTGCGATTATATTTGTGGTTTGGTTTTCTGCTTATATTATTGTAGTAGTATAGATGATAGACATAAAAAATAGTAGCAGAATAGAATGCGTTGAATGTATTAAAATTGGGCTCGTGGTGTCCGACCTCATTAAAACACTCTTTGAGTAAAACCCATGTTTAGGAAAAAAATAACCTCCAAAGTAGAAAAAAGAGTACCTTCATCCACTCGTATT
Source organism: Arachis stenosperma (assembly GCF_014773155.1). NCBI lineage: Eukaryota > Viridiplantae > Streptophyta > Magnoliopsida > Fabales > Fabaceae > Arachis > Arachis stenosperma. The sequence continues at coordinate 7,717,985 of NC_080386.1, read as the reverse complement.
GAAATGTCTTATGACTAGTGCAACTTTAAAGAAGAAATATTCCAAGATCCTGGCATTAGATCTCCCCTAAGTGACTGTAACTGGTAAGCTCCCATGCTGAGTACCTTTATAACCCTGAATGGGCCTTCCTAATTTGCTGCTAGTTTTTCATGTGTTGGAGGTCTTCGTGCTTCTTCTGTTCGTTGAAGGACAAGGTTTTCTTCCTGAAAAGCTTAGGGAATGACTCTTTTGTTGTGCCTTTTCTATATGAGTTGTTTCATTGCATGCTGTTTTATAGCTGCTATTTCTGTTTCTTCTTCTATGAGGTCCAGGTTGCCTGTCCTTGCGTTGATGTTATAATTGTGATCGTATAACTTGGCTCCTAGAGTTGGGTGCCGATTTCGACAGGTATCAGCTCCTCGGCTCCATAGACCAATTTGAAAGGGGTTTCTCCCGTAGCTAATTGAATGGTTGTGTTATAGCTCCATAGAATTTCTAAGATAAGGTTGACCCACTCCCTTTTTGCATCATTGAGCTTCTTTTTTATAGCCTGCAAGATAACTCGATTAGCTGCTTTTACTTGCCCATTTGTTTGTGGGTGTTCAACCGAGCTAAAATGATGTTTAATGTTAAAATTTTGTAAAAAAGAAGCAAGTTTATGGTCAATGATTTGTCTGTCATTATCGGATATTATTTCTCTTGGTATACCATACCTACCTATAATGTTCTTCCGTAAGAAAGATCTCACCTTTTCCGCTGTTATACGTGCCAGTGCTTCTATCCTTTTTGAAAAGTAGTCTTTGAAACCAAAAGAAATTTTACCTGTCCTGGCACTTTTAGAAAGGGTCCTAGGATATCTAGTTCCCACCGGTGGAATGGCCATCTTACCTCGATAGTGTGTAATTTTTTGGCTGGTGTTGTTGTGATGGTGGCATGCTTCTGACAGTTGTCATATGTTCTTACTTTCATAATGCAGTCTCTTTTTATTGTCGGCCAATAGTATCCTGTTCGGAGAATTTTGGCTGCTAATTTTCGGCCTCCGGTATGGTTTCCACAAACACCTTCGTGTGTTTCTGCCATGACTACATCTGCTTCTTCCTTGTTGAGGCATTTGAGTAGTGGTTGTGAGAATCCTCGCCTGTAATAAATACACATAAATTTTTTAGTTTTTACACTGAAATTATTCAATGATTGCGACATGCAAACTCAATTCGAAAATAAGTACACAAATAAGACTGAATCATAAATAAAAACACATCCAAATTAATTTTGGATCAGACAACATCATTAATATGACAAAAAAATCAATGATAACAATAATAATAATGACGATAACGATAAAGAAGATGACGATGATGATAACAATGATAACAATGACGATATAATGATGATGATGATGGGGAAGGAGGAAGAGAAAAACGAATGAAAGGAAGAAATCAAATGAAAAAAGGGAAGAGGAAGATGAGAAGTTAGTGAAAAGAAAAAAAAGAGAAGAAAAGCTGTTAGTAAGAAGCAGAAGAAGAAGAAAAAGAGGAGAAGGAAACAAAAGAAGAGGAAGAAAAAGAAGAAGGGAGCAGGAGGAGGAGGAAGAGGAGAAGGCGCTTAATTTAAAAAGCAGTTATAACAACTTAATTAAACTTGATTAAGTATTTTGTTTAGAGCTTGCTTGGGTGAATTTTTAAGAGAAAATCTTTTTTAAAAGATTTTACACAAATAAAAATAATTTTATATTTGGATATCTCATACAAAAATATCTTTTTATTTATCAATTATATTTAGATATAACTATATAAAAATATTTTTTTTATTTATTATGTAAAAAACATCCATTTTTTAAGAAAAAAAGATATTTAAAAATATATAAATTATAACTTCTCAAAAAAGATATTTTTTATTTTTTAAATATTTTATTTTTATTACTAGAAATTTACCAAACAAGCTAAAAAATAAAAAGAGATTTTTTTCATTGAAAAAAGATCATTTTTTTATCAACTTAATGACGCCCAAACAAACATTAAGATGTAGAGCTTTATTCATATTTTATTTTTGAATCTTGCTAGGGAGCCAATGAGGAATCTTGATAATGTGTACAATGGGCTGATTATTTAGCCCAATAGGGATAAATAATAAAAATCACTTCACAAATTACTTAAATTCAAAAACTCTAATTTAGTTATTTCATATCAAATTTCAAACTTCAAATACCCCAATTTTAAATTTTAAATTTTTGAAAAATTTAGTTTGTTATTTTAAAAAGATAACCATCTGAAATCCTAATTTACTAAAGCATTTCACTCAAATACTATCTTCTTTTTCAATCGGCAGCTACCCCACCTTCATCAATAATTATCTCATTTCACCGTCGCTGTTTGCCTTGCCATACGTCACTCACCCTTAGTAAAAATAACCATCCACTTAAGAATAAAAATAATCATCCACCTACTTAATAAATTGAACATCTAACATATTTTAATTATATATATAACTAAACTCAATCCAATAAAAATAATCATCTACATAAAAATTAAATAACCATCTACATACCTAATAAAATGACTATCCTAAATTGACATTAAAATAGAAGAAGATGAATAAACAGAAAAAATAACTATGATAATCTAATAATTTAATTTTTATTAAAAAAGAAAAATATATAATTTGACACATGAGTCTTATAATTTGATATAATCATAAAACTAGAGAAAAAAAACTTGAACAGATGAGGAGACATGCGTGAGAATCAAAGGTAAGCAATTGAGTGTTTGACTTCATATTGTCTTCAAGCACGCATACATTACATCTATCATACTCACACGGTTAATTCAAACAGCTGTGGCGTCGTTGAACTTTTGGCGGTGGCGACATCGACTGAAGTCTGCGGTAGCATCGGCTGCACGGTTACGTGAGGGAAAGAAAAGGGTTATATTCGCGGTGAGGCTTCAACGACGGAGGGGGCGGCGTGGCACTACTCCAGGAGGGTGGGACATCGCCGACCGCGAAAGGGAGATGACACTGCTTCGAGAGGGGGATGGCGGTGCTGAGGTTTGGGTTACTTGGTCGCCGGATGGTTGCCGCCGACTATGAGGAGATAGGGGGACTATGAGGTGTAGAATGGGTGTAAGTAGCAAATGGAGATTGACGACTCTGCTAGGATTTGGGTGTAGGGACCATATTAGTGTGAATGAATTTAACTACTAATCCTAATTTTTAAAATTTTAAAATATGAAATCAAATAACTATTAAATAATTAATTAAAAATTTGATTTTTAATTTTTAAAATATATTTTTTAAGTTTATTGTATGCATTGTACACTAAAATCATTCGTTCCCCATACTTTCTCTTTATTTTTAGGGGTTGTTTGGATTTATGGAAAATAAGAGAAAAGAAAATAGAAAAAAATGAAAAAATAGATTTTTTGTTGTTTAGATGGGGAATAAAAATTGAGTGGAAAAAAAAAATATGATATGAGTTTTATAATTTTTTTTATAGATGAGATAAAAATAGAAGAAAAATGAATAAAAATGAGTAAAATTATAAATTTATCCTTTGATTAATAAAAAAAAATACTTAAAAAATATTAATGTAATTTTATACTATTATATTTTTTTTATTCTCACTTTTCTTTTCATTAAAACAAAAAATTCTTTGGTTTTTTTTTCATTAATTTTTTCTTTATCCAATCAACGTACAAATTACTTTGCTTTTGTTTCCATTTTCATTCTTCTAATTTTTTTTGGAACTATCGAATTCGAGTTAAATCTCAATTTGACCTCTAAAATTTAGTCTGATACTCAGAATGATCCCACAATTTCGTTAGCCCCCAATTAAAACCCCTGAATTTACAATCACGGCTCCAGTATACTCCTGTGATCATTTCCGTCATCGAAATGCTGATCTGACGCAATTGTATAACACGGTGGATACTACTTAAATGACTAGCGCATTGGTTTCGCACCCCTTTGAAAACTACGTCGTTTCAGTTTTTTGTGGGTTAAATCTCTTTCTTTTCACTTCGACGATCATAAGTTGCAAAACATAAAAAAAACCTTACACTACATGGTTTCCAAAGGGTTTGGACGTGAAATCTAGGGGTGTGCATGGGTCGGGTGAAATCGGGTTTGATGTGATCCAGACCCGACCCGAAATATATACCGGGCCTATTTATTAGACCCGAACCCGACTCTAGACCCGATGAAACCTATACACTTTCGGGCCACGATTATACCGGATAAAAACCGGGCCGTTAACATTACATTACCTTGATACCTTCTTATAAGCTAACATATGAAAATATCCAAATTTCTAAGACTTCAACCATTATTTGACATGGTAAAATTAATTTAGAAAAATATAACAAGAACCAACTCTTCTCTAAAATTAAAGCATAACCATAATCAATATTAATATTGTCTAATAATACCAAATATTTAAATCAATATAAATAACACAATATTATGCATTAATTAGTCTAAAATCTTATGCATTTTAAACATAAAACATTAACTTATAATCTTATAATAACTAATAACACAAAATATTAAGGTTTACAATACTTAAATTCCACATAAGAATAGTTATCATCTATCACTAATACATAAAATATTAATTGTGTATGATAACCGAGTCATTGGGCCGATTTCAGATGACTCGAACCATGGTCCGGACCCGACTTAAAATAATGACTGGGTCTATTTTGAGATCCTTACCGACCTTAGATCCGGTGAAATCAAACTAAATTAATTTCAAAAGTGTTCGGAATCGGGTCGGATTTTCGAACTGAACCGGACCATACATATTCCTAGCGAAATTAACTCCTATGCAAAAGTAGTATCCACCATATTATGTAATTATGCGAGATTAATACTCTAGTAATAGAGATAACAGCAGAGACAAGTCAGAAGCACGGTTACAAATTTAGGAGTTACAAATTTAGGAATTTTAATTGGCCAAATTGAGATAATGAGATTTAACTCATCGAATTCTTTGCCTACATATTGCACAGGAGAGGCTGGAAACTTGAGAGTGATATAAAAGGAGGGCAAGCGAGAGTATACAAAAAGAAGGGTTTGCAAAGTGGTGAGGGGTGGTGACTCGGGAGAGTGTGCGGTGATTGCTGGGAGCGGCAAGGAAGGAGCATGTCATGTGGAAAAGAAAACCAAGCTATGTGATTATCATCTCCATGATCCTCTCTTATTATATAGTTTTCAATCTGAATCAGTGCTCTCTCCTTCTTGCTCGCAATATCATTTTCACTCCTCCGTCTTCCCCATTCACCAGGTTGCATAATCCCTCGAGCCTTATGATGATAATCTTAATCTGAAGGTTCTAAATCTTCCATTACTTTATGCTTCGTTTCATTCTCACTCTCAATTTCCTTTTCTTATTCGTTATTAGAAAAGACATCACTGTGGTGGGTTTTGCTAGTGCACATGAACTGTTTGATAAATTGCTTTTGGTCTTGCATAGGTGTTCTAAACTGAGTTGTTTTTGGAAACAAGTACTTCTTATGATGTAATACATTATATGCAAGTTTTCTAAGATTTGGTCTACATACTATCATTATTTATTCTTGTTTGGAAGTGATGAAGAGAATATCCATCCCCACAAGGGACAATTATTCCATATAAATATTCTCTTTTCCCATTTCCTTTCAAAAATGTCTTTTTGTTACTTGTTTTATGATTTTGTAAGTATGGGAAGAATGAGTTTTCTCCAACCAAGGTAGGGCTGGAACATAACATCTCTTTTATGAATTTGTACTAGGTTTTTTGTTATTTATTTTTATATAACTGAAAATGCCCTTCCTACAAGGTATGCCTGGAAGTACTTTATGAATGGATCTATGATGCCTAGTTAGGAACGTATGCGTGTTTGATTGTCACCATTGAATGTGAACCCCACTGATGAACCAGTTCAGTTATAGCCGGATGGTGCGTGGTTCGTGAAATATTTTAACATCTAAGAAAATTTCATAAAAACGTTCTAATGTAAGATATCTAGTATAGAAGTTTCACGAAGTAAAAACATTTCATTTATCCCCCGAAATGTGAATGTATCTGCAAAATATAAACTAGATTAACCAAAGAGGTACGGTTTGTGTTTCGATTGGGAATGGAAATAAAAAATTGTTGATGTTTATGCGAAGTAAAAAGTGGAACGTGTTTAATTATTTGGGGATAATGGCTATGGTTGAATGCAAATGTTACAATATTGGTAATGGAATTGGGAACAATTGAGTTTGGAAGAGATGGTGATATAATGATTTAGAAAATTATTTACTTGAAGTATTAGGTCTAAACTGCATCATCCCTCCTGTTGATTCTCTATCATGTATGGTTGTGCTTTGGTAATGACTGTGTGATGTTGGTTTAGGTACAAAATCTATGGTTTCTTGAGGACAAGACTAACTGAGACAGTTCAAGGGTAGGAAGAATGGTCATGAAAATCATGTGAAACCTTGGCATACCTAAATAATATGGTTGTACATAAATTTTGATTGTGGTTCGATTTTCTATCATACCTAAATAATTTCCAAATCTGGGTTCCAAGGATATCATGCTCTATTGGTCTCCTTTCTTGCATTTCTTGTTATAAAATTTGTCCTTGTGTTCTTGGCTTCAATTTGTATATTTATTACGTGCCGGACACAGTTAACACATTTTCAGTTATTATATCATCTAAATGCTGTTGCTCTGCCCCCTTTAAGCCACACTTCTGACATCATGGTTGTTTCTAGGCATTCACAGGAACAATTCTGGTTTTATCTGGGACAATTCTCTTCAACTCTTCCTATTCCCCCCCCCCCCCCCCCCCCCCCCTCCATGTCCCTCTCTTGGTTTTGTGATGCAGTTCTCTTGTAATATTGCTTTAACTTCGTACTTTTTACAAAATCTGGTTTAAATATTGCATTTTTTATCTCTTAATATTTGTTCTGCTTCATCTGAGTATGTATGTTTGTGTTCTCATCAAATATTACCTGGTCAAGGCACTAGTTCACTTGGTCAGTGATTTAACCAATGAATCATAGATTGAACTGCTTAAATAAAAAATTAATTAAGGGGGAAAAGTTGAGAAACAGGAGGAGGATGAATTTATTCACTGACAACTCATTTTTAGGTTTAGCTCGAGTTATAGCTAGAGAAGCCCTTGCTACTTTTCTTCCGCTTTTCTCTTAGGGTTTCATTTCTTAGTTTATCTCTTAGTTGAATTTCTTACATTTCCTTTGTAATTTTCTACCGCTCTTAGCAATTTAACACTTTTTCCTTGGGAAGGCTCGATACATAGAATTTCTATTTGTACCTTTATTTTATTAGTGGAATTCTCAAGTTTTTTTTGAGAACTAGAAGTAGGCAATTATATATATTTGTACAAATTCTAAACCATTATTTCTTACTAGCAATTTACGGGCCCGATGCGCGGTGAAGATAAGTGAAGAACACAATGAGGATTGTGGGGAATGTAAAAAGCTTAGTTGGGATATTATTTGGTGTAAAAAATAAAAGAGAATTGATATTATTTGATATTTATTTTTATGATTGAGATTTCTTAAAATTTGAGTCTTCTAAAATATCAATAAAGTCTAATAATTTTACTCGAGGAAAAATTGGTTTAAGCGTGCAATAAGAATTGAGAGTTCAATATATATGAAAATGGTATAAGTTTGATCTGATATGAATATGAATAAAAAATTAGAAAGAAATTACTGAAATGAAGAAAAAAAATATAGACATATCTAGTCCAGTCCATGAACATAATTTTTTTCAATTTTGCTATGTGCTTTGTTCGTTGCTATGAACAGTAAAACATGAAGTTTAATAAAAATATAAATACACAGTTTAATAAGAATACATGTACATATTAGCAAGATGTAGGACTCTGTTTTCAATTAACTGTCCCTTGAGGCCAAAAATAAAAACTATAAGTTCAGGAAAAAATAAGGCTACGGTTGGTGAGAGGAAGAAGAGGAGGATTGGACATTGGTGATGAGCTCCTTAGGAGGTTCTTTTATCTTCTAAGTACCAGTGCTGACGACGAACCTTGTGGATTTTCTGATGAATTTTTGCTCCTTCTATTGCTGACTAGTGGAGACAAAGAAAGGCTTCATCTGCTTTGTCATGCTCCCGTGCTTGATTGGAAATCGAGCAGCATCCCGTTTGTCGCCACCAGCTATTTCGCCGTCATCAGCTGTAGAATTTCTTCCCGTCAAAACGACGTCAATGAGGAAAGGAGAGGGGAAGGATTAAAGAAAAGAGGTAAGTTTTGAGAGTAAATGGGAGTTAGGAGAGAAAAATGAATCAGAGAATTTGATTTTTTTTAAGGTTAAATTTGAGCGGAAAAATAACTGCTCAATCAGATGCGTAACCTCTTCTTCTAAAATAAAATTTGGGAAATTGCTGCACGCGTGCACCAACTTTTTTTTTTTAATTTGCTGGCTAAAATACCCTTCTCTTTATTACCTGGATAAAAAGGTACATAACAAATTTGATATATTTTTATTGGATAATTGCGTGGTCATTCAATTTGTTTACTTAGCATTCAATATGTTTACTTTTAAAAATTATATATATAGTGAAAAAAGTGGGTATTGAACCAAAAATTATATATAAGGAAAATGTTAGTAAATTGAATAAGTCTTATTCGAATTACTATGGGCGCACATTATATATAATTTGAATCACTCTAGTTCGAATTAATATGTGATGAAAATTATGGGTAAATCAAATAACTTGTTTCGATTTATTGTGGGTAGAATACATGCATGCATAAATCGACTCAGCCTGTCTCGATTTGTATATTTCTTTAGTAATTTGACCTAGACTGATTTGATTTAGTAGAACAAAAATTAAATCGAATGATGCTCATTAAATTTACATAGAGACATGCATTAGGAAGATTTATATAACGTTTTTTGTTTGGGTGATTTGTGTACTTTTGAATTAGATTTAGTTTATTTCTACGTTTTATCCGAATTATTGACTCTAAGAATAGTCCATAACAACTAGATTCAGTAGAATGATGAGTGAAGATTAGGAATATGTTTATTCTTGGAGTCACCATCTATAGATTTTTCCACGTATATATATTTATAATTTACATATATACTTGAGAGAGTTTTAGTTATCTTGAAAAAACTCCTTCAATTCAAGAAAGTTGCTATGTATATTCACAGAGTCGCAGACACTAGTTCTTCGCTATCAATGTTTGATGCTGTGTTGTTGCAATCATATATATATACAGAGGCATAAAAAAAATTCTAATTTTTTCACTATCTTATCAAATAAAAAAGACAACACTGATCACGATTGATAAATTAGCTTAATATTACTTTTTTAAATTAATCTGGATAATCCTCAATTATAGTAATTGAAACTATTCAATTTAATTTCTTAAATTTAAATCGCAACATCTTGAACCATCATATATATCAAATATTTATTTTTAAAAATTACTTTTATTTTTTTTTTTACTTATATTTCAGAAGAAAAAAAGTTTTATTTGTAGGTCATTCTATTAAAGCGAATAATTTTTTATTTTGAAATTTGGTTATTTATAAATTAAAATTAATGTAAATATATAAAACCTACTTTTTAGGTTTAAAAATATTTTTTCATAAAAGAGTTTAAAACAAATAAGCGCGCAAAATAAAATTAGATTTTCTTTTAAATTTTAATATTATTTTATTAGTAATGACAACGAGTCTCCATGAGAGTAGGAATATGCCTCTGCCCCCCACTTCTATTATCTGTCCCCGTTCTCGCGACGAGTAACGGAGATCTCGTATCTACCGGGATTTAAGTATCCACGAATATCCACATATTTTTATAAAAAAAGAAAAAAATTGATAAAACCAAATACTATAATAGAAATTGAAGACAAATCACAGAGCCAATAAAACAAGTTTACGCCTGCAAAATAATAATAATAATAATAATAATAATAATAATAATAATAATAATATAACGGCAGGGATTTGTTAGCCTTTTTAGTTTCTTGAATAGTAACTAGTGTATATATATGTTACACTTCTTTTCTGTAAAGTATAGTATTTTTTATTAAAAATCTCATTTTTGTAATTCAGTTTTCAGGTTGAATTTCAAGCAGAAGAGAATTTTATTGAACTAAATGATACAGATAGAAAAGGCAAAATAGTTAGAAGAAGATTAATGGGGAGAGACACACAACCGCAGCAAGGAGCCATTAATTAGCGGAGAAAAGTAATAAATAGTGAGAAAGCTAAGGGGCAAACACCAAGGTAATTGTGGAATATGAGTCTTCTTCTTTTAGTTATATTTTTTAATTCTTTTCTGTACTTTCTATATACTCTTTATTTATTGTTTTTTCTTAAATTTATTTTGAATTACAAGATTATGTCAGGTTCCATTCTGTTTCATGGGTAATTTCAATGAGATTATCTAGATGGAGGAGAGAAAAGAAGCTGATAATTCAACAGCGTCTGCTAGAGACCTTGGAAATTGAATACAGAATATGGAGCTAATGGACTTACCAATATATGATCACAAGTTTACATAGTTTAGGAACCGATCATATAGCTGCATCGATAGAGTTTTGGTCAATTTGAAATGGGTTGAGGAGTTTCCAGAGATTAGATTAAAAGGTGGACCTAGGGAGTTATCAGATCATTGTCCAATGATTGTGGAAGATACGAAGTGGAGAAGTGAACTAAGACCCTTCCAAAGCTTAGATTCATAGTTTACACATGAGGGGCTTCCTAAGAATGGTGAAGGAAGAATAGAAAGGCTTAGGGAATGTACAATTCACTGATAAACTGAAGGCTCTGACAATTCCGTTAAAGAGATGACATAAGAACAAATTTAGCACCATGGATAAGAAAATCAATTTATTTGAGCAAGAGATAAAGAAGACAGATGATATGATAAGTAGTAGGGTGTATGATGGTGGTGGAGGTGAGGAGAAAGGCGTTAGTGAGATGATGTGAGAAATGGTATGAGAGGAAAGAAATTCACTAGAAACAGATATCACGGTCTTGGCATGCGAACGAAATGAACAAAAACACTAGGTACTTTCATATCATAACTTCAGCGAGAAGGAGAAACAATAGAATTGATGCTTTGGTGATTAATGGTAGGTTAGTAAGGAATCAAGCCAGAATTAAGATTTCTATTCGAGAGTTCTGTAAGAACTTATATCGTCGAGAGAGATCTCCCATGGTGGGGTTCAAAGATGGTTTGGTTAAACGCATAGATGATGATAAATCAAAAACTTTGGAGGTGTTGCCGTCAGTTGAGGAGATTAGAGAAGCAGTATGGGACTGTGAATCGTCTAAGGCACCAGGAAGTGATGGATATAACATAAACTTCATTAAGAAATGCTGGGATGAGATTGATTTGAAATTCATAGCAGCTGTGATGGATTTCTTTTAGACAACCAGGTTACCTTCTGATGCAAATATTGCGTGGGTGACACTAGCACCGAAGTTTGTTGGAGTTAAGGAGATCAAAGACCTTCGACTGATTAGTACGGTTGGATGTGTGTACAAGGTGATTACAAAGGTATTGGTTAGGAGAATGAGGACGATAATGCCAGGACTAGTAAGGTAGACTCAAAGTGCATTTGTTAAAGGTAAAAAAAATTCATGATGACGCACTTATTGCTTGTGAAATGGTGCACTGGTTCAAACTGAGAAAAAAAGGAAGCAACAATTATCAAGTTAGATTTTCAAAAGGCATATGATAGGGTCAAGTCGAGTTTTGTGGACATTGTTTTGCAAAAGATGGGCTTTGGTCTGAGATGGAGAGAGTGGGTTATGGAGTGTGTTGGTAGGACTTCTATGTCTATTTTGATTAATGGTTCACCCTAAAAACCATTCAAAATGGAAAGGAGACTGAGACAAGGGGATCCATTATTTCCACTCTTATTTGTACTGGTTGTTGATGTGTTATACATAGAATGGTGGGAGAGGTGGTTAGAAATGATCAAATATCGCCGTTGCTAGTTGGGAGGGATGATATAGAGTTGTACCATCTTCAGTTTGTAGATGACACTATATTATTCTGCCTACCTAAAGAGGACATCATAAGAAATTACAAGAGGTTACTACGATGTTTTGAACTAATGTCGAGGCTAAGCATTAACTTTGACAAATCAAGTTTGATCCTAGTTAATTGTGAACAACAATAGGTTCAGAATATGTGTAGTTTATTAGGTTGTAAGGTGGATTCTCTTCCAGTTAAATACCTGAGAATTCCCTTAGGAGCTAATCCTAGGTTGGTGAAGATGTGGAAGCCAATAATAGACAAGGTGGAGGAAAAACTCAATTTATGGAAAGCTAAAGTGATCAATAAAACAGGCAAGTTAGTTTTCATCAAATCAATGTTAAATAGTTTGTCGATATACTACCTAAGTCTATAAAAGATGTCGAAGACAGTTGCAGATAAGTTGATATCACTACAAAGGAGGTTCATGTGTAGTAAGGAGGATGGCAGGAATGGTATGGTGATGGTGAGATGGGAAGTAGTGCAGGCTCCAAAAAAGTAAGATAATCTAGGAGTGGGGGATGTGGTGATCCGTAATACAGCTTTACTATCTAAGTGGTGGTGGCGCTTCTCAAAGGAAGAATGCCCATTTTGGAAGAAGGTGGTATGCTTCTGCATATGAATCTTGTAACACCCCGTTACCTTAAGTCTTACCTTGCGCCGTAAAGCGAAGGATAATAAATTGTCATTACAGTTCTAAGGCTTATATAATATTATATCTATAGAAAAAAATAGTAATACTAGAAGTTCGATGAAGGAATAAAAGCTCAAATTGCATAAAGCGGAATTACGAAATGCGAAGCATTCACACACGATAACTAAACATATAGGTACGAACAGAACAAGACATAATATATGTGGAACCTTGTAGATAGCTCCAGAATACACAAGTTAATAGTTAAAATAAACAAGATCTATATATATAAGTATGATATACAAAAGAGGACTAGTCATAGCCTGCGGAGTTTAGGCCGGCTAATCAAACTGAATACAACAAAGTTTGAAATTTAAACAGCAACGGTCTATCTCTCAAAGTTTTTTAGGAATAAAGCCTCTAAGGAAACAAAGTTACATAAATACAAAGGATGAGAGAGTGACTATATCAAAATAAAGCAAAATAAAACAAAGATGAAACCATACTCCATTCTGTCACCATCTCGCAACTCACTAAGGTGGGTTACGATCTGCATCTGAAAAACAACAACAACATATGGTATGAGAACCAGAGGTTCTCAGTATGGTAAAAGTGCCCAATATATAAGATGTAAGGTTCCGGGACGCCAAAGGCAATCCTAGAACTTCACATCGAAAATAGATATTGAAGCTTAAAACAAATAATTAACTTAAATCGTAAATAGGGTATTCTAACTTAAGGGATTTCTAGCTAACATAGCACCGCTATCCCACAGCCTTTGCCAACCTAACCTCCATGCGATCCCATCGCCACCACCTACCAAACCTCCTCAATCCCAGCAGAAAACACAGGAAATGCAGACAAGTAAAGCACAAGTAATATACATATAAAGCAAGTAAAAAAAATAGCAAGTAGACATGTGATTCATTTAGGCATAACTGAAGTTAAGCAAAGCAAATAAGCATATAGAATATGCATATGATGAATGCCTGTTCTATTGGCTTGTGATATCACTTGCCGGTCTATAAACGCTAACCCGACAGATCCTCCGGGATGTAGCCTTCTTGCCACACCAGAGATATAGGCTCTGCACACTCATGCAACAGAGAAATCTACGACGCCAGAGATATAGGCTCAGTACACTCATGCAGCAGGGAGTCTGCCACGCCAGAAATATAGGCTCTGCACACTCATGCAGCAGAGAAGAAAACAACAACTGTCTCATCATAAATCATTCCAAAGATATAGTGTTAGGCACACTCTTGCAGCAGAAAAATTACCACGTCAGGGATAGGTCCCACATACTCTTGCAGCAGAAAAACTACCATGCCAGGAATATAGCCCCTGCACACTCCCATATAATCCAATAATTTCATCATTCCTTTCCAAGTTCTCAACTTATCATAACCATCACCGGTTTCCAACTTCTTAAATTCATCATAAGCATTCCCATTTTTCAAAAATCTCTTCAACCATATACCTCACCACTCGACATTCACCAACTCAAGCTAGAAATTATACAAAACTTCTAAAACCTATGTTACCGGCTCTAATCTCATAACTAAAAATATCCTTTTTATTCTTTTATTGTTTTCTCCCTTGATTCAAAACCCTAAGACTCGAAAAAAAGTTTTAAACAAGTGTTACGGAAGTTTACAAGCTTACTGGAAAGGTAAAATGATTAAAAATAAGGTTTACATTGAAAAACAGGGTAGTATGCATACACATAGGGTTGTGCGTACGCACTCCTAGGAGAGTTTTCACAAAGTGTGCGTACGCATAGAGGTGTGCGTACACACAGAAGGTAAAAGTTTTCGTTTTGAGTGCACGCATAGATACATGCGAACGCCCTCAACAGAAAGCACTTTCCAGCGTGTGCGTGCGCACGATGTTGTGCGTACGCACAACTTGAAAATTTCACAGAATGTGTGTGTGCACCAGAGTGTGCGAACGCTCTTAACAGTAGGCATATCCCTGTCTGTGCGCGCATCAGAGTGTGCGTACGCACGTTTTCTTAAAAATTATATGGTATGCGTGCGCACAAGGGTGTGCGGACGCACAAGTAAAAACATGACCCCTGCTCAGAACACGCGCACAGTAATGTGCGTGCGCACACAAACTAGAATTCACAATTTCTGCAACAACACAGAAATCAGATTTCTAACACCAACTTCTAACGATCATATCTTTTTCTACAAAATTCTGATTTCCACGGAATCTATACCGTTTTAAAGCTCTTTGAATTATCTTTAATTTGATACAAAAGTTTAATCAATTTCAAAAACCGTAGCTCAAGATATGAGCCACCAAAGCTGGCCTAAAACCCATTTTTACCAAAAACACTAAAAACTCAACTTTACCAAAACTCTCTATTCAAAACCAAACTACTCACAACCCAAACAACACCAAATCAACATAGAATTCCATACCATTCATTCCTCAAACTTAACCATCAATAACATCCCAATTACACTATTCTACACCATCAAAATCATTATTCATCAACATCTAAATTCAACATAAATCACATCATTATTCAACTATACAACATCCGACCTTTAATATCCTAACTTATCAACTCCTTCAACACTTATCAATCCAAGCTTAAATTTATCATCAATAATACTCATAGTCATCATCAATCCAAATCAACACCAATACCCATCATGTTATCATCATAATCATACTCCTTACATGCAACTCGCTCAACCTTCATCATAATTCATATACCACATATTCTAAAAACTTCATATCATCATTATCATCATCAAACATATAATTACATACAATAAATCATATACTCACATCATTCAATCCTATCTTAAAAGCCACTAGCCTAAGTTTCACAAAATATTACATATTACATAAAGGAAATCGAAACCATACATTGGCCGATTTTCACGCAACTCAAAACACTAAGCTCAAACTCTAAGCTCCAAAACTATCAAGCTCACTCCAACAAATACCAAACCTCAATCTAACATCATATAACATACAAAAACATCACTAGGGCTAACTCAAAACATCAAACCACAAAAGTTTGAAGAGACTTACCTTACCCAATGATGTTAGGGATAAAATTCAACAATATTCCAATGCTAGATTACCCCTAAACAAACAAGATCACAAAATCTACTAAAAACTCAAA
Organism: Arachis stenosperma; assembly: GCF_014773155.1. Classification (NCBI taxonomy): domain Eukaryota; kingdom Viridiplantae; phylum Streptophyta; class Magnoliopsida; order Fabales; family Fabaceae; genus Arachis; species Arachis stenosperma. The sequence goes on along the minus strand of NC_080386.1, from coordinate 7,702,209 downwards.
CCCAAAAATATAGAAAATCTAGGGCAGAAAACTAGAGCTTGAGTTTTGATTTCTTACCAACAATGCCTAGCTAGAAACGAAGAGCTCGATGAGAGCTTCATGTGGGTACAAACAGCTCGTCAATCGGAGCTCCGTAACTCAAGTTATGGCTCCCGGAAGGTGATGATGAATAGTGACAATGGGGTTTCAACCCTCACTCTCATCTATCCGAGCTCTCTCTCTTTCTTTTCCCATCAAAATGGGCTTAAAGCTCATTAATAGAGTATATATATGTGGGGCCTTGGGCCCGGTCCAAGCCGTTAGCATTTTTGGTCCGTTTTGCCAACTTTGGGCCAAAACATTTAAGATTAATGTCCGGTTTTTAATTCTAAATTATTTTTGTCCTTTCAAAATAATAAATCAATTTTTAAAATCTAATTTTACTAAAATATACAGTACTAGACAGATTAGAGCCGGTATTGCCGGCTTAAGTTCCGGTACGCATTTTTACAAAAAATTTTCGCAAAAGATACATTTTCCAATTCAGAAAATTTTATTGAATTCAAATTTCACCTTTATATTTTAAAAAGATTATTTTTATATTTTTGAACCTATTTCGAACAGTTAAAATTATTATTTTATTAAAGCGGTTTTACGAAAAAACTCCGATTCTTACAAATTTCAATGTGATGTTATCCCATCAGTCAATATCTATAAGAGGGAGTCAGTGGAAGAATATCTGTCACTATAGATCAAGGAGCAACATGTGAGAGATAAGATGATTACTGGGCTAGATATGGAGGTAGATGATGGTAGAATGACTCGCTTTTGGGAGGATGTCTGGCTACAAAGTGGTTCATTGAAAGATCAGTTTCCGAGACTCTTCTGACTTTCAAACTAAAGAGGTTTGTAATAGAAAATTGTGGATTTTGGGACGGGATAGAGAGGATTTGGAACTTCCAATGGAGGCAAAAACTATTCCAATGGAAGTTGGATTTAGTAAATCAGTTAAAGTTGAGGCCAGTTACTCTAGCATATGACAGACACTACAAGAAACATAGTTAAAATTAACGACCAAATCGACGGCTAGGCTGTCGATAATATTAAAAATTTACGGCAGTGATGGTCGCTATTAAGCTTGTCAATTTTTAAAAATTCTAATAAAATCGACAGCTTGACAGGCCGTCGATAATAATTCAATAAAATCGACAACCTTTCCGTCTATAATATGAGGGTGAGAATTTTACCTGCTCAATAAAATCGACAAGTTTGTCGTCGATATTATTATATAAAATTGATAACCTTTTTGTCGATATTTGATTCATTAAAATTGACAAAATAGCTGTCGATTTAATTATTAAAATATCGACAAACATGTCGTCTATTTTTTATTTTCTTTTGCCTATTTTAAATTTAAAAAGCGACAAGGGTGTCGTTGATTTTAATAGCCATATTTTTTATTTTTTATTGGAAAAATAGTTGACAATTAATACAAATAAATTTTTAAATATATAAATAAAATTTATACTAAATATTAGATAACGAGACAACTAAATTTTTAAATTTAAAAATAAAATATGTACTAAATATTAGATATAATCCATTTACAAATTTATCAAAATAATAAATAACCCTCTAACATAAAAATTCAACATAAAGATTCAAGACAACAAAAATATGATAGTCCTATAAGCTATAATATATAAACAGAATAACTTCTCCATTTTTAGTTGAGATTAAACATAATTTTATTTATTTTCATTTGCATTTTTCAGAAGCTTTTCTACAACTTCACACTTTTCAGCACTATCCCAGATCCAATTCTTTCTCTCTCTCAAACTCTCTAAAGAGTTATGTCGATGCTGTTGCTGCTTCTTCTTTTGGCTTGTACCACTCTTTATTTTCTCCATTATCGAAACGTAAGAAGCAGCAAAGCAAGCTACAAGCTTCTACCAGCACATTTTCCTCTTCCCATCATTGGAAACCTACACCAATTTAGATTTTATAATAATGATAAACTATATTAACCTGGCTTTCTTATATTAACCTATACCAATTAATTATCTCTTTCGTGTTCATTAATTGAATAATGGTCTATGGTAGAACAGAAAATATAAAATTCTAAAACGGGCATTTATTCCCAATGGGATCAATTGTACATATTAATAGTGGTCTTTCCTATAACATTTGAAGTTATAGAAATACGTGTTCTCTAAAATAGGCTCCTATGATGCTATCCTTGCTTCACTTGTAGTGGTAGAGCATTTGAAGCAGTGCTGGTAGCACCATTGTGTTCTGCAATGGTATACTCTTTACTCTTCTTATTCAGGTTATATGGTGCTGAATTCATCACCCTGCAAGCATACAAAGTGTGCCATCACAATCACATCAATAATTTCATCCAATCTTGGTCTGTGTTTTTATACTAACCTCTCCTTGCGCTTCTCTAGAAAACGAGCCAACAATGCTTTACGAGCCTGTGGCACAGCTGCATGATAGATAGCTAAAATCAATAAATCAAGACTGCAGATTGATTCGTCCGAGTTAATATGTAATTTGCAAATGAAATTCCAAAACAAAATGTAAAAATAAAGAAACATAAAAACAAGAGTGTGAGAAATAATATTGCGTGGCTTTTATAACCAAAACTATATAATAATCATAAACAAAAACAGATTTATATCCAGGTTGAATTTCTTAGCATCTCTCACCTGGCTGCGTCAAGCTGTCAACCAAGGCGGTTTTAATAACCTTCAGTGAATCAATAATTCCAGCTTTAACCATATTAACATATTCACCTGATAATGAGAAAAAGAAGTTAACAGGAGAAGTAGTGATGCTGCTTGACCTTATCTTTTGACATGTAAACATCAATGAAAAATAAAACAAGGAATACTAACTTTTTGCTGCATCATACCTAAGATCAGGGTTGTTCTATTTCAATAGTTTGCTAACAACAACAGTACCCTCAACTCCCGCATTGGTTGCAATTGTGTGCACAAAAGTCTGGAATTTTTTCGATTCAGTTAGTAGTATATGTTAAATTAGATTGAATCTGACAACAGCTTTAACAGATAAAAGGTAGGAATTAAATTAAACTAAAAGATTAAGAAAGAAAACCACACACCCAATCTAATCTAATCTAATCTTAATAGTAATCACTACTATTTCTACTACAACTAAGTTACTTTAGGTACATGCACAAGATAGAGAAGTGCATGTTGTCCACGAACTTCATCAAGGCTGATTTCACTGAGAACTTTCTCTTCATTGATATGCTTTGGCAATGGAAGCTGAACCAATATACCTGATTTCATACATTTTTGCCTCAAATATGAGCTAAAAATAAAAGGTTGGAATGGTAACAAGTAACATAAATCTAATACAGTGAACATCAGGGTTTGACATTGAGCTAGTGAACTTGCTTAATCAAATCGGATTCGGAAACTTGTTCAGGAAGGTCAATGTCGAAGGACTTAATCCCTAATTCAGCACATATCATTCTCTTCATTCTCTTCATTCCCACATAACTCTATGAGTCCTTCATGTTCCCTATCACCACTGCCAGCCTCGGAACTTGCAACAACACCATCACATTACAATATTCTAATTCCCAATTTTGATTAGGTTAGATTAGGATTGGGATTGAGTACCTTGTCGTACTTTTGAGAAGGAGCACACTTCCTCCGCGATCTCAGATCTGATAGTTTGCACCACCGCCTCGCCGTCGATAACAGAGCAATAGCAGCGCGAGTGTGACGGAGCGACGACGGACACGGAAGCAGCAGAGTGATGACGGGCGCGAGGCCAACGGAGTGACGACCGACGCTACCACAGCAGAACGACGACGGCGCGGAGGTAGTGGAGCCACGACGGCGTAGTGGCAGCAGGGAGAAGATGGCGCGGCGGTAGCGGAAAGGAAAGGTTGGTGAAATCGTGGAGATGAAACGGAGAAGGCACAAATTAGGGTTAGTTAATTTTCAGGTAAAATGTAAGCGGGGAATTGAGTGAAACGAGGGACGCGGGAAGTAAAGGCGGTGTGATTTTTTGTTGACAAAAATCGACAGTAAATTTGTCAATTTTAGTTAAAATAAAAATCAACATTGTGGCCGTCTATTTTATATAATAAATCTATACCATCCATTTAATTTCAAAAAGAGATCTCCATCGTTTAACATTATCGATGACAAAAGCTGTCGATATTATAATTATTAAAATAGACGACCTGGGAGTCGATTTAAAAAAAATTCAACTCACTATTCCGTCGACAATGTGACGATAAAAAGGAGGGTGTTAGAAGGTTATCAAAATAATAAACGACATGGTCGTCGATTTTAATATTTTATTTCTAATAATTTCTTTTTCATTTTATCGACGACAAACCATCGAAAAATATCGACGGAAAATCTGGCCGTCGATTTTTGGTGTCAATAATTACACTGTTTCTTATAGTGAGAGAGGATAGAGTTTTGTGGAAATTTGATAGGCAAAGTATTTTTATTACTAACTTATTTGTGCGGATCTTGCAGGCAGAAACAACTCCTGAGGAAGTCACAAGCTACAGTTTCACTAGAACTATTTGGAGAGGATTAGTCCAACCAAAAGTGGAGTTATTTGTTTAGTTTGTATTAATTGGTAGAGTAAATACAATAGAAAAACTGAGTAGGATAGGAATAATGAATAGTGAAGATAGTGTATGTATCTTATGTAAGGAGGAGATTGAATATATTCACGTGTTTTTTTGCTGTGATTTTACTTGGCTGGTGTTGATCGAAAAATATTTTCGATAGAAGTAAACTGATTCGGAGCGAGTCAGAGATAATTTCTTGAGAAAGATGTACGCATAAGCGTGAGGTTGGAAGTGATTGGCGCAGATTGGATTTCGATTGACTTAGTAATCGAATAAGCCTAATCGAATAAGAGACTCGAGATAAGTGATCAAATAAGACATTCGATAGACGAATCAAATAGTCATGGTAGTGGAACAGTTAGTGACTTTTATCACGCAAGGAAATCATGGGAAACTTCTACGATCAAGCGGCGGGAATGGTTACCAAGAGTGATTGCATTCAAAGTTGCAATCTTGTAGTTAATTATAATTAATTGTCAGTTATGTAAGATAGATTATAAATACTAGGAAGCGTTAGGGAACAAGAGTTGGAACTTTTACTCAGAAAAACACTCAAGCACACTCACATCCCAGTGAATTCCTGAGTTTGCGATTGAGTAACTTTTCTATAGGGTTCCTTCCATCTTTTCAATTTCTCAATTTACTTTTCTATAAATTTAACATTTCAAGTAAATTTATTTTCCAAGTGTTTTTTATTTTCATCTTTCGGTTTATCTTTCTGTATTTTAAATTCGCATGTTAAAGTCCTTCGATTCAATCAAAGCCGTTTTATTGCTTTCTTTTAAATTTCAATGCAAGTTATTTTTTATTTATAAACGATTGCCCTTTTTTGAAAATTTTATTTCTTTTCTATGACTTCTTCAATTTACAAAGTTTAAGTTATCATTATTCTCAAAACTTATCTAATGGAAGACACTTTGATGCACTTTTAGAAGAATTAGTACCTGCAAAGAGGAGTAGATTTCGCTCCCAAACCATTAGAATCGAACCACCATCGATTTACTAAAAATCGACAAAACGGCTGGTGTGCGTGGTTATCTGCTTTTGGGAGTTTATAGTCCGTTTCAAACACAATGAAGGAAAACTTTAAAAGTTGAACAGGAAGTCACAATAGAAAGGAGGAGAAAAAGGAATAAAAGGATTTTTCAATAGGAAAAAGCGTTTTTGAAAGAGATTATCAATAAGGCTTCAATTAGCTACAAGTAGTAGACTGAAAAAGATCATTTTCATTGTTGATGGCAATGTCAAAAATAATGATGGAACTAATGGTTTATTTTTCTTAAATGTATGTTTGTTGTTTTTGTTTTTTTTTTTGTTGCTCCATTTTATTGTGTTGAGCTCTTTTCTTTAAAAAAAAAAAAATAACAAGAGCTATATATATGAATGAATGAATAATCTCTAAATGCGTATGAAAAGATTATGTCATTTGAATTATAATTCATTGGTGAAAGGAAAGAGTTATTATTATTATTATTATATGATGGTTTTGTTCATTTGGAAGTTTACAATGAGAGTTTCAGAATGTAAGGAGGAAAATAGGTAAAAAAAAAAAAAAAAAAAGAAAGTTAAGGTCGATACTATATATGGTCTATTTTTTATATGGATTTTCTTTGGTTTATAAATATCATTTAATTATTACTTCTCTGTTTGATTTAATGGAAAAAATATTTATTTTATCGCACAATCTTCCTTTTTTTTTTCTCAAATCAGAGAGGTTTTTTACATTTATGAATTGTGATCACTATTTTTTTTCCAATATAATATCTTTCTGGATTTTCTTATACCGCAGATATATTGGTTTTAATTACTTAACTGTATATACAGAGAATTTTATAGTATTTTCGAATTTTATTGATCAATGATACAGTTTTGATTTTTATTTTTTGAAATTTAATTTAAAAGTAATATTAATTTTATTTTGACATACATAGTCATTAATTAATTTTTTCACATGGAAAAAGCAGTGTATGCTTTACTTGCCTTTTCTATATTAATTTTAATAATATATATAATCTAATAATTCCGTTGTTTATTGATTTAATTAAGATAATTTCAAAATTTGGTATTTAAAAAAATAATTTCACTATATCTAAATACTAATATATTTTTCTCTCTAAATAATTATCTACATAACGAAAGTGGCATATTCTAAAAATTAATGTATTTTGATATAATTATATCGAAATATATTGGCTTAATTAATGACAAAACAAATTTATCAAGTGAAAGTTTATTTATTAATATTTGATTAATTTGAGTTGAGAAATTTGTGACTATCACTTTAGAATTTAGTTTTTACAAGACTCGAAATTCAGTATCATTAAGAAATGAATAAATTTATCTGTTACTTGATTTAATGATTTATTATTTATTTATTTTTTAAAAATATACTAAAAACACACATTTTTATAGTAGAAATTATAAATTTAATTTTAAAGCATCATCAGTATAAAGCAATTTTAAACGCTTATTTAATTAACAATACGTCAACAAAAATAATTAATTTTTATCTTAATTGATTATTAATGTATTAAAATTAAATTCAAAAATTAAATACTAAATTTTTAAGTAATATAAAATTATTTAGTATTATATACTTAATTTTTTGAAAAAACAAATAATTCTTGTACCCTTTGAAGCTTTAATAATAAATTTATAGTTGTCTTTAACTCATAAGATAATGTATAGCCTAATTTTTTTTCCAAACAACAAAAGTAAAATAAAATGTTGAATCACCACATGGTTATCCAATAAAATATATTTTATTGATCGAATTTGTTACATAGATAATTTTCTATTAGCAATAGATGTGAACCTAATTGCAATTAGTTAGTTATTTTAGCATATGTCAATTAAAATAGAAATGTTTGCTACACATACAAGTTTTTTTGGCTTGTAAGTTATATAAGTTGGTCTAAGTCCAAGAAAAAAATACGCACACCACTCCTTTAGAATCGAGCGTCCAACGCGCGCGCCTTAATCACCTTCCACAACACGTTCATTATTTCGCACTCTTTCTCTTCTTCCTCAATCAAAACGCAAACTGTCAAGATTCAAGCGACATTCGAAATAAAATACGATTCTGCAGAAACATTCCAACTCCTCGCGAAGAGTAGAAGAAATCAAGAAGAAAAGATACGAATCTCCATAAAAATCACCAGAAAAAATTAAGAAACATTATTCAAGATACTGTTTTACTGTTCTTCTAGGTTTTTTTCTAGATTGTCTCTGTCATGTGTCTCATCCTTAACCAGCAAAACATTAAAAGATTTCAAGAAGAAATATACTGTCTCCCCCATGTTTTGGGTGTATTTCTGTAACTGTTTGGGTGTATTTCTGTAATCCTTTCTGTAACCGTTTGGGTGTATTTCTGCAATCGTTTGGGTGTATTTCTGAAGTTCCATTATCTTCAAAACGATTTCAAAACTTGATTTCAGAAACCATGAAAATCGAAAAAAAAAACGAAGCAAGAATATATATAGAGAGAGAGAGAGAGAAAAAAACGCACGTAAATGACAAAGAAGAAACCAGTGATAAATGCCGGTAAAACAACGAATGAAAAAGCAAAGAGAGAACGCACGAAAGAGATCCAACAAATTTGACACGAAACTCGAAAAAAAAAACGAAATTTTTTGAAAAATGGAAGATATATGTGTGCGTTAATTGATTTGAATTGATTTAAAAGTCTATTAAAGAGGCACGTAACATAAACAACATGTCTAATAGGTTTCGTTCTCTTCAAGCTTGTAAAGCTTGTAAGCGCAAAATACTTGTATGTAAAGATTAATCCATAATTTAATTTGTTAATTATTTAATGTACTTCTCTACAATTAATTATAACCATACATTGATACATTAAATAAGTAACCATCTAAACTCATTTATTTCAATTGATATATACTAAAATAATTAATTAATTATAATTGAATGTAAATTTATTGCTAATAAAAAATATCCAAATAACAAGAATTGATAAGTCCATAGGGGGTTTATCAATAATTTTTTAATAAAAATTACATAAATTGAAGAATTATATGTTATTGATAGAGAGAGGGGGTCAATACTCAATAGCAACTAAATTCAGTAGAATGATGGATGAATATTTTTTTAAATAAATATTATTTTATTAATATAAAATAAAGGTATTTTTATAAAAAGGTATAAAAGAATTGAATATTTTTATTTATTATTAACTGTGAAAGACTAATAACTTAAAAAAAAATAAAATAAAAATAAAAAAGATTAGCATCGAATGATGGATGAAGATTAAGAATATTCTTGCAGTTATCATTAATAGATTTTTTCACGTGCGTATATATATACTTGAGAGAGATTTAGTTACTTTAAAAAAACTCCTCCAATTCAACAAAATTGCTATGTATATCCAGAGTCGCACACATAAGTTCTTTACCATCAATCTTTGATGCTGTATTTGTATAGGCATAAAAAATTTCTGATTTTTTCACTATCTTATCAAATAAAGTAAATTAAACTTATCACGCTTGATAAATTAGTTTAATATTATTTTTTTAAAATTAATGTGGATAATTCTCAATTATAGCAATTGAAACTATTCAATTTAATTTCTTAAATTTAAATTGCAACCTCTTGAACCATCATATATATTAAATCTTTATTTTCAAAAATTAATTTAAAATTTTTGCTTTTTACTTATATTTAAAAAAAATAGTTTTATTTGTAGGTCATTCTATTAAAGCGAAACAATTTTTTATCTTGAAATTTGGTTATTTATAAATTAAAATTAATGCAAATATATAAAACCTACTTTTAGGTTTAAAAACATTTTTTTCATAAAAAAGTAAAACAAATAATCGCGCGCAAAATAAAATTCGGTTTTAACTTTTAAATTTTAATACTGTTTTACGCGCGCAAAATAATAATAATAGTAAATAATTATAACTACAATAATAATAATAAGTGGTGAATAATAATAATAATATTTAAATTAACGACAATAATAATGTTTAAATTAACAATAATAATATTTAAATTATAACAAAATAAAATATCACTACAAAATATATTGACCCTTTTAGTTAAATATATAATGCTCATCTATTCTACTAAAATTTTTTTCGACATTTATTCCATTCATATTTTAATTATACCCGTTCACACGTTGGCTTTACCTTCATCAAATTATTCTAACCCTGAATTTTTTTAGAAATATTGTAACCCTTCCTTTGGTGTGCAAATCTGATTTCTTAGTGTAAATGATAAAAATAAATTACAAAAAAGGGCAGTAAGTGATCATAGATAAAGTTAAAGTTTTGAGTATGTATATTGTGTAGCTTAATTTATTTAATTGTCTATAAAAGACCTTCTACATCTATTGTAAAGGTAAAAACTGTATAGTCATAATAGAAGATTTTATTTTTCGTTTAAATTTGTGTCTCTCTTCTAAAGCTTTCACATGATATCAAGAGTGTAAGATCCTTGGTGCCTCTTCTTTTTTCCATGGCTCTCACCATCAATAATATTGCGCAAAATCATCCTCTCCTTTATACGATTCTAGAGAAGCTGCGCGAGAATAACTTTTTTACGTGGCAGCAACAAGCTCTCTTCACAATTCTTGGCCAAAATCTTCATAATCATATTGTTCCTGAAAAGAAACCACTCCAATATGCAACTAATGCAGAGAAAATAGTAGGTACAGTTTTTAAAACCTATTCTGACTGGGTTCTTCAGGATTACAATCTCAACTCTTAACTCCTAGCATCCATAGATGTGGACTTCAAAAATTATATGGTCCATTGCACCTCAGCATGTGAAATGTGGAAAAAACTTTAAATTTTTTTTGCTTCTTTAATTAAGACCAAGTTCAAGCAATTCAAATCACAGCTCAAAAATTGCAAGAAACTCAATCTTACAACCTCTCAATACGCTACAAAAATAATAAATCTTGTGAATTCTCTTTCTGCTATTGGTGATCCAATTTTCACAAATGATCACATTGAAGTTTTGTGCGATGGTCTCACAGAGGAATATTCTTCATTCATAATCACTATATGTACAAAATCATATTTGTACACTATTGGAGAGGTGGAGGCTCTTTTAATTTCTCACGATGACATGTCAGAAAAGTTCAAATAAAATTCTATTGTCATGACTCAGGCTCAACTTGCCCAACTTTCTTCTTTAAATTTTAAAAATTTTGGACGAGAAAGTTTTGATTCTAGAAGAGGCAGAGGTGGACGTTACACACGTGGTGGAAGAAATTCTTGGCAACTTGAAAATCACCCTCAATGCCAACTTTGCGGACGGTTTGGACATGTTGTTCTTCATTGCTATCACTGTTATAATCAGAATTTTCAAGGTCTTTCATCCTTCAAATCGCCATCTGTTCCTTCCTCATCACAACAGGCTTCATCTTCTTTTGCAAAGCTAAATCCACCTCCTCCTCCTCCCAACACAGCCCCTCCACCTACTTTCTATTTGGCTACTCCTTTTGCTGTTTTTGAAGCATCTTGGTATGTTGATTCAAGAGCCTGCCACCATCTTGTTAATGATGCATCCAATCTCTTTTCAGCATCTGATTATGAAGGCCAAGACCAACTCTATGTTGCTAATGGCACAGATTTACCTATTGTTAAAACTGGTCCTATGCTATTATCTGATTCCGAATTTAATAGATTATTTGTTTTGAAAATTTTTTTACAAGTTCCTAAAATTGCCAAAAATCTGCTTAGTGTCTCAAAATTTTGTCTAGATAATAATGTGTATTTTGAATTTCACCCGTTTGATTGTTTTATTAAATCTCAAGTCAACCGCGAGACTCTTCTTCGATGGTTCCTTAGAAATGGCCTTTACACCTTCAATAATTTGGTTGCACAAACTCATCTTGATTGTAATTTTCATAAACAAGCTTGTCTTTCTCAATGTAATATTTCTAGTTCAATATGGTATAAGAGGCTTGGGCATTCCTCTATGAATGTAGTTAAGACTATCTTGCAATCTTGTAATATTCCTTTTGTTCAAAATAAATATACTACTTCTCTATATGATGCTTGCTGTCTCTCCAAAATGCATGCTCTTCCCTTTCCTGATTCTAAAACTACATATCACTATCCTCTTGAATTAGTTTTTATTGATTTGTGGGGACCGGCTCTAGTTTCCTCTCAATCTGGTTATCGTTATTATATTAGCTTTGTGGATGCGTATACACGTTACACTTGTCTTTATCTTTTGCATGCTAAGTCCCAAAATTTTTAAACTTTTGTTCAATTTAAAACAATGATGGAGAAACAAATAGATTTTTCTCTAAAGTCTATTCAAACGGACAATGCCAAGGAATTTATATCATCTTTCTTTAAGACTTTCTTGCAGGATCATACTCGCATGTCCATATACTCATCAACAACAGAGTATTGTTGAAAGAAAACACTGCCACATTGTGAAAGTTGGACTTTTCTTACTTGCTACTACATCAATGCCTCAAACACATTGGGAAGATGCCTTTCTTTCATCTGTCTTTTTAATTAATCATTTACCCATACCAGTTTTAAAAATGAAAACTCCTTATGAAATGTTACATCTTAAGAAACCTGATTATAGTATTTTGCGCATATTTGGTTGTGCATGTTATCCACACAATCGTTTTTATAATGCACATAAACTTGATTTTAGATCTGAGAAGTGTGTCTTTTTAGGGTATGCACCTCAACATAGAGGTTTTAAGTGCTTGAGCTCTTCTGGAAAAATTCTTATTGCAAAAAATGTTTTATTTGATGAATCATGCTTTCTTTTTCAATCTATGTTTACTGATTTAGTTACTAATTCATCTTTAGTGCAGCCTAGTACTACTACAACTAATTTTAGCTTATCATCCACTTCTGAATTGGTTAACTTTGCCTCTCCACCAAACACTTTTACAACACCAAGACCTCAATCCCTTCCTGCTCCCTCCCTCATCGAACCTATACAAACTCTAGCCATTCCTGTCCATCCTCCTCATATATCAAAAAATAATTATCCTATGACTACAAGAGCTAAGGCTGGCATTCATAAGCCTAAAGCCTTGGTTGCCACATCTACTAATTTGGATTTGGTGCAAAATATCCCTTCATCCGTTAAACAAGTCAAATTCTCTCCTTATTGGGTTCATGTAATGCAAGAAGAGTATGCTGCACTCTTGAAAAATTAAATCTGAATTCTTATTAAACCTCCACTAAATTCAACAATTATTGGGTGTAGATGGATATATGTTATTAAGAGGACTCCTGACAATTCAATTCTGAGGTACAAAGTCAGACTTGTGGCTAAAGGATGTCATCAACAACATGGCATAGATTTCACTGAAATCTTTAATCTTGTTGTCAAACTGCTCACTGTTCGTACTGTGCTTACCATAGCTCTCTCTAATGGTTGGTGTCTAAGGCAATTTGACTTTAATAATACATTTCTCAATGGTGACCTTGATGAGGTTGTTTATATGACTCAACCACCAGGATTTGAGGATCAAGACACTACTCTTGTGTGTAAGTTAAATCGTGTCATTTATGGACTCAAACAGGCACCGCGTGTCTGGTACAACAAATTATGTTCTACTCTTACAAAGTTTGGGTTTACTCCTACAAGAACTGGCACATCTTTGTTTACTAAATTTACATACTCCTATACTATTTTTATTCTTGCCTATGTCGATGATATTGTGATCACTGGAAGTGATTTACAAGAAGTCTCTAATTTGATCTCTAGTTTAAATAATATTTTTTTTCAAAGATTTAGGAAGCTTACATTTTTTTCTTAGGCTTGAGTTTAATATGCTATCTGATTCACGTATTCATATTTCTCAAAGAAAGTATATCAGCGAATTGTTGAGCAGGGTTGGTATGCTTCATAGTAAACCGATGCCTACACCCATGCTATCAACTTTGAAATTATCTTCTAATAGCTCTGAGTTGTTTGAAGATGTGACTTTTTATAGGTCTATTGTGGAGGGACTGTAGTATACCACTCTTACTCATCCGGAGATCACTTTTGCTGTAAATCGCGTGAGCCAGTTTATGCATCGGGCTCTTCAGCAGCATTGGCTGGCAGTGAAGAGAATATTGAGATATCTTTCAGGTGCTAGTGATTATGGTTTATGTTTTTCAAAAAGTACTGATTTTCGTTTAATAGCTTATGCAGATTCAGATTGGGCCAATGATCTTGATGATCGAAGGTCGACAAGTAGATATTGTATTTATTTGGGATGCCATCTAGTGATTTGGTCGAGTAGAAAACAAGCTGCACTGAGTAGGTCGTCGACTGAAGCGGAATTCATGTGTTTGGCAGATGCAGCGGCTGATATTACTTGGATGGAAAATCTGCTCAAAGAGCTTAGGATCTCTTCTTCAGTCCCACCAACCATCTTTTGCGATAACTTGGGTGCTATGTTGTTGGCGGCTAATCTGATTCTTCATAGCCGTTCCAAACATTTTGAAGTGGATCTTTATTTTGTCCGAAACAAAGTTAAGAAAAAGTAGCTGGTTGTGGTTCACATTCCAGCAGTGTTGCAAATTGCTGATCTTTTAACTAAGCCAGTTTTTTCGGCACTCTTTCATAATTTTAGAAACAAACTCAGACTCCAACCTTTGAAAGTTATAAGTTTGAGAGGGAGTGTAAATGATAAAGACAAATTACAAAAAGAGACATTAAGTGATCATAGATAAAGTGGTAATTTAAGTTTAAAATCTTGAGTGTATATATTGTGTGGCTTAATTTATTTGGTTGCCTATAAAAGGCCTTCTGCATCTATTGTAAAGGTGAAACTGTAGAGTTATAATAGAGGATTTTATTTTTCGTTCAAATTTTGTGTCTCTCTTTTAAAGCTTTCACGCTTAGTCCCTTCGGCCTCTAGCATATATATATAATATATCCCAGGGTAAATTATGGAAGTGTTTAAATTTTTATTATTTTACTTTTATTTTTAGCCTTCTATTTTTAGAATTTAATAAAAAAAGAAATAAAAATAAAAAATAAAATTTTAGTTTTTAATATTTGATTTATATTTTTATTTTTTAATATTTTTTGCTTTTAAGATCTTATTAAAAAAAATTTTAAATGCTAACTACAATAATAAAGTAAATATAATTGATCATTGTAGCTAGCATATTTACTATCTACTGACCCCTCATTTAAAATTACATGAGTTTTTTTTATTATGTTTTGTATGAATTTGCATTATAATAACGTCACCTCTATTTTGATAATGTCAATGATAGGGGCAGTAACATTTGTAATTAGTAGCCATCAACTAGCCATTAATAATGATTTAACGGTGTGAGATTGGTGTGAGATTTCATCCAATAGCTCACTTTTTTCTGCTGATTACATGCTGGCCAAAATATAATAAAATTGCTGTCCCCCTAGACTTTTCCAAATTTTAATCGGCTAAATAAATTAAACATCATATTTTTACACATTTAATAGGTCAATATATTTTATAGTAATATTTTATTTTGTTGTAATTTAAATATTATTATTGTTAATTTAAACATTATTATTATTATTCAATACTGTTGTAGTTATTATTATTATTATTATTATTATTATTATTATTATTATTATTATTATTATTATTATTATTATCATCATCATCATCAAGTATTCACATTTAACAAAATCACGTTAAATTACAGTCTAAACTAGAATTAAAAAAGTTTTAACTTTTATAATTAATAAATGTTAAATAAAGTTGAACTGTTTTGATTGATTTTTGTTATGTCCCAAAAATTATTACTCATTAAAATTAATATTAAATCGCCATAGAGCATCAATGAAAAACAAAGCAAATCTATATTTTGGTTAAGGATTCCGTTAGAGAGACAATGGACTATTTGTACAATGTGTACAATGACTATTAAGTTATGAATATTTCATTGGCTCCTCATACTTGGGGTTAAAGATTTCTCTTTTAACATTAAGTTTTAAAAGATCCAAGATCCAACCCATATTATTATTATTCAATTTTCAACGAATTTCACATTATTCTTATAATAGAAAAGTGAAAATTATCAACTTGAAATACACTTTAATATGTAAAAATAATTAGCTTTATGTTAAAATAAATAAAGCAATGTTTGATAATTGATTGATTTAAACTTCAAACTTTCTAGCACCAACTTCTTAATTGCTAAGCAAATCACACAGTTTTGATAAATTTTTTCTTTATCAAACAGAAACTGTTGTATCATATATATATATATTTTTTTATTAACAACGAAACTAAACGTCCAAAAAGAAGAAAACTAATCAGAAATTATTCTAGAGTGTCTGATAAAAGTTTTTCGTATCTTCAAATGCAAAGAATAAGATAAATAAGCAAATAACGTATTAGAAAATTTGCAAAGTAAAAGAATATATTTTTATAGTTTGATGTCAATGCATCTAATTTCAAACGTTGCAGAATAAATTAAACTAAACTACCTCCAATACTAACTATAAAGAATTGTCAGAATTAATTACTATTATGCTATTTAGATTCAATTCAGCTCTTCATGTTTCAACCCTTACTCCTTTACTGCCATCGTATTAACACCCCTTCTAGTCAACACAATCAACAAACCTAAAAAAAAGAAAGAGGAGAACTTATTTATTTGTATATTTCTTGACATGTAGTTGAACTAAAATTAATCAGATCTAAGTCAATTTTAAAAATTAATTTAATAAAAAATATTAAAATTATATTTAACAAATATATCATATTTTCTAAAACATCTAGAACTGAATATTTAAAATTGTAATATACGATATACATGTGACCCAACAAATATAAAATAAAATCTGATACCATATTATTATAATTGAACAATTTAAAAGAAAGCTTAAAGAATAGTAAAGATTAAACATAATTTGCATAGCAATACACATTAACATGTATAACTATTGTAATTTATTGTGTCGCTATCAATTTAAGTCCCATTCAGAGTGTAAAACCAACACCTTGGAACAAGGTTTCTTGTGTTACAATCCATACAAACATACATACATACTCTAAAAATTAAACCCATAAACAACTAGTAAGAGAAACTAACATATACCTTTAATTTAAAAATACGGTGCTATATATGTATTTGGTTGTAATAACATTGAAATGTATAAATAATAACTGTGATTTGTGAAGCTAGTTTGTAAAATTGGATTGTCAAACCAATAAATAAAGCTAAGATTGTTCATTCATCAACATTGTTATATGAAAAAAACAAAAAACAAAAGAAAAAAAATCAGTCTTTTCACATACCTTATGAACTAGGCTTACTAGAATCAGACTGAGTAGGTTCCGGGTAATAACAATGGCTCCCAAAATACTCTGGATACTGATAATAATAATTAAAAAAAGGTTAATGATTGAACCAATAATGAAAAATTATGAAAGAAAAAAAAGGTAGAAACTCAGGTCCAGTCGACTTTACGTGAAGTTGATACCTGAGAGCCGTTAGATGATTTGATTAATTTGACTAAATTTTCATCTAACAACTCTCAGATATCAACTTCACGTAAAGTCGACTTAGTTTTCACCAAGAAAAAAAAGAGAACTATTTTGAATTGAATTGAATTAAGAGTTTCACCTCTCTAACGAAAAACGACCCAGATTGAAATTGATGGTAGCTCTTTCTTCCTTGCTGGTTTAAAGAACCTGAATAAGAATTGGAATCCGAACTCCAAGGGGTAAGAAAAGATTCATCTTTCTCAAGAAAAGATATCAGAGGAACAATCTCCACTGCCTTCGCCGCCATTGCACCACCACCACCAACGGTTGTTCTTTCTTCCACAGAGTAACCATCTTGTTGTTCTTGGTTCTTGTTCTTAGTTTCTTGCTCTTGTTCCACCATTATTCTCTTCACCAATGGTTGATGCTGCTGATTTTCCATCTGATTCAGTTGCTGATGATTCTCTTCTTTCGATACCGGTCTCCACTGATATTTGTTTGGATCAAACCTTGTTCTAAAATTGAAACTCAAACCCATTACTACTGATTACATAATAATATCATCAATAATGCTGTTTAATAAGTTTTCTTCATTCATGAAATTTTGAGTAGCAAGAACTATATATATTTAATTATTATTTCTCTGTTTGATTTTATAATGGCAAAAATATTTATTTTATCGCACAATCTTCCTTTTTTTTTTTCAAATCCCGGGAGGTTTTTTATATTTATGAATTGTGATCACATATTTTTTTAAATATGATATCTTCCTGGATTTTCTTGTACCGCGTAAATATATTGGTTTTAATTACTTAACCGTATATACAGAGAATTTTATATTCTCTTCGAATTCTATTGATCAATGATGCAGTTTTGATTTTTATTTTTTAAAATTTAATTTAAAAGTAATATTAATTTTATTTTGACATACATAGTCATAATTAATTTTTTCACATGGAAAGCTGTGTATGTTTTACGCCTTTTCTATATAAATTTTAATAATATATATTTTAATAATATATATAATCTAATAATTTCATTGTTTATTCATTTAATTAAGATAATTTTAAAATATGGTATCTAAAAAGATATATTTTTAAAATAAATGTATTTTAATATAATTATATCCATATATATATATATATATAGACTTAATTAATGACAAATCAAATTTATCAAGTGAAAGCTTATTTATTAATATTTGACTGAATTGAGAAATTTGTGATTATTACTTTAGAATTTAGTTTTTACAAGACTCGAAATTCAATATCAATAAGAAATGAATAAATTTGTCTGTCACATGATTAAATGATTTGTTATTTATTTATTTTTTAAAAATTATACTAAAAGCATCCATTTTTATGGTATAAATTTAATTTTAAAATACTGTGAATGTAAAATAATTTTAAATGTTCATTTAATTAAGTAATAATACATCAACAAAAATAATTATTTTTTATTTTAATTGATTATTAGTACATTAAAATTAAACTTAAAAATTAAATACTAAATTTTTAAGTAATATAACATTATTTAGTATTATATATTTTTTTGACACAACAAATACTTCTTGTACTCTTAGAAGCTTTAATAATAAACAATTTATAGTAGCCTTTAACTAATAAGATAATGTACAGCCTAATTTTTTTTCCAAATTAAACAACAAAAGTAAACTAAAATGTTGAATGATCACACCGTTATCTTTTTATTGATCGAATTTGTTATGTAGATAATTTTCTATTAGCAATAAATGTGAACTTAATTATAATTAGTTAATATCAATAATTAGAATAAAAATTAGTTTAATATATTAATTATTTAATGTATTCTTCTTCAATTAATTATAGTTATGCATTAAATAACTAATAATTTAAATTAATTTTTATTTTAATTGATATATGTTAAAGTGATTAATTAATTATAATTAAATCTACTTTTATTATTAATAGAAAATATCTAAATAACAATAATTGGTGAGTCTATACGAGTTTACCAATAATTTTTTAATAGAAAATACATAAATTGAAGAATTACATGTTATTGATAGAGAGGAGGAGGGAGGAGAGGGAGGGAAATTATTGACTCAAAGAGTGGTTAATAATAACTAGATTTGGTAGAATAATAGATAAAGATTAAGAATATATTTATTCTTCGAGTCACCGTGAATAGATTTTTTTACGTATATATATTTATAATTTACGTATGAATATTTGAGAGAGCTTTAATTACCTTGAAAAAACTCTTTCAATTTAACAAGGTTGCTATGTGTATATCCACAGAGTCGCACGCACCACTTCAATGCCATCGACGTTTGATGTTGTGTTGTTGCAATTATATATAAATAGGTATAAAAAAATTTCTAATTTTTTTACTATCTTATCAAATAAAAAAGATTGTTTGGGTGAATTTAAAAAAAAAATATTTTTTAAGTTTTTTTTTTAAAATTTATAAAAAAATAAAAATAATTTTATGTTTAAATATCTGATATAAAAAAATTTTTATTTATTAATTATATTTGGGTGAAAAATATTTTTTTAAAAGAAAAAAATCTTTAAAAAATGTAAATTGTAGTTTCTCAAAAAATATAAATTTTTTTATTTTTCTAATATTTTTACTCTAACTACTAAAAATTTACGAAACACGTTAAAAATAATAAAAAAACTTTTTTATTAAATTTTTTTTATCAACTTAATAAGCCTAAACATAGGAGCACTAAATTTATGATGCTTGATGAATTAGCTTAATATTACTTTTTTTAATTAATGTGGATAATCCTCAGTCATAGCAATCGAAACTATTCAATTTAATTTCTTAAATTTTTAAATCACAATATCTTGAATCATCGTATATATTAACCCTTTATTTTTTAAAATTAGTTTTAGTTTTTTTTACATATATTTCAAAAAAAATATTTGTAGGTCACTCTATTAAAGCGAACAATTTTTTATTTTAAAATTTGGTTATTCATAAATTAAAATTAATGCAAATATATAAACCTACTTTTAGGTTTAAAAATATTTCTTCATAAAAAAGTAAAATAAGCGCGCATAAAACAAAATTGGGTTTGTTCATACCTTGCCACAATATTATAGTCCGAACTCAAGTAAGCCAAAAATGCCCAACCCAAAGATTGGCCTTCACCATTTATCCGACCTCATCGAAAGAGGTCGGGCTCGACATAGGCACCTCCCCAAAGAGGTCGGACTTGACATGAGTTGGCAGATAACACTTATTCAAATAAGTAACTGCCCTCTAAAATCTCCCATCCACTTCCAGAAGCAATATCTCAACAACCCTAAGATAAAGGGACGGTTATCCACCTTCAGAAGTGGAACTACTCAAACGATGGTTATTGGATCACCACTATAAATACACTGACACACTCAAATAAAACTAAGTTTCAATACGCTCAAAACCTGCTTACCCCCTTTACTAACTTAGGCATCAGAGTGTCTCTGCAGGTACCACCCCACATTCCTTCAATCACTCAACTCGGACAACGGCTCCCAGACCTAAACCAAGTCGAAGACCACGTTCCATTGACGTTTGGACTAATCCTTTAAGTCCAATCTACATATCTCAAGTTACCCACGTAAAATTGGCGCCGTTGCCGGGGACCTAAGAGTAGGAGATAACCTCATAATGGCGGACGACCAGAACGAGGATGGACATACTGCGTCTGAATCTGAGCAAGAACATCAAGACACAGTTAACAATGATAGAACCATAATATCTCTGCAAGGAGCGGATAGCTGATGAGCGGATAATTTATACGCTTTTTGGCATTGTTTTTAGGTAGTTTTTAGTAGGCTCTAGCTACTTTTTAGTATGTTTTTATTAGTTTTCATGCAAAATTCATATTTCTGGACTTTACTATGAGTTTGTGTGTTTTTCTGTGATTTCAGGTATTTTCTGGCTGAAATTGACGGATCTGAGCAAAAATCTGATTCAGGCTGAAAAAGGACTGCTGATGCTGTTGGATTCTAACCTCCCTGTATTCAAAATGGATTTTCTGGAGTTAGTGGAGTACAATTGGCGTGATCTCAATTGTGTTAGAAAGTAGACATCCAGGACTTTCCAGCAATATATAATAGTCCATACTTTGCTCGAAGATAAATGACGTAAACTGGCGTTTAACGCCAGTTCCATGTTCCATTCTAGCGTTAAACGCCAGAAACAAGTTACAAGTTAGAGTTAAACGCCCAAAACAGGTTACAACCTGGAGTTTAACTCCAGAAATAGCCCAGGCACGTGAAAAGCTCAAGTCTCAGCCCCAGCACACACCAAGTGGGCCCCGGAAGTGGATTTCTGCACTATCTATCTTAGTTTACTCATTTTCTGTAAACCTAGGTTACTAGTCTAGTATTTAAACAACTTTTAGAGATTTATTCTGTACCTCGTGACATTTTTAGATATGAACTTTGTACTCTTTGACGGCATGAGTCTCTAAACTCCATTGTTGGGGGGTGAGGAGCTCTGCTGTGTCTCGATGAATTAATGCAATTATTTCTGTTTTCTATTCAAACACGCTTGTTTCTATCTAAGAAATTCATTCGCACTTCAATATGAAGAAGGTGATGATCCGTGACACTCATCACCATTCTTAACCTATGAACGCGTGCCTGACAACTACCTCCGTTCTACCTTCGATTGAATGAGTATCTCTTGGATTCCTTAATTAGAATCTTCGTGGTATAAGCTAGAATCCATTGGCAGCATTCTTGAGAATCTGGAAAGTCTAAACCTTGTCTGTGGTATTCCAAGTAAGATTCAGGGATTGAATGACTGTGACGAGCTTCAAACTCACAAGGGTTGGCTGTAGTGATAGACGCAAAAGGATCAACGGATCCTATTCCAGCATGAATGAGAACCGACAGATGATTAGCCGTGCGATGACAGCGCACCTGGACCATTTTCACTGATAGGACGGATGGTAGCCATTGACAACGGTGATCCACCAACACACAGCTTGCCATAGGAGGAACCTTGCGTGCGTGAAGAAGAAGACAAGGGGAAAGCAGAGATTCAGAAGACAAAGCATCTCCAAAACTCCAACATTTACTCCATTACTGCATAACAAGTATTATTTAATCCATGCTTTTTATTTACTACCAATCAAAACTGAGAATTATTATTATCATGACTAAGAGTTACAAGATAACCATAGCTTACTTCAAGCCAACAATCTCCGTGGGATTCGACCCTTACTCACGTAAGGTATTACTTGGACGACCCAGTGCACTTGCTGGTTAGTGGTACGAGTTGTGAAAAGTGTGATTTACAATTTCGTGCACCAAGTTTTTGGCGCCGTTACCGAGGATTGTTTGAGTTTGAACAACTGACGGTTTATCTTGTTACTTAGATTAGAAAAAATTTGTCTTTTTGATTTAGAGTCATTAGGATTGCATCTTCTATTATTCCTTTTTTAAAAAAATCTTTCAAAAATATTATTTTTTCTTTATTAGTTTTAAATTTTTCTTGGAGTCTTTTGTTTGATTTTAGTTTCATATCTTAAGTTTAGTGTCAATTGCATGTTTTTGTTTTCCTTTAAAAATACCTTTTTAAAACACGTTAAATTTATAGCTCAGTTGGCTAGAACGTTGTGCTTGTGTTCTTGGTAATTGGGTATCTTCCTTTCAAAACTTTTTCAAAAATAATTTTTCTTTGAATAAATCTTGTTCCAAACTTTAAGTTTGGTGTTCTCTTGTTAATTTTCCTTTAGTTTTCAAAAATTTTATTTTGGTTTTCTAAAAATTTTAAGTTTGGTGTTCTTCTTTTGTTCTTGTTGTTCTTGTGAGTCTTCAAAGTGTTCTTGAGTCTTCTTTGTGTTTTGATCTTAAAATTTTTAAGTTTGGTGTGCCTTGGTGTTTTCCCTCCAAAATTTTCGAAAACAAGGAGCATTGGATCTAAAAATTTTAAGTCTTGTGTCTTTTGTGTGTTTTTCTCTTTCATAATAAAATTCAAAAATAAAAAATATCTTTTCCTTTAATTTCTTATAATTTTCGAATTCCTTGGGTTGACTTGGTCAAATTTTTTCAAATTATATCCTTTTAAGATTTTTAAAATCATATCTTTTTCAAAAAATCCTAACCACTTTCTCTCTCCTCACTTTTTCGAAAATCCTCATAAATTTTTTTCAAATCTTTTTTATTTAATTTAGTTTTTTTCTATTTATTTTATTTTATTTTTTTCGAAATTTTTTTTAATAAATATAATAAAATTTTTATCTACATCATCTCCCTTACTCCATCATGGACCTAAGTGGAAATGAACAGTCCAGATGGACTCTGGGGTCATATGCTAACCCTACTACTGCTTCATATGGGAGTAATATCTGTATACCCTTCATCGGAGTCAGTAGTTTTGAGTTAAATCCTCAGCTCATTATCATGGTGCAGCAAAGTTGCTAGTATTTCGGTCTTCCACAGGAAGAACCTACAGAGTTTCTGGCACAGTTTTTACAAATTACTGACACAGTACATGATAAGGAAGTAGATCAGGATGTCTACAGATTATTACTGTTTTCATTTGCTGTAAAAGACCAAGCTAAGAGGTGGTTAAATAACTAACCTAAGGCTAGCATAAGGACATGGAAACAGCTGTCAGAAAAATTCTGGAATCAATATTTCCCTCCAAAACAGATGACACAGCTAAGGCTGAACATCCAAGGCTTTAAACAAGGAGATAATGAATCTCTTTATGATGTCTGGGAGAGATACAGAGAGATGCTAAGAAAATGTCCATCTGAAATGTTTTCAGAGTGGGTGCAGTTAGACATCTTCTATTATGGGCTTACAGAGAAAGCTCAGATGTCTTTGGACTACTCAGCTGGTAGATCTATACATGAGAAAGATAATTAAATAAGCTCAAGAGCTCATTGATACAGTTGCCAGAAATCAGCATATGTACCTAAGTAGTGAGTCTTCCATGAAAGAAGAGGCTAAAACAGTAACTGCTGAACTCAGTCCTACAGAACAAGTTACTGAATTCAATCAGCAATTAGATTTTCTAACAAAATAGCTAGCCGAATTCAAGGAGATACTACAAGATACAAGAATGGCTAATATGAATATGGAAGTACAGTTGAAGCAAACAGAACAGCAGTTATCAAAACAAATAACAGAAGAGTGCCAAACAGTTCAATTAAGAAGTGGGAAAACATTAAATACCTCACTTCAAGGTAGTAGGAAGCCAAGAAATGAACAAACTGCTACCCAAAATTTCTCTGAGGACAGTAAGAGCCCAGAGAGGAATAATTCTGGCACTCAAACGCCAGAAAATAGTGGAGAGCTGGCGTTAAACGCCCAACCCATGCTCAGTTCTGGCGTTCAAACGCCACAAACAGGCAAGGAGTTGGCGTTAAACGCCCAAGGGAAGCTCAGTTCTGGCGTTCAAACGCCATAAACAGGTAAGGAGTTGGCGTCCAACGCCAATCCAGCATCCAACCCTGGCATTCAAACGCCAGTGAGGGATTAGACACATACAAGTGCTGATAGCAACCCCTCTAAAAAGGCTTCTCCAACCACATCTGTAGGAAATAAACCTACAGCAACTAAGGTTGAGGAATACAAAGCCAAAATGCATTATCCTCAGAAACTCCACTAAGCGGAACAGGATAAGCAATTTGCCCGCTTTGTAGACTATCTCAGGATTCTTGAAATAAAGATTCCGTTTGCAGAGGTACTTGAGCAAATACCCTCCTATGCTAAGTTCATGAAAGAGATCTTAAGTCATAAGAAGGATTGGAGAGAAACTGAAAAAGTTTACCTCACTGAAGAATGCAGTGCAGTCATTCTGAAAAGCTTACCAGAGAAGCTTAAAGATCCTGGAAGCTTCATGATACCATGCACATTAGAGGGTACTTGTACCAAGAAAGCTCTATGTGATCTTGGAGCAAGTATCAACCTAATACCTACATCCACTATCAAAAAGCTTGGTTTGACTGAAGAAGTCAAACCAACCCGGATATGTCTCCAACTTGCTGATGGCTCCATTAAATACCCATCAGGCATGATTGAAGACATGATTATCAAGGTTGGGCCATTTGCCTTTCCCACTGACTTTGTGGTGCTGGAAATGGAGGAGCACAAGAGTGTAACTCTCATTCTAGGAAGACCTTTCCTAGCAACTGGACGAACCCTCATTGACGTCCAAAAAGGGGAATTAACCCTGAGAGTCAATGAGGACGAGTTTAAGTTGAATGTTGTCAAAGCTATGCAGCATCCAGACACCCCAAACGACTGCATGAGCATTGATATTATTGACTCTCTGGTGGAAGAGGTCAATATGACTGAGAGTCTAGAATCAGAGCTAGAGGATATCTTTAAAGATGTTCAGCCTGATCTGGAGGAACCAGAGAGAATAATAGAACCTCTGAAAATCCCTCAGGAAGAGGAGAAACCTCCTAAACCCGAGCTCAAACCATTACCACCATCCCTGAAATATGCATTTCTGGGAGAAGGTGACACTTTTTCTGTAATCATAAGCTCTACCTTAGAGCCACAGGAAGAGGAAGCACTAATTCAAGTGCTGAGGACACACAAGACAGCACTTGGGTGGTCCATCAATGATCTTAAGGGCATTAGCCCAGCCAGATGCATGCACAAGATCCTATTGGACGATGACGCTAAGCCAGTAGTTCAACCACAGAGGCAGCTAAATCCAGCCATGAAGGAGGTGGTGCAGAAGGAGGTCACTAAATTACTAGAGGCTGGGATTATTTATCCTATTTCTGATAGCCACTGGGTGAGCCCTGTCCAAGTCATCCTTAAGAAGGGTGGCATGACAGTGGTTCATAATGAAAAAAATGAACTGGTTCCTACAAGAACAGTTACAGGGTGGCGTATGTGTATTGATTACAGAAGGCTCAATACAGCTACCAGAAAGGATCATTTTCCTTTACCATTCATAGACCAGATGCTAGAAAGACTAGCAGGTCATGATTACTACTGCTTTCTGGATGGATATTCAGGTTATAATCAAATTGCAGTAGATCCCCAAGATCAAGAGAAAACAGCATTCACATATCCATCTAGAGTATTTGCATACAAAAGGATGACATTTGGTCTATGCAATGCACCTACAACCTTTCAAAGGTGCATGCTCTATATTTTCTCTGATATGGTGGAAAAATTTCTGGAAGTCTTTATGGATGACTTTTCAGTATTTGGAGACTCATTCAGCTCCTGTATTGACCATCTAGCACTTGTACTAGAGGTGCCAAGAGACTAACCTGGTTTTAAACTGGGAGAAATGTCACTTTATGGTGACTGAAGAAATTATCCTTGGGCACAAAATTTCAAACAAGGGAATAGAGGTGGATCAAGTTAAGGTAGAGGTAATTGAAAAATTACCACCACCTGTCAATGTTAAGGCAATCAGAAGCTTTCTCGGGCATGTAGGATTCTATAGGAGGTTTATAAAAGATTTTCAAAAATTGCAAAACCTCTGAGTAATCTGCTAGCTGCTGACACGTTATTTATCTTTGATAAGGAGTGTCTGCAGGTGTTTGAGACTCTGAAAGCTAAGCTGGTCACAGCACCAGTCATCTCTGCACCAGACTGGACATTACCATTTGAACTAATGTGTGATGCCAGTGACCATGCCATTAGTGCAGTGTTGAGATAAAGGCATGACAAGCTTTTATACATCATTTATTATGCCAGTCGTGTTTTAAATGATGCACAGAAGAACTACACAACCACAGAAAAGAGTTACTTGCAGTGGTTTACACCATTGACAAGTTCAGATCTTATTTAGTAGGATCAAAAGTGATTGTGTACACTGACCATGCTGCTCTTAAATATCTACTCACAAAGCAGGATTCAAAACTCAGACTTATAAGATGGGTGTTGCTTCTGCAAGAGTTTGATATAGAAATAAGAGACAGAAAATGGACAGAGAACTAAGTAGCAGATTACCTGTCCTGAATAAAACCTGTAGAAGGGGCGTCCCTCCCTCTTACTAAGATCTCTGAAACCTTTCCAGATGAGCAACTCTTTGCCATTCAGGAAGTACCATGGTTTGCAGACATTGCAAACTACAAGGCTGTGAGATTCATACCCAAAGAGTATAGTAGGTAGCAATCAAAGAAATTGATCTCGGATGCAAAGTACTATCTGTGGGATGAATCATATCTCTTCAAAAGATATGCAGACGGAATAATCCGTAGATGTGTGCCTAAAGAAGAAGCACAAAAGATCCTCTGGCATTGCCATGGATCACAGTATGGGGGACATTTTGGAAGTGAGCGACTAGCCACAAGAGTCCTCCAATGTGGCTTCTATTGGCCTACTCTCTATAAAGACTCCCAAGAGTTTGTACGTAATTGTGATAGTTGCCAAAGATCTGGTAATCTACTGTATGGAGTATTGACTTCATGGGGCCTTTCCCACCATCATACTTAAACGCTTATATTTTGGTGGCAGTGGATTATGTATCCAAATGGGTGAAGGCTATTGCAACACCCACTAACGATACTAAGACAGTGCTGAAATTCCTCTAGAAACATATCTTCAGCAGATTTGGTGTCCCTAGAGTACTAATCAGTGATGGGGGCACTCATTTCTGCAATAAACAGCTTTACTCTGCTATGGTTGGATATGGAGTTAGCCACAGGGTGGCACGTCCATATCATCTACAGACAAATGGGTGAAGGCTATTGCAACACCCACTAACGATACTAAGACAGTGCTGAAATTCCTCCAGAAATATATCTTCAGCAGATTTGGTGTCCCTAGAGTACTAATCAGTGATGGGGGCGCTCATTTCTGCAATAAACAGCTTTACTCTGCTATGGTTCGATATGGAGTTAGCCATAGGGTGGCAACTCCATATCATCCACAGACAAATGGGCAAGCTGAAGTCTCTAATAGAGAACTTAAAAGAATCCTGGAACAGACTGTGATTAACCATAGAAGGGATTGGGCAAGAAGTTTGGATGATGCTCTGTGGGCATACAGAACAGCATTCAAGACTCCTATAGGGACCTCTCCATACCAGCTTGTGTATAGAAAAGCCTGTCACTTGCCAGTGGAACTGGAACACAAGGCCTACTGGACAACCAGATTCCTAAACCTTGATGCCAAGTTAGTTGGAGAAAAACGATTGCTCCAGTTAAATGAGCTAGAGGAATTCAGACTCAATGCTTTTGAAAATGTAAAAATTTACAAAGAGAAAGCAAAACGATGGCATGATAAGAAGCTGTCATCCAGAGTCTTTGAGCCAGGGCAGAAAGTTCTGCTGTTTAACTCTAGGCTCAGATTATTCCCTGGAAAATTAAAATCCCGGTGGAGAGGACCGTATGTGATTACAGGTGTGTCACCATATGGATATGTAGAGCTTCATGATAGTGACTCTAACAAAAATGTCATTATTAATGGGCAAAGAGTCAAGCATTATCTTGAAGGCAATGTTGAGCAAGAATGCTCAAGACTGAGACTGGATTAAAGCTCAGTAATAGTCCAGCTAAAGACGATAAAGAAGCGCTTATTGGGAGGCAACCCAATTTTATCTATCTATGTTAAAATTCCATTGTTATTTTGTGTTTTCTTTAGGTTGATGATCATGTGAAGTCACAAAAATAACTGCAAAAATTAAAACAAAATAAAAATTGCATTAAAAAATAGCACACCCTGGAGGATAAGCTTACTGGCGTTTAAACGCCAGTAAGAAGCATCAAACTGGCATTTAACGCCAGAAAGAAGCATCAAGCTGGCGTTAAACGCCAGAAACAGGCTGTAAGCTGGCGTTTAACTCCAGTAACAAGTAGCAATCTGGCGTTAAATGCCAGAATTGCACTAAGAGAGCGTTCTACACGCCTAAATGGTGCAGGGATGAGAAATCCTTGACACCTAAGGATCTGTGGACCCCACAAGATCCCCACCTACATCACCATTCAAATTCAAACCATTCCCCTCCCAAACCCACCCATTCACACACTTCCATCTCCTCCACTTCTCCTTCTACTCCCTTCTTTCTTCTTTTGCTCAAGGACGAGCAAACCTTTTAAGTTTGGTGTGAAAAAAGTGTTGCTTTTTGTTTTTCCATAACCATTTATGGCACCTAAGGCCAGAGAAACCTCTAGAAAGAGGAAAGGGAAGGCAGTTGCTTCCACATCTGAGTCATGAGAGATGGAGAGGTTCATCTCAAGGGTCCATAGTTCAGTGGTATAGCATTTGATTGCAGATCAAAGAGCTTTAAGGGAAGAGCAACAAAGGCAAGGAAGAGAGACATAGAGGAGCACTATTAGATCTTCAAGAGGAAGAACAAGCCGCCATCACTAAGGTGGACTCATTCCTTAACTTCCTTGTTCTTATTTTTCTGTTTTTTTTTTCAATTTTCATACTTTATGTTTGTCTATGTTTTGTGTCTTTACTACATGATCATTATTTTCTAGTGTCTATGTCTTAAAGCTATGAATAACTCCATAAATCTTTCACCTCTCTTAAATGAAAAATGTTCTAAAAATAAAAGAACAAGAAGTACATGAGTTTCAAATTCATCCTTGAAATTAGTTTAATTATATTGATGTGGTGACAATACTTTTTGTTTTCTGAATGAATGCTTGAACAGTGCATATTTTTTATATTGAATTTTATGAATGTTAAAATTGTTGGCTCTTGAAAGAATGATGAACAAGAGAAATGTTATTGATAATCTGAAAAATCATAAAATTGATTCTTGAAGTAAGAAAAAGCAGTGAATAACAAAAGCTTGCGAAAAAAATGGCGAAAAAAAATATAAAAGAAAAAGAAAAAGCAAGCAGAAAAAGCCAATAGCCCTTAAAACCAAAAGGCAAGGATAAAAAGGATCCAAGGCTTTAAGCATCAATGGATAGGAGGGCTCAAGGAAATAAATCCAGGCCTAAGCGGCTAAATCAAGCTGTCCCTAACCATGTGCTTGTGGCATGCAGGTCCAAGTGAAAAGCTTGAGACTGAGTGGTTAAAGTCGTGATCCAAAGCAAAAGAGTGTGCTTAAGAACTCTGGACACCTCTAGTTGGGGACTTTAGTAAAGCTAAGTCACAATCTGAAAAGGTTCACCCAGTTATGTGTCTGTGGCATTTATGTATCTGGTGGTAATACTGGAAAACGAAGTGCTTAGGGCCACAGCCAAGACTCATAAAGTAGCTGTGTTCAAGAATCAACATACTAAACTAGGAGAATCAATAACACTATCTGAATTCTAAGTTCCTATAGATGCCAATCATTCTAAACTTCAAAGGATAAAGTAAGATGCCAAAACTGTTCAGAAGCAAAAAGCTACTAGTCCCGCTCATCTAATTAGAACTAAGCTTCATTAATATTTTGGAATTTATAGTATATTATCTTCTTTTTATTCTATTTGATTTTCATTTTCTTGGGGACAAGCAACAATTTAAGTTTGGTGTTGTGATGAGCGGATAATTTATATACTTTTTGACATTGTTTTTAGGTAATTTTTAGTAGGTTTTAGCTACTTTTTAGTATGTTTTTATTAGTTTTCATGAAAAATTCATATTTTTGGACTTTACTATGATTTTGTGTGATTTTCTGTGATTTTAAGTATTTTCTGGCTGAAATTGAGGGATCTGAGCAAAAATCTGATTCAGGCTAAAAAAGGACTGCTGATATTGTTGGATTCTGACCTCCCTGCACTCGAAATGGATTTTCTAAAGTTCCAGAAGTCTAATTGGCGCGCTTTCAATTGCATTGGAAAGTAGACATCCAGGACTTTCCAGCAATATATAATAGTTCATACTTTGCTCGAAGATAAACGACGTAAACTGGCGTTTAACGCCAGTTCCATGTTCCATTCTGGCGTTAAATGCCAGAAACAAGTTACAAGTTGGAGTTAAACGCCCAAAACAGGTTACAACCTGGCGTTTAACTCCAAAAACAGCCCAAGCATGTGAAAAGCTCAAGTCTCAGTCCCAACACACACCAAGTGGGCCTCGAAAGTGAATTTCTGTACTATCTATCTTAGTTTACTCATTTTCTGTAAACCTAGGTTACTAGTCTAGTATTTCAATAACTTTTAGAAATTTATTCTGTACCTCATGATATTTTTAGATTTGAACTTTGTACTCTTTGACAGCATAAGTCTCTAAACTCCAGTGTTGGGGGTGAGAAGCTCTGCTGTGTCTCGATGAATTAATGCAATTATTTCTGTTTTCTATTCAAACACGCTTGTTTCTATCTAAGATATTCATTCGCACTTCAATATGAAGAAGGTGATGATCCGTGAAACTCATCACCATTCTCAACCTATGAACACGTGCCTGACAACCACCTCCGTTCTACCTTCGATTGAATGAGTATCTCTTGGATTCCTTAATCAGAATCTTCGTGGTATAAGCTAGAATCCATTGGCAGCATTCTTGAGAATCCGGAAAGTCTAAACCTTGTCTGTGGTATTCCAAGTAGGATTCAGGGATTGAATGACTGTGACGAGCTTCAAACTCACAAGGGTTGGGCGTAGTGACAGACGCAAAAGGATCAACGGATCCTATTCCAGCATGAATGAGAACCGACAGATGATTAGTCGTGCGGTGACAGTGCACCTGGACCATTTTCGCTGAGAGGACAGATGGTAGCCATTGACAACGGTTATCCACCAACACACAGCTTGCCATAGGAGGAACCTTGTGTGCGTGAAGAAGAAGACAGGGGGAAAGCAGAGATTCAGAAGACAAAGCATCTCCAAAACTCCAACATATTCTCCATTATTGCATAACAAGTATTATTTAATCCATGCTTTTTATTTACTACCAATCAAAACTGAGAATTATTATTATCCTGACTAAGAGTTACAAGATAACCATAGCTTGCTTCAAGCCAACAATTTCCATGGGATTCGACCCTTACTCACGTAAGGTATTACTTGGACGACCCAGTGCACTTGCTGGTTAGTGGTACGAGTTGTGAAAAGTGTGATTTACAATTTCGTTCACCAATAGCCAGCACCGAGAGGGTCCCTCATGTGTGAAAGACCCAAGGGGAATCTCCTCTTGGGCACACGAATTAGAGAAAGAGGGGCAACCTCATGCTGCCAATCTCATGGGATTGCTCCACAGCCACCAAGGACGGCTGGAACAGCTGGAACAAGAACTAGAGCGACAGCGAGAAGCAAAGAGAAACCTAAGGAGAGAGGTTGAGCGGCGAAAAGAGATTGAAGAAAAGCTCTTAAAATTGGAATCCAATCTCCGAGGTAAGGGCTCTCGCACTGACCGAAAAGATACCCCATTGGGGGGGAGAAGATACGTTCAGTGAAGACATCATACGGGCAAAAGTTTCAAGGAACTTCAAAAGCCCTAACATGGATTTGTACGATGGGATCACCGACCCAAAGCATCATCTGAGCAACTTCAAAAGTCGGATGTACCTAGCCGACGCCTCTGATGCTACCCACTGCAAAGCCTTTCCAATGACCTTGACAAAGGCAGCGATGAAGTGGTTCGATAGCCTCCCTCCAAGGTCGGTCACCAGTTTCGACGACCTCTTGCGTAAGTTTCTTATGCGATTTTCAATCTAGAAGGACAAAGTCAAGCATGCGCCTAGTCTCTTAGGAGTAAAATAGGAGGTCAGAGAACCCCTGGAGAGATTCAACAAGGCATGCTTGAAATTCTAGGATCTGCCTACAGAAGCAGTAATCATGGGCCTAGTAAATGAACTCCGAGAAGGTCCCTTCTCTTAGTCCATCTCGAAAAGGCATCCGACTTCTTTGAGTGATGTACAAGAAAGAACTAAAAAGTACATCAACATGGAGGAAAATGTCAGGCTACGAGAACCAAGCTGGAAACCTGGGGACTCTCATCCATCAAAGGAGAAAGAGAGAGAGCCCAAGAAAAAAGAAAAATTTGGGCCTGAAAGGCCCAGGAGATATCACTCTTATACTCCTCTGCAAGTTTTCCTAGTCGACATCTATAGAAAAATTTGTCACACTGAAAAGCTACCTTCTCCTCGGCCCATCAAGAAAAAAAGGGCGGAAGTCGTAGCGAATACTGTGAATATCACAAGTTATATGGGCACTCAACAAATGATTGTTACAAATTGAAAAATGTGATAGAAAAGCTAGCCAGGAAAAGTTGGCTTGATAGATATCTGATGGAAAGGTCGGACCATCATGGAAAGAGAAAATGAGATGAAGAAGATCGGAGAGACCCACCACCACGGACCCGGGAACGACATGTACATATGATCTCGGGAGGGTTCGCTGGTGGAGGACTCACAAAGTCATCTCGTAAAAGACATCTGAAGGAAGTTTATCAGGTCGGGAGCGAATTACCCGACCTTCCAACAACCTGTTTCACCAAAGAAGATGGATAGCGTATTGCCCCCGGACATGACGATCCGGTGGTAATTACCATGATTCTCGCCAATTTCCATCTACACAGAACCCTGGTGGATCAGAGGAATTTGGCAGACATCCTGTTCAATCCAGCACTTGACAAGCTGGGATTGGACGAAAAGGAGTTAAGGACATACCCTGATAACCTATATGGACTGGGGGACACACCCTAAAATCACTAGAATTCATATCCCTGCATACAACTTTCGGAAAGGGGATGAAATCTAAAACTCTAAGCATTGACTTCATAATCGTTGATGTAGGCTCAGCCTATAATGCCTTAATAGGTAGAACAACCCTAAATCGGCTTGGACCAGTAGTATTCAGCCCCTACCTTTGCATGAAATTCCTAACACCAGAGGGAATAGCAACCATCAAGGGAGATCAGAAGCTGGCAAGAAAGTGCTACAACGAAGGCCTAAACCTGAGAGGTAAAGGCAAGGAGGTTAACACCATTGAGCTCGAGGAAATCCAAACTAAAGAAGAATTGCAACCACATCCTAAAGGGAAGACTGAAGAAGTGCAGATCGGGCAAGAGAACGGAAAAAATACCAACATAGGAGCCAATTTGAAAGAAGACTTGAAGCAGAAGCTGATAAGGCTCCTACAAGAGAATTCTGACTTCTTTGCCTGGAAAGCCTCCGACATGCTCGGGATAGATCTCGAGCTCATGGCACACAAATTGTCAGTATACCCAGGATCTCAACCTGTTCATCAGAGAAGACGGAAGCTCGGTCCTGAACGGGTTCAAGTGGTCGAAAAGAAAATACAAGCCCTTCTAGAAGCCGGCTTCATCAGAGAGGTCAAATATCCAGCCTGGCTGGCAAATGTGGTGCTAGTCAAGAAACAGAACGGCAAGTGGAGGATGTGCGTTGACTACACCGACTTGAACAAGGCGTGTCCAAAAGACCCATATCCCTTCCCAATATTGATACCCTAGTAGATTCCAGCTCGGGATATCAATACTTATCGTTCATGGATGCATACTCGGGATATAATCAATTCCCGATGTACAAGCCGGATCAAGAAAAAATATCTTTCATCACGCCTAGAGAGAATTACTGCTACGTGGTCATGCCATTCGGATTAAAGAACGTAGGAGCCACATACCAAAGGCTGATGAACAAGGTGTTTGCACCTCACCTTGGGATTTTAATGGAAGTATATGTGGACGACATGTTAATAAAAACCAAAAAGAAGGCAAACCTCTTGACCGACCTCTCACAAGTCTTCAGCACCATAAGGACGCACAGGATGAGATTGAATCCTGCAAAGTGCACCTTTGCAGTGGAGGCTAGAAAATTTCTAGGGTTTATTCTAACACAAAGGGGGATTAAAGCCAACCCCGATAAGTGTAGAGCAATCCTGGAAATGAAAAGCCCAACCTATTTAAGGAAGGTCTAGCAACTGAACGGCTGACTTACAGCCTTCTCCAGATTTTCAGCACTGATATGGGAAGAAGAGGTCGAACAGCATCCTGTATACTTCATCAGCAAAGTTCTACAAAGCCCCGAGTTAAGGTACCAAAAACTCGGGAAGTTTGCGTATGCCTTAATAGTGGCATCTCGAAGGCTATGGCCTTATTTTCAAGCTCATACAATAAAAGTTCGAACGAACCAACCCATAAAGTAAATTCTTCAAAAAATAGACATTGCGGACAGAATGGTTCAGTGGGCTATAGAACTATCTGAGTTTGCTCTAAGGTATGAAACTCGAACAGCAATTAAAGCCTAATGCCTAACCGATTTCATGGTAGAATATACAGGAGAACAAGAGGAGGCCTCTACAACTTGGGAATTGTACATGGATGGTTCTTCCAACAAAATTGGAAGTGGTGCAGACATAATACTAGTCAACCAAGAGGGAACCCAAATAGAAGTCTCCCTAAAGTTTGAATTTCCGGCCTCCAACAACCAGACAGAATATAAAGCCTTGATTGCTGGGTTGAAGCTAGCAGAGGAAGTCAGTGCAACCAAAGTAGTGATCTTCAGTGACTCTCAAGTGGTGACTTTCCAAATCAATGGAGAGTACCAGGCTAAAGACCCAAATATGAAAAGGTACTTAGATAGAACTCTGAAGTATCTTAGACGATTCTCAGAGACCGAGGTCAGATACATAACTCGGGATCTTAATAGCAGAGTAGACGCCCAAGTTAGCAAGTACAAAGCCAAAAGAGAATAATAGAAGCCTAATCTAGGAAACTCTCCAAGAACCCTTTGTCACAAAACAGAGGCTAAACAAGATGTCCTGGAGGTATCCGGCTTTGATCTCGGGTGGATGACCCCTTTAATCAAATACATAAAATTTGACATCCTACCCAAGGAGGAAAAAGAGGCCAAAAAAATTCGGAGGGAAGCACAGAGCTACACTTTGGTAAAAAATATCCTCTATAGAAGAGGAATATCCACACCATTGTTGAAGTGTGTTCCGACCTCAAAGACATCGGAAGTCTTGGAAGAAGTACACAATGGTATTTGTGAAAACCATCTCAGAGCAAAATCTTTAACCAGAAAAGTCATCCGAGCTGGATTCTATTGGCTGACCTTGCAGAAAGGTGCTACTGACTTTGTGAAGAAATGTCAGCCATGCCAAATGCATGCTAACTTTCACGTCGCTCCCCCTGAAGAGCTTATCAGCATAACTTCTCCATAACCTTTTGCAAAATGGGGATTAGATCTACTCGGACCCTTTTCCCACGTGCTTGGACAAGTAAAATACCTCATAGTGGGAGTAGACTACTTTACGAAGTGGATCAAAGCAGAACCATTGGTCACCATCACAGTCCAGAGAAGTCAGAAGTTCCTCTACAAGAATATCGTTACAAGGTATGGAATTCCCCACTCCATCATCACGGATAATGGTACTCAGTTCACCGACTCTACATTTAGAAATTTGGTAGCCAGTATGAAAATTAAACATCAGTTCACCTCGGTTGAGCACCCGCAAGCAAATGGGCAAGCAAAAGTCGCCAATAAAGTCATACTGGTCGGGCTAAAGAAAAGATTACAAGATGTAAAGGGGGCTTGGGCTGAAGAGCTTCCTCAAGTGTTATGGGCATATCAGACTACACCTCAGTCTGCCACGGGAGAAACACTCTTTTAACTTCCTTATGACATAGAAGCCATGACCAGTTGAAGTCAACAAGCAAAGCCCAAGGGTGAGGTTCTACGATGAGGTATGCAATCTTCAAGCACATAAAGAAGAACTCGAATTACTCCTTGAAGTCCGAGAACATGCCCAAATAAGGTAAGCAGCGCTAAAGCAAATGATGACAAACAGATACAATAAGAAAGTCATTCGAAGAAGCTTCGCCTCAGATGACTTGGTTCTGATCAAGAATGACATCGGCGTAAACAAGTCAGGAGAAGGAAAGCTCGCTGCCAATTGGAAAGGGCCATATAAGATAAGTGAAGTCCTCGGAAAGGGGTATTACAAGGTATCCGACTTGAGCGGTGCCGAGCTCTCAAGATCGTGGCATGCTTGCAACATGAGGAGGTATTATAGGTAGAAGCGAACTCCGCTCCCTGATGTACTCTTTTTCTCGACTTCATGCTTTTTTTCCCAAAAGGATTTTCCTAAAGGGGGTTTTAACGAGGGATCAAGGTGGGGACTAAGGGTTAATAGTCTTAAAATCCCTTAATAGCTAAGTTAACTTTTATAAAAGTTACCTCCATCAATCAATAAAGATTTTATTTTATCTCTTTATAATTCCGTTATTACCATCATTATTCTACGAAACGCACCGATTTAAGCTCAAAAAAACATGAAAATCCCATGACCGACCTACCTGGTCGGCAGGATAAAACAACGAGGTACAAGTTGGTGTAAAGAGGTTATAAAAGACAATCATGATAACTTGGGAACAACATCACTAAGCGACTCACAAGTCGGAAAACCCGAGAAAAAGGGAAATGCATCGCAAAAATAACCTAAGTTGTGAAAACAATTCAATAAGCAAAAATCGAATATGTAAGGAACATAAAAGAGATTAAAAAAACCCCTCAAAGATAGAAGCAAAGGAGTTCTCAAAATTTCGAAAAGAGTTTTTTCAGCAAATGAAATTGTCTAACTTAGACAAAACAGCCCACATGATGAAAGGATTTTTTCTCGCAAAATCGAGCGGTTTTAAAAACCTCAGGAAAGACAAAAGCGTCAAAACATCCGTAAACATACATAATCAAAATATTTTGTTAAAGGCCCTTATCCAGAAAGGACCAATAAAACAAATACTTTTTTTAATGACCCTATTAAGGATCAAAATATCAGAAACCAACACCACACAAACACATAAAATAAATTGTTCAAAAAGTGCCCACAAGTCGGGCCCTAATAGCTGAAATCACTGAGAAGGAAGATTAGAGTCATCATGGAGAATAGAGCTCGGGTCTGCTGCAGGAGTCGAATGGATCGGAGCGATCTCTTCAGTGGCAGAAGTCGAAGCCTCAGAAGAACTCGGCAGGAATCCCTCCTGTTGCTCCTCGCGAGGAGGAGGCTCAACAATCCTTTGCCCACGAGTCTTCAGCTCGGAATTGGTCTTAGGACAAGGAGGAGAGACAATCGCCCTATCAATGACCGCCTTATCAGGATGGAGAGGCGAAAGGTCCAAGTCGGGAGCAATAACCCCGACTTGTTCCTTAAACACTCTAAAATCCTCCTTCGAGCTCTCGACGATTGAATCCTCCAGCTCCTGATAGGCCTCCCGATTCAACTCCACCTACCTTTGAAGATCAATATTTTCAGAAAAAACCCTAACATAATTTTGCTTCGCCTTCTCCTTCAATCCCTTAGCCATGGCACACTGACCCATTAACTTCTTCTCCCTCTCCTGAAGTTGGGTTAGCTCCTCCTTTGACCAGGCGTCCTTCCCCCTACAACCTCTTCTCCTCTTCTTGATATAAGACAATTCTCCCCTGAAGGTCCTCCACTGTCTTCTGAAAAGAGCTCAAGGGAGTTTTGTCTAAAATATCGAGAAGGGCAGTGCAAACCCCAACAGTCCGAACTCCCCCCCTGAACCAAAATCTGAAGATGGTTTCGAAGGGAAGCATCATCCATAGCAATTTGGCTATGAGGGAAGATGTGCTTCCAAACGAACTTTGGACCATCAAAGCCGGCCTCTCCAGTAATAGAACCGGACTCCAAGGTCTTACGTTTCTTTTTCTCGGGTTCAGAAGGAGGTCGGACTGGGGGGACAGGGGCAGGAGGAGGAAGAGAAGAAGCAGAGATAGAGGTTACCAAAATTGGGCGAGAGGAGGTTCCTGAGTCATGAAGAGAAGGAGGAGCGCCAGAAGCTTTGACCTTAGCAGCATCAGCTCGAGCACGAGCTTTCCTCTTGGCATCCTGGACCTTTTGGTAGGTAGCACTTGATTCACTTTTCACCATTTCTGAAAGAAAGAATAAGAGTTAATTAGCTTACAAAGTCTAAAGAAAGCATGTTGCAAGTCGGAACTTGTTAGAAATAGCTACAAAGAAACAAAAACTACCTAGCTGGGTCCGCACAAAACTCGGAGAACCTAGAAGGAACTTCTTGGTATCCAGATTCGGAGCACGTCCCCAAGCCTCTCGAAAAAACTCAACAACAGCCTCCTCCACCTCATCCAAATCGGCTAAACCATATTTTTCTACAGGGGAGGCCTCCAACCAAAAGAGAGAAAATCGGGGTTCATTGTTATCGCTCAAGAAAAAAGGGTGATGACCCTCTATGGCTTGGATCTTAAAGAAAAAATTTTTAAAGTCGTGGAGAGATTCATCAAAGATTGAAAAAACCTTCTGTCCCTGAATAGCTCGGAAAGATACACACTATTGCTTATTATTCTGAGTGCTAAACGGTTTTGTCAGGTGAAAAAGATAGAAAAAGATCTTTAAAGAAGTCGGACAGTCCAGCTCTTGGCTGACAAGTTGGTAAATTCTCATAAAACCTCAAGAGTTGGGGTGAAATTGGCTAGGAGCAACTCGGCAATGGGATAAGACTTCCATTTCAAAATCAGAGAAAGGGAAAGAAACCCCCAGATGGGTAAAAAGGCAATCGTACATAAAGAAAAAGTGAGGGTCAGAATCAGCAACCCTCACACAACAAACCCAGTCCTCAGGATCCGGGGCCACTAATTCATACTTAGGCTCGTCAGCCTCCAAACTACAAATCCTATGATGGGTGCGAAGCTCGGTAATGAAATCGGTATCTACTAAAGGCTTCTTAATAAGCACAGAATCATCTACCCATTTCAAAAGGATTTCAGGGATACGGAAAGACATTGAAGACATTTTTCCGACAAAGAAGGAAGTAGGTATAAAAGCGATAAGACCTATAAAGAAAAATAAAATCATCAAAAACAGGGCTCCCAAAGACAAGGCAGTTTTCTTCTAAAAGTAAATAAGAAAAAGAACCACCAAGCGGCAACAATGACATCTAATAAACATGCAAAAATACTAACGTCTCACATTGCAAATGAAGGAGTGGTAAAATCATGAAAATCTCCTCAAACGCACAAGCACACTGAACAGAAATGAAGCACTACACAAATGACAGAAGAAGGTAAAGAAAAATTAACCTTTCTCTGTAGAATCAAGGAGAAGTAGTCACAGCGATGGAAAGCAACAAAGCACCCAAGAACGGAGGACTAAAAGGATTCTTTGAATGAGAAAGAGTGAGAAGTTAGGAAACAAACTTGGAAGAGAAGAAAGAAAACAAAGAAAGAAGAGGGAAAAGTATTTATAGCATGTTAGGGGCACAATGGTAAAATGACGCACTCATTAAAGAAATGCGCTGTTACCAATGTAACTACTCCCGCGTGTAAATGCAAAACCCCAAATAGACGTGACGTTTGATTAGAAACGACGGTTGAAAAATTTGAAATCATGTCGGTTTTTAAAATCACGTCGGTTTCTGACTTGAACGAACCCAAGTTCCATTAATACTCGAATCCCACTCATGGCCAAGAGATCGGACTCGAGTAGGGGCACTGTTCATACCCTGACCCAATACTATGGTCCAGGCCCAATGGGATAGAGCATATTCAACACATATTTATTATTAAAATCAACAAGAAACAACATAAAGGATCTCAACGTAGTACTTATACCAATTGCCCGAGTCCCTTCATGTATACAGGAGCCATAAAATATTTTGTGTACTAAGTTCCATAACTCTCCTTTGCTAACTTTCTTGCTTTGTAGTTTTGATTGTAACAATGTAGTTTATATCATCACCATATTCCACCCAAATAAAGAAAAGTAAAAAATATAGTTCAAAGTGAATTCAAACGTAAATGACCTCTTCTTTCTTTGGCCTCACCAGACTTTTCGATCTGCTAGTGTGAGTATATCGTTGTTTCGATCGATTCACAATATTTTTTCTGCACTTCTCTTATTATGCCATCAAACATAAGAGTGATTACACACCAAATTTGTCCATATCAATGTAGTATAAATAGTATTATTTTCTCACGAATTCAAAATAGGTTACTTGTGTCTCAGGTTTATTGCGATATTCAAGGAACCATTTCTAATGCTCTTTATCAATTTTCGGCGGGCGTTCCTCAATAATTTGTTCAAGCATATTCATTGATTTGTAACACTCATGATACAACCTATTCCTTGTTTCGTTCCTGGACCTCCCTATACTTTTTAAGGTTGTACTTTTAATGCCACCAATACTATCTTCATTAAAGTGGAACATTTCTGATAACATTATTATTCCAAAATTTGGTATTTTTGCGTCCTATGCACCTTTGAGCATCAAAAACATAAAATAGATTGTCTGTTGTTTAAATGAATCTACCTCGTTTGCCTATGGGTAAAGTCTGGCTCTGAGGTTTGTACACCATTGGTGCAGGTCTGTATATCAGTCATAGTTCGCTTCAGCATCTTTTCTCACATTCTGTCCGCCCCGGAGCAACCAAGACCTGATACACAGACATGGACCAATGGTGGATAGGCGATGAAGACTTGGACCCAGAGACAAACGAGGTAGATTTATTTGAACAACACATTGAAAACTTATTTTTTGCTTTTGATGCTCAAAGGTGCAAAACACGCAAGAATACCAAATTTTGGAATGATGTCATCGGTAACAAA
The DNA here is from genome assembly GCF_014773155.1 of Arachis stenosperma. Classification (NCBI taxonomy): domain Eukaryota; kingdom Viridiplantae; phylum Streptophyta; class Magnoliopsida; order Fabales; family Fabaceae; genus Arachis; species Arachis stenosperma. Next base: position 7,660,770 of record NC_080386.1, on the reverse strand, counting down.
TTTTGAACCTTCTATATATTCAAAATGATTAGGCGTTATTATATTTATTTTCTCACATCTTGGCCACAAGAGTCACATAAATATAGTTATATTCTTTATAGATTATGATGCCATAATGAAGAAAGCTCATTTTAAGTGTAAGAGAAGCTCTAGAACAACCTATTAATAGTGGAAAGATCATACTGAAATTCAACAGATAACTGCAACCAATTGGAGATGGAGCTGGTCTATTGAGTGAAATTCTTGGATTGCTAGGTGCTGACTACAATAAATTTTCTATATGTGAGGAAATTTGAAGAAAGGAGCCTGACAAGGACAAGATTTATAATGATTGTGTAAAGATAAAAATTTATAGCGTTGTTGAATTAAATCAATTCTTTCATTTAACAATTACTTACAATTTAAACTTCTCATTGCAAGAAATATTCTACTTTGATAAAAATAGTATTGAAAGTATCAAAAGTACAATTTTAAAAAGTATAGGGAGGTCTTGGAAGGAAATAAGGAATAGGTTGGATCATGAGTGTTACAAATCAACAAAGACGCTTGAACAAAATATTGAAGAACGCCCGCCGGAAATTGATAAAGAGTATTGGAGATGGTTCTTTGAGTATCGCAATAAACCTAAGACACAGGTAACATATTTTGAATTCGTGAGAAAATAATACAATGTATGCTACATTGATATGGACAAATTTCGTGTGTAATTACTCTTATTTTTTATGGCATAATAGAAAAAGTGCAAGAAAAACACTGCTAAGGTAAAAGAAAGAAGAGGTCATTTACGTTTAAATTCACTTTGAACTTTATTATATACTACATTTCTTTTTATTTGGGTGGAATATGGTGATGGTGTAAACTATATTGTTACCGTCTGAATTACAGAATGAAAGTTAGTAGAGGAGATTTATAGAACTTAGTGCATAAACGAATTTGTGGCTCCTAGATACATGAAGAAGCTCGGGCCATTAGTATAAGTACTATGTTGAGATCCTTTATGTTGTTTCTTGTTGGTTTTAATTATAAAATTGTGTTGAATACGCTCTAGCCCGTAATTACTTATGTTTGCTTATTTATGTTTATAGGAAAAATTATGAAGATTAAGCAGCGTGATGAATCCTCTAAAATATTGTTAGAAGATGATTCGTTTGTCCAAGCTCTCCGAAAAGAGCACTCGGGTAGAGTGCGTGGTGTGGATTTTGGAACAACGCCAAGTCAACTCTTCCATCCGAATTCGCATCTGTCAGTGGATGGAGCTCAAATAGAGGACACCCAAAGGATACTATTTGAACTACAAGCAGAGTTGGCAGCTGAAAAGTTGAAAAGGAAGGCAATGGAGAATTTAGTAGCAGTAGAAAAGATTGTGCTTTATGTTATCTAATTCAGCGTGTGCTTTATGTTATCTAATTCAACGGCAAGGTAGGGAGTTACCACTAGACATTGATGCACGAATAAATTCCTTGGAGGGACAGAGTGGAAGATAGATATTAAGAGTTGATCTTATTTTATTTGAAGTGTACATTTGTTTTAATTTTACTATGCATCTTTATTAATTAGAGATATACTTTATTAATATTAATATAAATATATTAGTTTGTTTCGCAGTTATATTTTCTTGAGTTTTCACCCTCAATTTAGATTTTTAATGGAAAATTAATAGGATTTTTAATATTAAAAAATAACTCCCAAAAAAATAAAAAACCCAAAATATTTAAAGAAAAATAAATTAATATATTTTAATTTAAAAAGTTAGCAGCATCAAATAGTGGCGATTTGAAACTAACGAAAATAGACTCGGAAAAAATTTGCGATTTTTCCGAATAGTAGTGATTTGTAATTGCCAAAAAAAAATAAAAATAAAATAGCAGCACATAATAGCGGCAGTTTGTATCCATCGCAAAACAGCATCGTTATCCTATTTGGGCATATTGCGGCAGTTAAAACCCGCTGCCATGCAATCTGACATGAAATATCTGAATAGTGGCTGTTATACTAGCAGTTTCTGGGAACCGCCGCAATACTTAACCCCCGCGTGCTAAAGGATGACTGTTCGGGGATTGCTGGAGAGTGATTTTGCGGCGGTTTAAAAACGCCGCAAATAGCAAAAAATTCGCCACTAATATCTACATCTGTTATAGTGAATTGACTTTTTCTTAAGAGCCAAACAATCTTTTTAAAAAAGTTAGAGATGTACAATTCAATTTATTTTTTCAATTAGTTCACCACAATGGATAAAATAGAAAATTAAAGAAGGTTGAAAATATATATGTCCCTCGTACAATACTTTGAGTTAATGATTAAACACTTATTTTAGCTAATTTTTCTTATGGCTATCATCATCAAATGATGTAATTTCATAATACTAAGGGCGAGGATATAAGAAGATAAAAGAAAAATTGACATTTATAAGAAATATGTTGTCTTTATTTTGTTCTTGCGAAATACATTATAAAGTTGAAGTGAAAAATGTTATTTGATTACAAGATTTTGCACATCAATTGCCAAACGAAATTATTGTCCTAAAGAAATTTACAAATCTTATTTATCAGGTACAAGTATTTTGACATGATTAATATCCCAAATGATAATAAGGAACCTAAAGTGTAGAAAAATAGTTGGTTCCTAAAGTAAATTCTCAGAAAAATTATTATTGATCAAGATGGTCTTATTATAGAGATAAATATTCGTACAAAGCATAATATAACTATTTGTAAAACCTTAAAAGAGGTTCGGGTATTCAACTGAAAATAAAAAAATCTCAAAAGACTATGTCACTATGAGAAATGTGAAAAGTATGTTAAAGGCTTATTTTTTGCCGAAGTGAAAAGAAACAAATTGAGTTGAAACTAAATTACATTTGAAATAAAAATGATTTTTAAGTGTATAGCCAAAATCCCTCACATTGTAAAGATAGTGGGTTATAAGTTTTGTGCGAAATGAATCTTGACATTGATTATATTGCTATAAATGTGGTAGACTTGATTATACTTAGATCTCTTAAGATCAAGGTTCTGAAAATCGGACTAGACCGGCTAGTTCAACCACGTTAACTAGAAATCGGTTATCTGGCCGGTCCGGTTGACCTCAATTGCTTTGCAAAAATCTGGTTAAAAAATCGACGGAACCGGCAGTTAACTGACGAACTGGCCAGGTTTTTCAAGTCCTGCTTTTATGATCTACTCTGGAAACAGCGTCGTTTTGACGCCAGGAAAATAATAAAAAGAAAACCCGAATCCACTAACCCAATCCCCTACGAACACCTCATTCAGTCCATCTCCTTTCCAACCCTAATTTCCTATTTTACCCTAACGAGTAGAAGCAACTCCACCTCCCTCAGTCCCATTCCCTTGCCACCCTCGCTGGTCGAACCTTTTGTCGTGGTCTTCTTGAGGCTTCTGTCGTCGTCTGAAGCTTCTATCATCGGCGTTGTTTGGTTGTCACGTCGTCGGAAGGTCAGTTTAAAGCTTCTGCCATCGTCGTCGTCGGAAGGTCGGTTCAAAACTTCTGTCGTCTGCCGCCTCTGTTCTGTCCTTACCGCCGTGGACTCTAGGTTTTCTCTGCTCTTTCTGCCGCCCTGAACTTGTCTCTCCTTGGTGGTCTTTCTTCTCCGATTAGCACTCCTCCACTACTTCCAGTATTTTTTCCTTCCGTTATTTTTTGTGATTCTGATTTCTGAGTTAATTTCTCTGATTCTTGTTAACTTTTTATTCTCTGATTCTTGTTAATCCTTTTTGTAAGTTAATTTTTCTAATTTTTGTTCATTTTTTTCTGATTTTTGTTAATTCTTTTTCTAAGTTAATTTTTTTGAAATAATTTGTTCATTATTGATGGAATCTTGTTAATTTTGTTTTTTTTTATGGAATTCTATGGATTAACATAATGTTGAGGTTCGGGTTAATTGTATGGATGTCCATAATCTTGGCATCTTGTTAATTTTGTCAATTTTTTATGCAATTCTATACATTAACATAATGTTGAGGTTCAGGTTAATTGTATGGATGTCCATAATTTTGATGGTACCTATGTCCATAATCTTGAGGTTCAGATTTATCTCCATAATCTTGATGGTAACTATTAATTTTGTTAATTATGTTCAAAATGTTCAGGTTCAGGTTAATTGTATAATATTTTTTAATAATTTTATTTAATATTTAATTAAATTAGTTTGACCCGTTAAACTATTGAATCAGTTACTCGATTAGTTTATTGACCGATCTGATTCTTGCAACCTTGCTTAAGACTCTCATAGTAAAAGAAACAAGACATGTTTAACAAAAAACTGTTATTGTGGCATATTATTTGAAAGGTGTAAAAAGTGAAATTGAAATAAAAGTCCCTAAATACTTGAAGCACATAATTATTTTATAGATTTATTCAATAAGACTTTAAAAATAATCGTATGAACTAAAACAATTTGGACTCGTGTGGTATAATAGCCTTAGTGAATACTTATTGAAAGATGAATATAAAAATAATTGTTTATGTCCATGTACTTTCATAAAAAGTTTGAATTAAAGTTTGTTATATTTGTTTATTTGATAATTTAAATATCACTGGATCTCCTGAAGAGATCCTAAACACCATGGATTATTGAAAAAAAGAATTTAAAATGAAAGATCTCACGATCAAATTTTTTCTTGGCGTACACTTGAATATCCGTGAGATGATGTTGTTCGTGGTATAATCCTAGTTGAGGCATGTTCACCACTTTGCATGATATGAATGCTTATATGTTTTGATAAGTGACAATATGTGCTTATGTTTCTTGTTTTAACGAGTGTTTTGAAAAGAAATAAATATGTATCTTTTGCACGACTTTATCCTAAATCTTTTGGTTGATTATATGGATTAAGGATAACTCATTGCATGATATATGTTTTATGATATAACATTTGGTTTGATGAGTAATTCTGATAGATATCATGTTTCGACGAAGATTCGACACAAAAAGTTTTTACTATTTTACGGGAAGTAAAAGTGGATTTTTACATGAGAATTTATACATCAAATTCAAGTACAAACTCACCATAAAATCAATCATGCATGCAATGAAAATAAAGTGACAAGAACAAGTCCAACAAGAAAAAGTTTAGTTGTAGGAATTTAATTTTTACTCGATAAAAGTAAATCAAGTTTATCGATTTTTTTTAAATAAATTATTTTTTGTTTTGATAGAAAAATAATTTTAGGATTATATCTTGGAATCCAATTTTTTTGAAGGGGGCAATCTTGTCAAATTCATAAGGTTCGTCGTGTTTCTTGGCGAACTTCAAATACTTTAACTTCACAATCACTTCTTTTTTTAGAGTTGGGGAGCACCATTCCTACTACGCTATTACTCCATGCATGCATATGCCACATACAATTGAACAAATAATAACTTGAACATATAATTTCATCTCAGTTTTTCTCATGAGTTTTCAAGAGTACGTATTCTTAAAAATACTAATGTGAAAGTATAAAAATGTAATGTCATTTTTAAATACGGCTTGTTCTTGTGTATTCCTCAAACGGAGACGATGATAATATTGTTGCCGTTGTCGCTGGCGGTGTTGAAGAAGTCATACTTGTTGTCTGTTCAGTATTTAACTCCTAACTTTTCTTCTCACCCAAACCAAACTAGATTTCTTTAGAATTAAGAGTCTTGCTCATAGTGTATGTTCTTCCCAAATTGGAGGCACAGAGACTTTGAAGTTCGTCATAGAATTTTTGTAAAGTTTGCTGAAGAATTTGGCAAACTTTGGTCAATATGCTGAGTTTGCAAAGGGGCACGGCGAACTTGTCCTCCACCAAAAAAGAAAATTAGATTCTAGAATACAATCCCAGAATTACTTTTATGTGAAAATATTTTTTTATTTTATTTCAGAAAAAATTTTAAGTTTATCTCTCAAGTTAAAAGCATATTTTGTCAAAGTGAAAATGATTTTTAACCAATAATTTTCAAAATTCTTGAATTATGGAAGGTATGGGACATTCTATATATATATATAATGAACATAATCTAATCTTGATGGATTATAGAAGGTAAGACCCAACCTAATCATAACCAAGTGCCAAAGTTCGAAATTTGAATTTTCGAGCAATTCACATAGAGAATTGACCCCTATGTTATTATTGAGGATCAATCCTCACATGTTAGCTAATCCAAAAATTTAAATTTTGCTATGTGAGGATCGATTTCTATCGTAAAGGTTGGAATCAAGCTTATACATTTAAAGGACACAAAGACCCTACTAAAAAGTCAAAAACGTATTTTCTTGACCAATAGGCTCTTTCCATCTATTCCCAACGAATATGGGAGTTTAAAGGCCTATAAATAGAGGTTTATGTGAATGTTTTCAATACACTACATCTTTTATATTGATAAAAAAAAATTAAATTTCACAAATTTTCAAAAGAATTTTTATCAAAATTTAAGAGATAACTTTAAAATTATCATAGTGATTCATTTGTAACTATATACTCTTTTAAGACAGTTTGTATAATCTGAGTTTTATCTTTTCCCATTGTGAAAGAAGAATTATATAACTTTTTTACTTAAAATATGATTCTCTAAATAGTGAGGTTAGTTATACTTATACTTATACACCATAGTCAATAAAGATACCGAGAGTTATATAAACACTGAAGACAAAACGCTTTAACTTGTAAATGTCAATTTGTATAGAGTAATCAATTGAACTTTCAACTAATATTTTACATGTCAACATTTATAGTTTAAATAAACTTAAAACATAAATAAAAAAGATTATGTTATGTGTACACTAAAATCAGTTATTAAAGTTAGCTATTAATATAAAATATATATTAAAATAAAAATACACATTAAAAACAAATTAAATCATACATGTATTCATACACAAATATATTGGTGACTAATTTTAATAATTAATTTTAATGTATGAATAATATTTTTGAAATAAAAAATAGTAAATTTTTCACAAGTGTGAGCATATAAAGTTTATTATAATGAAGAGTAGTTACTGTCATTGTTGGATTAAATATATACTTAATATGTTTTATTATAAATTTGATTAAAAGTATCTGGATTTTAAGATAATAAAAAAATAATAGATAATAGAATAATCGATAGATTAATTTATTAACTTTTTAGGTTTTTAGTTTCTTCTCTCAAAACTAATATCTCACTTTGTTTTGGATTTTTATTGGAAAATTCCACGCTTCTAGACTTCTATTATTGTAGTGTAGACCCCATGTGTCTTTATTTATTTATTTATTTATTTATGTCCATTTTTAGGTTATGTTTGGTTAGAATGAAAAATAGAAAGGAAAGAAATTGAAAGGAAAAAAAAGAAAAGAAATAAATTGAGTGGATTTTTATTTTCTTTAGATGTGTTTAGATGAATGGAAAATAAGAAAGAAAAAAAATGTTATAAAAAGATAATTTTATCCTTGTATTATAAAATACATCGAAAAAAGTGAAGGAGTAATATTGAAAGAAAAAAGTGAAGGAGTAATATTGAAAGTTGTGAGAGAAAATAAGTTTTTTCTCTCTTTTCTTTCCAACATTGGAGAGAAAAAAATTGGTAGGTTCCACTTCTACCAGTTTTTTTTCTATCCTTTTTCTTTTCTCTCCAATTTCTCTTCATAACCAAACAATGAAAAATGATCATTTTCCTTCCTCTTTTCTTTCTTTGTTTTTCTTTCCTTCCATTTTCTTTTCAAACAAACATAGTGTTAATGAAATTGCTTTTATTAAAAAATATAATAATTAAATTAATCTTTAAAAAATGAGATATTCTCTAAATTTGTTTTTAAAAAATTTTATCAATCAAATTAGTCTTTTAAAAATTATACATTAATTATATTTGTTCTTTAGTTATTCCATTAATAATTTTCATCAATAATTGATAATGTGAATTATTAATTGATAACATATATGACACTTAATATGTTAAATTAGACGTTGACCAAATATGTTTATGAAAATCTATCAATTTAGTCGCTAAGTCATATTGAAAATATAATTTATGTAATTTGGACAAAAAACTAAATAAATTTTATAAATATATTTTGTCAATGTTCAATTACACGTCAGGTATTATATATGTTGTCAACTAATATTTTACAACATCAATTATTGACAAAAATTATTAATAAAATAATTAAATAATAAATATGATTAATTTTTTATTTTTGATAAATCAATTTAATTGAAAAAAATTAACAATAAATTTAAAAAATATCTTATCTTTAAAAAATAAAAAATTAGTGATGAGATCTTGTATTTTGGTAAAATCTAAACTGAAAATCAATCAGAATGGTATCAAATCAACTTAGTGTCATAACCACTATTATTATGGCCATCTCTCACCGTTCATTCAAAAGACATCCTATTTAATTATTAGTTATTAATTATACTTTAATTAAAGTAGGAAAGGGTGGCAAAAGAACCTTCATATAAAACAAATTGATGGCAACAACCCCCCAGTGACCGAATCTAATTTTAATTTGAGACGAAAAATATAATAATTAAAAATATAATTATAAAAAATTAATAAAAATAATAAAAAAATAAAAATAAAATATATTTTTTATTAATTTTTTTATATTTTTTAATTAAAATAGACACAAACTACAATAATTTAATGTTTGATACATTATTTTTGTTTATCTCTTCTGTCAAATACATTGTTTCTGTATCTCAGTGTCCTGAGCAGCCCTTGATATGAAACAAATTGATGGCAGTATTCCCCAAGTCACCGAATCCAATTCTAATTTGTTTCCGTAATCTAATTCTCCTTGAACAATTTCCAACAAATTGACTTGATAACTGTTTTGGCCTACAGGAGCCAGGAGGGTACTATAAAGTTGTGCAACGTATCTAGTTATCTACATAGTCACACCACCCAACATACATAGAATTTCTGAATCTAAACCTTAACCTTGTCCCCGAAAAATTCGATAACAACCAAGTATGGTAGTAAAGGTGTATGGTCCAGCATATGCTTCCCCAAAACGGGTGTTAGTGTGTCTGATTGAGAAACAAGTTGAGTTTGAAACAGTGGATGTTGATCTTTTCAAGGGGGAACATAAGGAACCTGAGTTCCTCAAGTTGCAGGTCCAACTTCTGATTTTTTGTTCTTCTAACTGAACCTCTTATTTACCTTTCTGTTTGCTTTATGTGGTTTCAAGATTTCTTCTTTCTTTTTATTTTTTTTATGTATAATTATACGGTGGTACCTTTTCTTCTCCTAATTGTGCAGCCTTTTGGAGTTCTTCCTGTTATTCAAGATGGTGATTATACTCTCTATGGTTAGCTCACTCAATCCCTTACAAATTTCGTCAATTTTCCTTTCTCTTTCCCTTTTTTAAGTGCCATGCGTAGTAATTTAGTTTTATAAAATAATTTTAGTTGGATGGATGAAAGAAATGTGATAGTTAATTTGACGAAAGTGTGGAATCTAGCAAGATGATAATGGTATGTGTTGCTGAGAGAGCAATAGAAAAAGGATTTGTGTCTATTTAAGTTGTGTGGAATGATACAACATAAAAGAGTATTTATAGGTGTTAAGAGAATCGAAATAATAAAAATCTTGAAACTGATGTAGAATCTTTCATTTAAATTCATTCTAATGCACTTCCTGAAACGAATTTCGCAGAATCTCGTGCAATAATCAGGTACTATGCCGAAAAGTACAGAGATCAAGGGACTGAATTGCTAGGAAAGACAATAGAAGAGAGGGGTCTAGTGGAACAATGGGTTGAAGTTGAAGCCTACAATTTCCAACCTCCAATCTACAAATTAGTGGAGAATATTCTATTTGCCCCAATTCTGGGTGTTCCCTCAGATGCAAAAGCGGTTCAAGAGAGCGACGAAAAGATTGCCAAGGTTCTTGACATATACGAGGAGAGGTTGTCGAAAACCAAGTACTTAGCCGGGGATTTCTTCAGCCTTGCGGATCTTAGCCATCTGGCGTTTGGTCATTATCTTGTGAACCAAACCGGGAGAGGGAATTTGGTTAGAGAAAGGAAGCATGTGAGTGCTTGGTGGGATGATATTAGCAACAGGCCCTCTTGGAAGAAGGTTCTTGATCAATACAAGTACCCTGTCTAATTTGTTTCTATGATCTAGTTAAGAACATAATCAGATAAAGCTACCATGCTACCAATAAGGATCATAATTTGTTTTTCTATATTGCTTTTGTGTGTTTATCATGATGGGTGTGCAATAAGTTATTACATGAGAAATGAGAATAAATATCTTGTGTTGTTGGAGCTTCGGTTGAACACCTCTATTATCATTTAGCAACAGCAGTTGAGAATGTAAAATAAGAAATTAAAGCATTTTTTGCTAGAATAGAACAATGAAATTCACTCAAGTAAGCATTAAATTTGAATAATCTAACAAGTATCAACTGAGGAGGAGATAGTATTGTTGTTCCATACAACGAAAATAGAACAAATTCATCCATAAACAAAGCATGTGCAGCATATGTCCCATTGGGTCCATCCATGACCATGATTTGTGATAACTTAATCATATAATTGAATTTGGACTACATTTTACCAATCATAAATTTTACCTTTAAAGATAGGTTAGTTTCAATAAATGATTTTATGGCTTTTACAATCATCTTTAAATTCAGTTTAACATGATCTTGACAAGTGATAATTCTGATACATATGTGGCTACTATTGTATCTTTTTATAGCCCAACAATATTTTTTTATTAGACTAATCATAAAAACCAAACATAATTTATTCTGTATTGTACATATTTAACATAGAATGACACCTTGTAATAAAAGAAAAAATATCTCTTAATTTCTTTATCAATTTAGATCTGAATTACAGTGTGACTCTTAAAATAAATATTGTAACTTTTGAGAATTACATACAAATTTAAGTACAAACAATGTTTTTAACCACCGTAGGATCGGTGACAAATATCTAATCGAGTAGAAAAAATCATCGCAAAAAGTGATGCAAATTAAACAAAAATAATTTTGTAGCCGCCGTTTACAAAATTAATAATTTGATCAATTATTGAATAGTCGAATACACCTATAGTATTGAAATTGGAAGGATATATTGGTCCGTGTATTAAAATTAACGGAACTTTGCTAAATATTTTTCAATTAAATAGTTAGAGACTATCTGACTTGTTTTCTCCGAAGGGTGAAAGGCATCCCAAAATACATATTTATTTGCATCTGAGCATGTAAATGGACTTTTTGGATCGCATAAGTAACTCATCTCAAATCTCCCTGTTCCACAACATCCCACTTGCGCAACCTCAAAACCTGAATATTTTAAAATATTTACAAATAAATAAATAATTTTGGTCTGATATTTCATTTCATTTAAATAACTGCATTTCACCATGACTTACCAATACATAAACAAATAAATAAATAAATGAATTTAGTCTAATATTTCATGTCATTTAAATAACTGCATTTCACCATGGCTGAATATTAACGGACTATGCTTTAATTTGTTTTGAAAAATAGTTTATCAAAGTTTGTTTTTGAAAAATATATTTTTTAAAAATTGTAACATATATAAATATAAAATTAAATTTAGATATTTATTAATGTATAATGTTATATTTAAATTTTTTTAATTTTAAAAAATATAATGCTCTTAAAAGCACCTGTAATATTTAAAAGCGGTAATATTTAAAAACTATAAGTATAAATAAATAATTTTTTATTTATTAAACACAAAACAAAGTAATTTTAGTTTTGAAAAATAGAAATTTATTTTTAAAAAAGATAAAATACTATTTTAGTAGAATAACATTTAATTCATTTAAATTTTGTTGAGATTCAAATAAAATGTTTAAAACATTAGAAATCAAATTAAAAATTTTTTATTCAAACATTAAAAACTAAAATAGTATTTTTTTTTTCTTTCGAAAACCTTAATAATATAGAGAAGTAAACTGAGTTACTAATAATATCTTTGGACTACAATTTCTTAAATCATGCTTTAACCTTACAAAAAGATAATCAACTTTTTTATTTTATTTTTAGTTATGTGCAGTTAGAATCCCAAATCATATTTAAAAACAACTGAACCGTAATATGTCAATTAAATTGTTTTATTTATGGGCTTCAATAAATTAGTCACTGTAAAACATGTGATTTTTAAGTTGATTTTAAAAATTTAGTTTCTATATTTGAAATTCTTCCTGTACTATATTTCTAATGAATTAAGGGAAAGGTATATACTATAAGACAGTACACTTGTTTTTTAAGGAAAAAATTGGAACCAAAACAAATTATATGATCAGACCAAAACTAAAAAAATACATATTTTAAAGAGATTAAGAAATGAAAACTTGTCTAAGCGTTTATTATGTATTATTCAAACCATATTAATGGTGGCAATAATATTATTTGCCACCGCCAGTTGCTCATATTGGTCGGAGACTTGAGCTACCAATCAATTAAAACCATATTAATTGTGGCAATAATATTATTTGAACATTTCTAATAAATAATAATTGATAGTAGACTTACCAAAACGAGAAGGCTGTGTAACAATCTGCAATAAAATATCATATGCATTTGCATCAACTAATTGAAGCCCGAGAAGGCCCTTGTTAAGCTTACTCACTAACCATCCCAATTTACCATTAAATTCCAAAGCCACATTATTGTATTTCTCAACGCAACTATGAAATTCCATAATGTTTATGGCTCTTTCTAATGGCAAACACCCCATAGGAGGCAACCTTGTCAGAGAAATTTTCCTTACTCCAAGATGATATATTTCCTTGAAAAAATTCTCAGCTAGTCCAATTAAAAAATTCTCGTATTGTTGAACTTCCCTGAATTGGCACCTACGCTGAGGGAGTGTGTAATAGTTCTCTAGAAAATCATTTGTACCTATGCTAACTAAATATAATGCTTCTTTGAATATTTCATTAGCTTTCTCCTCACCAAGATGTGCCCTTAATTTTCTTTGGTACTCCTTGTAGTACTCAATTTCTTTTCATAGAGGTATCACATCCTGTAAAATAATATAAAATAATTAAATTTTCATTTAAAAATAATGGTTTTAGAAAAAAATTCAACCATGAAAAAAAAAGATTATGCACAAAGTATATTAGTTCAACTCTGCTTTATAAAGGAGATTTTCCTTGTAGTACATAGTAATTAACAATAAGTTTTTCATTTAGAAATACAATTTTTAAGAGAGAAAAAAAAATTAATGTTGTTTAAATGAGATTTGGTAAAATTTTATCAAAATTTTTCAATTTTAAAAAAATCAGGGTATCTTTCTTTAATTTAGAATGTCATGAGTTATTTTATTAAAATACAAATTTTTGGATATAAAAATGATAATTTGCTAATTGGACTAAAGTCAGATACATATTCATACCATACATATGATACAAAAAGATTCTACTGTGACATCTATTAAAAAAATTCACAAATATTATTTTTGTTCGTTATCTATCTATATCTCTTTATATTTGGCTCTTAATTTGTAGTTTTATTTCTTTTGATAACAATACATTTACTAAGAGTAATTTCTAGTGCAAAATATATAGAATGAAAGTAATAACACACACTTACAACAACATTTGAAGTAGCATTGTCAAACCCAGTTCCAGCAGACGCAAAACAAACACATTAGCAAAGTCTGAAATACTATACGACGGATCTAAGTATGTTCCAGCAGACGCAAAACAAACACCATTAGCAAAGTCTGAAATACTATACGACGAATCTAAGTATGCAGGAATAATTGGCCTAAGACCAAAGGCCTCAGAGATAAAATCAGGGACAATTTTTCCATTTGAGAATCTCCCTGTTGGGTTTCCATCAGGAAAATCACGCCCATAAGGCTCAAAGTTGCTCCTTGCAATTGTTGGAATGAAGTTGTTGTTACCAGAATCAACTGATGAGTCTCCAAACACTATTATTGCTGGAACCTTGTTTTTGTTATAGTTATTATTATTATTGGCACTGCTGCTATGCAAAAAGAAATGAATTTGAAACAGAAATAATGAATAACACAAAAAAATTTTCATGATAATAATGTTGGTTATGCTTTTATGACAGAAATCCTATATTGAGTGCAGAATACTGCAGATAGAGAGGTACCTGTGACAGGTATGCTATTTATTGAGAATGAGAGGTTATTGTCTTTTTTAATAAGAGGAAAAAAACATTAACTATCACAAATTAACAATTACATTAAGAAAATAGCCAATAATAAAGAACTTTTATAAATTGTAGATTTAGTCTTGAAAAAACAGTGTATAATCAATACTGTTATTTAGATTATTTTTCATTAACAATAGATATAGACTTAATTGTAATTAGTTAGTCACTTTAGCATATACTAATTAGATTATAAATTAATTTAGCTAAAAAAATGAAAATCTAAAATAATATTTGTTAGATGGTTAACCTTATATACTTCTTTATGTATCCCAACCACTACAAAATTAATTATAGCCATACATTAAAAGATTAGAGACAAAGAAGAAAGAAAAGGAAGAGATACATATATGGCTACCTCTAATTCAATACCAAACATTGTATATACCTTTAATCTAGGTGGAAAACTTGAGATATTTGTCACATAAACAGCCATTACCAAAAACACCAAAAACCAAAACAAATTAGAGCCAAAAGAAAATGTTTTAGTTTAATACTTTTTCTTACTACTCTTTACGTTTTCAAGTAAGTATTTACTTTTTTTTAATAATTTGTTTTATAAATAAATGTTGATAAAATTAGAAAACTAATTAGTATATATGGAAATGAATATTGTCACTGTTATTGATGAGAAGAAAAAAAAAGGACTTTGACTAGACCTTTAAAAATTTTATTCTTAACAATTTAAGTTTTAATAATGCCATTTTAAATAGAAAATTAAATAAAAATATTTTATGACTCAACCATTAGGTTTTCATCAGGTTAGTACTTTTAATTATTTTCTTGAGATTAAATCAACCAAATTAGATTTTTTTCCAAGTGCCGAAATGAAAAAAGCAAAACCAATTCTAAAACCAATGATGACATCATCTAATAAGATCTCACAATTTGGTGTTGAACCATACTTTAATCCTATTCATTATTGATATATTTTTTTTGTAGATGCTTTGCAATACTGCGCACTCGTTTGACTTAATCGTGTTTGTTATAAATAAATGTATTCAATTTATGAGTAATCATTAATCACTCATTGAAAATCATTCAAGCATATCTTAAGTGCTGTTGGAAGAACTCACTAGGTAATCCTATCATGTTTGAAATAGAGTTAATCAACAAAAATTGAAAAATTGTGCATGTTGGAAGAACTCACTAGGTAGCTGGCATCTACACAAAACCTCCATCTTTAAGTACAAATTTAAAGGTCATTCACAAATCTCCCTTGATTTTGAGGGACTGATAAGAGAGATGCTACTAATAAAAAATCTTCAATTGAATTAATTAGAATAGGTCAATGATAGTTAGTGTACAAAACAAAGTCATAACTCATTTTCTTTGCATGACTTGCATTCTAAAAAAGTACAATTTCTCTCAATTCAGTTCTTTCTGATCTAATCTCTTTTTACTATCAGTTCAAGAACTTCAATAAGTTTAAATGCTAATATCAAATACTTCAAGGGAAAATTTGTTATCTGAAATTAAGGATAATTAGTTGAATGTTGAGACAATTGGTCAAGGTCGAAGAAATGAGAAGATTGTCCATAGATAGATATGAGTATTTTGGCTAAAGACTTGTTGTCCGTCAAAAGATTTAAGGAGCAATCCACATCAGTTTTTGGATAAGGATGAAGATTTGAGACGAAATCAACAACTAAAGTAATGATTGAGAATTTAGAAAATCATGCAACATGAAAACTTGAAGTCCCCAATCAATTTCTTCTATAAGTGTATTATGTCTATAAATAGGATAAAGAAATTGGAATCAAGGCATATTTTCATTTTATTATATAAACACATGTACTCTGAAAAATTTTGGATTATACTAATAAAAGGAAGGATGCATTGTTAGTGCATGTGAGTGTTTAGAACAAATTTAATTCTTGTTCTATTTATATTTTTGTATTTTACTTCTTTTTATCTTTATAAATTCTACAATTTATCATTTCACAATTTATATTTTCTTAACTTTTATATTTCTGCCAGTTTCATTCAAATTTTTGTTGTATTTTTAGTTTTTTACACATTTTAATACAAATTATCTATTACTTTTTTTTTCATGTGATTTTTCTTACTTACGAAGACATGGGGTTAATACTCAAAATCGTCCCCGAAAGATACCTCGATCTCCATATTAGTTCCCGAAAGATAAAGTTAATCAAAAGAGTCCCCGAAAGTTACACGAGTTAATCAGGTTCGTCTTTCCGTCAATTTGCTTGATGACATGGCTAACGTCTGCTCACGTGGCACGTTAACTGCCATGCTGGCAGAGAAGGAATACGACGCCGTTTTGAGGGAATGTCAATCGGCGTCGTTTCGTGGAGATAGTGGATTCAAAACGTTGCAGAGTGGATTCACCCTCTTCCATAACGAGTATCTCCACGTTTGGCTCCAAATTGTTTCGTCTCCGTCAAGCCATGCCCTAACCCCTTCAGTTTGCATTCGAACATCGCCATCCACGTTTGTCCTCGTTGGCTGACGATCAAAGCGGAGTAGCTGTTGGTACTGAGAAGAGCGGTCGTCAGCTGTTAGCAACATTGTTTGTGGAAGAAGCAAGCGTGACGGTTAGAGGTAAGCATTAAAGTTTTTTCCTTTTTTTTGAAGTCAGTTTGTAGCCTGATGTCTGAGGGGTGGCGTTCTGTATATCTCTGTCTGATTAGGGGTAGGGGTTTGTGTGAGTGTTGTTTAAGGTCAAAATGCATTGCTTTGAATGCCGTTGTGATGATATTGTGTTATGGGTGTTTGATGTTAATGGGAGTTAGTTTTTGTTGTTGCATGTTTGTTTTGGGGTTGGGGTTTCTTATGTTATGATTGAGAATAGGCAGTTGCAATCTGTGTGGGCTAAGGAGGTTTTTTTGTTTCTGCTTGTAGATGGAAGGTCCTCCGATGACCTTTGTGTTTCACCATGAGGGACTGTTTAAGAAGAATGCTGAAGGAGATATGGTATACGAACCTGATAATACAGAGGTGCTGATGGGGGTTGAAGGAGACACGCTTGACGTCTTCTATGTAAGGGGTTATTATAGGGAGTTGGGTTACATTGAAGCTGGAAATTGTTGGTGGAAAGATCCTGGAGTTCCTCTTTCATCAGGGTTGAGAAACTTAGTCACAGACGTAGACTTGGTTGCCATGTGCATGGATTGCAGGAGAAACCACAATGTGATCAATATCTACCTGGAGCATTGTATCTCTCAGCCTTGTATAGTAGACCAGATTGAGGATGAAGTAGTGAATGTGGAAGTTGTAGGGTTGAAACAGGGGAAGTGCAGCTCCCAACCTGTGAAGAAACCCACAAGAATTGATCCTCAGTCCCAGAAGCAAACCTGTCACCCCAACAGAACAACCTCACAGTCCAAGTCACAGCCCAAGTCACAGCCCAATCCTACAATGAAGCCCATATCTGAGCCCAGTCAACCAAAGGTGAAGCCCATGTCTCAGCCCAATAAAGCAGCCCACCAGCCCAAGAAGACAACATCTCAGCCCAAGAAGACAACTGCTCAGCCCATGAAGCCTGTTCCTCAGGCCAAGAAGACCAGTTATTAGGCCAAATCAGTCCCACCTCAATCAAATTCGTCATCAGAGACAGGCAATAACTCACAAGGGGCAAAGGACAAACAAACTAGCAGTGGCTGCAGAGTCACAAGATCTGGAAGACAAGTGAAGGAAGCTCAACTCCAGGAAGATGACACTGACTCTCATGACTCTTATGAGAGTACTGAAGATGAACTGTATAGGCCTCCAAAGGTTGTAGGAGACAACCTATATAGCAGTGAGAGTGACAGTGACTCTGGGAAGGGAAAAAGAAGTGGAAAAAGGGACAGTAGGTCTGAAGTCAGAGAAAAGCATAAGCCCCCTAAGAAAAGACTAGCTGATAAAGAGATAGAGACTGATGATTCCAACTATGAGGGGTCTGAAGATGAAGAAAGTTCGGAGTCTGGTATGTTAATTCCATTAGGGTTAGTTGTTTCCTAAAATTATTATGCAAATGTTAGGGTTTCTAATGTGTTAAACTTCTTTGTTACCAGATTTAGATGATAGTGATGCTGCCTCAGATGCTGACTCGTGGCATTCGGAGGATTCTGATAAGGTGTTGGAGTCTGATGAAGAAGCACCAGCTGTGTACCCTCAGTTCAATGAAAAAACAAAGTTTGGAGAGTTGAAATTCGAGGTCAGTATGGTATTTAAGTCAAAGTCTGAATTCATGCAAGCAACTAGGGATTATACAATCCAGTGGGGTAGAAATATTCTTTTTTCAAAAAATGACAAAGTTAGAGTTAGGGCTGTCTGCAAATCTGAAGATTGTCCCTGGGTAGTTTACTGTGCATGTAATAAGCAAGATGGTTCTTGGCAAATTAAGACACTAGTAGATAATCACACTTGTCCTAGAAGGAGGAAAAACAGAGCTGCAACCCAAACCTGGACTCTGAGTAAACTAGTTCCTAAGCTTAGAAAACACCCGACCATGAAGCATCAAGAGGTTTATGACTGGTTTGTTAGAAAGTGCAATGTCTATCTGAATAGCACATGCATTACAAGAGCTTTGAAAGCCGCTAGGAAAATAGTTGAGGGTGATGAGATAGCTCAATATGGGTTGGTGTGGGACTATGCCAATGAGTTGCTGACAAGTAACCCCGGCTCCACAGTTCAAGTGTCTGTTATCCCCATGCCTGAGAGTCCTCCCCTGTTTGATCGCTTTTATGTTTGCCTTGATGCCTGCAAGAGAGGTTTTAAGGCTGGTTGCAGACCCTTAATTGGTCTTGATGGAGCGTTTCTGAAAACACTACATGGGGGTCAGATTTTAACAGCTTGTGGGCAGAATGCTAACAATCACATACTTGTGATTGCTTATGCCATAGTCAGTGTTGAAAACAAGGACAACTGGAAGTGGTTCCTTGAGTTAATGCACAATGACCTGGGAGACTACAGGGAGAACAAATGGTGCTTCATTTCAGACATGCAGAAGGTGAGCACTTTATTGATTCTGATAAGACAATACTGGGACTATTTTGATTTAATAACATAACATTGAGGGATGTATTTGATTTAATGAAGTTATCGTAGGGACGAATTTGACATGTTATCTTGTCGTGTCTGTTTCAACTTGCAAGGGTTAATACCAGCTGTTCAGGAAGTATTTCCCAGGGTACACCATCGATTCTGCGTCTGGCATTTATGGCGCAATTTCTCAAAACAGTGGTCTAGTACTGAACTGAAGGATATGGTTTGGGAATGTGCTCGGTCTAGGACAACAGTTGAATTCAACAGAAACATGAACAGAGTGAAGCTCATTAATCAAAAAGCATGGGAATATATGGAGAAGTGGCCAAAAGATGCATGGACAAAGGCCCACTTCAGTGAACTGCCAAAGGTGGATAACATATGCAACAATCCTTGCGAGTCCTTCAACGCAAAAATCAAGCATGATAGGGGCAAGCCGATTCTGACATTAGCTGAAGAAGTAAGAAGAATCATCATGAAGAGTATTGTTGACAATCGGAAGAAGCTAGAGAATTATGAAGGGATTCTCCCCCCTGTTCAGCAGAGCAGACTTGAAGCCATGACAGCGTTGTCTAGCCACTGGGCTCCTCAATGGTCTGGTGATGAAAAAGAAGAACTGTATGAAGTTCATGGCTGGCCAACCAATATGGTGGTTGACCTTGGAAAGCATACATGCAACTGTCGTTTTTGGCAACTAACAGGTAACAAATTCAACATTTAGTTACTATAATTTAATTTTATGCACGAGTTTAAAATAATGACTGGTTTCTCTATGTAAGGGATGCCGTGTATGCATGCAATCTCAGCTATACAGGATAAGAATGACAAACGTGCTGAAGACTATTGTCACGACTGGTTGAAGATGGAAGCGTACAGGAAGACTTATTGCTTCAATGTGAATCCAGTGAAAGGTCAGGATCTGTGGGAAAAAATTTCACACCCAGCACCCGTCCCACCACCATTTAAGGCAAAGCCTGGAAGACCAACCAAGAAAAAGAGAAGAGACAAAGAGGAACAACCCACTGGGACAAAAACAAAGATGAAGAGGAAATACAACCCTATCAGATGCATGTATTGCAGTGAGATAGGACACAACAAGCGAAGATGTGCAAAGAAGAAAGCTACCGAAGCTGAGGAGCATGCTAGGCAGCTGCAGCTGCAACTAGCTCTGGTTGCCCCTGCTGCAAAAGGGGCTGCCCCTGAAGCAACCACTGTCCCAGCTGAACCTAATCCAGCTCCATCACCAACACAGACTCCGACAGTAATTGATGTTAGCCAGTGTGATAGTATACCACCAACCCAAGAAACACAACAGGTAATCTGCCACATGTGATTAATTTTGAACATTTGTTATTTCATAACTCTCATTTAATAAGGTAAATCTAAATCTAGATGTACCATTAATTTGTGTAGGAACAACTCGCTGCTAGGCCATCGAAGTTAAAGGTCATTAAAGGGAAAGCCAGAATTCAGTCGTCTCCTAAAGCTACTGTAGCCGCACCAGTCGGTATCTCTGCTGAGACAATCAAGGGGACTAGTTCAGCCACTGCTAAAAAATTGGCCGACTTTATGACCTTCGTTCCTACTCCCGCCTTCAAGCCCCCAAGAAAGACTGATAAATGACTTTGATTAGTGTTGAATTGTATTGTGGTTGAATTGGTTTTTTGTGTGAGGATACTTTCTGTTATTTTGCACAGGGCAATTGGAGTTACATTATCTACATTTTGGTTATCTATGTCAATGCAAGTTGTACTATGCCCTTTTATTTTGGTCTAGGATACTTTTTAGGTTATGTATCCTCATGTAAAAGCTTATGATTTTGATGTGGTCTGTTTCCTATGTTAAACCTTTTGGTCCTTAAGAAAATGTGACATCTAGCCTTCTATGGCAACTGAATATTTATTAGTACTTTGACTACTCAATGTTTAACACTACTTTCACTACTGATTATGTCCATTCCTTAGTAAATGTTACTTTAATAGTCAACCGAATTGGTTTGGAACCTTTCAATTGGTTTGTGTTGTCTTCATATAAAACAACCAAATGAAACATCTATTCGCATTCAATGGATTCATCTCATTACACCATCAAGTGTTTGGAATTTGCTTTACTTGGAACGACACAACAAACTACAAACACTCACATTAAGCACAACTACCTCAAACAGAAAAACTATTAACATTTTCAATGCTTTTACTTTAGCTTCCAAGCTTCCCAGTCTCCATGCCACCTTCAACCTCCATTCATCACAGTCACTATCAACCTGCAGCTCAGCCGCATAATCTTTCTTCGTTCCATCTTGGCCCATCCCTTCATACTCATCATCCTCAACCCATTTAAAGTAGTTGCAGTGACTGCCCTTCTGATAATTCAGAAATCAGAAAATAAAAAACTAAACAAAATCCCAACACACAAAACAACATCAAAAACCCTTAAAATCTTACACAACACTCACCCGGTACCTTGGACATGCACGGAATAGTCTATCTGGGTTCTCCACTGTCCCAGACTTTCTTATCGCAGCCTTCAACCCACAGAAACATGATTCCTCATGGGGTTTCCTCCTGCTTCGCATTGAGGCGCTGGAACCATTACTGCCGTTCGAGAACAACGACACACCGCCACCACGGCCTCCATTTCCGACCTCCATCGTCGCCCGAAACCACCAATTTGAACACGAACCCAGGTATATGGCCATCTGATTGATGAAGGCGACCTATTTATCGTGGAATTTAGGATTAGGTTTCAAACACGGACTAATTTGAGCTGTTTTCTCAAACTTACCCTGTCAGCAACAGGTCATTACACGTGGGCCTCTTCCACGTTGGAAGCTAACCACACACATCAGCAACAGTTAGCCAGGTCACCAACGGAGTTAACGGAAGGACAAACGTGATTAACTCGTGTAACTTTCGGAGACTCTTTTGATTAACTTTATCTTTTGGGGATTAATATGGAGATCGAGGTATCTTTCGGGGACGATTTTAAGTATTAACTCCGAAGACATGTTTAAATTTTATTTTATTATTTTGAACTATTTAATATTACTATAAATTTATTGTGCAACTCACAAAATGAAATTATGTTTATTCTTCGAATTAAAATTATGATACAAACTTCATTTATCTTAAATTTAAACAAACTAGTTACTCACCAAAATTTATTGAATTGCGTGCATGACTAAATATTATAATAAGACTTTCCAGAAATATGATAAGAAAATAATTTTGGTAAGAAATTTGGATAGATTGAGTAATTGGAATAATGAATCATCAAACATACAAAAGGTTAAGAAGATAAATAATAAAGATGGATGCTTTGATTTTAAAGTTGACAGACAATTAAAGGTTCACAGTGAATTTAATACGTTATGGACCAATCTAGCAAAAGATAGGTTAAGGCAGCGGTAACACAAATACCATAGATCGAAAGAATGGGCCACCCATAAATTAAGGCAATTATATTACACAGCTAATATCTTCTTAAATTTATCAATGTATTTATTATAGGGCATGCAGACATTAAATTTTGATAAATTTAAAAGTTTTTTTTATAAAGATAGAAAAATTTAAACTCATAATTTCTTAAATGAATATGAGAATACTCTATTATTTAAATTATAATTTATAAATAAATTAAAAAATTAAAAAATAAATAAAAGTCGATTTATATTTTCAGATCATTCGACGTTTTATTTTAATTGTATGATAAACGAAAGAAAATAATTCACATAAAAAAATAATTTTAGAAGATCGTAGAGTTAAAGAAATTTTTAGTCATCATTGTATAAAATTACAAAAAAAATCTGCAATTAAATGAATTATTATATATTTATGTATATTTTTGTATATTACTTCGTATATTTTTTAAAAAATATTCAACCACTAAAATAACTAAATTTAACATAATAAAATAATCAAACATGTTATAACTTAATAATCAATTTTTTTTTCATAAAAATCATATCTTATACTATAGTTATTTTTCGATTTTTATGTAGCATGTCTCTGTTTTTTCACATACTGATTCAGTTTTTTTCTACTCCTCTAATAATGAAATTATAATTGCCGAAAATTGTTCAAAATGTAATTTTTAATATCAAATTAAAATCTTAATCAAGTACGTAGTATTTGGAATCTTTTGAAATTGGAATTAATTTAATTGGAAAATCAATTATTTTATTTAGAATTAGAAAAAATAGAATTAATTTAATTTTTAAATCTCCTAAATTTGTTTTGATATAATATTTTTTTATATACAAATAATCCAAAGACCCAAGAAAACAAAAAAGACCTACATTAAAATCAGGTATATTTACAGGGAGATGTACTCTCATTACATTTTTGTTGTGTCCTTTAGGCTGAGGACATTGATTCAACAACAGTTTGACAATGAGCCACAGCTATTGAAGAATGGTGGTGGATTATGCAATATAATTGAGGGGAAAAAGATAAAAATGCAATATTTTAAACTCAAATCAATTTAATTCTCACTAATTTACTATTTAAACATAAAAAATAATTTTTAAATCATTCTAATTCTCATTTTATATGACTTATTCCAAAATTGATTCAAAATCCAATTTGATTCCAAAATTTTACACATCCAATTTCCAAACACACCGACAAAATTTAAAGTGGAATTCATATAGTACTTGAATTTTATTGTTTATTGAAAAATGCTAGAGAACTATTAAAAATTATTATTTTTGGTCATTAGTTAGTCACTAATATTTAAAAATATAGAATAAAATATATTGTTAAATTACTTCATATTTTTTTGCTTTTACAAAGTAATTAACCACCAAAATAATATAATCAAACTTATTATAATAGAACAAATAAACCTGCTGTAGCGCAAATAACCAAACTTGTATACAACAACATCATTCAAAAAATTTTATAAACACTGAATATGAATTCTTATGTAGTATTTGATTAGTAACTTTAGTAACTAATTTTTTTTATACAAATAGTATAATTGTTCCTTTAAAATAACTATACTAAAACCCCACTGTAGTTCCTATTCATTTGGTTGCCTCCTCCTCTTTCTTCTGCTTTTGTTCTACCGTAGCATGTTGCCTCTTTCTCTTGGTTCTTTATGCCTTTATTTCACTGTCACATGTTCTTTCTATTTCGCTGTGGTATATCACCTCGTCTTTCTATTCTTGTGCTTTCAGTATGTCGCGACGTCCTCCTCTGTTTTCGCTTCAAATTAAATCTTTTAGATAATTATGAGCTCATTATTACTATAATCATTGCCATAATCATGTATTTTGATCTCTCTAATATCCTCCCTCATGTTCTAATTGTTTCAAGATGCATGGTTTGCAAAAATAAGTTCGTTGATATTGTTGGTGAACGTCTTCAGTCACATCAACTACTTTTTCATTATTAATGTTATTTGTATTAGCTTTTTTTATATAATTGTTGTATCAAATAAAAATAGGAATAGACATATCCATTGATAATATATAAGTTTGTTCAAAAAAAGGAATTAACAGTAGAGAAAAGCTCTACATCCATGTAACTTTCACTTCACACCCCACACTCCCCTCTTTGTTTTACATGCGCCTCTTATAACCTATATAACAAATCCTTATTTTGCGTTATCAACGTTTTTTAACGTAAACTTTTTTATACAACGTAAACCTTTTTGCATTCTTCTTCTTAATTAAATTCGTTGTTCTCCTCTTTCGTGTTTTTCTTCTTTGCATTATGGATCTGGATTGATTCAACACAATTATCTTCATCGTTCATCTTCTTCTTTGTTTTCTTCTTCGATCTGCACTTTTGAATTGAAACAATGAATGAATCAACTTCAAATCAGTTGAATGAGTGCGATTTTTATTATTCTTTTCAAACGCATCAATTTGATGAGGTTTGGATTATTGAATTCTGAATCGAATTTAATGGAATGAAATTTCTAATTTATTTGAAGTGAATTGAATGGACTGAGGTGATCTACATCTGAATTTAATTTAATTGAATTGATAATATGTAACTGTGAGTAATTGTGAGTGTCAGTAATTGTGAGTAACTCTGAGTAAATGTGAGTAACTTTTCGGTTCGGTAAGTACTAAAGAGGTGGTTCATCACTTTCATGTTTTCGGTTTGGTCCGCAAAAAAGAGTCTAACAAAAATTAGACCAATATATTCTGTTTTCTTCCCTAAGCACTATATAATAGTTTCACCGCCGTAATTAAGATTTCGGTTCACCATAACTAAGATTTCGGTTCACCATGAGTACTGTGTTCGGTTTACCATGAGTACTGTGTTCGGTTCATTCTTCACTATTCAAAACTCTTCTTCCTCACCTTCTACTGCTTCTTCACCAGAGAGAGATGGAGGAAAAAATAAAAAAATACAGTAGCAACAACAACAAAAGAATGACGATAGGGTTTCAGGGTTTAGGGTTTTAGGGTTTAGGGTTTAGGGTTTATGGGTTCAGGGTTCAGTGTACAGGAATTCAGTGTGTTTCAAATTTTCACTTCGCCCCATGTATTAATTTCAGTTCACCGTGTTCATGGTTGAGGGTTTAGGGTTTAGGGTTCAGGGTTCAGGATTTTAAGGGTTTAAGGTTTACGATAGGGTTTAGGGTTTAGGGTTTAGCATTTAGGGTTCAGGGTTCAGTGTTCAGGGTTCGGATTCAAGGTTTAGGGTTTAGCGTTCAAGGTTCAGAGTTTAGAGTTCAGGGTTCAGGATTTAGGGTTTAGGTTTTAGGGTATAGGATTTAGGGTTTAGGTTTTGGGGTTTTAGGGATTTAGGATTTATGGGTTCAGGGTTCAGTGTTCAGGGTTCTGGTTTTAGTGTCTAGGGTTTAGGGTTCAGTGTTTAGGAGTTCATAATTTTTTGGTAAACAGGAGAGCGATTTTGATTACTCTTCTGAAACGAATCAAACTGATAAAGTTTGGATTATTCAATTTTGAATCGAATTGAATGGAATACAATTTCTAATTTGAATTAAATTAAATGGACGGAGGTGTACTGAATTGAATTGAATTGAATTGATAATATGTAAATTGTAGGCAGAGTTATTTGAATTTGATTTTATATAATGGATTATGTTTTGTTCGGTTCACCATGAGTACTATGTTCAGTTCACCATGAGTACTGTGTTCAGTTCACCATGAGTACTGTGTTCGGTTCATTCTGCAGAAAGCTGTTTGAATTTGATTTTAAATAATGGATTATATTTCGTTCACTAAGTACTATACAATTGTATTGTTTTCGGTTCACCATAACTAAGATTTTAGTTCACCATGAGTATTGTGTTCGGTTCATTCTGCACTATTCAAAACTCTTCTTTCTCACCTTCTACTGCTTCTTTACCAGAGAGAGAAGGAGAAAAAGACAAAAAAATACAACATCAACAACAACAAAAGAATGACGATAAGGAGAAAACACGTGAAGAAGAAGGATCACGAAAAAGGAGGAGAAGAAGAAACATGAAGAAGAAGGTGAAGAAAAAGAAGACGCTCCGTGCGTAAACGAGCGTGAAAAGAAGAAGAAGAAGAAGAAGAAGAAGCGTAGGGGAGAAGAAGCGTTGGGCGATTTCGTTTGTATTGGGCGCGTGTATTTCACGTTTCATTTAATGGTATTTGATTTTTTTGGTGTTGGGCCAACTTGGTTACATAGTTACATGGATGTGTAGCATCCCCGTTAACAGTAATAAAAAAATAGTTAAGTACAATTTGGTCCTTAAGATATAGATCGAAAATTTTTTTGTTTCCAACCTATTTTGTATACAAAATCATCCCTAAAGTTTAACTTAATTTTAAAATCGTATTTTTTACTTAAATCTTAAAATTTATTATCAAATTATCCCTAAATATAAAAATTATAAAATAAAAAGAGGGGGAAAGCGAATCACGGAAAAAGGAAGAAGGGAAAGAAAGGAAGAGGGGGGAAAAGGAGGACAGTGCCGGCGAGGCTTGGAACCACCATCGCCGTCGGGAATCAAAACCAGAGGGAGAGAGAGCTCACGAGAAAGAGAGGAGACGCAAGCGGGTGATGCACTAGAGAGAGGAGGAGGAGGAATGAGGTGATGTTCCGCGCCTTGCCACCGTCGAGGAGGTCGCGAAGAGAGAAAACGCACAGTCAGGGAGAGGAAGAAGGGTGTCTTGTCTCCATCGTGCTCCGTCACTGTCGCTGCTACTGACCTCGCTGCCACTTCGCGTCCTCGCCGCTGCTCCTCCCTAGGGTTCTGAGTCTGCTTCTGATTTGTTGATTTTGTTAATTACATTATTGATTTGTTGATTTTGTTAATCACATTATTTCTGATTCTGATTCCATTGATGTTGTTGACTCTGATTCTATTGTTCTTATGCTTCTGTTTCTTCTGCTTCTATTTCTGATTCTAATTTTATTGTTTTTGCGCTTCTAATTTTGTTTCTCTGATTCTGCTTCTGCTTCTAATTCTTATTCTAATTTCATTGTTGTTTCTTTTATTTCTTCTACTGTTGCTGCTATTTGAAATGAATTGTGTTTTGATTTTTTGATATTTGAAATACAAATTTATTTTTTCAATTTTGTTACTACTTCTATTTCTAATTCTATTTTTTATGTTTATTACATTAGTTCTACTTATGATTTTATTGTTGTTGCTGCTGATGCTATGATGAAGAAGAAGAAGAAGAAGAAGAAGAAGAAGAAGAAGAAGAGAAGTTGCTGTGATGGAGAAGAATATAAATTGGGTATTTTGGTGAAGAAGAAGAAGGGTATTTTGGTCCGAAGGACGATTTTAAAACCAAATTAAACTTTAGAGACGATTTTGTATACAAAAAAAGGTTGGGGGCAAAAAAAATTTTCGACTTATACTTTAGAACCCAACGTTATACTTAACAAAAAACTTATTTAGTTGTATGAGTATTCAAGAAAATATTAAAGAATCCAATACTTGTGTTGCCAAGATTGATGTCGAGGACAATGACCCAATTAGGGACTTGCCAATAAAACTACTATAAAATCTCAATAGCATTTGTCTTCTACCCTTCAAGTCTCAAACTGTTCAAAGAATTTGCTAAATATATCGAGAACTTAGTTGTAACCTCCTTAATCAACTGCATACAATCATCTACACCAACTGTTCAATGGAGATTCTATTAGTTGGCAACAACACAATGATAGAAATTTCTGCGAAAGTGCAATAAGCAGACAAAGAAGCAGAGGTATCTTTAGTTGGAGGCAGGGGCAATACATTCCTATTAAATAAATGGATAGGGGATTTAGGTATTAAAAGACACACTTTTTGTTAATGAGGCAAGGGACAATCTATCCCTATCAAATTATTATCTGACATGAGGGCAACTAACAGCCACATGAGATCATTCCGTTAAGAGATAACAGAAATATTCACTAAATAATCTAGATGTACAATGAAATGAATTATTATGGGTCGAAATGTCATTTTTGCATCATTAGGGGGTGGGGTTTTGTTCAAATAACTATTGAAACAAAATATGCTAAATATTAAAATGTAAACAAAGTTATTCTGATTTAAGTAAATATGTTTAATTAATGATTTTATAATAGGTTAAATTATACTGGCAGTCCTTATAATTTCACTGAATTTGTAATTAAGTTATTTAGAGTTTGAATTATGAATTCTGTAATAGATAACTCTGTCTCTATAGAGGTTGATAGTAGAAATTTAACACAAAATCTGAAAAATGAAAAGAGATATGAAGCTACAGAAGATATTATTTTGGAATGTAAATAAAAAAAAAGTGGGCCGTCTCGCCCCATTTTATGGTGAGTTTTGGTGGGACGGGCCTAGCCGGGTCGCTTTGTCACCCCTAGAGACATCTAATAAGACTATACTTGTTTCTCTTAGAGTTAAGGGAA
Organism: Arachis stenosperma; assembly: GCF_014773155.1. Taxonomy (NCBI): domain Eukaryota; kingdom Viridiplantae; phylum Streptophyta; class Magnoliopsida; order Fabales; family Fabaceae; genus Arachis; species Arachis stenosperma. The sequence goes on along the minus strand of NC_080386.1, from coordinate 7,631,789 downwards.
TTATAACCTTATTTACAATCTTGCATGCCAAATCCTTTTAAGGTCTTACGATATAACTCTTTTTTGATAATCCAAAAGTACTTTGAAAATTATCTCAATGTATTCGAATTCCTAATACAAAAGAAGAATGTTACTAATACACAAGATTAGCAAAAATATATTTACTTCCACTCAATTAGTATGTAGTCGTCAACCACGTTTAACTCAAAAAATCATATGAGATAATAATTTGATGAAATATAAATTACTAATGATAGAATTTTTTTAGTCTATAGATAAAATTATTTAATTATCTCAAAATTTTTTGGATATCAATTGTCTCATCAACGTTACTATTAAAAAAAATTCCTTATATCCATCTACTATAACTCAAAATCTAATATACTATCAATATCGTTATATTCTTAAATGAGTCTTTTCATAAAATCGAAAGAAAAGTCTCGTTTCAATGCTACATTTTTTAGTAGAATGCTTTACAATAAAGCATACTTTATATTTCATATTACTTGTTTAGTTCATTTGGTTTTAAATACCAATTGCTTAATATTTTTATATAATTAATGATAAACTTAAACTTTTCACTCATAGCATCAATACATAATATTTCACTTAAAATGAGATAATTTTCTTTAGTAAAATATCAAATAACATTTGTTCTTGAGGTATTAAGTTTATCTTTAAGATAATATATTGATTATCTTTCCCTCCCAAATTTAATATCCTCAAATAACTATTAACTTTTTTTTTTCAAAAAATATCTTAATACTGGGATAAAAAAAAGTAAGTACTTTTTATGGTGCAAAATTAAGTAAAAAATTTAAAATTTTATCAAAAAATTAAATTGTAATTTTTAATGTTCTTTTTTAGAGTAATTCTATAATAAATTAAAATATAAGTAGTTATACTTCACTTAAATGAGATAGAACTAAGATATCATTAAAAAAATAGTAGTTAATGTAAATTTATGATTATTTCAAAAGAAAAATACTTATACCAAAATATATATTTAAATTTGGAAATAAAACAGAATTTACCTATTTCTAGTTAATAAGAATAACCAAATTTGTTAAAATAGAATAGGAACCAAATTATAAAAACATATATACTATATTTTTTTCCGAATTCAAATAACATAACTCTTTAACAATAATGTAATGATAATAAGAATTTACTATCTCTACTTTCACTAAGTTGTCATTACCCAAAAAGATAAGTAACATCATTTGACAATATACAACTTTATAAAATTCTTTATAGACAATTTATGTGAATAAAAGAGTCAAAATCTACTCACTAAATATGTCTTACTATTGAAACTAAATAAATTTCTCAATCAAAACAAATTAGAGGTATGTCCATTTTTATGCACTAAAAATAATATTTAACACAATCTCTCTTCTAGTATTTTTAGTACTTACAAAAGAAATAACTTAATCCTTTATTTATTTATGTTGTTTCTTTTGAGACATACCATATACAATTTTTTTATTCTTATTATTTTAAAATCTATATACTTAAAGGATACTTGTCAAGTAAGTAATTTTAGTTTTTTTTGTTTTGACCAGTCTTTTTTCATTTTAACCTTTTTTTTATTGCACACATTAAGAATTTTTTGACAGTTACAGTTTGATAACTGTAACACCCTACCATACTTAGCCTTATGCTTAAGTCATAATTCAGAGATGGCAAGGTATTACGACCTCTAAAATAAAAATTTAGTACGTATAGTAGTATGAATGATTGATTATAACTAGGAGCCTTTGTAGAAAAAGTGGTAAACAAAAACCGCAACTCAAAAGCGCAACACTCCGATCGATAACGTAACGCACAAGGATAAACCAACGCGAGATTATATATACAAGAGAGTGTCAAAAACAGGAATATCAAGACTCAAGATCCGGCTGCGAAGATAACCGGTCCGAGCATAACAATATATACATATGATAAAATAAGGAAAACCCCAAGGAAACCCAAAGGGACACAAATACATAAAACCTATTCTCCAAAATTCTCCCATAAAAGGAGTCATCACAGTTTGTATTATTTAATGGAGATAAAAGTATCTAAACAAAACATATAAACCAAAAATAGCCCCGAGAACAAAGGATCTTCGCAAGTATAGAAGTCTCCAGCATGCCTCAGCGGGAAACCTCACGTCCTGCATCTGAAAACCACAAAATCCGCATGGGTGAGAACCAGAGGTCCCCAGCATGGTAACAGCTTCCACATAATATATATAATAATAGAGGAAAGCCAAAGGCAATCCTATAACTCCCTCCAGATAATATCAAAGCTTATAAACAAGCTAAACCATGTAAGGGCATCTGACTAAAGATTCTTCAGTCTAACTAATACTTCCCTTTCCAATTCCTTCAAACCTCCCAACCACCAGCAGGAGTATAATATAGCAAACACAGATATATCAAACAAAGAATATACAAATAGTAGCAGTTAAGACATTTAGACAATTAGCAAGTAATATGCAGTTAAATAGGCAATCTCAAACAATTCACATAGTATGCATATGATGAATGCCTGTCCCTAGTGGCCGATGATATCATCTTGTCGGTTATAGAGCCAACCCGACAAGTCCTGGTCGCTAACCATTGGACTGTCCCTCTGTCGTGCATCCCCAAACTCGAGTTATACTCGTTATAAACGTGATCATAAACATGATCCATATCCTTCACCCTCACTGGTGAATATTTATGGGGGTTCGAGCTCATCCGGGCCTTTCACAGTGCCCGGCCACACTTACAACATAGGGTTAACAGAGCTTCGAGTCTCAACCTGGAGCACGTGGTGGCTAGCCACTGCTACTACCCAAGGAAACTCGTACTCAGATAGTGGAAGTGCAATTTCACAATTATCAATAATTCAGCATCAACATGCATGAATTCTCATCCATGGATCAACATCCATACCAGCCATTCCGGCTCACGGTTCAATCCAGAACCAGCCAATATTCATAGCATACACAGCTATTCCGGCTCATGGTTAAATCCATAACCAGCCATTTCATTAACAATTATAGCCTTTCGGCCCATGGCATAACAAACACTTCCACCACCATCCTCCGCATCTCACATAATCATCTTGATCCTCATTGATCATACATTTTTCCCTTGCTTCACTTGCAAGTTATCACATTCACTAGCCCCTTACTAATAGCTAGGCATAGTAGGATGATTTAAGACATGAATGGTGAGATCGGAGGCTTAGAAGTATGAGATTTGGCTTTTAAAAACTCAAAAATCAACTTTGGAATGAAAACAGGGCCACGCGTACGCGCACTCCACGCGCACGCATGGGTGGCCTCAAAACTTCATAGACGCGCAAGCGTCATGCACGCTAACGCGTGGGTTAAAAACTTGCCAATCGACGCGCACGCGTCAACCACGTGTACGCGCGGGTGTTCTCGTGCCCCAGGCACAACACAGGCACGGTTCTGGCATAACTCTCGGGAAAATGACCGGGCATTGGGTGCAGCACAATCGGCGCGCCCGCGCACATCACGCATACGCGTGGATGGCACTTCTCGGAAGATCGGCGCGCACGCGCCAGGTGCGCCCACGCGCAAGGGTTCATTCTGCTAAAAATTTTCTAAGTTAAAAGCTGCAAAATTTACAGATTTGAACCCCAATCTTCCAACGGACATAACTTCCTCATTTTAAATCGTTTTTCACCCGTTCTTCGAACGGTATGGACATCCCGGATCCAATTTCATTTCTAAACAGGTTTGATACAAAACGAGGATCCGTAGTCCAAGTTATGTCCCGTCAAAGTATGCCCAAAAAAACCATATTTTCATACAAAACCACAATATGCCATTCTCAAAACAAACCATTTTCAACTCCTTTCAAAGTCAATCAAAACATGCCAATTTCATCCCCTTTCTTTGAAATCAATCAATTCAAAATGTATCAAATTCAACATCAAGCCTCCTCAACTCACACATTGACACATTACCACAAAATACACAATCACTATCTCATCATTTTAGCCCACTTCACCCAAGTGGCTCAAACCCAAACATATTGACATATCATATACTATTCCTCATGCCAAGTTTCAACAACACCAATTCCAATAAACCCTTAATGTACACAATCAACATCATACTCACCATCAACATGGTTCACCCATAATTCAACCATAACCAATCATTAAGCATATATCTCAACATGCATATTTCTCATACATCATACTATCAAGGCATCAATACTCATCATCACATATATGACCACATCATATATCTCAATCATTCAACAACATCAATCATTCAATGCCTATCTTAGGGCCTCTAGCCTAAGTATTTCCTACCACATTACATATTAGATACGGGAAACCGAAACCATACCTTAGCCGATTTTTCCAAGCTCCACCAGAGCACTTCTAAACCACTTATCCTCAAGCTCACAAGGCCTCAACACCTCCAAGAGCAGATTTTTCACCACCAAGCCCTTTCCAAGCTTGTTCAAAATCACCAATCAAGCTCCAATATCCACACACACACAACCTAAGACACAACCATCACACCCATACACAACATCTCAAAACCCAAACATCATAAAACAACAAAATACACTAGGGTTGAGAATCTTACCACCTCCAAGGTCCAAGGAGACAAGATTAACCTTCTCCTTCAAGAGAGTTGGGTCCTATAACATCAAAGAACCCAGAATCTCAACATTTAACCCATGAAACTCGAAAATAGGGGCTGAGATTTCGAACAGCAAGGTGTGGCTTACCTCAAGATTGATTATATGGGTTTTGTAGAGCTCTCCGCGGTGAACGCGTGGCCACAAACGGGGCGGCAATCGGAGCTCTAGATCAAAAGTTATGGTGATTTGAAGATCAAGTGAGAGAGAGGAGTTGAGAGAATGTTCTTCCCTTCCTCTCCACCATTTCAGCTTGTGTGTGTAACAAATGAGGAGAGAGAGTGCTGAAAACTAGGGTTTTGGTTAAGTTATGTTGGGCCAAGGGCCCACTTTGGGTCCGGTTGGCCCGGTTTGGCCCGTTCGGTCCAATCTTGGTCCGAATTCTACAAAATTGGTACCAAAATTCTCGTCTCAATCTCCTCTATCACATATAGCCATAAAAATCACATTTTAGGCTTTCTAGAATAAATTCTCATTTATGGGTTAATTAGCCGTTAGTTAACCGGGTTTTACATTCTACCCACCTAATTTGGGAATTTTGCCCACAAAATTCAAATGCAATTACCTGAGAATAAATGCGGATAATCCGATCGCATCTCTGACTCAAGTTCCCAAGTGTGTTCCTCAACACCGCCTCGACTCCATGCCACTTTGACTAGTGAAACATCTTTTCCACGCAACCGTTTGATACTAGTATCATCAATTCTGACTGGAGCCACTGGAAGCGTCAAATCTTCCCTTAACTGAACCGATTCAGGTTCCAACACATGACTAGCATCAGGAGTGTACTTCCGAAGCTGCGACACGTGGAACACGTCGTGCAGGTTCGAAAGATGAGGTGGTAGAGCCATCCGATACGCCACCGGTCCAATCCTCTCTAGGATCTGAAATGGACCAATGTATCGAGGATTCAACTTCTTTGCCTTAATCGCCCTACCTACTCCAGTAGTCGGAGTAACCTTAAGGAAAACATGGTCTCCTTCCTCAAATTCTAAGGGCTTTCGCCTTTGATCGGCGTAACTCTTTTGACGACTCTGCGCCGTAAGCATCCTATCACGGATCTTCTTGACTTGTTCAGTAGTCTCAGCTATCATTTCTGGCCCCAATAAGCTTTTCTCTCCAGCTTCATACCAACATAGCGGAGATTGACATTTCCTCCCATACAAGGCCTCATACGGAGCCATTCCAATGCTCGCATGATAACTATTATTGTATGCAAACTCCACTAATGGCATATACCGGTCCCAACTCGCCGGTTGGTCCAAAACACAAGCTCTCAACATATCCTCTAGTGTTTGGATCGTCCTCTCAGATTGACCATCTGTTTGAGGATAGTAAGCCGTGCTCAAGCTTAATCGGGTTCCAAAAGCTTTCTGAAATGCACCCCAAAACCTTGAAGTGAAACGAGGATCTCTATCAGAGATTATAGTAGCAGGTACACCATGAAGTCTCACAATCTCCTTTATGTATAACCGTGCTAGCTCTTCAAGGGTGTAAGTCATCCGAATGGGTAAAAAGTGAGCTGACTTCGTCAATCGGTCCACAATCACCCAAATAGCATCAAAACCAGTCCTAGTCCTTGGCAATCCTGACACAAAGTCCATTGCAATACTTTCCCACTTCCATTGTGGAATCTCTAAAGGTTGCAACATACCGGCAGGCTTTTGATGTTCAATCTTTACCTTTTGACAAGTTAAGCACTTTGAAACATATTCCGCCACATCATTCTTCATACCCGGCCACCAAAACATCGCCTTTAAATCATGGTACATCTTAGTACTTCCCGGGTGAATGGAGAATCCGCTTTTGTGTGCCTCCTTTAAAATATCTTGCCTCAAAGTGCCAACATCCGGCACAATGATTCTACCCTTGAATCTCCATAACCCATCTTTTTCTTCCGACACTCTCCACTGTTTCCCTTGCTCAATGGCCGGTAACACTTTCCATAATGCTTCATCATTTTGATGAGCCTTTAGGAGTTCGGACTTAAAATCACTTGAGATTTCTAATCGGCTCAAACACAAGGTTCCGGATACTTCTCGAGCACCAATATTCAGACTCTCGAATCCCTTGAGCAACTTCTCCTCTTGAAGCATCATCCAAGCCGCATATAACGACTTCCGACTTAACGCATCCGCCACTACGTTCGCTTTTCCCGGATGGTAATTCAACTCAAAGTCGTAGTCCTTCAACAATTCCATCCACCTCCTCTGCCTCATATTGAGCTCTTTCTGATCAAAGAGATACTTCAAGCTCTTATGATCAGAGAAAACTTGGAACTTAACCCCATAGAGATAATGCCTCCACACCTTCAAGGCAAACACGACCGCAGCGAGTTCCAAATCGTGCGTAGGGTAACTAACCTCATGAGGTCTCAACTGTCGTGAGGCATACGCCACCACATTACGATGCTGCATCAGCACGCATCCTAAACCCTTCAATGAGGCATCACAATACACCTCAAAAGGCTCGTTCGGCTCGGGTAACACTAACACAGGTGCAGTAGTCAACTTCTTCTTCAATGTCTGAAAGCTCTCCTCGCATTCAGGAGTCCAAACAAACGGAGTGTCTTTTCGGGTTAACTTCGTCATTGGCAAATCTATCTGTGAAAAGCCCTTGATGAATCTTCGGTAATAGCCAGCTAAACCCAGAAAACTCCTTATCTCTGTTATGGTGGTTGGTTGTTTCCAATCCATCACCGCCTCCACCTTAGTTGGATCTACTGCTATTCCCTTCTTACTCACCACATGGCCCAAAAACTTCACCTCACTCTTCCAAAACTCACACTTAGACAGTTTTGCATAAAGTTTCTTCTCCTTTAGAATCTGCAATACGGTCCTCAAGTGTTCCGCATGTTCTTCTTCAGTCTTGGAATAAATCAGTATGTCATCGATGAAGACAACAACGAATTTATCCAGAAACGGACGGAAGACTCTATTCATGTAATCCATGAATACCGCAGGAGCGTTCGTCAACCCAAAGGACATCACAGTGTACTCGTAATGACCATAACGAGTCCTGAAAGCGGTCTTAGGGATATCCTCGCCCCTCACCCTTATCTGGTGATAACCGGATCGCAAGTCAATCTTAGAGAAAACTCCAGCTCCTTGTAACTGATCCATGAGATCATCGATTCTCGGCAATGGGTACTTATTCTTTATTGTCACCTTGTTCAACTGCCTGTAGTCCACACAGAGCCGCATACTCCCATCCTTCTTCTTCACCAGTAACACTGGAGCACCCCACGGAGAAACACTTGGTCGTATAAAATTCTTTCCCAACAAATCCTCTAACTGAGACTTTAGCTCGTTCATCTCCAACGGTGACATCCTATAAGGAGCACTTGAGATTGGTCCCGCCCCGGGCACCAACTCAATAGCAAACTCAACCTCTCGGTTAGGTGGGAACTCATCAATATCATCGGGAAACACTTCCGGAAACTCACACACAACCGGAATCTGTTCCAACCTTTGATCATCTCCCGAAACACCCGCTGTTAACAACATGATACCCTGACATTCAGTTCCGGAACAATTCACCATCATCGAATTCAAGTAATAATTATTCACCACTACCGGTCCTTCAGTATCTTCCGGCATAAAATACACCGACTTTGTAGAACAATCTAGTAAAACATGGTTCTTAGATAACCAATCCAATCCCAAAATAAGATCAAGACCAATCATCGGCAAGCAGATTAAATCATGAACAAAATCACGCTGCTTGAATCTAAGGGAAACTTCCGGACATCCTAGCCTAGTTACCATGGCTTCATGGGTAGCATTATATACCTTTAGGTCATAACCTAAGGTTACAACCTTCAATCCTAACTCATGAGCTTTCTCAAATGCAATGAATGAATGTGATGCTCCCGAATCAAATAAAGCATTTAAAATTTGACCATTCATTTCACAGTTACCTCGAATAAGTGTCTCGGATCCCTCAGCTCCTACAGCTGAAGTGGTGAACACCCGACCAGTCTGTTGTGCCTTTCCAGCACCTTGTTTCTGCTTCTCAGGACAATTCACAGCTTTATGCCCTGCCTTTCCACAAGTGTAGCACAAACCCCATCCGGCCTTGCATGGAGCTCCCGGATGGTGACTCCCGCACCTAGTGCAAGCTTGATCATTCTGAGGCTGTTTCCCAAACTTCTTTCCTTGGGAGTTGTTGTTGTTGGGCCTCCTGAAAGAGCTTCCTCTCTTGAAAGACGAACCCCTAGGTGCAAAGCTCTTCCCTCGATTCTGTGGGAATGATCCCCTTTGACCCCCTCTCTCAGCGGTTGCCCTTTTTACACACTCTTCAGCAACCCTACACTTGTTCACCAACTCGGAGAAAGTCCTAATCTCCATTGGTCCCACTGAACTGAAGATATCACTCCGGAGTACTCCTTCATACTTAACACACTTCCATTCCTCATATTCCACCGGAGTTCCTTGGCACATTCGAGAGAACCTGAACAGCTCCTCAAACTTGTCAGTATACTCTGATATGGACATAGCACCCTGCTTCAGCTGTAACAACTCAAGTTCCTTAGCCGTCCTAGCAGAAGTCGGAAAGTACTTCTTATAGAACTCTTCTTGAAAGACATTCCAGGTGACATAGTCATCACCCTGCTGCAGAAGACGTCGGATGCCTTGCCACCAATGCGACGCTTCACCGGTGAGCATATAAGTGGCAAACTCGACACGCTGTCCTTCAGGTACCACTTGTGCCTGTAAAGCTCGCTCTATAGCCTGAAACCATGTATCAGCCTCAGTCGGACTAGTAGTTCCCTTGAACTTAGGTGGATTAACCTTCAAAAAGTTTGCCAGTGTCATCGGGCCCTGAACTCCACCTCCATCATTACCATGGTTGTTCATCTGTTGACCAAGAGCCTCAGCAGTGGCTTGCATAGCAGCAGCCATGTTTTCCAACGCAGTCATGAAGTTCACCGGGTCATGAGGGTTATTCTCCGGTGCACGAGCATTCGTACGACCTCTCGCACTACCTCTACCGCGTCCACGAGGCGCCATCTGGTTCCTATACATACCAAACAATCGATATTAAGTTGATCAGTCTCAATATCGGAAGTCTAGTACTTCAAAGTCCCAAATGCATGCTCATGAACGTTTATGCCAATTATATCAGGTAGATATACTAATAGCACATAACACACACACAGAGAATGCACAGAAGCATAGTCAGTCCATCCCTCAGGCTCTACAGGAACGAACTGCTCTGATACCATAATGTAACACCCTACCATACTTAGCCTTATGCTTAAGTCATAATTCAGAGATGGCAAGGTATTACGACCTCTAAAATAAAAATTTAGTACGTATAGTAGTATGAATGATTGATTATAACTAGGAGCCTTTGTAGAAAAAGTGGTAAACAAAAACCGCAACTCAAAAGCGCAACACTCCGATCGATAACGTAACGCACAAGGATAAACCAACGCGAGATTATATATATACAAGAGAGTGTCAAAAACAGGAATATCAAGACTCAAGATCCGGCTGCGAAGATAACCGGTCCGAGCATAACAATATATACATATGATAAAATAAGGAAAACCCCAAGGAAACCCAAAGGGACACAAATACATAAAACCTATTCTCCAAAATTCTCCCATAAAAGGAGTCATCACAGTTTGTATTATTTAATGGAGATAAAAGTATCTAAACAAAACATATAAACCAAAAATAGCCCCGAGAACAAAGGATCTTCGCAAGTATAGAAGTCTCCAGCATGCCTCAGCGGGAAACCTCACGTCCTGCATCTGAAAACCACAAAATCCGCATGGGTGAGAACCAGAGGTCCCCAGCATGGTAACAGCTTCCACATATATAATATATAATAATAGAGGAAAGCCAAAGGCAATCCTATAACTCCCTCCAGATAATATCAAAGCTTATAAACAAGCTAAACCATGTAAGGGCATCTGACTAAAGATTCTTCAGTCTAACTAATACTTCCCTTTCCAATTCCTTCAAACCTCCCAACCACCAGCAGGAGTATAATATAGCAAACACAGATATATCAAACAAAGAATATACAAATAGTAGCAGTTAAGACATTTAGACAATTAGCAAGTAATATGCAGTCAAATAGGCAATCTCAAACAATTCACATAGTATGCATATGATGAATGCCTGTCCCTAGTGGCCGATGATATCATCTTGTCGGTTATAGAGCCAACCCGACAAGTCCTGGTCGCTAACCATTGGACTGTCCCTCTGTCGTGCATCCCCAAACTCGAGTTATACTCGTTATAAACGTGATCATAAACATGATCCATATCCTTCACCCTCACTGGTGAATATTTATGGGGGTTCGAGCTCATCCGGGCCTTTCACAGTGCCCGGCCACACTTACAACATAGGGTTAACAGAGCTTCGAGTCTCAACCTGGAGCACGTGGTGGCTAGCCACTGCTACTACCCAAGGAAACTCGTACTCAGATAGTGGAAGTGCAATTTCACAGTATCAATAATTCAGCATCAACATGCATGAATTCTCATCCATGGATCAACATCCATACCAGCCATTCCGGCTCACGGTTCAATCCAGAACCAGCCAATATTCATAGCATACACAGCTATTCCGGCTCATGGTTAAATCCATAACCAGCCATTTCATTAACAATTATAGCCTTTCGGCCCATGGCATAACAAACACTTCCACCACCATCCTCCGCATCTCACATAATCATCTTGATCCTCATTGATCATACATTTTTCCCTTGCTTCACTTGCAAGTTATCACATTCACTAGCCCCTTACTAATAGCTAGGCATAGTAGGATGATTTAAGACATGAATGGTGAGATCGGAGGCTTAGAAGTATGAGATTTGGCTTTTAAAAACTCAAAAATCAACTTTGGGATGAAAACAGGGCCACGCGTACGCGCACTCCACGCGCACGCGTGGGTGGCCTCAAAACTTCATAGACGCGCAAGCGTCATGCACGCTAACGCGTGGGTTAAAAACTTGCCAATCGACGCGCACGCGTCAACCACGTGTACGCGCGGGTGTTCTCGTGCCCCAGGCACAACACAGGCACGGTTCTGGCATAACTCTCGGGAAAATGACCGGGCATTGGGTGCAGCACAATCGGCGCGCCCGCGCACATCACGCATACGCGTGGATGGCACTTCTCGGAAGATCGGCGCGCACGCGCCAGGTGCGCCCACGCGCAAGGGTTCATTCTGCTAAAAATTTTCTAAGTTAAAAGCTGCAGAATTTACAGATTTGAACCCCAATCTTCCAACGGACATAACTTCCTCATTTTAAATCGTTTTTCACCCGTTCTTCGAACGGTATGGACATCCCGGATCCAATTTCATTTCTAAACAGGTTTGATACAAAACGAGGATCCGTAGTCCAAGTTATGTCCCGTCAAAGTATGCCCAAAAAACCATATTTTCATACAAAACCACAATATGCCATTCTCAAAACAAACCATTTTCAACTCCTTTCAAAGTCAATCAAAACATGCCAATTTCATCCCCTTTCTTTGAAATCAATCAATTCAAAATGTATCAAATTCAACATCAAGCCTCCTCAACTCACACATTGACACATTACCACAAAATACACAATCACTATCTCATCATTTTAGCCCACTTCACCCAAGTGGCTCAAACCCAAACATATTGACATATCATATACTATTCCTCATGCCAAGTTTCAACAACACCAATTCCAATAAACCCTTAATGTACACAATCAACATCATACTCACCATCAACATGGTTCACCCATAATTCAACCATAACCAATCATTAAGCATATATCTCAACATGCATATTTCTCATACATCATACTATCAAGGCATCAATACTCATCATCACATATATGACCACATCATATATCTCAATCATTCAACAACATCAATCATTCAATGCCTATCTTAGGGCCTCTAGCCTAAGTATTTCCTACCACATTACATATTAGATACGGGAAACCGAAACCATACCTTAGCCGATTTTCCCAAGCTCCACCGGAGCACTTCTAAACCACTTATCCTCAAGCTCACAAGGCCTCAACACCTCCAAGAGCAGATTTTTCACCACCAAGCCCTTTCCAAGCTTGTTCAAATCACCAATCAAGCTCCAATATCCACACACACACAACCTAAGCCACAACCATCACACCCATACACAACATCTCAAAACCCAAACATCATAAAACAACAAAATACACTAGGGTTGAGAATCTTACCACCTCCAAGGTCCAAGGAGACAAGATTAACCTTCTCCTTCAAGAGAGTTGGGTCCTATAACATCAAAGAACCCAGAATCTCAACATTTAACCCATGAAACTCGAAAATAGGGGCTGAGATTTCGAACAGCAAGGTGTGGCTTACCTCAAGATTGATTATATGGGTTTTGTAGAGCTCTCCGCGGTGAACGCGTGGCCGCAAACGGGGCGGCAATCGGAGCTCTAGATCAAAAGTTATGGTGATTTGAAGATCAAGTGAGAGAGAGGAGTTGAGAGAATGTTCTTCCCTTCCTCTCCACCATTTCAGCTTGTGTGTGTAACAAATGAGGAGAGAGAGTGCTGAAAACTAGGGTTTTGGTTAAGTTATGTTGGGCCAAGGGCCCACTTTGGGTCCGGTTGGCCCGGTTTGGCCCGTTCGGTCCAATCTTGGTCCGAATTCTACAAAATTGGTACCAAAATTCTCGTCTCAATCTCCTCTATCACATATAGCCATAAAAATCACATTTTAGGCTTTCTAGAATAAATTCTCATTTATGGGTTAATTAGCCGTTAGTTAACCGGGTTTTACAATAACTGATGTTAAATTGATTTAGTTGTACTAAAAGAAAAATAAAAACTAAATGTGCATGCATGAACATGCCCTTAGACAGATGTAGCTTTAGTGCATTTAATTTCAAAATAAATCAAAATATTTAGAGAATGTATTCATTTATATTTTTAAGTATGTCTCGTTAAAATAAGTTTGACAAAAATGTCATACTTGTTTTAACCTTATGGCATTTAACAAAGTACTTTTGTATTTCTTAAGAAAATTCCTTTGCAGCAATAACCTTTATTCCGAATACAGCACCTGTAAGTCTTTTGAAATCTCATATTTTATGATCATAAGACTTATACGATTTGAATAATTCCACTTCTCAATGTTTAGTTTTGCCATTTGAGACTTTATCTATAGAGAGGAAGACTTACTCGATCCTTATTGCAAAATTTAAATACATACATTAGCAAACTTAACCTTAAAACAAAACAATATGTTCATCTATGTTACATATATCATATGAATAAAATTCATATTATAAAAAGCCCATCACAAATACCTAGCATAACAATAATATTTTGTCTTTAAACAAAAATATTAATTTGTAAATAGTATTTTTAATACAGTAATTAATCATTGATAATAAATTCTGTAAACAATAAGTTTATCTTTGAACAAATTTATTTTTTACATGAAACTAAATAATGATCACATTTATTACCACAAATACACATGTAATTCGGTCAAGTATAGAATTTCTTTTGGATCGATCCATATTCGCATAAACTACATACACATGAAATCACATAGTGTAACATGTCAAATATTCTCAACAAAATTCTATCAAACAAGTCTATCTTTGAATCGACTCATTATTCACATGAAAATTTAAGAATTATACCTATTTATTATTGCATATTTTTTTGTATCAATTGGTCAAATACCAACTTTCTTTGGATTGATTAGTGGTTGCAAAATTAAATAGAAAATAATCATAAAGTTCAATGTTTATTATTTGGCTAAACAATAAACTTCCTTTAGGCCGATTATTATAGTGTGGCCAAACACTTACTCCTGAATCAGTTAGCCTCCGATGAGAAGGTGATAGAACACTCTTCCTGCTATGATAGACTTTTGAAAAGTTTTGTATTATGTTCTTTTTGTGGATGCACGATAGAGAGAATGTGTCTGGAATAAGTAATAACTATTAGATGTATCAAATTCTGACATTATAACTAACAAATAAATTTACAGTCAGTAAAATAACTATTTAAATTTTGTGGATGTACAAAATTGTTTGACTTTACCTACTTGTTCACGTATATAGTATTTGTACTATTTGAGTTATTTATGTCTTGATATGATTGATTTTGAATGTTTTTTGTTTTTGGTTTTTGTGTGTCGAATGTGAGGAGGTGTTGGAGTTCAGTGAGCCGTTTAGGTTCTAATTTGAATTGTGATAAAAAGGAAAAAGAATCAATTTTAGGGTTAGGACTCGTATCTCATTACATAATTGTATTCAATTTTAAAATTCTGCTAAAATTTGTGGTTATTTATATTTTTTTCAGATCTCAGCGTATCTTAGCGATGACAATTTATATTTGGTGAGTTAATCCTATTTTAGTAGTCTTTTTTTTTTTTAACTTTGTTCTTGTACCTTGTTGCGTGTGTCTTATCTTGAGAAACAAATTTTTTATTTATTTTATTTTATTGAATTTTTCTAGTTTGAGAACTAATTTAGGTGGTCTTTCTGCAGGTTAGACCTTGAGATTTTTTTTCTTTCTTATATTTTAAATTTTATAAATAATATTATTTTAAAGTAAGCTTTTCATTTAAAATTTTTTATTATTGATTTACTCATGTCGTTTCTTTTCTATTTTAGTATATATATATATATATATATATATATATATATATATATAAAAGAAAATGGTCCACATGCTCATATTTATGTATTATTATTATTACTGTTTATAGTTTTAGAAGTCACAAGTTAAATATTGTAATAATATCCTTATCAATAGCCTATTGTTGAGTTTTTCTAGTCTAAGAATCGGTTTAGGTAGCTTTTTGTGGGCCAGGTCTTGTGATTTCTTTTTCTTTCGTATTCTTATATTTATTTTATAGATTGTATTATTTGAAAATAAAGTTTTCATTTGAAATTTGTTGTTAACTTGTTATTCGTTTATTTAAGTATTAAATAATATATATTTTTCACAACTATTTTAATGAATTTATAATTTTTAAAAATATAAAAAAATTATCATTTTTAAATTCATAAACATTAAAATCTTTATAATTATAAATATGTAATAAACATAATTATAAACTGTTATGAAGATTACTTGAAACTGGATTTCGACTTAGTCCACATTTGATAGCCGTTGTTCGAGCTGTTAGTGAGAAAGTGGAACATGGTATTTACAAAATACTCCGATACTTAAGGCAGCAAGAGTCTTATTAGAAGGTTTAAGTATATTGAACTTTAGTTATATCTGAGAGTGTCAGTGTATTTATAGAAGATGAGCCAGTAACCACCGTTGGAATAGTTCCACTTTTGGTGGTGGATAACCGTCCCTTTATCTTAAGGTTGTTGTGATCTCTCTTCTAGAAGTAGCTGAGAGATATTAGAGAAAGTTATAACTCCTCTAGCGGGGAGTTGTCTTCTTGTAGCGTTCTCGTCCGACTTCTAAGGAGGTCAGTTATACAGTAAATATATTTTGGGCTTTTCGCATGCTCTTGGGCCTGACTTATGTTTTTGGGTCAGATGTGAACAGAACTAAGTATTTTGAAACAAAAAAATAAAACTAACATTATCCAAAGTAAAATATATATTGTCTAAAATATATAATTAAACATTTACAAGTTTAAAACATAATCAATCAAATGTAAAACATAATCCAAAACACTAAATTAGAACATAAAAAAATCTTAAACCCCACGAGAAAATCCGCCTCGTCCCGCCAAAATCCACAGTTTAAGCGGTACGGATTAAGTGGACTTTTAATGTGTGACGGTCTCAATTTTTCAATCAGATCCACATTTTTTTTTACAAATTACACGAACCAACCGATAAATTTAGGCCATTTTACCACCCTTATAAAAAATTGATTCTAACTGATTGATATACAAATAACCCATTTTAATTAACAGTTGTCCCTGGGCCAGTAGCGTCACTTGTGGTCAATTGGCTGGTTTGGCTTGATGGACTGACTAGATTGGACCTGGCAAGGTAGGATGGTAACTAAACAATGACTAAATTTTAAAGAAACAATTCAGGATTCATCAAATTAAAAAATAAATAAATAAATAAAAAGTACATATTTTTTTTAATATATTCATTCTCTCTTCACAACAAGTACTCTCTTTTCCATGCTCAAACCATATGCATTCATTTCATCTCCCAAATATGCTTTGTTTGTTACTATTTGTAATACCCGGTCTAACCGAAATTAATTAAATAATGAGTAAGTAGGAGCGAATATGGTTGGAAGATTTGGCAATTGGAATTTGATGATTTCAATATGATATTTGGATTCAGTGAATTTTTCCGAGTCGGAAGACATAGTTTTCTGCGTAAAAGTGCGCAGTTGAATTTTTGACCGGCAGTATCAGCTGAGACCTGTCTGGTACTGCAGCTGAGAAAATTGATTATGAGTAAATAGAATTAAGAAAGGAGGAATTATGATTAGGGGAGGTAGAAATATTTGAAGTGCGATTTAGAGCGCTAATCTTAAAGGTTTTGGTCCAAAATTGGACCAACGGACAAAAATAAGTGAACTGGGCCTAAGTGGGCCCAAGACCCAACATATATAAACATTAGTTATGAGCATTTCAGCTCATTTTTACCCTAAAAGAGGGTTGGGGCGCTGAAATTGAGAAGAGGGAAGAGAAGAGGGAAAACCTAACTCTCTTTGATCTTCAAACCACCATAACTTGAGCTACGGAGCTCCGATTGACGAGCCATTTGCGGCCACGCATCGCTCTTCTCATTCTCTACATTTCTATCTAAGTTTTGTGGTGAGTATTCCATTCATCTCTGCCCAGTTTTCGAAATTCCCCACTGTTACACGTTTTTGGGAAGTTAGCGTTGAAATCTTGTGATTTTGGGTGTTTAGGGATACTCCAACATGGATTCTAAGTGGGTTCTATCCCTACTTCATATGGGCTGAGGTAAGAAGTGCTCAAACCCTTGTGATTTATCATTTTTATGAGCCCTAGGTTGATGTATGTATGTGATATTGGTTATGTTAGTGCATATGATGGTTTTGGTGCACAATTGGGAGATTGGTGTTGCTTGAGGAGCTTTGGTGAGGCTTAGGGCTAAGGTTAGTGGAGACTTCCAAAGAAGAGGCTCAATTGATTTGGCTACAAGAGGTACGGTTTAAGTTTCATTTAAGTACCGTGTGGTGTGATGAGAATTCCTAGGCTAGATGCCCCTAGGATTAAGTTTGGATTGTGTAAATGGTTGATGCTAATATGCATAGTTGGTATGTAATGTGTATTGATGATTGGGTTGAGAATTGTGTGTGGCCTTGTATGCTTGGTGTATTAAAAATTTGATGTTTTGGGTAATGAGTACTGAATTGTGATTTATGCATTTAAATTGTGAAATTGGGCCGGAGGCCGTATATTTTGGGCCGGAGGCCGGAAAAAGGTAAGAAAGGTAAGTTGATGTGTGCATTGTATGATGACACAAGTGATTGGATGAATTTCATATAATGAATATATGAATGATTGGGTTGGTTATTGAATAATGAGGTTTGAGGAGTTGAAGTGTGGAAATTGGTAAACTTTGGGTGAAATAGTATAGATGGGGTATGTTTGATTTTGGTTGAGATATATTATGTGGTCATATATGTGAGTATGATTATTGATGCCTTGATGGTATGATAATGCGTGAGAGATATGTATGTTGTGATATATGCTTGAGAAATGATTAAGGTTGATTTGGGGGTGAACCCACGTGATAGTGAGTATGATATTGGTTATGTATAATGATGGTTGATTGGAAATAGTATTGTTGAGAATTGGCATGTGGAAGAGTATATGATATGTCAATATGTTTGAGTTTGAGCCACTTGGGTGAAGTGGGTTAAAATGATGGGATAGTGATTTTGTAAATTGTGGTAAAGTGTCAATGTGTGAGTTGAGGAGGCTTGATGTTGAAATTGATGTATTTTGATTGATTTCAAAGAAAAGGGATGAAAATGGCATGTTTTGATTGATTTTGAAAAGAGTTGAAAATGGCTTGTTTTGAAAATGGCACTTTGTGGTTTTATATGAAAAACATGGTTTTTGGGCATACTTTGACGGGACATAACTTGGACTACGGATCTTTGTTTTGTGCCAAATCTGTTTAGAAATGAAATTGGATCCGGGATGTCCATGCCGTTCGAAGAACGGTTGAAAAATGATTTAAAATGAGGAAGTTATGTCCGTTGGAAGATTGGGGTAAAAATCTGTGAAAATTCTGCAGCTTTTAACTTAGAAAATTTTTAGCAGAATAACCCCTTGCGCGTGGGCGCACTTGGCGCGTACGCGCCGATCTTCCAGAAAACGCCATCCACGCGTGCGCGTGATGTGCGCGGGCGCGCCGATCGTGCTGCACCCAATGCCCAGCCATTTTCCCGAGAGTTATGCCAGAACTGTGCCGGTGTTGTGCCTGGGGCACGAGAACACCCGCGCGTACGCGTGGTTGACGCGTGCGCGCCGATGGACAAGTTTGGTATCCACGCGTTAGCGTGCATGACGCTTACGCGTCGATGAGTTTTTAAGGCCATCCACGCGTGCGCGTGGAGTGCGCGTACGCGCGGCCCTGTTTTCATCCCAAAGTTGATTTTTGAGTTTTGAAAGCCAAATCTCATACTTCTAGGCCTCCGATCTCACCACTTATATCTTAAATCATTATGATATGTCTAGCTATTAGAAAAGGGCTAGTGAATGAGGTAACTTGCGAGTGAAGCAAGGGGAAAATGAATAATCAATGAGGATCATTGATGATTTTGTGAGATGTGGAGGATGGTGGTGGAAGTGCTTGTTATGCCATTGGCCGAAGGGCCGTAATTGTTTATGAATTGGCTGGTTCTGAATTGAACCGTGAGCCGGAATAGCTGTGTATGCTATGAGTATTGGCTGGTTATGGATTTAACCGTGAGCCGGATGGCTGATATGGATGTTGATCCATGGATGAGAATTCATGCATGTTTATGCTGAATTATTGATAATTGTGATTTGCACTTCCACTATCTGAGATACGAGTTTTCCTGGGTAGTAGCAGTGGCTAGTCCACTTGCTCCGGGTATGAGACGAAAAATGATGTTTATGATAAATGAGTTAATTATGGAGTTTTGAATGAATGTAACTCTGATACCTGGGTAGTAGTAAGGGTTGGAGTTCGTCCCACTTGCTCCAGGTTAATGTTCGAGATTTGATAACAATGAGGATTGATAATATGAATTGAGATTTGAATGAATATATGTCTGAGATACCTGGGTAGTAGCAAGGGTTGTGGTTCGTCCCGCTTGCTCCGGGTCAATGCTTGAGATACCTGGGTAGTAGCAAGGGTTGTGGTTCGTCCCGCTTGCTCCGGGTTAATGCTTAAGATACCTGGGCAGTAGCAAGGGTTGTGGTTCGTCCCACTTGCTCCAGGTCAGAGATTGTGACGCCTGGGTAGTAGCGGTAGTAGTGGTGAATCCACTCGCTCCAGGCTGAGCTGTTAAACACCCGCCTGGGTAGTAGCCGCAGTAGTGGTTGTTCCACTGGCTCTGGGCTGAGCGGGTAGTAGCAAGGGGGTTGTAGCTCAAACCTACTTGCTCCGCAAGGGGTGTTTCTGTCCATGGTTAGCTACCAGGACGTGTCGGGTTGGCTATATAACCGACAGATGATATCATCAGCCATAGGGCAGGCATACATCATTTGCATATGTTTGAATTGTTTGGGTTTGCCTATTTGTTTTGGATTTCTATATCATATATGCTATGTTACCTGATTACATGCTACTTGTTCTACTTGTACCTTATTTGTGTATTACTTGACTGTATTGCTTGTGTTTGTACAATTGAGAGATCCCTCATGATGGTGTTGGTGGATGTTGGGGCTGTTCTTGATGAGACGAATTGATAATGCGATTGCATAATGATGATGATTTTTGAATGAGACCATTTGGGCTCCCTGGGTAGACGCAGTGATGTGATTTCACTAGCTCCAGGCGAGGGTATGGGGTATTGATATAGAACTGCTGAGGCAGAGCAACTGGTAATGATTTTGCTTATGATTCTGAGTCTGATTCGTGAAAGAATCAGCGGATTGGGAAAAACATGAGTAATATGAACTAGATTTAGTATCCCCTTACGACAGATGCCTATTCATGGATTAGTGAGAATCTAGGCTGGATACTTGGAGAAAAGGAGTTTAGGATGCTTAGTGAGTTTTTATTGCAGTGCATTGTATTTATTTGGCACTTTTACCGTACTGGGAACCCATGGGCCCGGGGTTCTCATTCCGTATATATCTCTTGTTTTTCAGATACAGGTCCAGGTACTCAGAAGTGAGCTGTGGTTCGTCTGAGAGCCGGCGAAGATCCTTATTTTCTCTACTTTGTGTTTCGCTTAGAATCTCTCCACCTTTGTTTTGAAGAGATTATATTATGTGTTGAACTCTTTTGGAACTTGCCTATAGAGGCTTTTATGTTTTCCTTGGGAGAGATTAGGATATATTGTTGTCAGCTACTTTCATACTGTACCCTAGCCGACCTAAACTTCGCGGGTCGCGACTAGTGGCTATTTACTTATGTTATATATATATCTATCTGTTATCTATCTCTTAATCTCTTTTATGCCTTGCCCGTATATCGCTTTCAACTCCGCGGTTTAACTTTTCGTTGTCGAAACGTGAGTGATACGTCTTCGCGATTTTATTTCTACTCTTTTCAGGCTTCTCGATTAATACTCCTTTCAAAATTACCTATATTTATATATTAAAAATCCACCTGAGAGTCGTACCACCGTAATATCACTGACTTATGACTCGAGCATAAGGATTTGAATATTAGGGTGTTACATTATGGTATCAGAGCAGTTCGTCCTCGTGAGCCTGAGGGATGGAACTGCTTATGCTTCGATGCATACTCTGAGTCTGTGCCTGTGCTAGTTAGGGTATCTAACTGATACATCTAGCATGAAGTCCATGAGTGTACCTTTGGTACTTTGAAGCACTATACTTCCGATATTGAGACTGATCAACTTGATATCGATTGTTTGGTGTGTATAGGAACCAGATGGCGCCTCGTGGACCCGGTCGGGGACGTGAGAGAGATCGTACTAGCACACAGGAACCGGAAATCAACTCGAATAACCCGGTAAACCTTATGGCGGCGTTGGAGAATATGGCTGCTGCTATGCAAGCCACTGCGGAGGCTCTTGGGCAACAGATAAACAATAATGGCAATGGCAGAAGGGAAGCTCAGGGCCCGATGACACTGGCAACTTTCTTAAAGGTTAATCCACCTAAGTTCAAGGGAACCACCAATCCGACTGAAGCTGATACTTGGTTTCAGGCCATGGAGCGAGCACTGCAAGTGCAGTTGGTGCCTGAAGAGCAGCGTGTTGAATTTGCTACCTATCTGCTCACGGGGGAAGCATCGCATTGGTGGCAAGGGACTCGACGTCTCCTGCAGCAGGGGAATGATCCTATCACCTGGGGTGCCTTCCAGGTGGAATTCTATAAGAAGTACTTTCCAAATTCCGCCAGGACGGCCAAGGAATTGGAGTTACTACAGCTGAAGCAAGGTGCTATGTCCGTATCTGAGTATACAGACAAATTTGAGGAGCTATTTAGGTTTTCCCGTATGTGTCAAGGAACTCCGGGAGACTCTGAGGAATGGAAGTGTATTAAGTATGAAGGAGGACTTCGAAGTGAAATCCTGAGCTCCGTTGGACCGATGGAGATTAGGGTCTTCTCTGAACTTGTGAACAAGAGCCGTATTGCTGAAGAATGTGTGAGGAAGGCTGTTGAGGCGAAGAATGACCGTCGGGAGTCCCACTGCAGGGAGCACAATCAAGAATACCCAACAAGGGGTCAAGAGTTTAAGAGAAGAGGATGCCCACAACGTTTTCCTCAAAGGCGAAATGACCTTGCGACGAGTGAGGAGTCCCAAAGGGATGGTAAGGGAAAACGAGCAGCGGCTGCTTCTAATGTTCTGAGCTGTCAGAGGTGTGGAAGTCATCACCCGAATAGGCCTTGCCGATTGGGGTTAGGCGTATGTTACAAGTGCGGATTACCAGGGCATGTATCAAGAAATTGCCAACAATGAGAGAGTCAGGATGCGGGCCGATTGCGACAGTAATATTGAGGTAATTGCAATAATCAAGCTTAAATGGCAGTGTGTGATTTTATAATACCGCATGTACAGTAAAACTGGGAATGTCGAGCTTAATATTAGACTGAGAAGCAAACCGGATGGTCCGAGTAAGGATTTGCCTTAATACAAATGGATAAATGCTTGTGATGTAAATGATTTTCTGTTGAGAATGATGTGTTGTGTTTGTTATGTATGTAGTTGGTTGGTTTCTAGATTTTTGGTAAAACGGATTGAACCTATGACTTTTAGTTCCTTTGATTTAAATAGATAAGCAATGGTCCTAATAATGGATTTGGAAACGTTGATTTGAAATGCCAGTCATGCTAAGTTGTGGTTGGATACTTGAGGGAAATAAGTGATGGAGTTAATACTTGACGAGAAATCAAAGTGGCATAGCGGAAGCTTGCTAAAGCGTTAGCATAGTATGGTAATAATAAGGAAAAGTGGGGTATGATAAAAATGCTTCATGCTTTGAGTACTTAAAAGTTTAGTGAGCTTATACAGATACTGATTCTCGATAATTGGAGTTAATTGCGACGGTGAGCCTTAATGGTTCCGAAATGGATGAGGAAATTACCATTGATGCATAGTCGGATTTAGATGATGATTGAGTGCAAGTTGTCGTGTTCGAGAGATGAGTGCTATGATGTTTGGTCATGGTGACCTTGGATTAGATTGAGGTTTATAATGATCGGTTTCGAAAGATGAATGTGAAAACCACTAAATTGAAATGCTGATGTGGTACTTAGATTGGTTTGAGGAAATCCGTGACGGGTGGTAGACTCCAGTTTTTAGGAGAGGTACTGTCGAGTTTTTTTTTCAATAATTCGAGGATGTGTTGGTTATAGTTTCGAGAATGATCTTTGATTGATTATAGTGATATGGAATGATGGCTATGTTCAACGATGATGGCAATATTATTGATGTCATGATTTGAGATTTAATAGGGTGTGAATTGATGAGACGATAAAAGTAAGGAACGAATGACCGAGATCCTCAGAGATAGAGAAATCAGAGCGCGGCAACGGAAGCGCGCAGAGTGAAAGGACCTTGGAACTGTTATGCGTTGGATATAACGGCAGACTACGCTCGAGTACTCGTAGTGATGGATGGAATTTTCGAGGGCGAAAATTTCTGTTAGGGGGGTAGAATGTAATACCCGGTCTAACCGAAATTAATTAAATAATGAGTAAGTAGGAGCGAATATGGTTGGAAGATTTGGCAATTGGAATTTGATGATTTCAATATGATATTTGGATTCAGTGAATTTTTCCGAGTCGGAAGACATAGTTTTCTGCGTAAAAGTGCGCAGTGGAATTTTTGACCGGCAGTATCAGCTGAGACCTGTCTGGTACTGCAGCTGAGAAAATTGATTATGAGTAAATAGAATTAAGAAAGGAGGAATTATGATTAGGGGAGGTAGAAATATTTGAAGTGCGATTTAGAGCGCTAATCTTAAAGGTTTTGGTCCAAAATTGGACCAACGGACAAAAATAAGTGAACTGGGCCTAAGTGGGCCCAAGACCCAACATATATAAACATTAGTTATGAGCATTTCAGCTCATTTTTACCCTAAAAGAGGGTTGGGGCGCTGAAATTGAGAAGAGGGAAGAGAAGAGGGAAAACCTAACTCTCTTTGATCTTCAAACCACCATAACTTGAGCTACGGAGCTCCGATTGACGAGCCGTTTGCGGCCACGCGTCGCTCTTCTCATTCTCTACATTTCTATCTAAGTTTTGTGGTGAGTATTCCATTCATCTCTGCCCAGTTTTCGAAATTCCCCACTGTTACACGTTTTTGGGAAGTTAGCGTTGAAATCTTGTGATTTTGGGTGTTTAGGGATACTCCAACATGGATTCTAAGTGGGTTCTATCCCTACTTCATATGGGCTGAGGTAAGAAGTGCTCAAACCCTTGTGATTTATCATTTTTATGAGCCCTAGGTTGATGTATGTATGTGATATTGGTTATGTTAGTGCATATGATGGTTTTGGTGCACAATTGGGAGATTGGTGTTGCTTGAGGAGCTTTGGTGAGGCTTAGGGCTAAGGTTGGTGGAGACTTCCAAAGAAGAGGCTCAATTGATTTGGCTACAAGAGGTACGGTTTAAGTTTCATTTAAGTACCGTGTGGTGTGATGAGAATTCCTAGGCTAGATGCCCCTAGGATTAAGTTTGGATTGTGTAAATGGTTGATGCTAATATGCATAGTTGGTATGTAATGTGTATTGATGATTGGGTTGAGAATTGTGTGTGGCCTTGTATGCTTGGTGTATTAAAAATTTGATGTTTTGGGTAATGAGTACTGAATTGTGATTTATGCATTTAAATTGTGAAATTGGGCCGGAGGCCGTATATTTTGGGCCGGAGGCCGGAAAAAGGTAAGAAAGGTAAGTTGATGTGTGCATTGTATGATGACACAAGTGATTGGATGAATTTCATATAATGAATATATGAATGATTGGGTTGGTTATTGAATAATGAGGTTTGAGGAGTTGAAGTGTGGAAATTGGTAAACTTTGGGTGAAATAGTATAGATGGGGTATGTTTGATTTTGGTTGAGATATATTATGTGGTCATATATGTGAGTATGATTATTGATGCCTTGATGGTATGATAATGCGTGAGAGATATGTATGTTGTGATATATGCTTGAGAAATGATTAAGGTTGATTTGGGGGTGAACCCACGTGATAGTGAGTATGATATTGGTTATGTATAATGATGGTTGATTGGAAATAGTATTGTTGAGAATTGGCATGTGGAAGAGTATATGATATGTCAATATGTTTGAGTTTGAGCCACTTGGGTGAAGTGGGTTAAAATGATGGGATAGTGATTTTGTAAATTGTGGTAAAGTGTCAATGTGTGAGTTGAGGAGGCTTGATGTTGAAATTGATGTATTTTGATTGATTTCAAAGAAAAGGGATGAAAATGGCATGTTTTGATTGATTTTGAAAAGAGTTGAAAATGGCTTGTTTTGAAAATGGCACTTTGTGGTTTTATATGAAAAACATGGTTTTTGGGCATACTTTGACGGGACATAACTTGGACTACGGATCTTTGTTTTGTGCCAAATCTGTTTAGAAATGAAATTGGATCCGGGATGTCCATGCCGTTCGAAGAACGGTTGAAAAATGATTTAAAATGAGGAAGTTATGTCCGTTGGAAGATTGGGGTAAAAATCTGTGAAAATTCTGCAGCTTTTAACTTAGAAAATTTTTAGCAGAATAACCCCTTGCGCGTGGGCGCACTTGGCGCGTACGCGCCGATCTTCCAGAAAACGCCATCCACGCGTGCGCGTGATGTGCGCGGGCGCGCCGATCGTGCTGCACCCAATGCCCAGCCATTTTCCCGAGAGTTATGCCAGAACTGTGCCGGTGTTGTGCCTGGGGCACGAGAACACCCGCGCGTACGCGTGGTTGACGCGTGCGCGCCGATGGACAAGTTTGGTATCCACGCGTTAGCGTGCATGACGCTTACGCGTCGATGAGTTTTTAAGGCCATCCACGCGTGCGCGTGGAGTGCGCGTACGCGCGGCCCTGTTTTCATCCCAAAGTTGATTTTTGAGTTTTGAAAGCCAAATCTCATACTTCTAGGCCTCTGATCTCACCACTTATATCTTAAATCATTATGATATGTCTAGCTATTAGAAAAGGGCTAGTGAATGAGGTAACTTGCGAGTGAAGCAAGGGGAAAATGAATAATCAATGAGGATCATTGATGATTTTGTGAGATGTGGAGGATGGTGGTGGAAGTGCTTGTTATGCCATTGGCCGAAGGGCCGTAATTGTTTATGAATTGGCTGGTTCTGGATTGAACCGTGAGCCGGAATAGCTGTGTATACTATGAGTATTGGCTGGTTATGGATTTAACCGTGAGCCGGATGGCTGATATGGATGTTGATCCATGGATGAGAATTCATGCATGTTTATGCTGAATTATTGATAATTGTGATTTGCACTTCCACTATCTGAGATACGAGTTTTCCTGGGTAGTAGCAGTGGCTAGTCCACTTGCTCCGGGTATGAGACGAAAAATGATGTTTATGATAAATGAGTTAATTATGGAGTTTTGAATGAATGTAACTCTGATACCTGGGTAGTAGTAAGGGTTGGAGTTCGTCCCACTTGCTCCAGGTT
This sequence comes from Arachis stenosperma, assembly GCF_014773155.1. Taxonomy (NCBI): domain Eukaryota; kingdom Viridiplantae; phylum Streptophyta; class Magnoliopsida; order Fabales; family Fabaceae; genus Arachis; species Arachis stenosperma. Next base: position 7,604,887 of record NC_080386.1, on the reverse strand, counting down.
AATGTTCGAGATTTGATAACAATGAGGATTGATAATATGAATTGAGATTTGAATGAATATATGTCTGAGATACCTGGGTAGTAGCAAGGGTTGTGGTTTGTCCCGCTTGCTCCGGGTCAATGCTTGAGATACCTGGGTAGTAGCAAGGGTTGTGGTTCGTCCCGCTTGCTCCGGGTTAATGCTTAAGATACCTGGGCAGTAGCAAGGGTTGTGGTTCGTCCCACTTGCTCCAGGTCAGAGATTGTGACGCCTGGGTAGTAGCGGTAGTAGTGGTGAATCCACTCGCTCCAGGCTGAGCTGTTAAACACCCGCCTGGGTAGTAGCCGCAGTAGTGGTTGTTCCACTGGCTCTGGGCTGAGCGGGTAGTAGCAAGGGGGTTGTAGCTCAAACCTACTTGCTCCGCAAGGGGTGTTTCTGTCCATGGTTAGCTACCAGGACGTGTCGGGTTGGCTATATAACCGACAGATGATATCATCAGCCATAGGGCAGGCATACATCATTTGCATATGTTTGAATTGTTTGGGTTTGCCTATTTGTTTTGGATTTCTATATCATATATGCTATGTTACCTGATTACATGCTACTTGTTCTACTTGTACCTTATTTGTGTATTACTTGACTGTATTGCTTGTGTTTGTACAATTGAGAGATCCCTCATGATGGTGTTGGTGGATGTTGGGGCTGTTCTTGATGAGACGAATTGATAATGCGATTGCATAATGATGATGATTTTTGAATGAGACCATTTGGGCTCCCTGGGTAGACGCAGTGATGTGATTTCACTAGCTCCAGGCGAGGGTATGGGGTATTGATATAGAACTGCTGAGGCAGAGCAACTGGTAATGATTTTGCTTATGATTCTGAGTCTGATTCGTGAAAGAATCAGCGGATTGGGAAAAACATGAGTAATATGAACTAGATTTAGTATCCCCTTACGACAGATGCCTATTCATGGATTAGTGAGAATCTAGGCTGGATACTTGGAGAAAAGGAGTTTAGGATGCTTAGTGAGTTTTTATTACAGTGCATTGTATTTATTTGGCACTTTTACCGTACTGGGAACCCATGGGCCCGGGGTTCTCATTCCGTATATATCTCTTGTTTTTCAGATACAGGTCCAGGTACTCAGAAGTGAGCTGTGGTTCGTCTGAGAGCCGGCGAAGATCCTTATTTTCTCTACTTTGTGTTTCGCTTAGAATCTCTCCACCTTTGTTTTGAAGAGATTATATTATGTGTTGAACTCTTTTGGAACTTGCCTATAGAGGCTTTTATGTTTTCCTTGGGAGAGATTAGGATATATTGTTGTCAGCTACTTTCATACTGTACCCTAGCCGACCTAAACTTCGCGGGTCGCGACTAGTGGCTATTTACTTATGTTATATATATATCTATCTGTTATCTATCTCTTAATCTCTTTTATGCCTTGCCCGTATATCGCTTTCGACTCCGCGGTTTAACTTTTCGTTGACGAAACGTGAGTGATACGTCTTCGCGATTTTATTTCTACTCTTTTCAGGCTTCTCGATTAATACTCCTTTCAAAATTACCTATATTTATATATTAAAAATCCACCTGAGAGTCGTACCACCGTAATATCACTGACTTATGACTCGAGCATAAGGATTTGAATATTAGGGTGTTACACTATTTATAGTGTAATAGGTAGTGCAAGAAATTTTTTTTTAAGAATTGTATTCCAAGATAAGTTAATTTTTTTAGTCGGGTTTAGATAAGAAAGACGTTTCGATTGCCCCGTGTCTTAAACAATTTGGGTCGACAGACATGATTCCTGAACAATTTTAGAAGAAAAAATACATTGTTCGATAAAACTAGTTTTATTTGTTTTTAATAAGAGAAATGAATAAATAGGTCCCTGACCTTTTGGTTTGCGGTCATTTAAATCTCAAATGATTTGAAAATACATTTAAGTCATTAACCTTCTCAAAATCTGAACGCATTGATTTATCTGTTCACTTGGATCTGACAGACCCAACAAAAAAATCAAGCATGGCTTCCGTTGTACTGGCCTAGTGGCCTATATATGGATGCATACGTAAGAGAGTTTTTAAAATGGGACAAATTAGACCCAGAGATTAATATGTCTAGATTTTGAAAATGTCAAGAACTTAAATGTATTTTCAAATCTTTAAGGATATAAACGACGGTAGGCCAAAAGGTCAAGGACCTATTTGTCCTTTTCTCTTAAACAAGGCTAAACTGCAAAAATTGGTTTTTAATAAACTAGTTTTATATTATACACTGTAGTTTCAATTCAGTTTTTTTTCCTAAACAAATTAGTTTTTATAGAATGACTTTATTCAATTTCAGTTTAGTTTGGTTAAATTGATTTTTTGAACACCTTTACTTTAGGGTCATTTTCTTTTTCTACGTGAAGTTGAATGTAAATAATATTCATTACACAATATTGGTTGATTAGCCATGTTGCTTATGAGATCTAAGCATAGAAATTCAAGAAGGCAATACCATGTCAAACATACAGAGGATATAATTTGAGATAGTCATCATACTTCAGAAGTAATCAGAGTTTTTCTTTTTCTGTTATGCAATTAATCCCATTGCCATAAGTTACAACTTATCATGTTATCAAACTAGGCTTTTATTAAATTTGGCTTCATGATAGCATGAAAATCTAACCTGGCACTAATTTGTCAGACTTAAATTTATCTCCCTATCCTCTTAGTCTTGTTTTATTCTCTTATTCTATTGCTTATGTAACTTAATTGTATATTGATAAAAGATTATGATGCATATGCTTTTTTGTTTTGGGAGTTCTAATTAAAATTGTTTCTATGTAATGAAGTTTGAAACTATTGCAATTAGCTTCTTGATCTCTTTAAAATATAATTTTAATATATGTATAAAGAACTGAAACCAACTAGGGAACACAATTTTTTCACCCGATAATTAGCTACATAAGAGAAAAATTGTTTAAATATTGGTTGAAAAAAGTTGGCCTTAATTAAACCATTGTTAACATAGTTTTCATATGGAGCCCACTAAGAATTTATTAGGTACATAATAAAACGTTTTTCTACTATTCTTTTTCTATCATTATCGAATAACAAGAAGATAGACATATAGCTTCATTTTTAAATTAATGTACAATTTTATGATATTATATGTTGATCTTTACCATTTTTAATATCTAGCAAGTTTCGTAAACTCAATGATGTTAGACAGTATTCTGGGACTATATTTAAGATGATTTTTTAAAGATCTCATGAAATAATATTCTGATATCCCTTTTTATTCTTGAGTTAGTTAGCTTATCAAAACAAAATTTGATTTCACCTTTTAATGTTCCTTATTTTGACATTGGCCCCTTTTTTCTTTTTTGATAAAAAAAACTGCTATGTTCCTTATTTCACCTTTTAATGTTCTTTTTTTTATCAATTTGTTTTATTATTATTTATGATTATATTGGTATGTATGGGAGATATTATCGTATTACTGTAAAAATGTTAGCATGTCTTTTTTTCACTGTATTTTTTAATTTGGTAGGTCAAGGACTAAATTATCACAAATCTGAGCTATATTTAAAGATTTGTCGTTAGTCAATGAGTTACTGCATATACAAAGCAGAATTCAAACTTTTAATACTTATTTAAACAGACTAGTAAGCTAATTACTAAATAAATCCAAATTAGTTAAAGGAGATTTAGGAAAAAATGCTACTATTTCTGGTCTTATGTGTAACAAGACTTTTGAATTAGGCAGGAAAGAATTTTCTATTCTCCTATTCATAAATGTACCATATGTTTTTAACTATAATATTTTAATCATTTAGAATTTAGAGGAAGTAGTTTAAAACTCAAATAAAAATCTCACCACTTGGTTAGCAGTTAGTGCAAAATCCGAGTTGGAACTATAGTTTCCATTGAGCGAAAAGCACACTACTTTCTCATTCAACAACATTCAGTTAATTCAATAACATTTAGCTTCCTTAAGGTGATATTTTTCTCATTCCCTTTATATGATTTCTAGAATTTTAATTTTAATTTGTTTTATTTTTAGAAAATTTCTTAGAAACAAAAGAAAAAGGCAACTTGGGTATATAAGAAATTTTTTCTCTTTTAGCTATTTCTTTTCTTTAAATTTGTTATTTTTTGTTATTATTTTTTGGTTGGTGGGTTGGTTAGTGTGTTCGTATTTTCATGATTTGTTGCTTAACTCAGTATATGAATATATTTGTTCTTTGTTGTATTTAAATTCCTGGCTAATGTATCACTTGGAATTTAGTGGGCCTTGTATTAGAATTTTTATTTAAACTAAATAAATATAATATTTACCAAGATAAATAAATGTAAAAAAAACTACTAAAATACATTCTTAGTCACATCTCGAATACAGAGGGTCAATTTTCAAAATGACCATATCTCGTATGCATTGACTCCATGTTGTGATGGGATGTCTACGAACTATATCTCAGGAGCAACCGTGATATGAACATAAGCATATCTCGGATACACTGCACCCGAGATATGCTTATGTATGTATAGATATACCCTACACAACATGGGGTCAATACATTCGAGATGTAGTCATTTTGGAGATTGATCTTCTATACCTAAGATGTGACTGAAAATGTATTTCGGTAATTTCTTCCACGTTTATTTATTTTAATAAATATTATATTTATTTAATTTAAATTTAAAAAAAATCTCCTTGTAGTGTTGTACATGTATGAGGATGTGGTTTGTGGCAATCAAAACTTAATACCCTAACTAACGAGTCTATTATGTTCGAGTTATAACCAACTATTAATGAGGATGTTATCCTAAATTCTATAATAATTAATTTTAATAAATAAAAAATATTTTGTATGTATTTATATATTTTATATTTATTTATTATTTTAGAATAAAAAATCACAATGGTCATTTTTGACATATTAGCTCAAATCACATAAATAAACCATTACAATTTTTAATTTACATGAATGTCCTAAAAAAAGAAACGTTACATACATGTCTTAATTAATGTTTCTATACAAATCGAATTTATTAATTTGAATTAGCCATTCTAATATTAAACGAATCAATAAGATCCGAATTAGTAGATTTAGGTGTAAATTGAATTGATTAGTATCGATTTACATAGGATTAAAATTCGAATTGAGCACTCATAGTTTAGACTCCTAGTTAATCGAAACAAGTTTTTTCGATTTAAGCTCATCGTTTAGACCCCTAGAAAATCGGATGGAATGAATTTGATTTATAAGTAACGGCTACTAGTAGTAAATTAAATTCACTAGGTTCGATTTAGCATATATATATATAATTTGAATTCACTTGTTTATTTCGAATTGCATTTCACCAAACCCCCACCCAAAACGGCACATCCAAAGAAAATTGAGGAAAGAAAACCACAAAATTTAAACTGTAGAAATGAAAAACAACTCAAATCGTATTTATTGGTTGGATGGAGTTGTCCGTATTGGTAGTAGCATCAATGAAGAGGTTAGTGAATAATTTTTTTTTTAAGTTTGATAAGTAATGTTAGTAGCATTAAGCTACTTATAGTAGTTTTTTTATAAAGGTTAGTTAGAAATTAGACTTTTTAAACCAAAAATAGTGGTTAGAGTAGTTATTTAGTAAGTTGTTAGAGATTTCAAGGTATGAATGCTACTTAGATTAGTGATTATAAATAACTATTAGTTAGAGTATTGACAAGAGACTTAGTTAGAATTTGTAAATTATGAATGTTAGATTAATAAGTAAAAATTAATTTTGTTAGGATTTCATTTAACTCAACAGTGCCAATGATAATAGTAGTTTAGGATTGTGATATGTTTTACATTAAAGTTATTTTTTATTAGAATTTTTTGTCTTTGGTCCATTTAGATTAATTCGAATTTTATTATTTGTTTGAACATGTAAGATTATTTATTTGTGTTTAGTGCATTTTTTGGATTGGCACATGCATTATTTAATATTCTTTTAGTGAATTATTTTGTTATGGTTCTTATAAACAATTTTTTATCGTTATGCATCCTCACTGATGTATCACCAGCATGAGAAGGCAGTAGGATATGTTCCTTGACGATAGGATTATACCATATTTGCATATGGACGGTTTATATTATCTTGTGAAGCTGAATGAGATATGGTTTAGATTGGATGAGCCATTAGTAGGGGGTGTTCATGGATCGGGTGAAACTGGATTTGGTGTGACTCAGACCCGGTCCAAAATATATACCGGGTTTATTTGTTAGACCCAAAATTCGACCCTAAACCTGATGAAACCTACACACTTTCGGACCACAATTATACCGGATAAAAATCGGGTGAAAACTGAGCATTAACATTACATTACCTTGATACCTTCTTGTAAGCTCACATGTGAAAATATCCAAATTTTCAAGACTCCAACCATTATTTGACATAATAAAATTCACTTAGAAAAATATAACAAGAACCAACCATTCTCCAAAATTAAAGCATAACCACAATCAATATTAATATTGTCTAATAACACCAAATATTTAAGTCAATATAAATAACACAATATTATGCATTAGTCTAAAGTCTTATGCATTTTAAACATAAAACATTAACTTATAGTCTTATAATGACTAATAATACAAAATATTAAGGTTTAGAATACTTAAATTTTCCATAAGAATAGCCATCATCCATCAATAGCCATTAATGTTGTCAACTTGTTCCTTGTAATGTGGATGCATTAGTGAAACCTACAAAACATATAAAATAAGTCATAAATAATAAAGATATCATAAATATACCTTCAACAATCTTCTGACTGCTACCAAATTGATCAAACTCTTAATCTCCAACTCTTTGTTTAGAAGGGCACAACCAACTTTGAGTACATATCAAAGCTTTAGCCATTAATGGTGACAAAGAGCTATGGAAGACATCAAGCACACGTCCACCGGTGCTAAAGTATGATTCAGAAGCAACAGTTAAAACTGGAATATCTAAAATGTTACAGGCTATGAGAGAAAAAAAATCCTATATTTTAAAGCATTCACTTTCCACCAAGTCAATATATCAAAATTCTCATCTTTCACAGTATCCTCATCCAAATATCTCTCCATATCTGACTTGCTATCTGCATTAGCCTTATCTCTTTTTTATTTTTTCCACATATTCACTCTCTTTTTAGAGACGCCTTTGGCACCAGTTGAGACTTTAATATCATCATCCAAAACATCTCTAAATGAATCTCTACCATCATCCCTTCCTTTATCATTAGCAACCTCTTTTTAGTTTTTTCATAAAATTTATGCAACGTATCCAATACGAGTTTAATAAAATCAATCATGCTAGTAGACACTTCCTTGTCATAAATATCCTCCAAACACCAACAGAAATAATCTAGTTTGTACCGAGGATCTAATACAATAGCAACAAGTAACAATAGATTAAATTTGTCAACCGGTCTCCAATATTTATCATATTTATATTTTGTAGAACATGCCATACTTCCTAACAATTCAGAATGATTTTGGCTCCAAGATGTTACAAGAAAAAGCAATATTTGTAACAAAAAAAATTGTTATAAAAAATCGAAATATTGAAACAAAAGGATTTTGTAACAAAAAAATGGTCGTTACAGTATGTCCCGTTACAAAAAGTTTTTGTAACAAAAAACAGAACTGTTATAATTCAAAGTGATATTTTGTAACAAATTTTTCTGATACAAAAAACTAGAAGTCGTTACAAAAGTGGTAACAAATTTTGATCTTCAAGGTATTTTTGGTGACAATCTATTTTTTCCTATCATAAAATTTTATTACAAAATGTAACTTAATTTTGTAACTTTTTTTTCTTTCGTTACAAAAGTAAAATAATTATTTTGTAACAATTTTTTTAATACAAATTGCATGCATAATTTACTAAATTATTTTTTTAATTAACTAATATATTAACTATTTTATTAAGCAAGTCCATTTATATAATATGTAAAAACATACATAATTCAAGCATGCCTTATTTAGCTAAAATTGTTTTAAAACAAAATAACATTAGTGAGAAATTGATTAGTTCTATAAGTTATATGTCTTGCACAAGTTCAACCAAAAGTTAAAAGTTCTAACAAGATTAGTGTCTCTATGAATCAAAATATTCTTGAGTCTCAAGGTAGCATGTGGTCACCATTTCAGTACTCTTGTAAATAAGAAAAACCGAAACAAAAAGTTATGTGCATAGTCAAAAGTTCCTTGAGTTCAAAAAGTTTCTAAATTTTCAAAACAAGCAAGTTTGTATTCACTTCTCAACAATTCAAAATGCCAAAACAAGTGATACACATGTATGTGTAGAGAACATAATCAAGTAAATATCAATCACAAGTAAGTGGCATAAATTAAAACAATTTGGGGTTGACTAAGTTAGAAACATGTAAGCCAAAAAATATTCAAACACCAAATTCCAATAAAGCATAAAAGTCACAAGGTTGAGACAAGACTTGAAAAATTCATGCCTTATGTGACTTAAGGTAAGTTAGGCATGAATAAAATAAATCTAATTAGCCAGATAGGTAAAAAGAAATCTTCAACCTTGTGAGAGCATGCAAAAGAGGCTCTTCTTTTAAAAGAATTTCAAGTTCGTGGTCAATTTGAAAATTCACTTGAACTATTTAAAGCATAGGAGTAATTTAGTATGAAAAAAAATGGCAAAGAATGTTAAAGGCATGACCACAACTTGCAAAGAAATATCTTAAGACAATCAGAAATCATGTAGCAAACAAGGTCTATTTTGACTCAGAAAACCAACCAAGCTGAATAAGAATCATGAGTTTGGCAAATAAAATAACATTTGCATTTTCTTTTCCAAAAACAACTCCAAACCTAGACTTTCTGGCAGACAATACTTCATCAACACGTTTATTGGTGTATTTTGGGCTCCTCAACTGCCCTAGTCTCTTATCCACATTATCCATTTGATTGGTGCTGCAAACGTAAATCAACCAAAATCTCATAAAATCTTAAAATAACACAAACATTTTAAGAGAAGCATAAGAAACATACCTTGTAGTATCACTTAAAGGGAGTGAAGATTTATCAGTGACAGCACTTCTCCTCTTCAACTGCTCTCCCTGCCAACCATGTAAAAATGAAAATTTCTTCCTCAACAATTCAATACTATTTTGTCCAACATTAGAAGAAAAATAGAAAATATATTGAAAAATCAAATCAAAACTATTCAACAAGCTTGTGATTATAAGCAGGTGGAGAGAATTGAGCAAAAAAGAACTTAGCTTATGTCATTGCAAAAGTGAAATTAATATATGTACTAGTACAGCATAACAAGTAGTGAAAATTTTTTATTTTGATTCTTTTTTTAAAAAGCCTAATATTTTTCCTGATACAAATGAGTATGTTACTATAGGTATTGGAAGCTCCTATACAAAAGCATCATCCTAATTGAATTGAATAACAAATGTGAAATAACAAATCGAAGTAAAGCACTTGGAAATTGAAACCAACTCGAAGTTCCGAAGGTGTCTTTCTTTTAAGCACGGCGCCACCACCGTTCACCGGCGCTGCCAATTTTTCCACGGTTCCGATCACCACTAACTTGTAACTACTATCACTATATATCTCCAATAATTATGCAGAAAAAATTACACAAGAAAAAATCATAATGAATTCATAGGAAGGAAGTAAATAAGCCAATTCCAACAAAAAAACATGAGGAAACAATTAAAACCAATCCAACCAGCAAGAACCAGAGCAACACTCAGTAGAATAGCAATCAATGGCCCATCATACAGCACCCAAAATAGTAAAATGAACAAAGGTAATGGCTTCAGGCAGCATTCTATTCATTGAAGTCAATAACCATTACACTTGCAAGCGGTAGGGGCACAGCAATTTATCCATTAATTCAACAGAAAATCAAACAAATTTTCACATTGATGTAATGTTCAACAGTATATTCAACAACATTCAAACAAATTTTAATAAAGGATAATGCATTCGATAAAAATGAATAGAAAAGGGTGACCTGTGCGGTTTTTTGAATCAAATCCTTTCTCTGTTGATCGTTGGAGACATGGCAAACAAGGGCCAAAACTTCAATTCCTTTAGCCCTGAGTTTCTCTGTAGCCTCTTCAACATTTTGCGTAGAAACAAGGAAATTGAGTAATGAATATAATTAATTGGAGGCAAAGAGGAAGAGAAAAGGAAAAGGACCTGCTTCCGAGAAGAGATGACGACGGAACAGAGGCGGTGACGGCAAACGGCGAATCAGACGCGTGAGAAGGCAGCGCGAGCTCCCTCTCTTTCTCTCTTCGTCGATCTGTCTCCCGGCCGCGGATCGGCGGCTCTGTGGTAACGGTGTTGCTGGATGCGACGGCGGCCTCCCTCCAGCGGTGGCAATGGGACGCGAACGGCGATGGCGGCGAGGCTGGCTCCATGACGATGCAACTTAGGGACGGCGAGGTGGTGATAGCTCGCGAGGATGACGTCGACAGGGCTCCTTGTGACGGTCGCGGTCCTCCTTCCCTCGGCGGCGTCAACGGCGACGGTGGGTTCAGTGCCGCCGGCGCAGCTCCACCTCTCTTCCTCTCCTTTTCTCCCTTTCTTTTCCCCCTTTCTCCTCTTCGCTCCCTCTATTTCTTTCTTTCTTTCTTTTTTTCTTTTCTTTTCTTTTCATTTGTTTTTAGAAGAAGCAGCTGAGTATTGGATTTTTAGGAAGGGATGGTGGTGGTGAATGGCAGTAAGACGGTGTGGTAAAAGGATTAGGGTTTGTGTATAGAATTAGAGATTTTGGGTTTAATTTGAGTAAAATATTTTTAATAAAATTGGAGTATAAAGTATTAATATTTGAAAAACTAACTTAATCTCTAAAATTACTTTAAAATATTATTTGTGGTATAAAAATACTTATTGATTCTCAATAAATTACTCTAATTGAAAATACGTGGTAATACAATTAATTTTCTTTATCTTTAAAAAAAATATTATTTAATTATAAATTTACAAATTAATTTTAATGAAATATTCTAATTAAAGAATTAAAGATAATATAATTAATTTTCTTTGTTTATAAGAATTAAAGTATTAAATTCCAACATTTAAATTATTTAAACCAAATCATATAAAGTTCTTATTATTTTGCATTTGCTAAACTTTATAATTTAAATATAAAAAATAATTTAATAATTATAAAATCAGATAAAATTTTAAATTATTTTAAACTCAATTAATCAAAATTTATTTTAATTATCTTTAATAGAATAATTTCAGGGATTAAAATACTTAATGATAAATAAATCTAAATTAACTCTTAATAAGATCTTCTAAAATTTTTAGGTCTTACACACTATATAAAAAATTTTAATTTTTGAAATAAAATAAAATTATTTTGAAAAAATATATACACAATTTTTTTTATTCTTAAAGTGTTTAACATTTTGAAAAAAAATTGTTATAAAATATACTTATATTTTGTGACAAATAATTAACTTGTTACAAACAATATTAAATTTTGTGACAAATTAATTTTTTGTTACAAAATAACTAGATTTTTTGAAACAAAAAGTTGTTTTGTTACAAAACAATTGGAGTTTTTGAAACAAAAAGTTGTTTTGTTACAAAACAATTGGAGTTTTTGAAACAAAAAAATTTGTTACAAAATATTTTGAATTTTTGCAACTTATTTTTTTTTGTTACAAAATATTACAATATTTTGTAACAAAACACTGTATCATTACAAAAACTAACATAATTTGTAACAAAATAAAACAGGTTGTTACAAAATATTATCATGTTTTGTAACAACTTGTAATGTTGTTATAAAACATTATTCTTTTGTAACAATAAAAAATTGTTATTACAAAATATTTTTTTGTAACAATTTTAAATTTGATACAAATTTTTTGTTACAAATATTTCATTTTCTTGTAGAGTGAGAAGCAACAGATGCAATTTCATGAAAATATTTGTTTGATCTAACATGCCAGGAAGATGAGAAACTCAAAGTTATTTCGTAGAAAATTCTCAAAAAACTCAATGAATAATTTAGCATGTTGCCAATCAAGTGGTGTAGGTGGACTAACTTTCTTTTTTTCCCCACTATCCTCTCCAAACTATTTAAGAAAATCATGTTCTTGATAATAAAGTTTATAAAAAGCTTTTTTCAAATTTCTCGGCATGTTTCAATATTAGATAGGTAGAATTCCACCTAATTAGAATATCCAAGCACACAAGATTTTTAGATTCAATCAACTCAAGCTCAATGTAATCTTTACATTTTTTAATTCTTTGAGGAGAGGACCTAATATACCTTACAGCATTTCTAATGCTTTAAATTGAAGTTTGTTACTCTTTAATTCATTCATTCACTATCAAATTAAGAACATAAGCACAACATCTCACATGCATATACTTTCCTTCACACACCAACTCACCTCTTGCACCTAATTTCCTTTGAAGATAAGTAATAGCTCCATAATTCGAACTTGCATTATCTACTGTGATTGTGAAAATTTGTTCAATTTCCCACTCTCTCAAGTATTTCTCGATTTCTTTTTCTAGCGTATCACCCTTGTGGTTCTCAATTTGACAGAAATTTATAATTCTCTTTTGTAACTTCCATTCCTCATCAATGAAATATGTAGTCAAGCTCATATAATTATAATTTTAATTTGATGTTCAGTAGTCTGTTGTCAAACAAACCCGAGCACATGAGTTTGCCAACCATTTCTTGAGACTGTCATTCTAGATGGTACCGTAAATTTTGGCTCAAATCGATTTAACATCTTGCAAAACCTAATCCCCATCAACATCTTTAAATGGCATTTCATCAAGTACAACAAACTCAGCTACAAACTTCTTACAATCTTCCAAGTTATAACCCTTAAAGACTTTGCATAGATCCTCTTCTTCCTTAATTTTGGACATATAGCTATGAAGTATCCCCTTCTTCCCCAATTTAGTAAATATTCACTTATGAGCACTCTTTAAGTGCTTATTTACGAAATTTGTGCCATGTTTAGTAAGATGATAACTATATTTTTTAGGCAATAATTACATTTAGCCTGGTGTTGTCCCTTTGTCTCAGTCAAAAAATGCTGCCAAATATACTATTTCTTTTCCCTACGAGTAGCTTCTGTATTCTCATCCTTATTTTTTTCATTAACTTGTGGTTCAGCAGGAGTTGTGGCGGCATCAATAGCAGAAGCAGCAAGATTTTCAACTTCAATTTCTATTATTTTATTCTCCTCGGTAATTTATAGAGAAATGTAATTATCTCCTCCTCCCTCCTCCCATTGTTCGTTATTTAAACAAAATAAATCAGTAAACACATAAACACCCACACCTAATTAGAGTTCTAATAACCAAAAATCAACTAAACAAATAAGAAAAAAATAAGTAATAATTTAGAACAACTCAGTAAACTCCAAACACATCAACTAAACAGAACAAATTAGTAAACATATTAACACCCACACCTAATAAAAGTTCTAATAGCCAAAAATCAACTAAACAAATTAGAAAAAAAACAAGTAATCATTTAGAACAACTCAGTAAACCCCAAACACACTAACTAAATAGAACAAATCAGTAAATACATCAACACCCACACCTAATCAGAGTTTTAATAACAAAAAACCAACTAAACAAATCTAGAAAAAAAACAAGTAATAATTTAGAACAACTCGGTAAACCCCAAAAACATCAACTAAACAGAACAAATCAGTAAACACATCAACACCCACTCTTAGTCAGAGTTCTAATAACCAAAAATCAACTAAAAAATCAGAAAAAAAACTAGTAATAATTTAAAACAACACAATATACCCCAAACACATCAACTAAATAGAACAAATTAGTAAACACATCAACACCCACACCTAATAAGAGTTCTAATAATAAAAAATCAACTAAACAAATCAGAAAAAAATAAGTAATAATTTAGAACAACTCAACAAACCCCAAACACATCAACTAAACAGAACAAATCAATAATAATAAACACCACAACATCCCTAAATTCACAATAATAAAAAATCAACACCCACACCCTTAATCAGAATTATAATAATCAAAATCAACACCCACATCCCTAAATTCACAAATTCTGATAATCAAAATTCCTAATCCCTAATCAGAATATTAATTAAATAATAAAATTAATTATTTACTTGAGAAGAAGATCAGAGAAGAGAGCGGAGCAGAAGGAGCAGGACTAGTAGAGTAGAGCAATAGCGGGGTAGTGATAGAGAAGAAGAAGATGACTGGGCCAAGCATTGAAGCGTGAATCGTCACTGAGAAGCAAGGCAGCACCATATGTCGTCATTCGTCAGACGATCATTAGTCGTCACCGTCATCAGTCAAACGAGGAGCTTCGCTGGTGACTGGGGTGAGACACGGAGGGCTGAGAAAAGAGGACGGGAGGAAGGGGAGACTGCGGGGTGCGTACTTACTGGGAGTGCGTCGTGCGTGGTTGCGTGCTGGGAGACTGGAAGTGAGAGAGAAGACGAGGTCAGGGGTCACTGGGGGCCGTGGGGGTGGGGACTACCAGACTGGGGAGTGGAGAGTGGGGAGTTGGGACTGGGGGAGTTGGGACTGGGGGAGTGAGGCTAAATGGCTGAGGGAGGCAGTGAATGATTGAATGCATTATTGCCCTAGCCCCTAATTGTGTGATTTGTAATTGTGTATGATGATCGAACCGGGTTTGGATGACCCGAGCTATGGCCTGGTCCCGGTTTTGCTTCCTTCCCAGATTTCATTTCTTCTCCCCGGGTCACTTCGAGTTCAGGTCTTCATCATCCAAAATTCTTTGAGCACGGGCTAGATCTTTGGGCCGGACCAGGCCGTGTGCACCCCTAGCCATTAGTGAGTGCATTCGTGGAGCGATGGAGTCCAGAGACGCATACTTTCCATATGTTATTTGGGGAGTGCACGATTACGCTATAGGATGTAGCGTTCCAGTTAGGGCTCCCGATCGATAGTCAATACGTCAATGGATGTATCATATACTTTGAGAGATACATCGAGAGTGGCCGCCCAGCATGGGCTTGGTTCGAGGAGCTATTGGGTATTTTACCTCCTGCGAACTACATCAACAAGTTCACAGTGAAGTGCACTTGGATGTAGGAGACGTTCAGTGAGCTTTCTCAGGGCGTAGATGATGCTACGGTTAGGAGGTATGCCTGGGCGTATATAATGATGCTGTAATCGATCCAGCTCTTCGATGACAAGTCTGGTATTTACATTCATTGGCTACTCTATGTAGCCATGCTAGAAGACATGGATCGATACAGTTGAGGTCTGCTACTCTCTCATGGTTATACAATACATGTGTCGTGTGGCCAACAGAAATGTTGTAAAGCCATCCGGTCCATTGCAACTCCTTTAGTCATGGATTTTTTGGCAGTTCCCTTGTTTCATGCCTGATGGATTTGATACCCTTCATGGGCCGTTAGCCTCGAGATATTTGTTGTTTATTTATGGTATGTTTGTTAATATTTTTAATGGGTTATTTCCATTGTTGATAAAATGTCTTGGGTCGCATATGGTTAGGTTATCAGTGAACATTGAGCAAGAAGGGGCATCGAGTCGTGCATTGGAGGCTCAGGATAGATGTACTTCAGGCCGAGGATGTGAGTATTTAGTCTTTCAATATATTTATCATTAATGTTATTTTGTTAATTTTACTGTTTATGATGACATGTCATAACTATTTCTATTCATAGTTCACGTAAATGTCATATAGCTCGCCTGATGTCATTCAGGTGGTGCATCCCGAGATACTAGAGCCACGACATATGGCATTATGGAGGTCTGCGACGGTATTGATCTACTTTGTTATCATAGAGTGACATCAGGTGAATTGGGTGCTACCACAGTTTGGTGGAGTACATCATTGACTCCGGATAGCACTCGATATTGTCACATTGATTTTTTGATATCGAAGGATGGCTGAGACGGAGATCGTTAGTTTTTCAGTACCTTATAGAGTTAGCATATTCATTGGACTAACAGGGTGCAGCATGTGTTACAATTTGATGTTGTTCCAAATCCATGACCGTCACATGCGTACTTGGAGTGGTGACATGAGCATGGTAGGAGATTCTTGTCGCCTGAACTCTTCTTCACTGATTCTAGGGCAGTTGCAATCCCGGCTGAGGCGATGCAGAGAGGTCTAGGACAGGTTCCTAATATGGATCACGTGCCTAACGTCCTAGACAGACGTCGTGTTGGGACATGTTTAAGTCAGCATGAGTGGAGGTGGCTCGACGATGTGATTGATACATTGGATGACAGGGGTCAAGGTCATAGAGGAGCTAGGAGTCGTGGCCGATGAGGAGGGAAGAGTGGTGGTCGAGGTAGAGCTCGACGTGGAGGGAGAGGCGGAGAGGATGATGATGGTGGTGATGAAGAGGGTGGTGACGGTGAGAATGATGGTGGAGATAATGACGGTGAGTGATGGAGGTGGTGGTAGAGGACATGATGGTGGGATGGGTGGTGAATATGGAGGAGGTGGCGAAGGCCATGATGGTGGATATGATGGTGGAATGGGTGGTGGTTATGGAAGAGGTGATGGCTGTAGTGGTGATGGAGGAGGTGTTAATGGAGATGCTGGTTATGGTGGTGGCATATTAGGTGACGATGGAGGTGGCAGAGATGGTGGTGGAGAGTTTGGTGATTATTTTTTCGTGATTCCTAACAGTGATGTGGTGGTGCACGAGAGCTAGATGTACATTAGCCCAGGTGACGTGTTATCAGACTTGCTTCGATTTTGTATAGATTCATTGTCAAATTTGGACATGCATATAATATTATTGCTTTTAGGACTATCATGTAATATTGGTTGGTGTTTGGTTTGTTCATGTGTTTTGCCCACAAAATATATATATATATATATATATATATATATATATATATATATATATATATATAAAAGGTCTATTAATTTTATTTATAACATCTTTTGATTTTCATTTAATAAAACTTAATGGTACAAATAAAATAGCGCATTTAATACACACAAAATTGTTTGCCTCATTTTAAACGTATCCGTATTTATGGTATCTACATTTAGGAAAATGCTATTTGTACATTAAAATTAGCCACTAATATATTTATGTATAAATATATGTGTGGTTTAATTTATTTTCAATGTGTATTTGTATTTTAACATGTATTTTATACTGATGGTTGACTTTGGTGACTAATTTTAGTGTACACGTAACATAATCTCTAAATTTAAAATATAAATAAAAGGTTAATTTTTCACAACTATAAAGATATATAATTTATTATGATAAAGAGTATTAAACTTAAATATTATTCATTAAATAAATATGTACTTAATATAGGTTATTATAAATTTGGTTAAATCTTTAAGAATCTGATAGGAACTTTTTAATATTAGGTTGAAAATCATAAAATTCTGTATAAAGGAGTCAATTTCCAATATAGAATTATAATTTTGTATTGTATATAAAAATCCAACTTTAAAAAAGATAAAAGTAATAAATTAGCCTTCATTTTCTAAAAATATTATACATATTAAACTGCAACAAAATAAAACAATAATTAAGTCCGTGATATTTTTGAGAAATTGCAATCTTAATCTTCAATTATATTTAGAAGAAATTATTTTCATAAATAGATTAATTTATCATAAGATTCTAAACATACTAGCTTCTTCAACTCTTCTTTTTTCATTTTTAATCCTTGCTTCGAGTCTTTCAGGGCTAAAATCTGAATCTTAATAAATTTAATATTTTACGTATTATTCAATCAAGAATTTTAGAGATCCAAATTCAATTTGAAACGTGAATTTGTTTTTGCAAAGTGTTCTGTGCGTATGAGTCTGAGGTATGACAACTTCCTCCGTTGTCGGTCAAGTTTCAGGTGGAAGAGTTATACGTCGGCTGGGCTTGGAACACCACGGCGGGAGCACCTGCAAAAAGCATTCCGACGCTCAAGTAAGAATATGAAATAAGAGAAGTGATAATAATAAATAAGAGTGAGTTATGTGACCTGTCTCTTCCGAACTTATTTACTTGCTTATATAGGCGTGTAGTTTGTTCAGTTGGAGCTTGTTTTGGGATTCTCCACGCTTACTGAAGTCAGTTTTGATGATAACGTTTGACTTGGTTTGAGAAGGTTCGAGCTTTGTTAAGCTCGTCCGGATTTTGTGGTAACGGTTTTAGAGATAGTTTTTGACTTGTTGGAAGCTATTATCAGATTACGTAGCCGAGCTCTGACTTGACTTTTCCGGATTATTAGCCGAGTTTAATTTTGGGTTGTTAGCCGAGGTATAGGGTACGTATCATAGCCCCCAAGCTTGCCTTGTGTTCCAGAGGAAACATAGGCAAGCTTCTAGTTTCTTCGTATACCTCGGCTATTGTAGGCATAATGCCCCCGAGCTTGCATTTATTCCTGTCCAGTAATCTAAGCCGCGGTATAACTCCTTCTGATGCCGAGGTATAACTCATTCTTCCGTGTGTATGGAGTTTTCTGTCCTAAGAGCACAGACGCCAAGCTATACTTCATCGCTGAGGAACACCAGAGGAGGTTGGGACCAATAAAGAGACTCCAACGCTCAAGTCAGAAAGAGTTTTTTTAGTTTTTTTTTTAAAGAGAAAATAAAAGGGAGAGTTCTTTGTGTACTTATCCTGCTATGTTTACTTGGTTCTGTTTATATAAGATTTGTATATGACTTGATTGTGGTATGTTCTCCTCATTCCGAGATATGAGGCATGGATACAGTCTGAGAATCTCGCAAAGAATTATTTGGTGGCTTCTTTGAAAAGGTCTTTTTAGGGTCATCAGCAAGTAATCGTTCTCTTTTTGAATTTGCTGCACTTGGCCTGTTTTGAATTTGCAAGTGGCCGAGCTATAGCTTACGTGGCCGACTTGTAAGGACAGATCAGACATAATCTTCGAATTATAGCTTGTATCCGCCGAGTTATAATGACCAGATCACAGCCCCAAGTTTGACCTATTTATTTTTAAGAAAAAGCAGATTGAGCTTTTATGAAAATTGAGTTATAACTCGGCAGGATGTAGAAGAGATGCGGTTGTGTTATAAATTGAAGATATAAGGATTAGCCCCCAAGATCAACCTGATAATCTTGAAAATAAAATTGGACAAGTTTGTCATTGAAAAATTGCTTATTTCAATATATTTTTGAACGAGCTGATTGTTTGTTGGAATGTTGCCGACTTATAGGTGATTGTTTGTTGGACTGACGCCGACTTATAGGTATCGGTTTGTTGGACTGAGGCCAATTTATAGGTGTCGGTTTGCTTTGATTGATTCAAACTTATAATTATCAGTTTGTTTGAAGTCATTCTGACTTATAGGTATCGGTTTGTTTAGATTAATTCCAACTTATAGGTGTTGGTTTGTTGAATTGATTCAAACTTATGGTTTCCGGTTTGTTAGATTGGTTTCGACTTATAACTGTCGGCTTATTTTTGTATGTCGACTTTAATATAGTTTGCCATAATATGTGTAGAGCGTAAACAATAGCTGAACTAAAGGCATGGATAAAAATAAAGAATGACGAAGTTAAAAATAATATACTCTTTATTGAGGATTACTCTCTTAATATAGAAGGTATATGATGAAAGTGCCTCATTAAAACCTCTCCAAACAATTCGGTGTAGAAAAAAGTCGTGTGAGTAGAAAAAATAGTACATCTTCGAGTCATAGTTCTTTTCCTAGTAGTGCTTGAAGGGTATAAGTCTCCTGCCGATCAATTTGTTGATTCAAAAAGATCCTCTTGGTCATCTTCTTTTGATTGAGTTGGTTTATTGATCTGCCGAGCTTCTCTAAGCTCTTCTATTTCCATCTATCCAACTGCTTTTTCTCGAAATTCAGCTAAAGTCTTTGGCTTGGTCACGGCTATAGTCTCTTGAAATTTTTTAGAACGGAGGCCGCTTTTAAGTGCGTGCAGGTGGACCTTGGGACTGAGGTCTGGAATCTCTATAGTTACCTTGGTGAATCGTGTCATATAGTCCTTCAGACTCTCGTGTTGTCCTTGTTTGATAGTGCTTAGATAGTCCAATCCGTGTACATATATCCTTGATGCGGCGAAGTAATCAATGAAAGACCTCGCCAACTCTTCAAAAGAAGAAATTGTACCTGCAGATAATTTAGAGAACCAGAGTAAAGCAACACAATCGAGATAAGTGGAAAAAGCTCGGCAAAGTATGGGCTCATTATTAACGCCGTTAAAAAACATCATGGACTGAAATTTTTTAATGTGAGCACGGGGTCACCAATCCCCTTGTATGGCTCCAAGGAGGTGGGCAGCACAAGGTTCTTTGGCATTTGGAAATTGGTAATCTCTTCAGAGAAAGGATTGTCTAACGTCAACTTCTCCCTTGGCGGGGTGATGCTTAGAGGGTCTGTGTTGCCCAGGGCCGAGCTTTTAGAGTTTCCTTCCTCGTTTTTTCCGGCATTATTATGGGCGGACAGCTCGGCTATCCTTCGAACTTCTTTCTGGAGTTCAGCAATCTGAGCTAGAAGCTCGACTTGCGTGAGCTGATGAACCGAATTATCGGCCATGTTGGATGATCGAAAATCCTACAAAAAAAAAAGAGTAAAGAGTATAACACTCGAGTTTTTAAAATTAAATTTTACGCTTTGAATTTAAAAATAAAATTTAATTTAATTATGACTTATTCTATTATTTTAAATTATCTATCAGAAACTATATTGATAGTTACCGTCTAAATTAATTTTTATAAATATTATTATTATTATTATTATTATTATTTAGTTATATTTATTTGGCCGAAGCCATTAAGATTTGTATTATATTATTCCAATATTATATTATTACTTGTTTATAACATGACACATGCTCTCTTTTTATATATAACCAAATGAAAGAATTAGAAACGTGGCTTATGTGCTCTTGTGCATATATATATACATACATATAATTGTTACACATGCCACTCTTAATTATTAATCAATGACAACTAATGAAGCATTAGCCACCACAAATTATCCAATCATTCCTATAAGCCTTATCACCTTCATTTCTTTACTCTCACCACCGAATAGAACTTGGCAAAAAAAGAAGAAAGAAAGGCCGAGAGAGAATGTGAGCTTTCATGGAAACCATGAGTTTTTAGCTTCAATTTTTTGAGATTCGTAACTCCAATAAAAAAATCTAATCCGATAAAAGTGTTCGTATCTTCCTCCTCTACGCGTTGACGTTATTTTTGTTCGGTGGAAGCTGACGGTAATATAGCTCCCCTTCCTCTTGAGTTCGGCCAATTGGAGTTCTAGGAGGCACAGACGATTCTTGACGTTTTTCTCTTCAGCAGCTCAGTCAGAAAGTTTTTCCAAAACTTTTGTTGATTTTGATTTCATATGGAGGTAGGGGATTTTGTTTTGAAATTAACTGTTTTTAAACTATGAATGCCATGGAAGTCTAGTGGGTATTTGTAAATAATTTATGATTGTTTGAAATGACTGAATTTGATGAATATGTATTTGATTTCTCGATTGAAAAGATGTTGAAAATGGTTCAGTTGGGACCCGAAAAAGGGTGGCTAACCCCGAGTTTTAGGGAAAGTGCTGCCGAAATTTTATAAAAATCTGAGGTTTTATTTGAAAAGTTATTTTAAAAGATTTGGTTTTGGAAAATTAAATTATTTGAGATTTATTTAGTTGAGAAAAGGTGTATTCTATTTTTAAACTAGATTTATTAAGAAAAACAAAATGTTTTAAATCCAATTTTGTAAGGAGAGATTTTGTTCTAAGTGTTGTTTTGAGTTTGTTTTTTTAAAGAAAAAGAATCTCTGTCACAGGAGAGCAGAGAACAAAGATTAAAGGAATATATTAATTAATGAAGCGTCTGCCACAGGAGAGCAGATGTGACATTGTTTGGGCCTTAGTGCCAAATGTAAAGTGGGGACGTCCACACACTGAGAACTGTTTTCCAGATGTACGCTTATTGATTTGGAAAGTCACACTGATGCGGCCTAGCCGTACGACTTATAAGCACACTGATGCATCTGGAAAGCCATATCTGGGACTTGTGCCCGGGTAATGTCGGGAGCGGGTAGGCAACCGACACATGAGCTCATGGCCTGCGTTAGGGATAGACATGCATCATGTTGTTTGCACATTTGCATTTGATTGCGCTTGCTTGTTTTATTACTTTGTGATTGTATTGTTTGTCGTATTGTGACTTGCTTGTACATTGAATTGAATCTCTTGCTTGCACTATTTGTTTGTGAGTGTATTAAAGTGATTACGAATTGACATTTGACTGAGGATTAACTATGTGGCTGAGAGACAGAAAATGTGACTAGTTTTATATTTAAAATTTGTTTTGAGTTTAGAAATTTAAAGAAAAGTAATTATTTATCTAAAGTAGAAATAAAAGTATTTCCAAAGGGTTAACAAAATAGTTTTACTAAGTAAGTTAATTATTTGCATTAAATTCATTACTTTTACGGCATTCCCATTCCCTACTGAGAACGTGTGGTTTGTTCTCACCCCAAAATCTTCCACCCTTTCAGTGACACAGGTTCGAAGATTCAGTTAGAAGATGCTGACGACTAGTAGATTTACTTGTGATTCCTGTTGTTTTTATAGAGTTCCCTCGCCCTTGTTGCTTTAAGTTTTATTTTATCTAGAGGGATAGGTATTGTATTTGAGTTTTATTTTGAATTCATTTGTATAGCATTTATTATTATTAATAATTGTGTGATTTGAATTACTACAAATAATTTTCTGGTATTTTCTTATAAACTGAAACGCGATATCGACCTAAAGGCTCAATATTAAATAGTAAATAAGGAGAACAGGTTAGTAACTCCTTACTTTTGGTACGATCATGACGTGCTAAAGGTTAGGGTGTTACAAAGAGTTAGGTAGAGAAAATAGTGGGGTTAAATTAATTCAGGACCCCACGGTGGGCGCCAAATATTCTGTGCATATGAGTCCGAGGTATGACAACTTCCTCCGCTGTCGGTCGAGCTTCAGGTGGAAGAGTTATACGTCGGTTGGGTTTGGAACACTGCGGCCGGAGCACCTGCAAAAAGCACTCCGATGCTCAAGCAAGAATATGAAGTAAGAGAAGTGATAATAATAAATAAGAGTGAGTTATGTGACCTGTCTCTTCCGAACTTATTTACTTGCTTATATAGGCGTGTAGTTTGTTCAGTTGGAGCTTGTTTCGGAATTCTCTACGCTTACTGAAATCAGTTTTGATGATAACGTTTGACTTGGTTTGAGAAGGTTCAAGCTTTGTTAAGCTCGTTCGGATTTTGTGGTAACGGTTTTAGAGATAGTTTTTGTCTTGTTGGGAGCTGTTATCAAATTACGTAGCCAAACACTGACTTGACTTTTTCGGATTATTTGCTTAGTTTAATTTTGGGTTGTTAGGCGAGGTATAGGGCACGTATCACAAAGTATAAAATTCAACCATCTTAAAGTCTCGGATGGTTCAATTACTATTAGTGGAGTCACTGACATAATTACTGTAATAGTAATGATGATGGTGGTAAAATAGTTGATGTTGACTATGATAATGATAAATGATACAAAAAAGTAGAAATAGTTTTCAGAATTTGAAGATGACAGAAAATATAAGAGATCATTTAAAAATTTTGAATAAATTTTTAAAAATTAACAAAAATTTAAATTTTGAATATTTTTATTAAATATATTTTATTTTTTATAAATGTAATATTAATTTTATTCTTTAATGGATAATTTTATTGGCATTTTAAAGATTCGATAGTAATGGTAGGTTTTTCTATTCAAACTAATATTGCCATTCATTCAATCTGACGGACAGATTGTCGTTCTGTTTGCGTAGTGGACTGGTAGTTGACTAGTTGCTGTGAATTGTGAAGGTGCCACAAGTTGAAGGTAGGTGCAACTAATAATAGTATATTACATTATATGTATATTAAAAGAGGAGTTTTTTGGTGGCCAAGAATATAGTGACTAAGAATAACCAAATTTTAACTGATCTATGTAAAAAGAATAAATGGTGACAATAATAATTATGAATGATTTTATTAAGTGTGTGAGTGCTATATGTATTGCAGAGTATATTTGTAATTATATTTTTTAAAAAGTGCTTCATGTATATGGACTTTATATGTAATTGGACAAAAACAAACATCAAGCAATTGCTATTTTTTTTAAATTAATTTAATATAAGGTGTTATCTAATTTTTTTTGACAAAATATTTTTTCAAATTATTAAAGTTATTTTTTTCAAGAAAATTTATTATTTAATTAGACAAAATGTATTTCAAAAATAAAAATTCCATTAAAGTGATGAGAATAATTTTAATGATTACGTACATAATTACTATTTACTATTAATTAAAAAATGTTAGCTAAATATTTGTATTATATATTTTAAATTACGAAATAGATAAATATAAAATATGCGGAAACAATTTTTTATTAAATATACCACATGTTGTTATGAAATTGTTTTACAATTATTCATGTTGTTTTATTAAACTATGCTACTATTTTTATTAGAGAATTGTTAAAGAATCATTAAAATTTATTCTTTTAGCTATCATTTTAATCATAGACTCAATTCTTTTAGTCTAATTTTTTTAATCTAGTAATTCAACAACATACTTTATCTCATATTTTTAAACATTGATGGCTAAATAATAACCAAAAGTAGAATTAAAATTTTAAACAAAATAAAAGAAATTAAACCTTTTTATTTTTTTGACAAAATAAAATAGTTGAAGTAGATGAAGCAATAAAATTTTAGTTTAATCAATAATTTATTTATTTTTTTAATTTTTTTTGGACTTGGTTCAAAGTCCACAAAAACAAATCTGACTCAAAAAATAGCTAAGTTTTGACTGGTGATCTATGAATAATATGAGAGTATAAATTTATAAAGTGTTTAAATTTTATAAGAAGTTATTATTATTTTGAATAAAAATAACTATTAAACAGTATTGTTGATATTACTATAGTTATTATTATTTTTATTCTTGGTATTATTGATATTATTGTTGCTATTATTAAAAGAAAAATTTTTGGACATTATTAATCTTTAGTTCTTTTGACTATCTTTTGGTCAATATAAATACTAAATTATCTTTAATAGATAAATTTTATTAATTTATGTATTTAAACTCTGAATAATAATTTATGTGTGCAAAATTTTAATAAACATAGGTATAAATTATATGCTTATTGTGTATAAAATTTTTGTAAATATGAGTACAAATTATTATCGGTTAAATGCTGGAGGAATATTTAAAAGTTAAATAATATTTTTACTATTGTTACATCTTAATATTTTCAGAATTATACTATATAAATCTGGTTAGACTTATAAATTTTTTTTATTATAATTATTTGTTACCATAAAATTTAAAATATACAAAATTTATGCTGAGGTGCCACTTTAGACGGTTATATATAGGTTATTTTTTCGAAAACAAAATTTATGGTTTAAAGTTATATGTTTGTAGAAACACTTTTTTTTTTGTTGAAAATTAAATACAAAATTTGAATTTCAATTTATTAATTTTAAGTTTTTTTTTATCTTTTATTGTAATATGCAGGGGCAGTAGTGACTTCATCCACCCCTCAAATTTTAAAGAATTATGCCTACATATGGAATATATGTCTAAGAAAATAAAAAATATTATATAATTTAATAATTTTATATGTGTTATTTTTTATTTGTGATAGATTTATAGCTTAATTATTGTCTTTTTTTTATGTAATTCTCATATAAAAAATGTAATTACCGAAAAGAATTTATAACATTTTTTTATATACCTGGATAAAATCAACTCAATAATATTATATTATTTCTAGATTGTTTTTATGTAATGAAAAAGATCTAAAAAAAATTATCTAAAATTTGACTCCTCTCTATTAAAAATTTTAGATCCGTTCCTGGTAATGTAAATACAAAAATATTTTATACACAACTAAAATTAAAATATATTTTTTCATAATTTTACATGGATATCCTAAAAAAATACGAATAATTTTTTTGTGTCTTATTTTTATGTTTCGTGCTTGTCAGTGTCCATTTATTCTCTAATTTTGAAACTTATAGTTTTGGAATTACTAAATAATATGCATAATTATGGATATACTAATTAAAAAACTTAAAAATTTTTAGTTAAATAAAAAATAATAAATTAAAATCTTAAAAAGCATAAAAATTAACAAATTTATTTCACAAATTGTGGTAGTTTTGCACGTTTTATATTATATTTGTTTCTTTAAAATCGTGTACAAGGACCATGCTTATATAAATATTGAGAGGACAAAAAAAATAACAATGCACTTAATTTTAAGACAATCTGATATTAATGATTTTTAAATAGTTTATTTAATTAAGTCAATTTTTGAAAGTACGAAATTATGAATTTATGATTTATGGAAATCAGATTTAATATGGATTGACAAAGCGAAAAAGTAAATCTTATTAAAAAAATTATTATGAATATTTTTAATAAGAACAATGCTATATGATCAATAAGTATTATTATTTTTGGTCAGCACTTAACCGATAATAATTTATACTCATATTTACAGAGATTTTATACACAATAAATTTATAGTTTGCACCTATATTTACCAAAATTTTGCACACATAAATCATTATCACTTGCATCCAAATTTTTCAGAGTTTAAACACAAATTAATAAAATTTATCTATTAAAGATAATTTAGTATTTATATTGACCAAAAAATGGCCAAAACAACTAAAGATTAACGATCTTCAAAAATTTCTTTTTTAATAATAACAATAATAATATCAATAATACCAAGAACAAAAATAATAATAACTATGATAATATCAACAATATTGTTTAATAGTTATTTTTATTCAAAGTAATAATATTTTTTTTATAAAATTTAGACACTTTATAAATTTATCCTCTTATATAATTCATAGACCAGTCAAAACTTAGCCATTCTTTAAGTCAGATTTATTTTTGTGAACCTTGAACCAAGTCCAAAAAAAAAACAAATTATTCATTAAACTAATAAATTTTATTATTTCATCTACCTCAACTATTTTATTTTGTCGAAAAAATTAAAAGGTTTGATTTTCTTTATTTTGTTTAAAATTTTAATTCTACTTTTGGTTTTTTCAATTTTTATAATAAAATAATAAGAAGAGGAATACTGGAAGATTATCAAAATTTATTATTTTTTGTCATTATTTAGTCATCAATATTTAAAAATATGAGATAAATATATTGTTAGATTACTAGACTAAAGAAACTAGACTAAATAAATTGAGTCTATGGTTAAATGATAACTAAAAAAATAAATTTTAATATTCCCTTAGCATTTCTCTAATAAGAATAGTAGCATAATTTGATAAAATAACGTAAATAATTATAAAACAATTTTATAACAACATGTGGTATATTTAATAAATAATTATCTATGCATATTTTATATTTATCTATTTCGTAATTTAAAATATATAATATAAATACTTAGCTAATATTTTTCAATTAATAGTAAATAGTAATTATGTACGTAACCATTAAAACTACTCTCATCACTTTAATAGAATTTTTATTTTTGAATAATAAATTTTTTTGAAGAAAAACTTTAATAATTATTTGAAAAAAACATTTTGTCAAGAAGAATTAAATAACACCTTATATTAGATTAATTTAAAAAAAATAGCAATTGTTTGATGTTTGTTTTTGTCCAATTACATATAAACCCATATACATAGAGTACTTTTTTAAAAATGTAATTACAAATATACCCTGTAGTACATATAGCACTTACACACCTAATAAAATCATTCATAATTATTATTGTCACTACTTGTCCTTTTAATATAGGTCAGTCAAAATTTGGTCATTCTTGTCCACTATATTCTTGGCCACCAAAAAATTCTCCATATTAAAATCCGTCGCTATAATTAATTATTAATATAAAATATATATTAAAATATAAATATATATTAAAAATAAATTAAAAATATATTTATATAAATATATTAGTAATTAATTTTAATAATTAATTTTAATATATAAATAATATTTTTGTATATATTTACATATCCGTGAATTATAATTTGTTTCCCAAAAGATTATGATATTATCAAATTCAAACTCCAACAATCAACTTGAGATATTTTATCGAATATTATTTATTTTGAGGAGTTGGGATGTTTTATATACGGTTGTTTCTAATATTTTTGAAATCATAATCACTTAGATAGAGAGTAACGTACTTATCATGTTTATTAATATGATAATATCGCAATTATATTATCGTTATGCTAGACTATTATACTATAATAGTTGATGACTATTATATTTTAAAAATTTTTGTTAAAAATAGAATAAAATTACATTTTTAATTTGATCAATTACAAATCTAATTAAGTTTGTAAAATATTTATGTATTTTTTATGAATAAAATTTTTTAGTTATTTTATGTATTTTTTTATGTGTATTTAAATGAGGTAAGTGATTTACTTTATTTATTGTATAAAAAAATTAAAGGATTCAATCTAAAATAATTATTAGTGTTACTTCTTTAATTTTAATTTTATCTCTTTTATATAAATTATTAAGAACAAATTCTTTTAAAGTCTAATAGAAAAATTTTTTCGACGTCTTAGGTTACTAAGAACATATTTTCTAGAGATTTAATAAAAAAAAATCTTATCTTATTTTTTTGTTGTGTCTTTTGTTACTTATTTTTTTATAATTTGGTATCAGTTATAGATTTTAAGTAAAATTTTTATTTACCTACCCATTCTAAAGTTTTTTCTTTAAAGTCACATTCAAGAAAAAAATCGAAAAATTCAAGAAAAAAACACCAAAAAAAAGAATTTCAAAAAATAATAAAAGAGATAGTATTTTTGAAAAATATAGTACAAAAAAAAGAAAAAAAATATCATACAATTAATAAGGTCGTTAATTTTCATTTTTAAGTATCTAAAATTTTATATTTATTTTAAATTACTTTAGAAATTATTCTAGTGTCAAATTGAAAGTTTCTATCATTAAAATTATCTTAGTTTAGTATCTATTTTTTCTTTTATTTTTAAAGTACCACTTGTTTAAAGCTATTTAATAGCATAGTTGCTGGATTCGATGAGTAAGACTAATATTAAAAAGGGTCCTAAAATTTTTATGGGGCAACTTTTTATTTAATTAAATAAAAAAATTACAGATGAGGTTAAATTTAACTATTATACAATAATGAAATATTTAGTCAATTTGATCACTAAGTTGGAGAAGCAACATCAAGTTATGACAATTTGGCTATTTTCTTAAGTAAGCAAAAAAGAACTTGACTCTCTTTAAAAGCTAATTTTATAAGGTTTAAAAAGGAATAAAGTTTGATGATAAGACAAAATTTAAAATTGCGAATTTCAAAAAGAATCACATAAAATACCATAAGAAGAAGAATTCTTTTAATCCTATTTCTAATTTTTTTTCAAAACCAATAATAAAAGAATTTGTTGAGTATGTTTTAAGTGGAGATGAATATTTAGAGAAACCAAAAATAAAAAAGTTATTAAAAAAGTCATTAGAGTGTGAGCAATTTGAAAAATAAAAGAGAAAATAGAAGAATTTGAGAGAAGAAGTAAATGAAAAAAAAAAGAGTGAGTGTTTGAGCAAAAAGAGTCCATTTTTAAGTGAAAGAGAGAATTTTGACAAAAAAAAAAAGAAAATAGTAAGAGAGAGGAGTTAATAAAAAAAATGAAAGCAATAAACACACTTATAAAAGAAATTTAGATAATTCTAAGTTTGACAAGAGTACTTTAGTGACATTGAATTTGAAAAAGTCTTTAATTTATTATATATCCACACTCCAAAAAATTTGCTAAAAATCGTCGAATTTATTGGAGGAATTTTAAAAAAAATCTGACCGTATAAGTGTTGCTGATAATTGATTACTAACAGATTTTATGGATCCAATACTAATTACTGTCCGAAGCTTTTAGAGTGGTCGATTTTATTTGCTATTACCATTAGGATAAATTCGATCTGTAAAGTTTGCATGCCATTTTAAGTAACAGTCTAATACTTTTAAACTAGGCTTATGTTTTATTTAGATTATATTGGTTGTTGATATTCAAATTTTACAAAATTTTTAAAATAAAATTTTATGTAAAATAATTTATAAAAAAATAATGAATAAATAGTTTTTATTTTTTAAAAGCCATTTGAAAATAATAAAAATCGTGATCAAAAATAAAAAATGTAACTTTTCTAATAAAATATGCTTTGCCAAAATAAATTTAAACTCTACACATATTTTAATGCGCAAATATTACAAAATTCTAAATTCTAAGAAATTCGATTTCTTTCCATACAAAAATTATCATCATAAAAATTTATTAAAAAATATGTCTATTTAATGTTTTTCACTCACACTAAATAAAAAATTTAAAGAACAAGAAATAAGACGACAATGTTACTGACTGTGTCCGTTCTTAAAATGTAATATATTCATTGTTCTTAAAAACTTAAAATTTCAAATCTTAACTCACAAGAAAGGAATAAGGATAAAGAAATTTTTTTGGAAAAGTATAGGTAGGCAATAAATATACTAAACAATATGAATAATAAATATATCGGATGTTCAATTCATTAAATGTGCGGATGATTATCCTAATATTAAGATTTAGGTAGGTAATTTGAGAGTGTAATGTATTTTTATTTTATTAAGTCTATTTTAAAATTTATTGTTCAAATTATTCATAAAAATTATTGTCTACCTAATAATTCTTTTTTTTTTATTAGAATAAAACATAAATGATGAAGGAGAATGGAAAATTTTATGAAAATACAAACCCAAGCAATAGGACATCATTTTTGAATTTAAAAGACGGAGGTGAAATCGATTTGTCCAATTATTAACAATATCTACGGGGTTGAAAAAAAAAACATGTTATCATTCGGGATTTTTTTAATAATAAAATAAAAAATTCATATTTTTTTAAATATGATTTAGATTTTAATTTTTAAAATACGAGTTTTTTTTGCATTTAAATAAATTTGTCGGGGATTAAACGATTAGGCGAATTTGTCAATTTTTATAGAATTTGCTGGGTTAGACGAACTTACTTAAATGCCAAAAAATACTCGTATTTTAAAAATTAAAATCTAAAATTCATGTTTAGGAAAATATAAATTTTTTTATTTTATTAGTAAAAAAAATCCGTCATCATTCTACCGTCTTCCAACTAATCGCAGGTCCGCTATAACTATTTTTATATGTCGTTGGAATTCAATTGGTCAATTACTATTCTTCAAAAAACGCTTTATCTTTCGGATAAATTGTTGTGGTAAAACATAAATATTTATTCTATAAATTATAAATTTAATAATAATCAATTTTTCAATTTATTATTTTATTCCTCTCTCCGGTGAATATGATAGGAGTACCGAGTCGGTTTACCCATATAACACCATAAAAATTTAACAAAATCTTCAAAAGAATGGGTTGTTGAAAATTTGGCTCTAGATTCTGACATTTAGTTTGGTTGACTGTACGTTGACACCGAAAGTTTCCTACCCCAATTTCTATGGATCAAAAGTGGACACATCTTATTATCTTGGAGGTTCAGTTCTCCATTTGCATTTTGTCCTGGTAAATAATCAACAATTCTTGGCATATTATATTCGCACTCAAATCATTTTCACTTTCCTTTATGCTCTTAAATTAGTTCATCAGTTAACCTCTTATCTGTAGTTTAATTGTACAGAATTTGCATCAACCTCGTTTCCCACTGTAAATGGCACCTACAGCTTCATCACCAGATGAACAGGCAAGCCAGTCTAAAATAATGTCTCCAATTTCCCCATTTGTTTCTTCGTTATCTACAGTTTCCATTCTGTTTTCTCTCAAGAATTGATTGTAAAATTGGTTATCAAAATATCTTAGTTTGGGTGCACATTGGACTCTCTTAACAGTTGATTAAGGAAAGATTAACTTCTTCAATTCAGCCACACCCTCAGTTATCAAAATGAAAAATATTTGCGCACCAGCGGTTTGATGAAATTTTAGTCAAATCATTTCACCGCTCTCAGCTATCAACTTTACATGAAGTTGACTGCACTGAATTTTCATCTAAAATAAAATGTTTTTATTTGGCCAAATGTTGGCAAAAAAAAAAAAAAAAAAATTTGTTGGTTACTTAGCATTATTCGTATACTTTTTTAAGATTACAGATTAAAATTAGTGATGTGAATGCATGCGATTATTTGGCACTTGACACAGCATGTGGTGGTAACTGGTAAATAACGAAAGGGTTTTTCTGGTTTTGGTGTTAAGGTTGTTATTGGAGAAGAGATGGATCATGTAAGGTTGATCACTTTGAACCGACCTAAGCAATTGAATGCTATCTCACCTGAACTGGCAAGTCACTCCTGTTAACTTTTTTAGTATTTCATGCTTGCTGGCTAAGTTATTTTTCAGCATTTAATTAATTGCTACTGTCTCATTTCATCTCAGGTTTCTCTGCTGGCATCATATTTGGAAAAGTGGGAGATAGATGACAAAGCAGAACTAATCATCATAAAGGTTGTTATTTAGTTTATAATATTCTGAATTTGTTGGCATAAAATCGTTATTTGTTATGAATTCTCTTTCAGATTGAGTCCTTTTATTATAGCGCCAAAAAAAAAAAGATGAAAAATGTTAGGGAGCCATAAGAATTTATTGTTTTTGGCCATCACTTAATCATCAACTCAATTTCTTTAGGCTAGTTTCTTTAGTTTAGTAATCCAACAACTTACTTTATCCCATACTTTTAAACATTGAATTTTAACTGAGGGCAAAAATAATAAATTCTGATGGCTCTCTAGCATTGCTCAAAAAATATTTTAGGCTGCATTTGGATATAGTCTTTGATACAGAGGAAGTGACAAGATATACAAACTCATTTGGTTTGGTTATGGAGATAGGGAAAGAGACACAACTTTTCTGTCCTAGAGATAGAAAAACCATTAGGGTGTGTTTACTGTTTGGAATGAAATGGAATTAGAATTGATTTGATTGCAGAATCAAACTCTTTATTTGGAATCCATAAAAATATGACTTAAATTGATTTGTAAATTCCATGGATTTACATTATAACTAAATTCAAATCCCTTCCTATTTTTATATAATTTGGTTGGAATTGAAATGATTTAGTATGTTAAAAATATTAAAAAAAATCAATTTTACCCTTCATATATTAATATAAAAGAGAAGGGTTTGGAGAAGAGAAAAGGGGGTAGAGGTCTAACAGTAGCAGGCGGTGGTTATTGGTAGTGATAAAAATTTGTATGGAAAGAAAGGATGAAAATGTAAAATCAAATCATTATATAACTCTCAAATCAAATCAATTTCTATTTTATATAATCAATTCCAAACACTAATTCATTTCTAATTCAATTTGTTGGAAATCAAATAAAAAAATCAGTTCCAGAAATATTTGGTTCCAAACACACCCTAAAAGTGGGGACAAAAAATATCTATGTTTATGTCTCTTCATCTTTGTATTTCTGCCTTAGGAAAGAAAAGAATAGATGTTATTAACTAAAAAGAGAACTAACATTTTTTATCTCATTTTTTTTAGAATAATTAAAATGACTAATAAGTAATTATGTTGGTTTAATTGGCACTTATGTATGCTTCGCTCTGCACACTTTTTTTCCAGGGTGCTGGTAGGGCTTTTTGTGCCGGAGGTGATTTGAGAGTATTCTATGATGGCAAGAAAAAGAGTATGTACATCATTTTCTATAAAGTTTTAGAGCAATATGATGAAACAAAGTAATAGCAATTGCACGCTTTTAGAAAGGGTAATTTATGTGTATCACCTGAATTGGTCTAAAATAAAGATGTTCCTAATCATTTCCTTAATTTATAATCAATGTGCTTAATTATAACTGGACAAGTATTTGGACAGAGGATTCATGCCTTGAAGTGGTCTATAGATATTATTGGCTTTGCTATCACATTGAGACCTACAAGAAAACCCAGGTTCTGTTTAGGATCTTAATTAATTGCAGTTTCTTGTTTACCAATATGCTTCAGAAAGTGATATTACAATGTTTACAATGTTGTTATTCCTATAACAGGTTGCTCTTGTTCATGGAATTTCAATGGGTGGAGGTGCAGCTTTGATGGTCCCTATGAAGTTCTCAGTTGTTACTGAAAAAACTGTGGGTATTTAGCCTTTGCTTGGTTTTGATTAATTCTTTCACAAACAAACGAAAAGTGTATATTATCATGTGTACAAACTACTTAACAATCTTATTAGAGATTAGTTTCTGCATAATTTCTGATTAAATTTGTATAGAAAGTGTTATTGGTTTTGATTTTGTGGTGTGTGAAAAACAAATGCTTTGACAGGTTTTTGCCACTCCTGAAGCAAGTTTTGGATTTCATACTGATTGTGGATTCTCTTACCGCCATTCTCACTTACCGGGTCATTTAGGTAACCACATTTACCTAAGAATTCCTTCTCTTATTGTTTTTTTCCTGTTAAATGATATTAAAGAAAAGAAGAGTGAAACATGTTAGTAGATCACAGACAAAATTGTAGAGATGATAATGCACAATAAAATTTGTAGGTGAATTCTTGGCACTCACTGGAGCACGATTGAATGGGAAGGAATTAGTTGCAGCAGGATTGGCAACTCATTTTGTCTCCTCTGAGGTTCGTTAATTATCGACTAAAGTACCGAAACTGACTATAAAAGATTATAACAATCGGTTATATTTTGCTTCCGTTAGGCAATTTAACCAATCGTTAACCGTATATGCGGGATCATTCACTAACGGCATATTACTGAGCAGTTAACAATTGGTTAGATTTGTCTAACGGAGGAAATCTTTCATGGTTACAAGTTAGTTTTAATTCATAATCAGATTTATGAGTGTGATAATCTTTCATGATCAATTGTACTACTTTAACTATCAATTGTACTAGTTTGTGTTGTAGTTGAACACATTCCAACACTGCCAAAACTTCAGAAACTTGAATTATTTTATTTCCACTTTCCCTTACCTGATATAATATGTATCTCATTATTGAATATTTTTATACTAAATGAGAGAGAACAAAGTGGGTTAGGGTGAAATACAGCGGATGTTTCGCGAAAAAGTGCTTTATAAGGATCTGCATTCCTTACAACTTAAGTTTTTTTTTTTTTTTAATTTATAGTTTGCTACAGCTTAATTGAGGCCTGATTTGGCTATTCAAAGATGAACATTGTCAGATACTATTTTCTAATCAGTAGATATAAAATGGACTTCAAGGGTTAATTTGATAAATAATGATAACATTTTATATGTACCAGAAAATTGTGGAACTTGAGAAGCGCCTGATTAGCCTAAATTCCGGTGATGAGAATGCTGTAAGATCAGTGATTGAAGAATTTTCTTCAGAAGTCAAACCTGATGAAGACAGTATCTTAAACAAGTAATCACTATTTCATCAATGATATCCAAATTTCTTTTCTGATTAACCGAAAATTGCACTGTATTAATGACAGTATTTGGAGATTTTCAGGCAGTCAGTAATTGATGAATGCTTCTCTAAAAATTCCATTGAAGAAATTATAAAATCTTTGGTAAGTTTCTTACAAGTTCCTTACATTATTTCCTTATTTTGCTCATGTCCTCTTTCGGCTACATATGATATGACTGTATGCTTTTCATCTAAAGGAAGCTGAAGCACAAAAAGAAGGAAATGAATGGATAGCTACAGCTTTGAAAGGAATGAAAAGAACATCACCGACCGCATTGAAAATAGTATTAAGATCGGTAAGGACTTCGTGATATATATTTCCCATGATCCGAGACTGGATTCTAGGACTCCATTCATTTCATTAATTTTTGGGCCTATAAAATTCATGCTTAATGAAGCAGAAGAATATTTTAAGTTTTTCTTTGTATTTAAAAGCTACAATGTTTTTTATGCTAGTTTTCCGAATTACTCCCTTTCGGAATTTAAATGAGATTAATGAGGACAAAAAACAGAAATAATCCCAAGCCTTTGGACGTTATGTGAATGAATCAAGAAAATAAGTTCTACATGCTACTTCTAGAATTTCGTGTTGCTTGAAATGCAGTTAAGCAGCATCTTGAATATATGTGCAGGTTCGCGAAGGAAGGAATGAAACACTGTCTGAATGTCTAAAAAGGGAATTTAGATTAACAATGAATATACTAAGAAGTACAATATCTGAGGATATGTATGAGGTAATTGTAGTATGCTTATTGAATTTCAGAACAAATTTTAGACACAAAAGAGGCTGCTCAGTTTTACTTTTTGATGTCATCTGTACTAAAATCTGAGGCAAAATTTTCTGTCTTTTGATGAGAAGGGTATTAGAGCTCTCACAGTAGATAAGGATAATGCTCCAAAGGTATTCTTTCTCTTTCTCTCTTTTGTTCTAAATATGCATGCCCCAAGATTAATGACTTCTTTTCCACATTTTATTAAATTCTTCTAATCTTAAATAGTCTTATCCTAAACTAGCTAGCTTAACTATATTCAACCCACATCAAAGAACATTTCTTGTGACAAACAAAAATTGCTTCCAAAACACGAATTTGGATCCTCTAAAGTAAAAGGAGTTTTACCATGGGATGCTGCATAACATTAAAAATGGAAATTGTCTTGCATTTTATTGATCCTGGTGAAATCCTTTACTTTACTAGGAACTACTGTCCATGTTTGGATGGCAAATGCACATTTACATATGCATCAAAATCAAGTTAAGAAATGGAAATTATGTCCAAGAAAACCATGGACATGGTATGATTTACAGAACAAGTCTTGAATATTGTGTAAATTACAAGACTTGCTATTAAGTCTATCATTACAAGGGATCTGTTTATAAATGTGCTTTTTTCTCTTTTCTTTTCTCTTTTCTCTAATTATGAAAAGAAAAAGGATCGTGTCTATAAACTTGTTTTCAATTTAAAAGATGAAAAATAAAAGGCATTGTTCTTTTTTCTCTTTTACTAATACTAATTACTAAGTAACATTATCAGTGGGATCCTCCGTCGCTAGACAAAGTAGATGATGGAAAGTTGGACTTGGTTTTCCAACCATTTGAAAAGAATTTGGAGTTGCAGATTCCAGAAAGTGAGGCGTGCAGGTATGGTTCTCTACTTGAATTTTGATTGATTGATTAAGAACTAAAGTACGAATGATTATGAATTTATGATGCTAATAAAGTTACCATGAAAGACAGAAATGAGAAATCTAAACTTGCCCATGAACAAATTAGCGGGGTATTGGTTGTAATTAAGTCACTACCCTTTAAAAGTTTTTAATTAGGTCCCTACACTACTTTTAAATTTGTAATCATCCTTAACATTCTAAAAACATTTAACTTAACGGAATATGCCAAGGTATATTCGCTACTAACGGGGGATAGGCAAACATGTTTTTGTAAGGTCTACTATTAAAAATGATATAATTACAAATTTAAAACTAGTGTAAGGACCTAATTGAAAACTTTTAAAATGTAGGGACTTAATTATAAATTTGGAAATACTATAAAGACTACTGGAGTAATTTAACAGTTTTCTTTATAAGTAATTTGGTTGAGAAAATTATCTTTTGTAGATAATTTTGATACTTTACTCTTGGTTAAATAATCAAGTTTTGTTAAACCAAAATTTTATTTATTTATTTATTATTAATATTATTATTAAGTTAAACCAAATTCATTAGTAAAACCAAAATCTCTTGTGTGTATTCCAAACAGGTGGGCCGGTAAATATGAGAATTCAGCTTATGCGGTTCCAAATTGAGCAATATAAAAAGGCTTGGGTGTTGCTTGTCTCTGAGTTGGATGCTACCTCTTTAAATACTACTCCAAAAGATTGTCATGAATTTTTCTACCTTCTTAGCTTGGATATAAATAAGCTACTGTTTGATGTGCTGAATAGATTATTATTATTATTATTATTATTATTATTATTATTATTATTATTATTATTATTATATCAAGAAAAAATGATCAATGGAGTTTTATGAAGAACTTTTCTTTCTTGTTGATACAATTTTGGGAGCGAAAAATTAAAAGAAAAAAAAAGATTTTGACTTTTACATGGGTAGAAACTTTCTCAAAATTAACCCAGATAAAAATCATGATAAGGTGATTTGTAACTTGGTGGTTTTTTTTTCCCATAAAGTTGATAGGCAAGAGACTCGATTTTGGTGCAGGTGCACAAGCGACGGGTTTAGAAAATTTGAACAGTGATGACAAAATATACAACATGAAATAAAATAAGAGGGAGAGTATTGAGGTCAAATTTAATAATACAATAAGGGCAATTATACATAATTTTTATGTAGTGCTTAAATACTTTCAAATTTTAATAGGCCTTTGGCCTCACAACTATATGAGTGAATCCGTTCTTGCCGCATGACTAAAATGGAGTTCTAGCATCTTAAAAGTTTTGTATAATGGCAACTGTTGGTGAAAATGTTGATATTTTTTTAGTATTAACTAGTTTTATTGATTTTTGCAGAGATTTAATTCTTGTGTCCATTCTGTAATTATGTTTATGCTCATACTCCAAACATCAAATAATCAGGTATTTTCCAAATGTGTTAAAACAATATAGATGCAAGTAATTAATAAATCAACTCGCACAAGTTGATGTTGGTAACCGCCTTCATGTATTACACAACAAAAATCTAGAAAGCAAGAAAATAAACTTGAATAAAAGTCAAATTTGTTAGATTGAATACAGGTGCTAGGAGAGTCTTTGCACATAGTCAAATTGAATTAGAATAGCCAACTAATACAAGTTGAATGTTGAAAAGTGTAAGAAACTTACAAAGCAGATTTTTTTTTTTTTTTTTTGCAGCCATTGCCAATATATCACTATATAATAAGAATATTTAAAAACTAGTTTTAAGTTGTTCTTGTCAAGTAATATATGTTCAATGAATGAAAAATGCCTTGAATTAGTATTAGAAAGTCTCCTCTATTTTTTTCTTATGTGTATGGGTAAGTTTAAGAGAAAAATAAGACTGTGTTATTTATGTTAGTGAGTTATGGTGGGCTAATTAATTGTGGTTGTTAGATTCTCATTTGGTATCATAATTTGTTTAATCTTGCGCCAATTATTTGAGTGTCTGTAAAGTGTGGGAAAGTTATTACATAATTGTTTGTTTATATAAAGTTAGTATGCCAAATATGTTTAATTTTGTGTGGTCTGATTTTAAATTACATGAAAATTTTGATTATAGTTATTAAAAGACTTTGATGTTTATCCATTTAAAAGTTCAAAATTTATAAAACTTTATTGAATCGAGTTTATAGAAAAGAGCAAATGTAACTCTTAAGATAAGAGATCAATTGACACTATTTTAAATTTATCAAAGAATAGATTATACAATCTTTGGTAAAATTGCAAATTAAATGCCAAAAATACGAAAGAAGCATGGAACACATTAAAGCTGTCATTCAAAGTGTAGATAAGACCCAGAAAGAAAAACTATAGTTCTTATAAAGAAAATATGAAAAGAATGATATGTCTAGCTCATAAACCATTGAATATTATTTTTCTTGTATTACTAATCTTAACAATAAGACGAGACTCTATGGAGAATATATGTCAGATAATAAAGTGGTAAAAAATGTTTTTGTATCATGCCAATGAAATATGACAATGTGATAACCACAATACTAGAGTCTCATGATGTTGATGCCGTGACGATTATAGAGTACAAGGAACCATGAAAAATTATATTAGTAAAATATTGAAAAAGTTAGAAAATCCATAAAAAACCCTAAAAAATCAGTCGAATTTAAATAATATTGCAGAATTAAGTCATACATAAAAATAATGGGTTTGGGGTTTCAATTATCAACATAGAGGTAGAGAAAATTTCAAGAAAGACATCAGAAAATTACAATAAAGGAAGAGCTAACAATTTTGTTCCGCCTAATCAAGGAAATAGTGGAACAAATTTTATTCCTGTCAACTAGGATTTGGATTCTCTAAATTTTGAATTTCACTTTAAAGAATAAAGTGTGATCTCTCACCATTTATTTTATAGGTGGGACCAAGAATAAATATGAGAGAAAAATCATTCAAAGGTAGAAAATCACACTTTCTCCTCTAAAGTACAAATTTAAAATTTAGAAGATCTAAATCCTGCCAACCAAGGAGCAGAACAAGGTAACTTTTTTCAAAAAAGAGCCAATTTCAATTGCTTCCACTTTAAAAAGTTTGGATACAAAATAGCAGATTGCATATTCAAAATAATGAATAACAATCAAACAAATGTCGTAAAAAATCAACACCAATATACTGGTGACAATTCTGAGTCTTAAACTTTTATTACCAGAGCTCAGTACCATCAAAATTATATTTGGATATTTCAATAGTAAGTTGAGAAAAAAGAATTATCTGAAATTGTTACAAGTTAGATTCATGAGTTCGTGTGAATTTCCGACACTAATTATTGACATGAACTGGCATTTAAATGGGGTTATGCTCCAGTGAGAAAAGTTATTTTATTTCTTATGTGTAGAAGTGATATAGCTATTACTGGAGGATTTAAATTTTTTAAAGTTTGAATTTCACTTTAGAGAGTAAAGTGTGATCTTTTATTATTTATTTTATAGGTGGGACCAAGAAAAAATATGAGAGAGAAATCATTCAAGGGTTAGAGATCACACTTTACTCTCTAAAGTAAAAATTCAAAATTTAGAGGATCCAAATTCATTTCTGAAGGGCTACGCGTGTAAGCAGTGCTTGGAGAGAGGGGGACTGCAATATTTTTAGAGATTGCATATATTATCGTTGTTTAATACTTAATAATGTTGAATGTGTTAGCGTAATGGACATGATTAAGTTTGTGGGCCTTTTTGGTATTTGATTTGAAAATTTTTCAAAAAATGGGTTAGATTGATAGTAGATATTTTTTTGGGTCTAGCACTGGTCCAAAAAAAAAAAAGAATTTTTTTTCATGAAATCTGTGTAGGTATAATAATAATAATAATAATAATAATAATAATAGTAGTAGTAGTAGTAGTACTACTTTTAAAGTATGTTAATCTTGAACTTAGTTTTTTCGAAAAATTATAATTTAACTTTTTCTTTAAATAAAAAAATAATATTATTATAATAAGAATAAAATGTAACTATAATTTAAAAATTTAACAAGTAGCAACTCAAATAAATAATTTATAAATAAAATTTTTAAATTAGTTCAATAATATTAAAAATTAAATATCTAATATATTAAAAAAGTGTATTTAAAAATTTTAAAAATAATAACCTAAGTAGATAACTTTAAATTTAAAAAATAACAACCCCTATTTACTTTCTGGATATACCAAGAAAGATGTACGGTCTAATGAGGCTACTACGAAATATTTACTCATGGGTGGGGCAAGCTCTTCTATTCTGGTTCATGGTTTCTCTTGGCTCTATGGTTCATCCGAGAGA
This sequence comes from Arachis stenosperma, assembly GCF_014773155.1. Lineage (NCBI taxonomy): Eukaryota > Viridiplantae > Streptophyta > Magnoliopsida > Fabales > Fabaceae > Arachis > Arachis stenosperma. The sequence goes on along the minus strand of NC_080386.1, from coordinate 7,563,476 downwards.
GAGATCGAGCTTCAAAAAATAGTGAATGGTCTTATCAATACACAAATGTATAACTCCCCAGGAATCTCAATTGCGCTTATATTCATCACTGTAGGAATTAAGCAAATAACTTAAAATTAAAAAGTAACAACTTAAATAAATAATAATTTATAATTTAAAAGAATAAACTGTAAATAACTTAAAATTTAAAAAATAACAAGTTAAGTAAATAACTTAAAATGAAAAAAAGAGTTTGTTGTCGATAAGTTTGCTAAGAAAAAAAATCGATGAAATAAATAAATTTATCAATGAATTTATTTTAAAAAAAACAATAAATTTACCAATTAAATAGGTGTAATCAAACCCAGGAGCATTGAAAGTGTCAAAACTCATAAAACTAAATCCATACTGTAAGATAATTGACAATTCTAAAAGTTTGTGCATATCGGTATGTTGGTTTAAATCCATATTAGTTATTAATTTATTATGTGAATTCAGTTTCTTCGAAAATTATAATTTATTTGTTTTTTCTTTAAATAAAACAGTAATAATTAAATAATAAGAATAAAATATAATTATAATTTAAAAATTTTAAAAATACCAACCTAAGTAAATAATTTATAAATAATTTTTTTAAATTAGTTCAATAATATTAAAAAGTAAATACCTAATAACCTAATAAAGTGTATTTAAAAATTCAAAAAGTAACGATATAAAAAAATAATAATTTATAATTTATAAATAAAATTTTAAAAATTTTTAGTGACAATACCTAAACAAATAATTTTCAAACTTAATCTATGAACACCATATTAATATAAAAACTCCCTATTTATATTATTATAAAGATAAAAATTTAATTTTTTTTCTTATACATATTACAAAAGAAAATTATTTTCAAAACAAAAAAATAATTATTTACGAATGAACATAATTAAATATACGACAAAGATAATACCAGTACGTTTATTTTTATCAAATTGAATCCCATTAAATTATTAATTTAAATTCAATCTATTTAATTTTTAATTTCAAAAATGTTCCGAGGTTACCTAAAACTGTAGGTCGATTCCAGACGAGATCTTCGGTGATGGTCAGCACGGTTATGTCCGACTTGTTGGGCTTGGTGGTGCTGCTGATCCTTTGTCACCGGAGGGTGGTGGTACCTGCAAGGGACTTCGATGCTTAAGTTAGCGAGGGTATTAAGCAGGTTTTTAGTAGAATCAGAATATGAGTTATACCTGGGTGCTCTAGTGTATTTATAATGTTGCCGAGAGACCTTTTTAGATAAGATAAGTTAGTTATCTTATCTTATCTTATCTTATCTTATCTTATCTTTGACTGGGGTCCTCGTATCTTCAAGGGAACCACCCTTATCTCTATAGGCTTGGGCTGTCTTTGAATTTGGGTCGTGTTCCTCTATTTGGGCCCTTTACTGGACTTTCCTGGCAATTTGGCCGAACTCTTTGAGGAGAGGTCGGATTGTCTTTGACCTGAAGAGGTCGGTCGCTTTGTCGGTATAACATCTCGGATCGGACAGCTCGACCCAGGGTATGAACAGTGCCCCTGCTCGAGCTCGGTCTTCCTCTCAAGGTCGAGTCTTTAGTCTGTAGGACTTCGAACCTTCTCGGGTGAAGCCGAACTCGAGCATTTTGTCGATTTCTCCTTTGTAGAGTTCTCCTTTTGAATGCGGAACGTTTCTTTTGAATTTTATTCTTTTGAAAACGCGCGTCTCCCTGCTTTGGGAATATGCGAGGGTTTAATAAATAATAACCTCATTAATTCTTTTAATGCTCCGTCTCTTCGTTTGTTTTGAACTTTTTCACAAAAACGATTTCTCTTCTATTGCTTTTTTGCTGTAACTTCCCCTTTTCTTTCTCCCTTTCTGTTTTCGTCTAAAATTTGCTTTTTTGCGTTTCTCTTGTGACGTCTCTTGGTAATTGTTGCTGCTTTTGCTTCGAGGAACGTCTCTCGTCGCTTCGTCTTTCAACCTTTCCAAGCTTTTCTCTAGGTTGGTTCTGCTTTCTGCTCCCTTACTTCTTTTGTTGTCTTACCTTCGATTTTGATAAAGCTTTGATTTTTAAACACGCTGGAAAGTTTGATCCTCTTCGTATCACTGTGCGCCTGTTTGTTTATTGTTCGGGGGGGTTTTTCTTGCTTTTGAGATGGTCCCTCTGTCTTCTAGGGTTCATACTGCTTATTTTTCTTCTTTTTGCGAACTGCATGAACCTGCTTATTTTTTCGGAAGGTTGCTCCTTTGATGCTTTTTTTTTGTCATGCTGACGGCTTTCTTTGCTGATGAACCCCGTAAAAGAACTCTTTCTTTTGGTGGCTTGTTTGATTTTCTTCGTGTTATTTTGCTTTTTGTTTGTTGATAAGCTAAGATTGTGAATTTGGAAAGTGATGGTTTCAGTGGCTAAGAGAAGGGGGGGTTGAATCTTAGCCCCTTTTTGCTTGCTGTCACTTGCTGGACTTTAGATGAGACTTTTCAGTTTTATCTCGTCCCTAGTCACGAGACATTTTCATTTTGTCTCGTCACTTGGCATGAGACATTTTTGATGTTGAATCTTGAAAGATAAAAACAGAATTGAAGTAGGAGATAGAGAGAGAAGATAACACCCAGATATATCCTGGTTCAGCTGCTAAGTGCAGTGCAGCCTACATCCAGTCTCCATCACAACAATGATGGAATTTCACTATAATCATCCAGATTACAACTTGTAAAGTGCTAACCCAACTTACAAGGGGATTCCCATAGAATCATGAAACACAACACAGATGTACAAAGGAACTCTAAGACATCTATGGCTTTTTCTTTTAATTTTGCACTCTCTGCCTTTTTCCGCTCTATGGCTTTTTCATTACAAACCTCACTGTTTGCCTTTTTCCATGAGACTCAAGACATGACAAAATTAAACAGAAAAATATTAAACAGAAAACATTGAAGGAGAAGAAGAACTACTAGCTTAGGAAGCTCTGAGAACTCTGTGCCTTGCACTCTCAAATCTTACTCTTTTCCTTACTTCTTTCCTTGAATCAAACCATGACTGTTCACCTCTTTTATAGAGAAGTGACGCCTTCATAGTTGAGACCCAAACCCGAGCTCAGTTTCTTCCCTTCAACAAAAAAAACCGGTTCGGCCATACAGAGAGAAGAGGTAACACATGCAAAAACCAACATGCAAATACCTCTAGTCCTTCCTTGGTCACCACTCTTCATCAATCCGAGCGCTCCATCCTTGGCTTCCTCTCCAAGATGGATTTCTGGCCCTTGATGCTTCATGATGATGATGACTTCATCTGCTTCAACTTCTGCCTTCAACCATCACTTCGCCACTCTAGCTACTCCCTGTGGTGGTTGATCAGAAACGAAGACAAGTCACGCCTCCAAGATCCTTCTGCTGGCCGAATCTTCTTCTTTTCTTTTTGGGTATGGAGGATCCGAGATTAACTCACCAAATCTAACCATATTTGGTGATTATCTCAGCCACTACATACTTTTTGTTTTCTTGCCATCATAGTGATGGACTTGTAGCTTGTCCTTCCTTCCTTTCGGTAGCTTACTCTTGCTTTCATGGAGGCCATTGTTTCCTGTGTATTAACCGAAGAGAGAAGAAGAAAGAGATGAGAGAGAACACAGAAAGTAAACAAAAGCAATTCAAAACAAGTTAAATGAAGATAGCTTGCTTTTACTTCCCTGGTGGATTAACGTGTAATCATAATGATTCCCATCACATCAAAATCAATTTCTCTCTCATAGTTCCAAGACTAGCATATTAATTTTGAAATCCATTCTTAGCAAGCAATGGAATCCGTTGGAGAGCAAGAAGCCTTTATGCTTTCATTCAAACTTGATTTCGGGCTAGACTTGGAAGCTTTCATCAAAGAAATGTTTGGGCTTGGTAATATTAGGATTTAAATTGGCCCAAACAATATTTTCGGATCTCAGCATGCATAACACATTTGGCTTATTGAACTTTGGCCCAATAAAAGCATTTGCTTTCCTGGTAATTATGGATCAGGCTTTTATCATATGAGAAAGCATTCACTTGGGCCTGCATCAATAATATTCACTCTGGCCCAAATAAAACCTGCATTACAAAATTAATTTAATTAATATTAAGTCCAAAATTAATTTTGCAATGAATTATGTTAATAATGTTTAGTCATCATAAAATTAGTTTAGAGTTTTCCAAACTCATCAATCTCCCCCTTGATGACAAACATTATTAAAATTGAAATGGAAAGAAATTAAAAGATTAGAGTACAGGTACTCCCTTTGAGGATTGAATTTCTTCCCTTTTAAAATGTTACATGGCTCCCCCTTAATATGTGCCACTTTTACCAAGGGAAGCATAAACCTGTAACAATTTAATCAAGCTTCAAAATAACAATGTTATTCAACATATTTATTGAGAATGTTGAATGCTTGATTTATGAGCAGAGCCTAGTGATAATAAAAAACTTATTTGTTATCATAATTGATTTTCTGCTCAAACAAATGTTACAATTTTCAAAAAAAATCCAAACATTTTCCTGTTCAATCATATCAGAGCAAAGTAACATAAGAAAAATATTTGTAAAGCAAAATAGGGCAGTTTTTGATGCATTATACACTTTTTAAAAGGAACTGCCAAAAATACATTATCAAACCGATAAGTCTATCAAAGATTAATCCACAGTCAAGCATAACAAAACAAGCACAATTATGAAACAGATGCCAAATCAGAATTAATCAAAATATGATAAACTAGATGCAGTTGGAACAATGCAAATATCATCAGCAATTACTAGGCATTTTTCAAACAAGGGAGATCATAAATTTTCAATTTTGAAAATTTCATCCCTGTTACTATCTCCTTTTCATCCCCTGTTTTTCTTTGTTTCCAATTTCAATTTTGGAAACTTATTTTCCTCCCCCTTTTGTCATCATGGGGGAACACCTGCACAAAATATGAAGGATACCACAGTATAAACATAATAAGACAGCAAGATAATATGAGTGTTTGACAGTATCACAGAGCAGGGAGTTTGAAGTTACGCTCATACAACAAAAAACAAAAAAAGATTGAGCCTACTTAAGCCAATATCAAGTAAAATAACAAAGACACTAATCATCAGACAGATTGAGATCAGAATCTGCAGCTTGTTCTTCACTGCCAGCCCCCAAATCCTTTTCCAAATTTTCCAGCATCATACCCACACGCTCTTTGCATCTGATCCAGGCACGTTCATTTTCAGCGGCTAGCTTTCGAGCAGCTTTATGAAATTGAATCATGATAGTGGACATGTTAGAGAACTCAGTGAGAATTTCCCGAGATGACTCAGTTGCCTTAGGAGATTCAAACTGGCTTTCTAGGTCACTGTCCATTGGCATCGGTTTCTTGCTCTTTGGGCCTTTTACCGCACCACCACCTTTGATCATGGAGGTTTTGTTCTCCACATCCTCATTGGTTAAATCTACCTTATAGTACTCAAAAATACACGTGAGAAACATTCCATAAGGTAAATTAGCCTTTTTTGTACTTCTTACAGAGTCCCACATGTGTCTGATCATAATGTATGCAAATGAAATAGGAGTAGAAGTAACAAGTGCAAAGATTATCAAGGAATCAGATACAGTTACCCTATTGTGTGAGCCACTCTGTGGAGTTAGAATGAGGGTAATGATGCGATGCAACAAAGAATTGGTTGGTCCAAGGGCTTTATGAGTAGGAACCGTGCCATCTAATCCAGACATGTTTGCGCAAATATGGAAAAGAATCTGCTTGTAAGTCATCCCAATATGATCATCCCATTTGTCATTCATGTACACTCTTGGTCCCTCGTCCGTGTATCCAAGGGCAGCACTGAGAGTTTCTGAGTTCAGAACCATATGCACACGTTTCACATAAGAGTGAAGAGCACCGTCAATCATTCTGAGGTTTGCATAAAATTGCCGAACCAGTTTCGGGTACACCATTTTGTGAATGTGTAGCAGAGGAGTCCGCTTGATGTTATCAAACAGAGGTTGCAAGATAATTCCTTTTGTTGACAGATAATCAAGATTTACCAGATAGGAAAGACAAATATGCCTCTTCTCCAGAATTTCTTGATGGAATTCATAACATGCACAATTCAGAAATCTGGATGGATCAAAGTGAGAGTGAGGCTTGTTGAACTTGTTCTTGAACTCCAGTGACTCGAGATTGGCTGGTTCCCTGGTGTCATGGAACACGAAACCTTTGGGCTTCTGAGAGCTTTTTCTTGATGGTGTTGGTGTTGCCTTCTTGGGTGACCGCAGTGGTGGAGATGGAACGGGAGATGTCTGAGACGATTCTTCATCAATGCTGGGCTCCTTATTTTTGCCACGGCCAGAACTCTTGTGAGCAATCTTCTTTCTCATGGTGGATGTTGGTTTGGCCGATTGAGAGGGAGAGGAAGAAGATGTAGAGTGAATGTGAATATGAGTGTGTGTTTGTGGAGTGAACGGTTTTTGAGAGAGATTGATTCTTCCACTTTTTCTTGAAGCGGTTTTCTTTTTCATTATGGAGAGAGACGGTGGGAAAGGAAGAAGAAGGGTTGGCCGAAGGTGAGAAGTGGAGGGAGGTTAAGGGAGCATTAAATGTTGATTGGAGATAGAATGATGGGAGTGGTTAATGATCATAATGGGCGGTTATTAACCAGGGCGGTTTTCCAAGAATTTGAAAAGAGGATTCCTAGAATCAAGGGATTACTTGGAGAGAGAAAGGTTTGATTTGACATTAACTACTTCCAATGAGATTTGAAATGACACTCAAAAGATTTGATCATCATAAAGTGAGGAGTCATTAAAAATTCAATGAGAAGTCAAACTTGATTATGTGGGCCCATTAAAGTCTGCGCAGCCTCCCCCTGAAGCATGGCCCATTCAACCTATTCTGAAATTTGTCTCCTGCTTTCCTGCGAGACAAACCAAACAGAATCAAAAATTCACAAATTCTCAACAGATCTTAATTCTATCATTCCCAAACTGTTTCTTAAGGTGCAGAATCTGTCTTCACATAAGGGTTTGGTAAAAATATCAGCAATTTGGTCTTCAGATTTTACAAATTGAATATCAATAGTTCCCTTTTGCACATGTTCTCTAATGAAATGATATTTAATTTCAATGTGCTTTGTTCTTGAGTGCAAAACAGGATTTTTTGAAATATTTATTGCACTCATGTTATCACAAAATAAGGGTATGCTATTGATCTTTAATTTGTAATCTTCCAATTGAGTTTTTAACCAAATTAATTGCGAACAACAAGCAGATGCGGATATATATTCAGCTTCAGCCGTGGATAGGGCCACTGTGGCTTGTTTCTTGCTTGACCACATGTTGAGTGAGCTTCCAAGGAAGCAACACATGCCCGAAGTACTTCTTCTATCCACTCGATCTCCCGCATAATCTGCATCACAAAACCCTACTGCACAAAAGTCATCAGATTTTGGATACCATAAACCATAATCACATGTTCCCTTAATATACCTAATGATGCGCTTAACAGCCGTTAAATGGGATTCTTTTGGGTGAGATTGAAATCTTGAACATACACCCACACTTTGAACAATATCCGGTCTAGAGGATGTAAGATACATTAGTGAACCGATCATTCCTCTATACCGTGTCTCATCCACATTTAGGCCATCATCATCTTTATCAAGTTTAGTGTTAGGATGCATTGGTGTTCCCATTGGTTTGGAATTTTCTAAACCAAATTTCTTTATCAATTCTTTTGCATACTTGCCTTGGTGAATAAATGTACCACTAGGAGTTTGTTTAATTTGGAGACCAAGAAAGAAGGTTAGCTCTCCCATTAAACTCATTTCAAACTCACTAGTCATGAGTTTTCCAAACTCTTCACACAAGGTCTCATTGGCTGATCCAAACACAATATCATCCACATAAACTTGAACAAGAAGAATGTCATCATTAGAAACTTTAATGAACAAAGTAGTGTCGGTGGTTCCCCTTTGAAAATGATTTTCTAATAAGAAGGCACTAAGCCTTTCATACCAAGCTCTAGGAGCTTGTCTAAGGCCATAAAGAGCCTTTGAAAGTTTAAAAACATGATTAGGAAAATCTTTATGTTCAAAACCGGGGGGTTGAGCCACATACACTTCTCTATCAATAAAGCCATTAAGGAAAGCACATTTAACATCCATTTGAAACATTCTAAAACCTTTATGGGCAGCATAGGCAAGAAGCAACCTAATTGCTTCCATTCTAGCTACCGGAGCAAAAGACTCATCAAAATCTATACACTCTTCTTGATCGTAACCTTGGGCCACTAATCTAGCCTTGTTACGAACAACTTGTCCATCTTCCCCAAGTTTATTTTTGAAAACCCACTTAGTACCCGTTACCTTCTTACCATCCGGATGAGGTACTAAATTCCAAACCTTATTCTTGTCAAATTGAGCTAGCTCCTCTTGCATGGCCTTGACCCATGATGGATCTTCAAGAGCTTGTTTGACATTGTGGGGCTCCAATTGTGACAAGAGAGCAAAGTTGCTAGATTCGGTTTGCCTTTTGGTGGAGGATCTTGTGGTTACACCTTGAGAGGGATCACCAATGATGAAATCATGAGGATAGCCCCTCATAGACTTCCATTCTCTGGGCTTTCGGACAGGTGTTGAACTTTGATGAACTTCTGATGGTCTCACTGTTTCAGTTTCTCGTGTCTGCTCAGGAGACAAAATGGAAGTTTCTCCTTCAATCTGACGAGATAAAACAGGGCTGACAGATTCTTCATTTTCCACAGTTTTGGAATTTCCTCTACTTGTTCTATCCTCTTCACAATCTGAATCATTTTCCTTTACAATACTGGGAATTAAGTTAGAATCACAAAAGGTAACATGTATGGATTCCTCTATGGTCCTATGCTCTTTGAGATAAACTCTATAAGCCTTGCTTGTGGTGGAATATCCAACAAACATTCCTTCATATGATTTTGGATCAAATTTTCCAAGGTTTTCTTTATTGTTAAGTACAAAGCATTTACATCCAAAAACATGAAAATACTTAAGATTTGGAGGGGTTCCTTTCCATAGCTCATAAGGAGTTTTCTTTAACCCTTTTCTAATGATTGTTCTATTCAAAATATAACATGCTGTGTTTACAGCTTCAGCCCATAAAAATTTGGGAATTTCATTATCACATAGCATGGCCCTAGTCATTTCTTGAAGGCTTCGATTCCTTCTTTCAACCACCCCATTTTGTTGGGGGGTTCTAGGGCATGAAAAATTGTGAGAAATCCCTAAGTCATCACAGAATTTTTCAAAATCTTGATTTTCAAATTCTCTTCCGTGATCACTTCTCAAATGAGCAATTTTCAAATCCTTTTCATTTTGAATTTTCTTACAAAGGGTGGAGAAGGCATAAAATGCATCATTCTTATGAGCAAGGAAAAGTACCCATCCAAATCTAGAGTAATCATCAACCACCACAAGACCATAGTGTTTACCTCCTAAACTTTGAGTTCTAGTAGGACCAAAAAGATCAATATGTAACATTTCCAATGGCCTTTTGGTTGATATTCCATCTTTTGACTTAAAAGAGGATTTTACTTGTTTGCCCAATTGGCAAGCATCACAAGTAAGATCCTTATCAAACTTGATGTTTGGAATTCCTCTAACCAAATTCTTTTTAACTAGCTTAGAAATTTGGTACATGCTAGCATGACCCAACTTTCTATGCCAAAGCCATTTTTCAGATTCAAGAGAGGTAAAGCATGTTACATTTTGTTCCTTTAAATCCTCAAGAGTTAATCCATACACATTATTACATCTTTTAGCTTCAAAAAGAACATCCCCAGTTTTCTCACAAACCACTAAGCAAACAAATTTTTTGAAAATAACTTCAAAACCCAAATCACACAATTGACTAACACTAAGTAAGTTATGTTTTAATCCATGTACAAGAAGAACATCATTTATACAAGATGAGAGATTTTTACCCACTTTCCCAACAGCAACTATTTTTCCTTTAGCATCATCACCGAATGTGACAAACCCTCCATCATATTCATCAAGCTTTATGAAGAAGGCTGTCTTTCCGGTCATATGCCTAGAGCATCCGCTATCCATGTACCATGTGTTCTCTTTTCTTTTGGATGCTAGGCACACCTGCAAAACAATGCTTAAGAACCCTTAGGTATCCAAATCTTTTTGGATCCTTTAACGTTAAACCATCTTCTATGTCCTAAGCCATTGTAATCAAAAACAACTTTATAAACCTTGTCACCAATCATTCTTTCACCAAAGAAACATTGAATGGGAAAGTGTCCATTTCGATTGCATAGTCTACAAAATCTTGGAGTTGCTGTTTTGTTAAAACAAGTTAGGTCTTGATACTTTGCATCATTTGAAGATGAAGCAATGTTTTCAAAATTTGATTTTTCAGATTTATAAAAACCCAAACCAGCTTTATCATAAAGAGGTTTCTGACTAGCCAAGATTTGATTTAAATTTTCAGAACTTTGGGTGAACTTGGCTAAGTCTTCTTTAAGTCTGTTAACCTCTTTGAGCAACTCTTCATTTTGCTTAAAACAATTCACATATGCAAGAACTGAATGATCACTTTCACAACTTTTAATTTGGGCTCTTAACTGCTTATTCTCTTCAACGAGATCACAAACAGTTTCGGCCTCTCTTACTTTTTCTTTTAGAAAACTGTTTTCAGCTTGAAGAATGGTGACTTGTTGTTCAAGTTCTTGATTTTCCAACAGAAAGCATCTTATTTTTTCAGAAAGGTGGTCTATCATAAGATGAAGATCTTCAGTGTTAGGGTTGTGAAAGACTACCTGATCTACATGATCTGCCATAAGGCACTGTTGGGACTTGGTTTCTGATTTCTCATCATCATCTGAGTCATTTTCCAACTCTTCCCATGAAGCCATTAGTCCTTTCTTCTTTCCTTTTCTTGGCTTGTCTTCCTTCTTCAACTTGGGACAGTCAGATTTGAAGTGCCCTAATTCCTTGCAGTTGAAACAGGTTACTTTGCTAAGATCTTTCTTCGTCCTCCTAGAGCTGCCGCCTTTGCTTTTGAGCTTTGCCATTTTCCTGAACTTTTTTGCAAACAACACAAACTCATTTTCAGAAGAGTTATCACTGGATTCATCATCCAGAGGGTTAGTCACAGAAGAAAATGCAATTCCTTTCTTTTTTGAATCTTTTTTCAAATAGGAGTTTTCAAAAGCAAGTAAGTTTCCTCTCAAATCATCAAGTGTCATGGAATCTAAGTTGCTACTATCAGAAATAATTAGGGCTTTTGTTTCCCACTCTTTTGTGAGACACCTCAACACTCTTCTCACTAGCACAGATTCTGAATGTGTGATTCCAAGAGCATCTAAGCCAATAGTGATGGCATTGAACCGTTCGAACAGTTCATTAATGGACTCTCCTTCCTTCATTGTAAACATTTCATATTCCCTGTTTAACATGTCTGTCCGAGTCTTTTTTACAATGGTGGTTCCTTCATGAGTGATTTGCAACTTGTCCCAGATTTCCTTTGCCGTTGTGCATCGTGATACTCGTCGGTACTCCTCAAAGCTGATAGCACAATTGAGCAGATTGGTTGCCTTGGCATTTAACTCCACCTTCTTTCTATCTTCCTCGGTCCAGCTTGCTTCTGGTTTAAGAGAGGTTACCCCTTGAGCATTTGTGGTAGTCGGAAATTTAGGACCTTCCAAGATGATCTTCCAAAGTCTGTAATCAACAGCTTGTACAAATATCTTCATCCTCTCCTTCCAATAGGTATAATTTTTCCCATTGAAAAGAGGAGGTCTGTTGCTTGATTGTCCTTCTGTCAGATTATAAGACACCACATTTGTGCCACTGCTTTCCGCCATTAGGATCTTTACTCTAAGCTGCAAAGCTTGATCTCTTTGAGACCAAGCTCTGATACCAATTGATGGTTTCAGTGGCTAAGAGAAGGGGGGGTTGAATCTTAGCCCCTTTTTGCTTGCTGTCACTTGCTGGACTTTAGATGAGACTTTTCAGTTTTATCTCGTCCCTAGTCACGAGACATTTTCATTTTGTCTCGTCACTTGGCATGAGACATTTTTGATGTTGAATCTTGAAAGATAAAAACAGAATTGAAGTAGGAGATAGAGAGAGAAGATAACACCCAGATATATCCTGGTTCAGCTGCTAAGTGCAGTGCAGCCTACATCCAGTCTCCATCACAACAATGATGGAATTTCACTATAATCATCCAGATTACAACTTGTAAAGTGCTAACCCAACTTACAAGGGGATTCCCACAGAATCATGAAACACAACACAGATGTACAAAGGAACTCTAAGACATCTATGGCTTTTTCTTTTAATTTTGCACTCTCTGCCTTTTTCCGCTCTATGGCTTTTTCATTACAAACCTCACTGTTTGCCTTTTTCCATGAGACTCAAGACATGACAAAATTAAACAGAAAAATATTAAACAGAAAACATTGAAGGAGAAGAAGAACTACTAGCTTAGGAAGCTCTGAGAACTCTGTGCCTTGCACTCTCAAATCTTACTCTTTTCCTTACTTCTTCCTTGAATCAAACCATGACTGTTCACCTCTTTTATAGAGAAGTGACGCCTTCATAGTTGAGACCCAAACCCGAGCTCAGTTTCTTCCCTTCAACAAAAAAAACCGGTTCGGCCATACAGAGAGAAGAGGTAACACATGCAAAAACCAACATGCAAATACCTCTAGTCCTTCCTTGGTCACCACTCTTCATCAATCCGAGCGCTCCATCCTTGGCTTCCTCTCCAAGATGGATTTCTGGCCCTTGATGCTTCATGATGATGATGACTTCATCTGCTTCAACTTCTGCCTTCAACCATCACTTCGCCACTCTAGCCACTCCCTGTGGTGGTTGATCAGAAACGAAGACAAGTCACGCCTCCAAGATCCTTCTTCTGGCCGAATCTTCTTCTTTTCTTTTTGGGTATGGAGGATCCGAGATTAACTCACCAAATCTAACCATATTTGGTGATTATCTCAGCCACTACATACTTTTTGTTTTCTTGCCATCATAGTGATGGACTTGTAGCTTGTCCTTCCTTCCTTTCGGTAGCTTACTCTTGCTTTCATGGAGGCCATTGTTTCCTGTGTATTAACCGAAGAGAGAAGAAGAAAGAGATGAGAGAGAACACAGAAAGTAAACAAAAGCAATTCAAAACAAGTTAAATGAAGATAGCTTGCTTTTACTTCCCTGGTGGATTAACGTGTAATCATAATGATTCCCATCACATCAAAATCAATTTCTCTCTCATAGTTCCAAGACTAGCATATTAATTTTGAAATCCATTCTTAGCAAGCAATGGAATCCGTTGGAGAGCAAGAAGCCTTTATGCTTTCATTCAAACTTGATTTCGGGCTAGACTTGGAAGCTTTCATCAAAGAAATGTTTGGGCTTGGTAATATTAGGATTTAAATTGGCCCAAACAATATTTTCGGATCTCAGCATGCATAACACATTTGGCTTATTGAACTTTGGCCCAATAAAAGCATTTGCTTTCCTGGTAATTATGGATCAGGCTTTTATCATATGAGAAAGCATTCACTTGGGCCTGCATCAATAATATTCACTCTGGCCCAAATAAAACCTGCATTACAAAATTAATTTAATTAATATTAAGTCCAAAATTAATTTTGCAATGAATTATGTTAATAATGTTTAGTCATCATAAAATTAGTTTAGAGTTTTCCAAACTCATCAGAAAGTAACTATCTTGATGGCCTTCTGGTGGTAATGACTTTCTTTTTTCTTTTTGGGATGTTGCTTTCTAAGAAGCGGTTTTTCTTTGTTCTTGCTACGAGTTTCTGTTGGGACGTTAGCCCTGTAATTTTCTTGAATTTTTGTTCCCTGATTGCCCCAAAAGGATGCCCCCTGGACCTTTTTGGTGTGGGTCCTGGGGTTTTCTTTTGCTTCTTGTACTGTGTTGGACTGTGCTGGCTGAGTTGTTTTGATTTCGTCCGAGATGTTTTTGGTAATCCAATATCCTTTTCTTGTTTGTAGGACTAGTTGACCATGTCTTCTCGCAAAAATATAGTAGAGACGTCCTCTAAGGTTCCTGAGGGTATGTCTGATTGGTTAGACTCCCTTGTTTTGATGTGTGTTTCTGTGGTCAATGCTAAATTTTATGTGGAGCTTAGAAAACATCACCGTCTCTGTAAGAGTAGAGATCAAGAGAAGAATTATGAGTTGGTGGCTCCTGACTCCGAGGAGAGGGTTTGCTTCCCTGTTCTGACCCAGGGGGAGCGCCTTTTCTTTTATGCTTACGACTATTTCTTTAGCCAGTTGGACATCACTTTTCCCTTTACTTTGTTTGAGACCGACTTGTTGTGGTCGTGTAATGTAGCTCCGTCCCAGCTTCATCCAAACTCCTGGGGCTTTATTAAGATTTTTCAACTTCTTTGTCAAGAATTGAATGTTACCCCTTCTCAAACTCTTTTTCTTTATTTGTTTGTTTTAACCAAGCCCGAGATTTCTTCAAAAAAGAAAGCCTCGTGGGTTTCTTTTAGATCTGCACAAGGACATAAGGTTTTTACCATGTATGACGAGTCCTTTAGGGACTTCAAGAATTATTTTTTCAAGGTTCGGGCTGTTGAGGGAGCTCGTCCCTTTTTCTGGAAGCGAATGGTGAGCCATCCTTCCCTTTGTATTGATATCAGAATGTAGTAGTATCCCAATATACGTGGGAAATGCTTGATGAGATCGAACAGGCCTTTGTGACGGTTTTGGAGGATCTTTGGGGGGAACCTCCTCATCTGGATACCAAAAAATCTTTGGGAGACCCCTCCCTCGTCCGAGATGCATTGGGTATTACTCCATATACTATTTCTTGTAATTTGCTTTTCTCCTTTTTTTATTAGTTTGTAAAACTATTGTTTTCATTTTTCAGAAATGGCCAAGAATAATGATGCAATGAAGGCCTTCAAAAAGGCGAGAAAAGCTACTGCTGCTCAAAACACCTCGGCCCGGGTGGACGGGGAAGGGTCCTCTCAGGTTCCATCGAAGCCGGCTGTGCCGAGTTCCCCTGGCCCGAGGAGAATGATCCCTACTCCTCGGATTCGTTTAGTGGATCCTCCACAGTCTTCCACTGCTGCTGTGGTTTCTTCTTCGGCCGTCCCTCCTTCCAAAAGACCTCAAATCGTTGAATCTTTCAATCTGGATGCCCCTGATTTTGACTCTATTGGCTTTTTCGACCAACAGATTGCTCCTTATGGTGCCCTCTCCATGGATGATGTTTCTCTCCTTCATCATTTAGATTTTATAACTCGAAGCAGCGTTAAGATGGCTCATATGGGAGCTGCCCTGTATCGAACTGCTCAAAATCTTCCCCTGCATGCTACCAAAGCCTTTATGGAGGAAGCTAAGCGAGAGTTCGATCGGATGAAGGGTCTGAAGGAGGAGCTCGAAGTGAAGGTGACTAAACTGGAGAAGGAGTTGGAGGGGGAGAAGGCCAGCTCTCTTGCCTTGGCGGCTTCTGTGCAGTTGGCTGAGGATACGGCATTGAAGCACAAAGACAGCTATGTCACGACCTATCGAGAAGTGATGCATCTCAGGGGGGAGATAGAGTCGGCCCGGGATGATTATTCTGAGCTCCAGGGTCACATTGTAGGCAGCGTAACTGATGCTTATGAGAATCTGAAGGAGCAGGTTCGGGTTCTTGCCCCGGAGGTCGACCTTGCTTTGTTTAGTTTGGATAATGTTGTGAAGGATGGCAAGATTGTCCCCGATGATCCTGATGATGATGATGTTGAGCCTCCCTCTGAGCCTGTTGCCAAAGCTTTTGTTGTGTCGGCTTCTTCAGCTCCTGCTCATCCCGAATTAGATCCTGATTGCCAAATATTGAATCGGGATGACGGGACAGTGGATGCAGTGCCTCTCCAGACTCGCCCTCCTTCACCCCGTGCTGATGCTGCCGAGAAGCCTTCGGGTGTTGAACTGATTTCTGTGAATACTTGTGTAGATAGCCCGGCTTGTGGGCTTTTGAACTCTTTATTTTGCTGACTCTTGACACTTTTTTAGTTGCTGGTTTAGCAACTTTATTTTGATAAACAAAGTAGTTTGCCGGCTTTTTGGGCTGAACTTGGTTGCCTCTGAAGCCGGCTATTATTATAACTTTGTGTTTTTATATCATGTCTGTCTGCGCTTGTCTCAGTATCCCATAGGCTTTGGGAGTGTTGGAACTTTGTCTGACATAATCGGCTTGATTCCTTTGCCTGATGCTATTTTCATCAATTCATTTTATTTGAGCTTTGTTCAGGTCTTTGTTAGGAATTATAATGCTGAGGTCGCCGATTTCTTCAGGTCGGTTTTTGTCCGAGTTATTGTTTGTAACCCTCTTTTTTGGACCTCATTTAGGTCTCTTTCAGGGGTTACTTTTGTAGCTTTATGTTTTGGGTCGACTTCATCATGTCGGGTCCTCCTAAGTTATTTTGTAATCCTCTTTCCTGGGCCTTGTTCAGATCTCTTTCAGGGATTACTTTTATAACTTGTATACTTTGGGCCGACTTTGTCATGTCGGACCCTGTCGAGTTACTTGGTAATCCTCTTTCTTGGACCTTGTTCAGGTCTCTTTCAGGGATTACTTTTATAACTTGTATACTTTGGGCCAACTTCGCCATGTCGGGCCTTGTCGAGTTACTTGGTAATCCTCTTTTTTAGACCCTGTTCAGGTCTCTTTCAGGGATTATCTTTGTAACTTGTTCGTGGGAGTCCGACTTCATCATGTCGGGCTCTTCTAAGTTATAGTAATCCTCTTTTATAGGACTGGCCAGACCTCTTTCCAGGGTTTTACTTATAACTTCGGTTATTGTGGCTGGTCCGACTTCTTTATGCCGGCCAGTCTTTAAGTTATTTTATAGTAATCCACTTTATTAAGACCTCGTCAGGTCCTTTCTATGGATCACTTTCTATAACTTCTTGCATTATTCTGTTTTCATCTTTGCCGATTTTGTAGAGATTGGGTTTTAACCCTCGTTTGATCGACCTTTTAATGAATTTGGTTTTTATCTTTGGTCTTTATCGCGATCGGGTAGTGAATTTGATTTTCACTTTTTTTCGATCTGTAGCTTTATAATCGGACGATGAATGTTTCATAGTAATGCGGCTTGAGTGTTTGTAGAAGATCTAAACAGATTTTATTAAAAAAAATGCAAATATATACATGCGGGGGTTAATTCCCTAAGTCGGGTGATTTGTAGGTCTTGGCTTGGCGCCTCGTTAAAAAACTTTTTCAGGAAAAAGAGTGCGCCTTGTCCCAATGTCCTTTATCATCCCTAACTATAGTACTTTCTTAGGTTGCAGGCGTGCCATGACCTTAGAAGCTCTCGCCCGTCGAGTTCGGAAAGCCTGTAGAAGCCCTTTCCCAACACTTCTATGACTCGGTAGGGTCCTTTCCAGTTCGCTGCTAGCTTTCCTTCTCCAGGTTGAGTTGATCCAATGTCTTTTCGGATTAGAATGAGGTCGTCCTCAGCAAAGGCCCGCTGTATTACCTTTTGATTGTATCTGGAAGCCACTCGTCGTTTTAATGCATCTTCCCTTATCCGAGCTCTTTCTCGTACTTCCGGAAGTAGGTCGAGATCTTCCCTTTGAAGTTGGGAGTTGGCTTCTTTGCTATAGTGGATCACTTTAGGCGACCTTTCTTCAATCTCTATTGGGATCATTTCCTCCATTCCATATGCTAATCGGAAGGGTGATTCTTTTGTGGTGGAATGTGGCGTTGTTTGGTATGCACATAAGACCTGTGGGAGCTCCTCGGCCTAGGCTCCCTTTGCATCCTATAACCTCCGCTTCAGCCCAGCCAATATGACTTTGTTGGTAGCTTCAGCTTGTCCATTGGCTTGGGGATGTTCAACAGAGATGAATTGTTGTCTTATATTCAAGTCGGCCGCTAGCTTTCTGAAGCCTGCATCTGTGAACTGAGTACCATTGTCTGTGGTGATGGAGTATGGAACCCCAAACCTTGTGACGATGTTTCTATATAGGAATTTTTGACTTCTTTGAGCAGTGGCGTTAGCTAGGGGTTCTGCCTCAATCCACTTTATGAAGTAGTCTATTCCCACTATGAGGAATTTGACTTGTCCCGATCCTTGAGGAAAGGGTCTGAGAAGATCAAGTCCCCATTTTGCAAATGGCCAAGGTGAGGTCACGCTGATGAGCTCCTCTGGTGGGGCGATGTGAAAGTTGGCATGTTTCTGACATGATGAACATGTCTTTACAAATTCTATGGCTTCCTTTTGTAGAGTTGGCCAATAAAATCTTGCGCGAAGTACTTTTTTTGTGAGTGCCTGCGCTCCAAGGTGGTTGCCACAAATGCCACTATATACTTCTTCTAGGATTTCCTTTGTGTTGGAAGTCGGCACGCATTTTAGCAGTCGTATTGAAATTCCTCTTTTGTATAGGGTATTATTTATGATAGTCTAATATTGTGCCTCCCGTTTCAACCTCTTTGCCTCCTTTTCCTCTGTGGGGAGTGCTTCTATTTTGAGATAGTTAATTATGGGAGTCATCCATCCTTGATCGCGACCTGTTATGGCCAGGACTTTTTCTTGTTCTGATATTGATGGATTCTGTAGAATTTCTTGGATGAGGCTTCTATTGTTGCCCCCTGGTTTGGTACGGGCTAGTTTTGAGAGTGTGTCAGCTCGGGCATTCTGTTCTTGGGGTATGTGACGGACCTTATATTCTCCGAATTGTTCGAGCTGTTCTCTGGCTTTGTCCAAGTACTTTTTCATGATGGGGTCTTTGGCTTGGTAGCTTCCTGCTATTTGTGAAGTAACTATCTGTGAATCGCTGAAGATGATAAGCTTTTGAGCTTCAACCTCCCTAGCCAGCTTCAAACCAGCTAGTAGTGTCTCATATTCCGCTTGATTGTTTGAGGCAGGGAAACCAAATTTAAGGGAGAGTTCGATTTGGGTTTCCTGGTTGCTTTCAATTATCATGCCCGCGCCACTTCCCATTTTATTTGAGGAACCGTCCACGTAGAGATTCCATTCTGTGGGAATTTCCGGTGTGTCCGTGAATTCTGCAATGAAGTCGGCCATGTATTGTGATTTAATGGCCGTCTGAGCTTCGTATTGAAGATCAAATTCAGATAACTCGACTGCCCATTGCAAGATTCTGCCTGCCGGTCTGTTTTCTGTAAGATCCCTTTTATGGGCTGGTTGGTCCGAATTTTAATGGTGTGGGCCTGGAAGTATGGGCGAAGTCGTCGTGATGTTAGTATGAGAGCGTAAGCAAACTTTTCTATTTTCTGGTAGTTCAGCTCGGATCTTTGTAATGCTTTGCTGATGAAGTATATGGGCTGTTGTCCGCTGTCGTCTTCTCGGACTAGTGCTGAGGCTATCGCCCGACTTCCGACCGCGAGGTATACTATAAGTGGCTCTCCATTCCGTGGTCGAGTTAGTATAGTTGGCTGTCCCAGAAATCTTTTGAAATCTTGGAAGGCTTGCTCGCACTCCGCTGTCCATTCAAACTCCTTTCCCTTCCTTAGAGTGGCGTAGAAGGGGAGAGATCTTATGGCCGATCCGGCCATGAATATGGACAAGGCTGCCAACCTCCCGTTGAGTTGTTGTACCTCTTTGACACAAGTCAGACTTTTCATGTCGAGTATGGCCCGGCATTTATCCGGGTTTGCCTCAATTCCTCTCTGTGTGATCATAAAACCCAAGAATTTAATGGCTTCTATTGCGAAGGTGCATTTTTCGGGGTTGAGTCACATACCATGCCGTCTTATAGTGTCGAATACTTGGGCCAGATCAGATAATAACATCTCTTTGTTTCGTGTCTTTACTAGCATGTCGTCCACGTAGGCTTCCATGATTTTTTCGATGTGATCCGAAAAAACTTTATTCATTAATCTTTGATAAGTAGCTCCTGTATTTTTAAGACCGAAGGGCATGACCATGTAGCAGTAGTTTGCCTTTTGGGTTAAGAATGAGGTTTTTTCTTGATTGGGTGGGTACATTAGGATTTGGTTGTATCCCGAGTATGCGTCCATAAAGGAGAGGTATTTATATCCGGAAGAGGCGTCGACCAGTGCGTCAATGCTTGGGAGTGAATAAAGATCTTTTGGCAGGCTTTGTTGAGATCAGTGTAGTCAGTGCACATTCGTCACTTCCCGTTTGATTTTTTCACCAAGACGACGTTAGCAAGCCATAGTGGGTATTTGACTTCTCTTATGAAACCTGCCTCCAGTAGAGCTTGTACCTGCTCTTCCATGGCTTGAGAGAGTTCTGGTCCTAGCTTTCTACGCCGCTGTTGCACCGGTCGAGATCCTGGGTAGACTGCTAGCTTGTGGCACATTAACTTGGGATCTATGCCTGGTATGTCTGCGGCCTTCCATGAAAATAGGTTGACATTATCTCGTAGAAACTGTATGAGTGATTCTTTTATGTCTCCTTTTAGGAGTGTGCCAATATTGGTCGTTTGGTCCGGGGTATCCTCGATCTGGATTTTCTCTATTTCACCTTCAGGTTGTGGGTGGAGTTCTTCGCGCCTCTGTATTCTACCGAGTTCGATTGTGTGGAATGCTTCTCCTCTTCCTCTGAGGTTTAGACTTTCGTTGTAACAGCGGTGTACCATCTTCTGATCTGCTTTTATTGTAGCTATCCCCTACAGTCGGGAACTTCATGCATAGATGTGGAGTTGAGACTATTGCACCGAGCTGATTCAACGTTGTCCAACCTATTAGGGCATTGTAGGCTGAACTTACGTTGACTACGATGTAATCTATCTTGAGTGTTCTTGACTGGCTTCCCTTTCTGAAAGTTGTGTGTAGCGAGATGTATCCCATCGGTTGAACCGGGGTATCTCCTAGTCCGAACAGGCTGTCCAGATATGCTCTGAGTTCTTTTTCTTCCAAGCCGAGCTTGTCAAAGGCAGTTTTGAATAAGATATCGGCAGAGCTCTCCTGGTCTATCAGCGTGTGGTGGAGATTTACGATTGCCAGTATAATAGTGATGTCCATGGGATCGTCATGTCCTGATGTGATGCCGGATGTGTCTTCTCTAGTGAAAGTAATCGCAGGGATGACGGGTGCTTCCGCCTTCCCTTCGACATGATATATGTCTTTGAGATGTCTTTTTTAAGATGATTTGGAGATTCCTCCCCCGGCGAATCTGCCGTGTATCATGTGGACATGTCTTTCTGGTGTACGAGGTGATCGCTCAGTTTGTCCAACATCTTCTACTCTTCTTCTTTTTCTTTGCTCATCGTCATGGGTGGCCAAATATCAATCTAGCTTTCCTTCTCTTACTAGCTTTTCTATGACATTTTTTAAATCGAAACACTCATTGGTGGAATGCCTGCGGATCCGATGGTATTCACAATATTCAGCCCGATTTCATCCTCCTTTTTTGCCTTTGAGTGGCCAAGCTGGGGGTATTTTTTCAGTGTTGCAAACCTTTCTGTAAACATCCACAAGAGACACCCTAAGGGGGGTGTAATTGTGGTATTTTTTATTTTCTCTCCATGTTGATCTTCCTTCTTTTTGGAATCTTTGTCCTGATCACGGGAGGCAAATCCGGCTTTTGAGGTCTCTCCTAGTCGGGAGTTTTCCTCCATATTGATGTACTTCTCTGCTCGTTCCTGCACCTCATTCAGCGAAGTGGGGTATTTTTTTATATAGATTGACTAAAAGGTCCTTCTCGCAAGCCATTAATGAGGCCCATAATGGCGGCCTCTGTTGGTAGGTTCTGTATGTCCAAGCATGTCTTGTTGAATCTTTCTATGTAGTTGCAAAGGGTTTCCCGTTCTCCTTGCCTGATTCCTAATAGACTTGGAGCGTGTTTAGCTTTGTCTTTTTTGATAGAGAATCTGGCCAAAAATTTCTTGGCCAAGTCGTCGAAACTCGAGATGGACCTAGGAGGTAGATTGTCAAACCATCTAATTGCTGTCTTCGTCAAAATAGTCGGAAAGGCTTTGCAACGAACTGCATCTGAAGCATCGGTGAGGTACATTCTACTTCTGAAATTGCTGAGAAGATGGCCGGGATCTGTGGTGTCATCGTATAAGGTCATATCGGGGAGTTTAAAGTCTTTTGGGATTTTGGTCTTCATGATCTCCTTGGTGAATGGATCTTGTTCCTTGCAGGAGCTATCCTTAGGAGAGGATCGGTTGGCTTTGGTCTTGATATCATCTTCAAGTTTTAGGAGTTTGTCCTCTAATTACCGGCGTCACCGTATTTTTCTCTATAGGTCTTTCTCGACCTCTCATTGACGTAGAGCTTCTTCTTCAAGTTGTTTTAAATGGTCTTGAAGTGCATCCATGGCTCCTGCGTTTGGAGAGTTCTTCTTGTTGATAAGTGGTGCACGAAATTGCAATAACACTTTTGCAATCCCGCATAACTAACTAGCAAGTGCACTGGGTCGTCCAAGTAATACCTTGCGTGAGCAAGGGTCGATCCCACGGAGATTGTCGGCTTGAAGCAAGCTATGGTTATCTTGTAAATCTTAGTCAGGATATCAGAAATTATCAGGATTGATTGTAAAAAGCAAAAGAACATGAAAAAGGTACTTGTTTTGCAGTAATGGAGAATAGGCTGAGGCTTTGGAGATGCTCCATATTCCGAATCTCTGCTTTCCTACTGTCTTCTTCATCAAACACGCAAGGCTCCTTCCATGGCAAGCTGTATGTAGGGTT
The DNA here is from genome assembly GCF_014773155.1 of Arachis stenosperma. Taxonomy (NCBI): domain Eukaryota; kingdom Viridiplantae; phylum Streptophyta; class Magnoliopsida; order Fabales; family Fabaceae; genus Arachis; species Arachis stenosperma. The sequence continues at coordinate 7,540,848 of NC_080386.1, read as the reverse complement.
TCACCGTTGTCAGTGGCTACCTCCCATCCTCTCAGTGAAAATACGTCCCGATGCTCTGTCACAGCATGGCTAATCATCTGTCGGTTCTCGGTCCGGCCGGAATAGAATCCAGTGATTCTTTTACGTCTGTCACTAACGCCCCGTCTTTCGGAGTTTGAAGCACGTCACAGTCATTCAATCATTGAATCCTACTCAGAATACCACAGACAAGGTTTAGACCTTCCGGACTCTCTTGAATGCCGCCATCAGTTCTAGCTTATACCACGAAGATTCCGATTAAAGAATCCAAGAGATATCTACTTAATCTAAGGTAGAACAGAGGTGGTTGTCAGGCACATGTTCATAGTTGAGAATGATGATGAGTGTCACGGATCATCACATTCATCCGGGTTAAGAGCAAGTGATATCTTAGAATGGAAGCAAGCATGATTGAATAAGAAACAGTAGTAATTGCATTAATCCATCAAGACACAGCAGAGCTCCTCACCCCCAACCATGGGGTTTAGAGACTCATGCTGTGGAAGGTACACAAGAAACGTGTAAAAAATGTCATGAGGTCATAAGGTACGGATACAATGTCAAAAGATCCTATAAATAGTAAACTAGTATCCTAAGGTTTACAGAAATGAGTAAATGACAGAAAAATCCACTTCCGGGCCCACTTGGTGTGTGCTTGGGCTGAGCAATGAAGCAATTTCGTGTAGAGACCTTTTCTGGAGTTAAACGCCAGCTTTCATGCCAGTTTGGGCGTTTAACTCCAAGTTTTATGCCAGTTCCGGCGTTTAACGCTGGAATTTCTGATGCTGATTTGCTACGCCGGTTTGGGCCATCAAATCTTGAGCAAAGTATGGACTATCATATATTGCTGGAAAGCCCAGGATGTCTACTTTCCAATGCCGTTGAGAGCGCGCCAATTGGGCTTCTGTAGCTCCAGAAAATCTACTTCGAGTGCAGGGAGGTCAGAATCCAACAGCATCTGCAGTCCTTTTCAGTCTCTGGATCAGATTTTTGCTCAGGACCCTCGATTTCAGCCAGAAAATACCTGAAATCACAGAAAAACACACAAACTCATAGTAAAGTCCAGAAAAGTGAATTTTAATTAAAAACTAATAAAAATATACTAAAAACTAACTAGATTATACTAAAAACATACTAAAAACAATGCCAAAAAGCGTATAAATTATCCGCTCATCACAACACCAAACTTAAATTGTTGCTTGTTGATGAGCGGATAATTTATACGCTTTTTGGCATAGTTTTTATATAGTTTTTAGTAAGTTTAAGCTACTTTTAGGGATGTTTCCCTTAGTTTTTATGTTAAATTCACATTTCTGGACTTTACTATGAGTTTGTGTGTTTTTCTGTGATTTCAGGTAAATTCTGACTGAAATTGAGGGATTTGAGCAAAACTCTGAAAAAGGCTGACAAAAGGACTGCTGATGCTGTTGGATTATGACCTCCCTGCACTCGAAATGGATTTTCTGGAGCTACAGAACTCTAAATGGCGCGCTCTCAACGGCGTTGGAAAGTAGACATCCAGGGCTTTCCAACAATATATAATAGTCCATACTTTATTCGAAGAATGACGACGCAACTTGGCGTTGAACGCCAAGTACACACTCCTTTCTGGAGTTAAACGCCAGAAAAACGTCATTATCCGGAGTTGAACGCCCAAAACACATCATAACTCGAAATTCAACTCCAAGAGATGCCTCTACACGTGGATTGATCAAGCTCAGCCCAAGCACACACCAAGTGGGCCCCGGAAGTGGATTTATGCATCAATTACTTACTCATGTAAACCCTAGTAGCTAGTCTAGTATATATAGGACCTCTTACTATTGTATTAGACATCCTGGATTGTATTTTCTATCCTGTGATCACGTTTAGGGGGCTGGCCATTCGGCCATGCCTGGACCTCTTGCTTATGTATTTTCAACGGTGGAGTTTCTGCACACCATAGATTAAGGGTGTGGAGCTCTGCTGTACCTCAAAGATTAATGAAGTTCTATTTTCTTTTATTCAATTCTCTATCTTATTCTTATTCCAAGATATTCATTCGTACCCAAGAACATGATGAATGTGATGAGCTAACAACTCTCATCACCATTCTCACCTATGGACGCGCGTGATTGACAACCACTTACGTTCTACATGCAACAAGGCTTGAATGTGTATCTCTTAGATTCCCCAACAGAATCTTCGTGGTATAAGCTAGATAGATGGCGGCATTCATCTGGATCCGGAAAGTCCAACCTTGTCTGTGGTGTTCCGAGTAGGATCCTGGGAATCCGGAAAGTCTCACCTTGTCTGTGGTATTCCGAGTAGGATTCCGTTCATGAATGACTGTGACGTGCTTCAAACCTGTAACCTGCTGGGCGTCAGTGACAGACGCAAAAGAGGGATTCTATTCCAGTAGGGGAGGGAACCAACCGGTGATTGGCCGTACTGTGACAGAGTGCGTGAGCATTAGCTTTCACTGTGAGGATGGGATGTAGCTATCAACCATGGGTGATGCCTCCAGACTGGTTAGCTGTGCGAGTGACAGCCGCATAGGATATTTCCCCGTGAGGATTGAAAGTAGCCACAGCTGATGGTGAACCCCTATACAAAGCTTGCCATGGAAAGGAGTAAGAAGGATTGAGTAGAAGGAATAGGAGAGCAGGCGTCCGAGAGCTCTACAGCATCTCCATTCCGCTTATCTGAAATTCCTACCAATGAATCTACATAAGTATTTCTATCCCTTTTATTATTCCTTTTTATTTAACAATCAAATAATCACTATTACATGTTTAATCTCCCTAACTGAGATCTGCAAGGTGACCATAGCTTGCTTCATACCAACAATCTCTGTGGATTCGACCCTTACTCACGTAAGGTTATTACTTGGACGACCCAGTACACTTGCTGGTTAGTTGAACGGAGTTGTGACTTCAAATAAGGACAATTATTGAATAAATCCAATTACAATGAATCAGATCAAAGAACAGTGATCACAATTTCGTCCACCACTTGTCCCCAAGCAACTGAAAATCAAAATAGGATAAAAAGAAGAGAATATACTATAGACTCCAAAATATCAAAGAAACATAGCTCCAATTAGATGAGCGGGACTAGTAGCTTTTTGCCTCCGAACAGTTTTGGCATCTCACTCTATCCTTTGAAGTTCAGAATGATTGGCATCTATGAGAACTCAGAACTCAGATAGTGTTATTGATTCTCCTAGTTAAGTATAATGATTCTTGAACATAGCTAGTGTATGAGTCTTGGCTGTGGCCCAAAGCACTCTGTCTTCCAATATTACCACCGGATACATACATGCCACAGACACATAATTGGGTGAACCTTTTTAGATTGTGACTCAGCTTTGCTAAAGTCCCCAATTAGAGGTGTCCCAGGTTCTTAAGCACACTCTTTTTGCCTTGGTTCACAACTTTACTTCTTTCTTTCTCTTTTTCTTCTTCTCTCTTTTTTTTTCCTTTTTTTTCGAAATTTTTTTTGAATACTGCTTTTTCTTGCTTCAAGAATCAATTTGATGATTTTTCAGATCCTCAATAACAGTTCTCTTTCTCCTCATTCTTTCAAGAGCCAACAATTTTTAACATTCTTAAAACAGCAAATTCAAGAGACATATGCACTGTTCAAGCATTCATTCAGAAAACAAAAAGTATTGTCACCACATCAAACTAATTCAACTAGTTTCAGAGATAAATTCGAAATCCTGTACTTCTTGTTCTTTTGTGATTAAAGCATTTTTCTTTTAAGAGAGGTGATGGATTCATAGGACATTCATAGCTTTAAGGCATAAACTTTAATTTTATTAATTATGAATTAAGAACAAGACTCAGAAAATAAATATAAGATGAAACTAAAAATAGAAAAATAAAAAACGAAAAAGAATAGGCTCCTAATGATAGAGGTTTTCACAGAGTTAGGACTCAACAACCTTGATTTTGAGAAGTGGATGCTCCCTCAGCTTGAGAGGAGAGCTTTTGGCATTTTAATTCTTGAATTTCATGCCCTGCTTCTCTTGTTCCTTCCATTGACTTCTTGGTGATTGGCCTTCCAATGGGTATGAATTCATCTGCTTCCATCTTTATCCCAGCCTCTTTACAGAGCAAGGAGATCAAGCTTGGGTAAGCCAATTTTGTTACAGTGGAATTCCTATTTGCAATTGTGTAGATCTCACAAGCAATCACATGATGAACCTCCACTTCTCTTCCAAGCATAATGCAATGAATCATCACTGCTCTCTTGATGGTGACCTCAGAACGGTTGCTAGTGGGCAATATGGAACGCCCAATAAAGTCTAGCCAACCTCTTGCAATTGGTTTGAGGTCTCCCCTCTTGAGTTGGTTTGGGACACCCTTTGAATTGGTTATCCACTTAGTTCCAGGGAGGCATATATCCTCTAGAACTTGATCCAACCCTTTATCTACTCTCACCATCCTCCTATTGAAGGAGTCAGGATCATCTTACAGTTGAGGCAACTTGAAGATTTCTCTTATTTTGTCCAGATGGAAGTACATAACTTTCCCTCTGACCATGGTTCTGTAGGTATGGTAAACGGTTCCAGTCATTCTCTGCTTATCTGTCAGCCACAGATTGGAGTAGAATTCCTGAACCATGTTCCTTCCAACCTTTGTCTCAGGATTGGTTAGAACTTCCCATCCTCTGTTTCGAATTTGCTCTTGGATCCCCGGATATTCATCTTCTTTCAGATCAAATTTCACTTCCGGGATCACTGACCTCAGACCCATTATTTTGTGATAATGGTCTTCATGTTCTTTGGTTAAGAACTTCTCTTGATTCCAAAGATTCTTTGGATTAGTCTCTTTCTTGCCTCTCAAATTGGTTTGTTTTCCCTTAGGAGCCATGATATTGATGAATCTTGGCTTAGTGATCACGGAAAAGCACACCAAACTTAGAGATTTGCTTGTCCTCAAGCAAAAGAAAAGAAAGAAGAGAGAGAGAGAGGAAGAGGAAATTCGAATGGTGTGGGCAAAGGGGGTTCCAAACGTGAATTTATAAGGGTGGGGAGAAGAGGTTTCGAAAAAAAAGAAAAAAAATAAAAATTAGAAAGAAGATTTGAGGAGATATGGAAAGAAATTGAGAAAACCAGATGTAGAAGAGTATGGTTAAAAAGAGGAAAGTTTGAAAAAATTTGAGTTGAAAACGAAAATGTGGTCCCCCCACCTTTCTGGCGTTAAACGCCCAGAATGGCACCCATTCTGGCGTTTAACGCCCATTTGCTACCCCTTTTGGGCGTTTAACGCCCAGCCAGGTGCCCTGGCTGGCGTTAAACGCCAGAAATCCTTTGTCACTGGGCGTTTTTCAGAACGCCCAGGATGCTGCACACCTGGCGTTAAACGCCCAGAATGGTGCCCATTCTGGCGTTTAACGCCCAAAATGGCACCATTCCTGGCGTTAAACACCCAGAATGGTACCCATTCTGGCGTTTAACGCCCAAAATGCCCCTTACTGGCGTTTTTTCGCCAGTAAGCTCATTTTCTCTGCTTTTTGAGCTGAATCTTTCTGTAACTCTGTGAATTCCTTCATTTTTGATACTTGCCTCTGTAAGAACTAATCATATACCCTCCTAATGACTGGGTTGCCTCCCAGCAAGCGCTTCTTTACTGTCTTTAGCTGGACTTCTGCTAAGAATCACTCAAGTCTCAGTCTTGAGCATTCCTGCTCAAAATTGCTTTCAAGATAATGCTTGATTCTCTGTCCATTAACAATGAACTTTCTGTCTGAATCAATATCCTGAAGCTCAACATATCCATATGGTGACACTCTTGTAATCACATACGGACCCCTCCACCGGGATTTGAGTTTTCCTGGAAACAATTTGAGCCTGGAGTTGAAGAGCAGAACTTTTTGTCCTGGCTCAAAGACTCTGGTTGACAATCTCTTGTCATGCCACTTCTTTGCCTTTTCCTTATAAATTTTAGCATTTTCGAAGGCATTGAGTCTGAACTCCTCTAGCTCATTTAACTGGAGCAATCTTTTTTCACCAGCTAACTGAGCATCCATGTTTAGGAATCTGGTTGCCCAGTAGGCTTTATGTTCCAGTTCCACAGGCAAATGACAGGCCTTCCCATACACCAGTTGGTATGGAGAGGTGCCTATTGGAGTCTTGAACGCTGTTCTGTATGCCCACAGAGCATCATCCAAGCTCTTTGCCCAATCCTTTCTTCGGGCCATCACAGTCCGTTCTAGGATTCTTTTTAGTTCTCTGTTAGAGACTTCTGCTTGCCCATTTGTCTGTGGATGATATGGAGTCGCCACTTTATGGCTGATTCCATGTCTAACCATAGCAGAGTGTAGCAGTCTATTGCAGAAATGAGTGCCCCCATCACTGATTAGTACTCTGGGAACACCAAACCTGCTGAAGATGTGTTTCTGGAGGAATTTCAGCACGGTCTTAGTATCATTAGTGGGTGTAGCAATTGCCTCTACCCACTTAGATACATAGTCCACTGCCACCAGAATGTAAGTATTTGAGTATGATGGTGGGAATGGCCCCATGAAGTCAATTCCCCAAACATCAAACAATTCTATCTCTAATATCCCTTGTTGAGGCATGGCATATCCGTGAGGCAGGTTACCAGCTCTTTGGCAACTGTCATATTTACGCACAAACTCTCGGGAATCTTTATAGAGAGTAGGCCAGTAGAAGCCACACTGGAGGACTTTAGTGGTTGTTCGCTCACTTCCAAAATGTCCTCCATAATGTGATCCATGGCAATGCCATAAGATCTTTTGTGCTTCTTCTCTGGGTACACATCTGCGGATCACTCCGTCAGCACATCTCTTAAAGAGATATGGTTCATCCCAGAGGTAGTACTTGGCATCTAAAATTAATTTCTTTCTCTGCACATTACTGTACTCCTTGGGTATGAACCTCACAGCTTTATAATTTGCAATATCTGCAAACCATGGAGCTTCCTGAATGGCAAAGAGTTGCTCATCTGGGAAAGTCTCAGAGATCTCAGTAGAAGGGAGGGACGCCCCAGCTACTGGTTCTATTCGGGACAGATGATCAGCTACTTGATTCTCTGTCCCTTTTCTGTCTCTTATTTCTATATCAAACTCTTGCAGAAGCAACACCCATCTGATAAGCCTGGGTTTTGAATCCTGCTTTGTGAGTAGGTATTTAAGAGCAGCATGGTCAGTGTACACAATCACCTTTGATCCCACTAAGTAGGATCTAAACTTGTCAATGGCATAAACCACTGCAAGTAACTCTTTCTCTGTGGTTGTGTAGTTCTTTTGTGCGTCATTTAGAACACGGCTGGCATAATAAATGACGTGTAAAAGCTTGTTATGCCTCTGTCCCAACACTGCACCAATGGCATGATCACTGGCATCACACATTAATTCAAATGGCAATGTCCAATCTGGTGCAGAGATAACTGGTGCTGTGACCAGCTTAGCTTTCAGGGTCTCAAATGCCTGCAGACACTCATTATCAAAGATAAATGGAGTGTCAGCAGCTAGCAGATTACTCAGAGGTTTGGCAATTTTTGAAAAATCCTTTATAAACCTTCTGTAGAATCCTGCATGCCCAAGAAAGCTTCTGATTGCCTTAACATTGGCAGGTGGTGGTAATTTTTCAATTACCTCTACCTTTGCCTTATCCACCTCTATTCCCCTGCTTGAAATTTTGTGCCCAAGGACAATTCCTTCAGTCACCATAAAGTGACATTTCTCCCAGTTTAAAACCAGGTTAGTCTCTTGGCATCTTTTCAGGACAAGTGATAGGTGGTTAAGACAGGAGCTGAATGAGTCTCCATATACTGAAAAGTCATCCATGAAGACTTCCAGAAATTTCTCTACCATGTCTGAGAAGATAGAGAGCATGCACCTCTGAAAGGTTGCAGGTGCATTGCACAGACCAAAAGGCATCCTTCTGTAGGCAAACACGCCAGAAGGGCAAGTAAATGCTGTTTTCTCTTGGTCCTGGGGATCCACTGCAATTTGGTTGTAGCCTGAATAGCCATCCAAAAAACAGTAGTAATCATGACCAGCTAGTCTTTCTAGCATTTGGTCTATGAATGGTAAAGGAAAATGATCCTTTCTGGTGGCTGTATTGAGTCTTCTGTAGTCAATACACATACGCCACCCTGTGACTGTCCTTGTAGGAACCAGTTCATTTTTTTCATTATGAACCACTGTCATGCCTCCCTTTTTGGGAACAACTTGGACAGGGCTCACCCAGGGGCTATCAGAAATAGGATAAATAATCCCAGCCTCTAGTAATTTAGTGACCTCTTTCTGCACCACCTCCTTCATGGCTGGATTTAGCCTCCTCTGTGGTTGGACCACTGGTTTGGCATTATCCTCCAACAGGATCTTGTGCATGCATCTAGCTGGGCTAATGCCCTTAAGATCACTTATGGACCACCCAAGAGCTGTCTTGTGCGTCCTTAGCACTTGAATCAGTGCTTCCTCTTCCTGTGGATTTAAAGCAGAGCTTATAATCACTGGAAAAGTGTCACTCTCTCCCAGAAATGCATATTTCAGAGATGGTGGTAGAGGTTTGAGTTCAGGTTTGGGAGGCTTATCCTCCTCCTGAGGAATTTTCGAAAATTCCCTTACTTCCTCTAGTTCATCTTGATCAGGTTGAGCATCCTTGAAGATGTCCTCAAGCTCTGATTCTAGGCTTTCAGCCATATTGATCTCTTCTACCAGAGAATCAATAATGTCAGCGCCTATGCAGTCATCTGGTGTGTCTGGATGCTGCATAGCTTTCACAGCATTCAACTTGAACTCATCCTCATTGACTCTCAGGGTTACTTCCCCTTTTTGTACATCAATGAGAGTTCGTCCAGTTGCTAGGAATGGTCTTCCTAGAATGAGAGTTGCACTTTTGTGCTCCTCCATTTCCAGCACCACAAAGTCAGTGGGAAAGGCAAATGGCCCAACCTTGACAATCATGTCCTCTATTATGCCTGATGGGTGTTTAATGGAGCCATCAGCAAGTTGGAGGCATATCCTGGTTGGTTTGACTTCTCCAGCCAACCCAAGCTTTCTGATAGTGGATGCAGGTATTAGATTGATGCTTGCTCCAAGATCACATAGGGCTGTCTTGGTGCAAGCGCCTTCTAATGTGCATGGTATTATAAAGCTTCCAGGATCTTGAAGCTTTTCTGGTAAGCTTTTTAGTATGACTGCACTGCATTCTTCAGTGAGAAACACTTTTTCAGTTTCTCTCCAATCCTTCTTATGACTTAAGATCTCTTTCATGAACTTAGCATAAGAAGGTATTTGCTCAAGTGCCTCTGCAAACGGAATCTTTATTTCAAGAGTCCTTAGATAGTCTGCAAAGCGGGCAAATTGCTTATCCTATTCCGCTTTGCGGAGTTTCTGAGGATAAGGCATCTTGGCTTGATATTCCTCAACCTTAGATGCTGCAGGTTTATTCCTTACAGAAGTGGTTGAAGAAGCCTTGTTAGAGGGATAATTATCAGCACTCTCAGGTGCCTGATCCTCCTTGGGCATTTGAACGCCAGGAATGGGTGAAGATTGGGCGTTAAACGCCAACTTCTCCCCCTTTTCTGGCGTTTGAACGCCAGAACTGGGCAAGGAATGGGCGTTTAACGCCAACTTTCCTTCCCTTTCTGGCGTTTGAACGCCAATAATATTCCTCTCTGGGCTCTTATTGTCCTCAGAGGGATTTTGAACAGTGGTTTGGTTATCCTCTGTCAATTGTTCTTTGTTTGGCTTCTTGCTCCTTTGAGCAGTGGTATTCAGTGTTTTCCCACTCCTTAGTTGAACTGCTTGACATCCTTCTGTTATCTGTTTAGATATTTGCTGTTTTGTTTGATTCAACTGCAGTTCTATGTTCTTGTTAGCAACTTTAGTATCATGGAGCATTTCTTTAAATTCTGCTAACTGTTCTGTCATCAGGAGCAATTGTTGATTAAGCTCATTCATCTGTTCTTGAGGATTAGGATCAGTGACTAATGCCATGACCTCCTCTTTTGGAACGAACTCATTGCTAGAATATAAGTATTGGTTTCTAGCAACAGTGTCTATAAGCTCTTGAGCTTCTTCAATTGTCTTCCTCATGTGTATAGATCCACCAGCTGAGTGGTCTAAAGACATCTGAGCTTTTTCTGTGAGCCCATAGTAGAAGATGTCTAACTGTACCCACTCTGAAAACATTTCAGAGGGGCATTTTCTAAGCATACCTCTATACCTCTCCCAGGCATTATAAAGGGATTCATTATCCTCTTGTTTAAAGCCTTGGATGTCCAGCCTTAGCTGTGTCATCCTCTTTGGAGGGTAAAAATGATTCAGGAATTTGTCTGATAACTGTTTCCATGTCTTTATGCTTGCTGTAGGTTGGTTATTCAACCACCTTTTAGCTTGATCTTTTACAGCAAATGGAAACAGTAATAGTCTGTAGACATCCTGATCTACCTCTTTATCATGCACTGTGTCAGCAATTTGTAAGAACTGTGCCAGAAACTCAGTAGGTTCTTCCTGTGGAAGACCAGAATACTGGCAATTTTGCTGCACTATGATAATGAGTTGAGGGTTTAGCTCAAAGCTGCTTGCTTTGATGGGAGGTATACAGATGCTACTCCCATATGCAGCTGTAATGGGGTTAGCATATGACCCCAGAGTCCTCTTGGACTGATTAATTCCACTTAAGTCCATAATGGACAAAAGAGAAATGACAATGATTGCAAAGAGATAAATTTTGTTTTTTTTTTTTAACCGAAAAAAATAAAAATAAAATAAAACAAAAGGAAAATAAAACAAAAAAAATTCGAAAATCAAAAAGAAAAATAAGATCAAAGCAAATTGAGAACTGAATCAATTAGTTAATTAAAAAGATTTTGAAAACAGCAATTAAAAAGATATGATTGAAAAGTTTTTATGAAAAAGATTTGATTTTTAAAAAGAGGAAAGAGAAAAACAACAAAAAGACACCAAACTTAAAATTTTTAGAAAATCAAACACTAATTTTCGAAAATTTTAAAGGAAAAACACAAAGAGGACACCAAACTTAGAATTTTTATAAATCAAAAAGGGACTAAGAACATGCAATTTCGAAAAACTAGAAGAACAAAAAAAAGCATGCAATGGACACCAAACTTAAAATATGAAACTAGACTCAACTAAAAGACTCTAAACCAACAAAAATAAAACAGTCCTAATCTAAGCAACAAGATAAGCCGTCAGTTGTCCAAACTCGAACAATCCCCGGCAACGGCGCCAAAAACTTGGTGCACGAAATTGCAATAACACTTTTGCAATCCCGCACAACTAACCAGCAAGTGCACTGGGTCGTCCAAGTAATACCTTGCGTGAGCAAGGGTCGATCCCACGGAGATTGTCGGCTTGAAGCAAGCTATGGTTATCTTGTAAATCTTAGTCAGGATATCAGAAATTATCAGGATTGATTGTAAAAAGCAAAAGAACATGAAAAAGGTACTTGTTTTGCAGTAATGGAGAATAGGCTGAGGCTTTGGAGATGCTCCATCTTCCGAATCTCTGCTTTCCTACTGTCTTCTTCATCAAACACGCAAGGCTCCTTCCATGGCAAGCTGAATGTAGGGTTTCACCGTTGTCAGTGGCTACCTCCCATCCTCTCAGTGAAAATACGTCCCGATGCTCTGTCACAGCATGGCTAATCATCTGTCGGTTCTCGGTCTGGCCGGAATAGAATCCAGTGATTCTTTTGCGTCTGTCACTAACGCCCCACCTTTCAGAGTTTGAAGCACGTCACAGTCATTCAATCATTGAATCCTACTCAGAATACCACAGACAAGGTTTAGACCTTCCGGACTCTCTTGAATGCCGCCATCAGTTCTAGCTTATACCACGAAGATTCCGATTAAAGAATCCAAGAGATATCTACTTAATCTAAGGTAGAACAGAGGTGGTTGTCAGGCACATGTTCATAGTTGAGAATGATGATGAGTGTCATGGATCATCACATTCATCCGGGTTAAGAGCAAGTGATATCTTAGAATGGAAGCAAGCATGATTGAATAAGAAACAGTAGTAATTGCATTAATCCATCAAGACACAGCAGAGCTTCTCACCCCCAACCATGGGGTTTAGAGACTCATGCTGTGGAAGGTACACAAGAAACGTGTAAAAAATGTCATGAGGTCATAAGGTACGGATACAATGTCAAAAGATCCTATAAATAGTAAACTAGTATCCTAAGGTTTACAGAAATGAGTAAATGACAGAAAAATCCACTTCCGGGCCCACTTGGTGTGTGCTTGGGCTGAGCAATGAAGCAATTTCGTGTAGAGACCTTTTCTGGAGTTAAACGCCAGCTTTCATGCCAGTTTGGGCGTTTAACTCCAAGTTTTATGCCAGTTCCGGCGTTTAACGCTGGAATTTCTGATGCTGATTTGCTACGCCGGTTTGGGCCATCAAATCTTGGGCAAAGTATGGACTATCATATATTGCTGGAAAGCCCAGGATGTCTACTTTCCAATGCCGTTGAGAGCGCGCCAATTGGGCTTCTGTAGCTCCAGAAAATCCACTTCGAGTGCAGGGAGGTCAGAATCCAACAGCATCTGCAGTCCTTTTCAGTCTCTGGATCAGATTTTTGCTCAGAACCCTCGATTTCAGCCAGAAAATACCTGAAATCACAGAAAAACACACAAACTCATAGTAAAGTCCAGAAAAGTGAATTTTAATTAAAAACTAATAAAAATATACTAAAAACTAACTAGATTATACTAAAAACATACTAAAAACAATGCCAAAAAGCGTATAAATTATCCGCTCATCAATAAGTTGGGAAGAATCTTTTGGTGTGGTGTCCGCATTTTTATGCGGGGTTCTATCTTCTAGATCTGAAATGTGGTCGTTGTCATGGTTGTCCGCCATGATGATGGGATGACTTCCAGGTTCCCCGGCAACAGCGCCAATGTTCCGAGGGTTACCTGAAACTGTAGGTCGATCCCAGATGAGATCTTCGGTAATGGTCGGCACGGTTATGTCCGACTTGTTGGGCTTGGTGGTGCTGCTGATCCTTCGTCACCGGAGGGTGGTGGTACCTGCAAGGGACTCCGATGCTTAAGTTAGCGAGGGTATTAAGCATGTTTTTAGTAGAATCAGAGTATGAGTTATACCTGGGTGCTCCAGTGTATTTATAATGTTGCCGAGAGACCTTTTTAGATAAGAAAAGTTAGTTATCTTATCTTATCTTTGACTGGGGTCCTCGTATCTTCAAGGAAACCGCCCTTATCTCTATAGGCTTGGGCTGCCTTTGGATTTGGGTCGTGTTCCTCTATTTGGGCCCTTTATTGGACTTTCCTGACAATTTGGCCGAGCTCTTTAAGGAGAGGTCGGATTGTCTTTGACCTGAAGAGGTCGGTCGCTTTGTCGGTATAACATCTCGGGTCGGACAGTTCGACCCAAGATATGAACAAAAAACATTTTATACATTGTTTTGTGTGTGAAAAATTACATAGGCACTTTTTAATTGTCCAATCATGTCATTAGTATATTCTTTTACACTTTCTAAACCAAACATTATTTTGAATGATACCAATAATTTTCTTTCTCCTGCTAATTATATCATCGTATACTATTTAACGTACTAATACATAAAATTGATATCATTGCAACTTTATCCAAAATCTAAATTAAGCTTTAACAAACGATATAATCTCTTCATACTTACTTAAGAGATCGCGAGTTTAAATCTCCTATATTTGGAAAAAAAACTTTAACAAATTATAAGTCGCTCAACTATTTTTTTCCCAAACAAACAACACTATTGTACAATCCGTTCCAACCAAAAACCACACAACTCCATCGAAAATCAGTTATTTTTCCCCATGCCTAACTTTCATGTGAAACAAATAAATTATCACATTTTTATCGCCAAAGCCAACAACAATCAACTGGAGACCAACCAGATAAAAAAATATTCAAGGTCCAGTAAAAAAACCCACAACCTTAATTAACAACATTAATCATTAATCAATTTCACTTGATTAATCCTTTTCTATCAACACGCAACACAGATTTTGACAGTTTGTAGATTTTGTTCACCTCCATCGAGACACACACCACACGCGTTTATTTATTGTTTGTCCACGTACGTTCAACGGGTAAGGAATAAAAATGGCTTCCTCACCGTAGCAAAATCCTTTAAATGGCACAAATGTTACTATCAGATATCCGACCAAAATTCGAATATTTAAAGAATCAACTCCAAATATTCCATTTCACAAAACCGCACAACAATTTCAGCCAACAAACATTCATAAGTTTTCGAGACAATCAAATAATACATAAGGCCGATACAATCACCAAATACACATTTTCTCACATCAGTATCCATATGTAATAACTCCAATACATAAAGTATAGTTTTTCGAAAGCACCCCTACCTCAACAAATTGAAACTATAACCCAAGCTCGTTAACTGATTCCTTTTTACTTAGCCCGAAATCACCGACAATCAGAACCTCGGCTCTGCTTGCTCTCTCTCGAAAACAGAAACAGCTACAAGCGGCATAAATAAACCGGATTCTAATTCCTAACACATTAACACCGCAAGACCTTAACATACACAACAAGACATTAACGCGGGGATTTTTCGAAATGTAAAATACTTATTGCACTAACAAGCGAAGCGGCTGCGATTTCAAACCGGCCCTGGCAACAGCTCTAACGGCGGCTAGAAGCTCAGGTGGATCAACTATAAAAACCACGCAGCATTAAAACCTTCTCAAAACTCAAAATGACCGAAACCACAAATTTAAAACCCTTACCGGCAGAGCATTCTCCGGCGGCAGAGGCAGCCTCAGCTCCAACTACTCGTAACAGCAACAACAACTCTAGTCGTGACATGCCATAACCCAAATTCAGCCCTAAGTTATTAAAACCTTAGGATTTCTACCCAAATATAACAAGGTGCAGATTTCAAGGGCTCCGGAGTGTAACTCTTACTGCGACTAAGGAGAAGTGACTGAGCCAAGTGGCGGCATCCCTGGTGGTGGTTCTGGTGGCCACAGGACTGCTCCTGGCGACCAGAACAGCGGCAAGGCTTCCTCCTCCTCCGGCAGCAACAGTGCAGAAGCTTCAGCTAGGCACAGCAGAGGAGCAGATCGGCAGTAGCAAAGCCGACTTCTCCTATATCGCGTTCTATTCCCCCCGCACTGCTCTCTCCCTCTCGCCAGTGACAGCGACGAAATCAACCCCCAGCAGCGGAGGCAGCAAGGCTGGCTCTACTGCAGCAGAACGTGACACGCCTCCCTTCTGGTCTCTCGTTTCCCCCTCTGGCCGCGATTTACGGCGACAATAGTAGCGCCGTTGGAAGACACGGAAGCAGTGGCGGCGACAAGGCTAGCCGCGAGCTTCTCTTCTTCGTGCGTCTCTCTGTTCTGGGTTCCCTCCTCCGCAACGGCCATGGCGGCGGCATGAGCTCTGGCGGGAGTGGCTGCGACGAGGTCGACGGTGACAGCAACGACTGGCGGTGGGCTGGACGCGGCTGGGCGGCGGCGAAGCAACGGCAACGCGATGAGCTTCCTTCCGCCTCTCCTCTGCCGCAACTCAGTCTCCCTTTCCCTCTCTGCCTCAGTTTATTTCTTTCATGGAAATAGGGAGCCTTGTGTGTGTGTTACGTTCGGTTGGGGAAAGGGGGGAAAAGGCCTGCTGTTGCTGCTGAGAACAAAGAGAGGTTGAGGTGTGGCTAAAGGGAACCGGGTCATGGGTTAGGATTTCAGGGTTAGGGTTTCCTTTTTCAAAAATTAGGGTTAGGAGCATTTTAGTAATTTCAAGTAAAATTGGGAATTATATAATAATTAAAATCCAAATTAAATCCAGCACTAATTGTATATAGAAAAATGCTACTTGCTCATCAATTTTACAAATTATTTTCAATAAAATGTTCAAATTCAAAAATTAAAAATAATATACATAATTCCTTCATTTTTCAAAATAGTATTACTAATATTTAAAATATTACTTATCTAATCCAAATCATATAGAATCTTCATTATTTCACAACTACCAACTTTATAATTCAAATATAGAAAATAATCCAATAATTATAAAATTGAATAATAATCATAACTCATCTCAAATTCAATAAATCAAAACTTGCCTTAATTATCTTTAATAAAATATTTTCTGAAATTAAGGCTATAAATAACTATATGATTTGAGACTTGATTATAATAATTTTCTTTTAAAATTCTGGGTCTTACATTATGAGTTTTAAAGTCATCGGGTATCCAATTATCCGAACCGAACTAATCCGTTTTTAATCGGTTTGGTTTAATTCGGATATATATACAAAAAAATACAAATTCAAACAAAATCGAACCAATTACATTTTAATCAATTCGATTCTAATTTTACCATAAACTCGAACCAAATCGACCGTGCTCACCTCTATTGTTTGCGGCTTTGTGCTGAGTTAACGGGACATAGAGCTGATAACATGAGACGGGATGTATGGGTTGATAGTTGTGTGGGCTTTTTAATTGTTGGTCATGTGTGGACTGTTAGGTGAGTGCATGAAAAATTATTAGTTGGGTAATGCATTGTGGATATGAAAATCCATGAATTAATTCTAACATATTATTTTAGTGTTTTAAAAACTAATCAATACGGTAATTTAATATTTTTAAAATTAAAATCAAATTTCTAATTTATAATACAATCGAAATTCTTAATTAATACTATAATGGTAGTTTTGTCTTTTTAAATTAATGTCAAATGACATTTTAGTCTTTTTAATCTTTTTAAAATTAATTTTCAAATATTATTTTACTCTTTTATAAATTAATTATAAGAGTATTTTAATATTTTAAAAATTAAAATTTACAATTTTTAATATAATTAGATAATTTGATTCTAATCTAATTTGCCTAAATATTTCTATTTCTAAGAGCAATATACATATATTTTTAGTTAAGGTGGTTTGTACAAAAAGTTAATAAAGTCTATTATTATTATTATTATTATTATTATTATTATTATTATTATAATAGTGAGAACAAGATGGTAGATAATGAGATAAAAATTACATATTTTTGGTGTTTTCTCGACTTCTTTATAATTCAACTAATAGTTGGTTGTATGTTGACACCTTAATTAATTATCTAACAAGATTGAATTAGAATAAACGGTTTAGATATATTTAATATTTTAAAAATGGAGGATACTCCTATAAAGACGCTTAAAACGTCTTTTTGTAAAGACGTTTACGCGTCGCATTATTACTGGACGTATTAATGAACGGATTATTTTTAAATTTTTTAACAAATTAAAATAAAACCGATTTTTTTATAACAATAACAATAAATTCAATTTTTTTGGGATCTAATTGTATTTTTAAATTTTTAGGAATTTAAATGTCCGCAAAATAAGAAGTGAGAGATATATTTATCTTTTTATCAAAGAATTTAAAGATATTCGGTTTAGATTTTGTAATTCGATCGGATCAAATCTGATCTAATAATTATAATGCAGACAATTGGATTTATTATTGTTGCTATAATAAACTAGTTTTCTTTTAATTTATTAAAAAATAAATTATTAACCAGTTTAATAAAAATATCAAATAATAACATGACACATATAAATGTCTTTAAAAAAAGATATTTTTAGTGTCTTTATTAAAGTGGTCTCCTTTAAAAATTAAAGTGTTTTATTTGTCTCTCTCTACACTTGACTGGGAATTCATCTCCTCTTTTCTCTTGATAGCAATCCACTCACATCACCCACGAGAGAATTTGATTAATGTTAGAGGCAAAGGTAAACATCAACAAGAAGTAAATTAAGAATTTAAAATGATATTCATGAAATTAGAAAGAGAAACTAACAAAAAAAAAGATGAAAGAAAATATGATAGTAATATAGAAATTAAGGACAAATTAGTTTAAGAGGATACAAATTTTTAAAAATTTAATCTCATCAGCTGTTTATTCTTATTTAATAGTTAGAATGTCATTCTCACTTGTCACTTAATAAAAGCATTCTAATTAGATTATCCTTTTTCACCCCAGAACACACTCCACCGATGAGGTCATTGTTGGTGGTCATCTATCCCTTTTTATCACTCAACTCACACTCTTTTTCAAAACAATATCATTCACTTTTTCATGCATTGTTGATATGAATATAATTGTATCTAAAAGAACAGTGGCATTAAGTGTGATCTGATAGTTATTACTCCCTAGCCACGTATATATAATAGATAGTTGTCCATATTATTACGTATGTATATGTATTGTTATGATTGATCATTGACCCTTGCTATTTGTAAATGCAAGCAAGAGGCAGTTGAAGTAAGTTTAATTAAGTGAATAATGGAGAGTAATTAAGAGCAGGCAACATGCATGGGGTTGTCGAATTCCACCACACATGAAAAAGACAAAACAGACCTCCAATTATGCGTCCTTGTATTAATGCTTAGAGAGATATATACACACATAATTCAGAGACCCTTTTCTAAAACTGAGACTCAGCAGACTAATGTGGATTTGATGCTTAATCTGTCTTCCAAGGAGTCACATCCAACTCATAAATCCAAAGCCCTTCTCCCCGAGAATCCTGCCAAACCTCCACCCAAGTAAGTAATCATTTTCGTTATTAGATACCTGCTTTTCCATACAACTTCTATTATTTATAATCTTAGATATTGGATCAATTCACTTTTTTATTATTAAATTCTATTTTTTATATATGCTCGATCAATGCATTTTATTTTATATATATAGTTTTTCTCTTGATTTTGAAGTTGGATTAACTTGCTTGATGATCTAAAAATAACTTATATATATGATCTATT
The DNA here is from genome assembly GCF_014773155.1 of Arachis stenosperma. Classification (NCBI taxonomy): domain Eukaryota; kingdom Viridiplantae; phylum Streptophyta; class Magnoliopsida; order Fabales; family Fabaceae; genus Arachis; species Arachis stenosperma. The sequence continues at coordinate 7,522,052 of NC_080386.1, read as the reverse complement.
TTATATATAAAATTACATAGTAAAAATTTAAGTATATAAACGAAAACAAATTAATAAAAGAGATTAGATTATGCAATATAGAAAGTAATGATGTAGAAACTCAAAAAAAAAATAGTATATGTTTGCTTCTACAATTATACGATGGAAGAGTGTATAATACAACATAATGGTAGAAACTTAAATGCAATTAAATTTATTATGTGAAGTTGATAATTAAAAATTATTAAATAATTTAATAAATTTAATTAAATTGTCATTTGACAATTCTCAACTATTAATTTTTAGCTATTAACTTCATATTAAATTAATTGTACTTAAATTTTTATCTTATATAATAAGTGAGTATGATTAGTACGTAAAATGTGTTCTACTACATGGCCTAATTAGCTAACAATAATTTAATACTCTAAATTTGTTTGTTCAAATTTTTAGGAGAGAAGCAAAAACTAATAAATTTTACTTTTTTCTAATTCTAATCAATTATAGTAAAGCATCTTCTTTTTTATTTAAGCAGGTAAAATTCTATCAAATAGTAATTTAATAAAAGAAAGTGAAACGGTCTTTGCTAATATATGACTATGACCTATTAATTAATTAATTTTTGTAATTAAGAAACCTAAAATATTATTCTGGCCTGATGGTTTTCAGTGGTTAAGAGAAGGGGGTTGAATCTTAGCCCCCTTTTTTATCAATTACACTTTCTAGTCTTTGAGGAGACTTTTTTATTTTTGTCTCGTCCCTAGCCACGAGACTTTTATTTTTGTCTCGTCACTTGACACAAGATATTTTTGGTTTTAGCTCCTGTGTAGTAGAAACAGAAATGGAGTAGGAGAGAAAATTACACTCAGATATATCCTGGTTCAGCTGCTAAGTGCAATACAGCCTCCATCTAGTCTCCATCACAACAATAATAGAATTTTACTATAATCATCCTGATTACAAACTGTAAAGTGCTAACCCAACTTACAAGGGGATTCCCACAGAATCATGAAACACAACACAGATGTACAAAGAAACTCTAAGGATATCTATGGCTTTTTCTTTTAATTTTGCACTCTCTGCCTTTTTCTGCTCTATGACTTTTACAAACAAACCTCACTGTTTGACTTTTTCTATGAGACTCAAGACATGACAAAATTAAACAGAAAAATACAAAACAGAAAACTTTGAAGGAGAAGAAAATCTGTAAGCTTAGGTAGCTCTGAGAATTCTGTGCTTTGCACTCTCACTGCTCACTTCTTTTCTTTGAATCAAACCGTGACTGTTCACCCCTTTATAGAGAGGAGAAGTCTTCATAGTTGAAACAAAAGCCAAGCTTAATTTCTTTTCCTTCACCCATAACCAGTTTGGCAAAAGAGAGAGAAGAGGTAACCCATGCAAAACCCAACATGCAAATACCTCTAGTTCTTCCTTGGTCATCACTCTTCATCAATCCGAGTGCTCCATCCTTGGCTTGCTCTCCAAGATGAAATTCTGGCCCTTGATGCTTCATGATGATGATGGCCTCATCTGCTCCAATCTCTGCCTCTTCCATCACGTAGCCACCCTAGCTACTTCCTGTGGTGGTTGAGCAAAATCAGAGACAAGCCATCCCTCCAAGGATCTCCACCTTGCTAGCCAAAATCTTCTTCAACCTTTTTTGGTATGGAGAAGCTAAGATCCCATCACAAAATCTTTTCACAAGTGATAAGAATCTCAGCCACAGCATACTTTATGTTTTCTTTTTCTTGCCATCATTGAGATGGTCTTGTAGCGTGCCTTCCCTTCCTTTTGATAGCTCAAAGTCTCCATGGTTTGATGTGTAAGAACCGAAGAAGAGAAGGAAAGAGATGAGAGAGAAGAAAGTATGAAGAAAAGCAATCAAGTGTGTTTGAATAAATTAATTAAAGTGAGTTGCTTTTACTTCCCTTAGGTGGGGTAGCGTGTAGCATTGATAATCACCATCAAATCAAGTTGACAATTTCTCTCTCATAGTTTCCATGCAATAAATGATAATTGAATGGATTTGAAATCCATCTCATGGTAAGAGTTGAGATCCGTTGGAAGGCATAGGCAAATATCAACATTTGCTTTCCTGATGAATTATTTTCGGATCGTGCATAGGAGTGATTACTCATCATAAAATTAAATTTGGGCTTTCTAGTAACAACATTCAAATTGGCCCAATCAATATCACAACACTTCAGCCATACTTCATTGAACATTTTTGAATCAAGGCTGAATAAATTCACACTTGGGCTTGCATCATTTTATTTAATTTTTTGGCCCAATAGTAAACCTGCATTACAAATTATTAATTAACACATGTTACATGAAGATCATAATTAATAATTTTGTAATCAATTATTTCAATAATGTTTATTCATCATCAAAATAAATCTGAGTTTTCCAAACTCATCAATCTCCCCCTTGATGACAAACATTATTAAAATTGAAATGAAAAGAAATTTAAGGTTGAGTAAAGAATACTCCCTTTGAATTTTTGAATTTTCCCCCTTTCAAATTGTCACATGGCTCCCTCTTAATATATGCCATCTTTTACCAAGGGAAGCACTAACCTGTAACATTTTAATCAAGCCTCAAGTAACAATGTTATTTAGCATATTCATTACGTGATGCTAAATGCTTGATTTATGAGCATATTTGAATGATATACAAAACTAATTTGTTATCAATAATTTTGATTTTCTGCTCAAACGTAATCAATAAAAAATCTTTGAAAATAAATTGTTGTTTAAAAATATTTTCCAATCAAATCAGAGCAACATACTTATGGAAAGAAAATATTTTTAATTATGACATGATCACATCAAATTTTTTTCAACATTTATTTTTCATACCCAATGCTTAAAGGAACTGCCAAAAATAAAATTTTCAGCAAGCATGTTTATCAAGATGAATTAGATGTATATTCCTAATCCAAAACTTATTCATCAAGATAAAATGATTGCTTCCACACATGCATATAAATAACCAGGCAGCCATATTGTCAAAACGAATGCATCACATTATAATCAACCAAGAATTATTAGTATGCATTATCAAGAATCAAGTGTATCATTCTAACAAGGGTGATCATGAACTCTCAAAAGAGAATTTCATCCCCTATTTTCCAGTTCAATTTTCATCACTTTCTTCCTCTTTTGTCATCAAAGGGGCACCTGCAAAAAGATTTTGACATAGAAAACATAATATGCAAGATATAACTAAGCAAAACAGAGTATCACAGAGTATCACAAAGTATTCAAGCCAACAGAACAAAAAAACAGATTGAGCCTACTTAAGCCAATATCCTAAACTTAAACAGAGAATTAATCATCAGATAAAGGCAGATCAGATTCCTCAGCCCCGTCCTCACTTGCATTTCCCGGTTCCTTCTCCAAATTTTCTAACATCAAACTGACCATGTCCTTACATCTCATCCAAGCTCTTTCACTTTCATCTGCCAGTTTGCGTACCGCCTTGTGAGATTGGACCATAAATTCTGACATAGTTGAAAATTCGGTAAGAATTTCTTTGATGGACTCGGTTGTTTTGGATGACTTAGTTCTGCTCTCATAGTCACTCTCCGAAGCCATGGATTTCTTGCTCTTGGTTCCTTTAACAGCTCAACCTCCTTTGACCATTGACATTTTGTTTTCTACTGCTTCATTCAAAAGGTCAACTTTAAAAAATTCAAAAATACTGGTTAAGAACATACCATAAGGCAGATTTGCCTTTTTGGTGCTCTTTACCGAGTCCCACATATGGCGGATCATAAGATAACCAAAAGAAATAGGAGTAGAGGTAACAAGTGCAAAAAGGATGAGAGAGTCAGAATATGTTACTCTATTATGAGAGCCACTTTGAGGAGTCAAGATGTGGGTGATGATCCTGTGTAGTAGAGAATTGATGGGACCGAGGGCTTTATGGGTAGGAATAGTGCCATCCAAACTAGAGACATTTTCACAGATGTGTTGAAGAACAACCCTATAGGTATCGCCGACTTGAGAATCCCATTTGTCGGCCATGTATGCTTTCGGCCCTTCATCTTTGTAGCCCAAGGCCGTCCCAATGGTTCCAGTATCAAGAGTGATGTGAACCCTTTTTACATATGAGTGGATGGTGCCATCAATGAGTCTCATGTTGGCATAGAATTCTCGGACTAAGCCAGGGTAAACTGGTTTTTGAATGTGAAGTAATGGAGTCCATTGAAGTAGTTCAAATAGAGGAGATACATTTATTCCTTTGTTGGAGAGATTGTCAAGGTTGACAAGATAGGTTAGACAGAGATGACGCCTTTCCAGAACATCTTTGTAGAATTCATATGAGGCGCAGGAGTTGAATCTGGCAGGGTCATAGTGGGAGTGTGTTTTGCTGAACTTGTTCTTGAATTCCATGAATTCCAAGTTGGCGGGTTCGGTGGTGTCGTGCAGCGCAAAACCGTCTGTCTTCTGAGTACTCTTTCCAGGAGTGGCCTTCTTGGGTGATGAATGCAGTGGTGATGGAATGGAGGATGTTTGTGATTCCTCTTCTTCCACAGGATTCTTTCCCTTCTTCCTCCTTGAAGAGGTTTTCTTGGCTATGACTTTTCTTCTCATGGTGTCTGTGTGTTTAGAGGAAGGTGAGGGAGAAGATGATGTTGTGGAATGAATGTGTATATGTGTATGAGATTGAGGAGTTGACGGTTTTTGAGAAAGGAGAATCCGTTCGCTTTTCCTAGGAGCAGTTTTCTTTTTCATGGTAGTGAAAATGGAGAAGTGGAATATGAGGAGGTTGAGTAGGAACCGAATGGAGTGAGGGAGGAGGGAAGATAGGGAAGCATTAAATGTGGATTGGAGAGAGATGGTGGAGGAAGTTAATGGCCATCAAGAGCACGGTTATTAACCAGGGGTTTTCCAAGAATTTGAAAAAGTGGTTTTCTTAAATTAAGGGATTAGTTGAATGGAAAGATTTGATTTGACACTATGCCTCTTTCAACTAGATTTGATATGACCACAAAAAGATTTTGATTTTCAAAAAAATGATGAACTAACAAAATGGTCATGGTGGGGTCAAAGAGATTTGGTATGGCCCACGAAAATTAATTTCTGCGCAGCCTTCCCTTAGATCACATCCCTTCCTTCATCCTTATTTTTTATCTCGTCCATTCCTACGAGACAAAACTGGGCAGAATCAGAATTTCACAAATTATCAATATAAACAAGATCAATCATTCCCAAGTTTTTTTTTAATGAACAGAATCTGTCTTCACAGAGGGGTTTTGTAAAAATGTCAGCAAGTTGATCTTCAGATTTTACAAATTGAATATCAATAGTACCCTTTTGCACATGTTCTCTAATAAAATGATATTTGATCTCAATGTGCTTTGTTCTTTAGTGCAAAATAGGATTTTTTGAAATATTTATAGCACTCATGTTACCACAAAATAATGGTATACTATTGATCTTTAATTTGTAATCTTCCAACTGCGTTTTTAACTAAATTAATTGTGAACAACATACAGATGCGGATATGTATTCAGCCTCAGCTGTGGATAGAGCTACTGTGGCTTGTTTCTTGCTTGACCACATGTTGAGTGAGCTTCCAAGGAAGCAACACATGTCGGAGGTGCTCCTTCTATCCACTCTATCTCCCGCATAATCTGCATCACAAAATCCTACTGCACAAAAATTATCAGATTTTGGATACTATAAGCCATAATCACTAGTTCCATTAATGTATCTAATGGTGCATTTAACAGCTGTAAGATGAGATTCTTTTGGGTGAGATTGAAATCTTGAACATACACCCACACTTTGAACAATATCCGGTCTAGATGAAGTAAGATACATTAGTGAACCAATCATTCCTCTATACCGTGTTTCATCCACATCTTTGCCATAATCATCCTTTCCAAGTTTAGTGTTTGGATGCATTGGTGTTCCAATTGGTTTAGAGTTTTCTAGGCCAAACTTTTTGATAAGTTCTTTTGCATACTTTCCTTGGTGAATAAAGGTACCACTAGAAGTTTGTTTAATTTGGAGACTAATAAAGAAAGTAAGCTCTCCCATTAAACTCATCTCAAACTCACTAGTCATGAGTTTTCCAAACTCTTCACACAAGAACTCATTGGCCGATCCAAACACAATGTCATCCACATAAACTTGAACTAGGAGGATATCATCATTAGATGCTTTAAGGAATAAAGTTGTGTCCGTGGCACCCCTTTGAAATCGATTTTCTAATAGAAAGGCACTAAGCCTTTCATACCAAGCTCTTGAAGCTTGTCTAAGACCATAAAGAGCCTTAGAGAGTTTGAAAACATGATTTGGAAAATCCTTATGTTTAAAACCGGGGGGTTGAGCCACATACACTTCTCTATCAATAAAACCATTAAGGAAAGTACATTTAACATCCATTTGAAACATTTTAAAGCCCTTATGGGCAGCATAGGCAAGAAGCAACCTAATTGCTTCCATTCTAGCTACCGGAGCAAAAGATTCATCAAAATCTATACCCTCTTCTTGATCATAACCTTGGGCCACTAATCTAGCCTTGTTACGAACAACTTGTCCATCCTCACCAAGTTTATTTTTAAACACCCATTTAGTACCCGTAACTTTCTTACCATCCGGATGAGGTACTAGTGTCCAAACCTCGTTCTTGTCAAATTGAGCAAGCTTCTCTTGCATAGCTTTCACCCATGATGGATCTTCAAGAGTTTGTTTGACGTTGTTGGGCTCCAATTGTGACAAGAGTACAAAATTGCTTGGTTCGGATTGCCTTTTGGTTGAGGATTTTGTGGTCACACCTTGAGAAAGATCTCCAATGATAAAGTCATGAGGATAACCCCTCATTGACTTCCATTCTCTAGGCTTCCGGATTGGTGTTGAGCTTTGATGATCTTCTGTGGGTCTCACTGTTTCAGTTTCTCTTGCTGGCTCAGGAGACAAAATGGAAATGTCTCATCCATTCTGATGAGACAAAACTTGATTGGCAGATTCTTCATTTTGGGCAGATTTGGGATTTTCTTTACTTGTTCCAGCTTCTTCACAATCTGAATCATTATCTATCACAGTACTGGGAATTAAGTTAGAATCACAAAAAGTAACATGTATGGATTCTTCTATAGTTCTATGATCTTTGAGGTAAATTCTATAGGCTTTGCTAGTAGTAGAATATCCAACAAACATGCCCTCATATGATTTTGGATCAAATTTGCCAAGATTTTCTTTGTTATTAAGCACAAAACACTTGCATTCAAAAACATGAAAATACTTAAGATTTGGAGATGTTCCTTTCCATAGCTCATAAGGAGTTTTCTTTAACCCTTTTCTAATAATGGTCCTATTCAAAATATAACATGTTGTATTTACAGCTTCAGCCCATAGAAACTTTGGAACCTCATTCTCACATAATATAGCCCTAGTCATCTCTCGAAGGCTTCTATTCCTTCTTTCAACAACCCCATTTTGTTGAGGTGTTCTAGGGCATGAAAAATTATGAGTAATTCCAAATTCATCACAGAATTTTTCAAAATCTTGGTTTTCAAATTCTTTTCCGTGATCACTTCTCAAATGGGCCACTTTTAAATCTTTTTCATTTTGAATTTTCTTGCAAAGAGTTGAGAAGGCATGAAATGCATCATTTTTATGAGCAAGAAAAAGTACCCAACCAAATCTAGAGTAATCATCTACCACTACCAAACCATAGTATTTACCTCCTAGACTTTGAGTTCTTGTTGGACCAAAAAGATCAATGTGTAACATCTTTAATGGCCTTTTGGTTGAAATTCCATCTTTTGGTTTAAAAGAGGATTTAACTTGTTTGCCTAATTGACAAGCATCACAAGTAAGATCCTTATCAAATTTGATTTTAGGAATTCCTCTAACCAGATTTTTCTTTATTAGCTTAGAAATTTGGTACATGCTAGCATGACCTAACTTTCTATGCCATAGCCATTTTTCAGATTCAAGAGATGTAAAACATGTTACATTTTGTTCTTTCAAGTCCTCAAGAGTTAATCCATACACATTGTTGCATCTTTTAGCTTCAAAAAGAATATCCCCAATTTTTTCACAAACAACCAAACAAACAAACTTTCTAAAAATAACTTCAAATCCTAAATCACACAATTCGCTTATACTAAGTAAATTATGTTTCAAACCATTTACAAGAAGAACATCATTTATACAAGATGAAAAGCTTTTACCAACTTTTCCAACGGCCACTATCTTTTCTTTACCATCATCACCGAAAGTGACAAGTCCTCCATCATATTCATCAAGCTTTATGAAGAAGGTTGTCTTTCCGGACATGTGCCTAGAGCATCCGTTATCCATGTACCACATATTTTCCTTCCTCTTGGATGCTAGGCATACCTACAAAATGAGCTCAAGTGACCTTAGGTATCCAAATCTTCTTGGATCCTTTCACGTTAAACCATCTCATATGTCCCAAATCATTGTAATAAAAAATAACTTTGTAAACTTTATCACCAATCATTCTTTCACAAAAAAAAAACATTAAACGGAAAAATGACCGTTTCAGTTGCATAGCCTACAAAACCTTGGAGTTGTTGTTTTGTTAAAGTAGGTGGGATCTTAAAACCTTGTGTCATTAGAGGAAGAAACTCTATTTTTAAAAGAAGGTTTCTTATCAGATTTATAAAATCCCAAACCAGCTTTATCAAATAGTGGTTTTTGACTAGCCAATATTTGATTTAAATTTTCAGAACTTTGAGTAAACTTGGCTAAGTCATTTTCAAGACTTTTAACCTTTTCCAGCAACTCTTCATTTTCTTTGAAACAGTTTACATATGCAACTACCGAATGATCACTTTCGCAACTTCTAAGTTGAGCTTTCAACTGCTTATTTTCTTCCACAAGATCACAAGCAGTTTTGGCCTCCCTTAGCTTTTCTTTGAGAAAATTATTTTCAGCTTTAAGAATGATAATTTGTTGTTCAAGATCTTGATTATCAAGCAGAAAACATCTTATTTTTTCAGAAAGGTGATCTATCATAAGATGAAGGTCTTCAGTGTCAGGGTTTTGAAAGAATACCTGATCTATATGATTTTCCATGAGACAAGACTGTGACTTGGTCTCAGATTCTTCATCACTGTTTGAGTCATTTTCCAAGTCTTCCCATGATGCCATCAGACCCTTCTTCTTCCCCCTTTTTTGCTTCTCCTCCTTCTTTAACTTGGGACAATCAGATTTGAAGTACCCCATTTCCTTGCAGTTGCAACAAGTTACTTTGCTAAAGTCTTTCTTCATTTTCCTTGAGCTACCGCCTTTGCCTTTGAACTTCACCATTTTTCTGAATTTTTTGGCAAACAACACAAATTCATTTTCAGATGAGTTATCACTGGATTCATCATCCAGGGGGTTAGTTACAGAGGAAAAAGTAATTCCTTTTTTTTGAATCTTTTTTCAAATAAGTGTTTTCAAAAGCAAGAAGGTTTCCTCTCAAATCATCAAATGTCATGGAATCAAGACTACTGCTCTCAGAAATAATTAAAGCTTTTGTTTCTCACTCTTTAGTGAGACATCTCAACACTCTTCTCACAAGCACAGAATCAGAATGTGTTATTCTCATAGCATCCAAGCCAACAATGATGGTGTTGAACCATTTGAACAGTTCATCAATGGATTTTCCTTCCTTCATTGAAAACATTTCATACTCTCTGTTTAACAGGTTTATCCGAGTCTTCTTCACAATGGTGGTTCCCTCATGAGTGATTTGCAGTTTGTCCCAGATTTCCTTTGTCGTTGTGCATCTTGATACCCGTCAATATTCCTCGAAGCTGATAGCACAGTTGAGTAGATTTACAGCCTTAGCATTTAGCTCAACCTTCTTTCTATCTTCCTTGGTCCAGCTAGCTTCTGGTTTAAGTGTGACTACTCCTTCATCACTTGTGTTGGTTGGAAATTGAGGACCTTCTAGGATGATCTTCCAAAGCCTATAGTCTACTGCTTGCACAAAGATTTTCATTCTCTCCTTCTAATAAATATAGTTTTTCCCAATGAAAAGAGGCGGTTTGTTGCTTGACTGCCCTTCTGTAAGGTTGTAGGACACCAGATTTGAGCCACTGCTTTCTGCCATGTGGATCTTTTCTCCAACCTGCAAAGCTTGATCTCTTTGAGACCAAGCTCTGATACCAATTGATGGTTTTCAATGGCTAAGAGAAGGGGGTTGAATCTTAGCCCCCTTTTATCAATTACACTTTCTGGTCTTTGAAGAGACTTTTTGATTTTTGTCTCGTCCCTAGCCACGAGACTTTTATTTTTGTCTCGTCACTTGACACAAGATATTTTTGGTTTTAGCTCCTGTGTAGTAGAAACAAAAATGGAGTAGGAGAGAAAATTACACTCAGATATATCCTGGTTCAGCTGCTAAGTGCAATACAGCCTCCATCTAGTCTCCATCACAACAATAATAGAATTTTACTATAATCATCCTGATTACAAACTGTAAAGTGCTAACCCAACTTACAAGGGGATTTCCACAGAATCATGAAACACAACACAGATGTACAAAGAAACTCTAAGGATATCTATGGCTTTTTCTTTTAATTTTGCACTCTCTGCCTTTTTCTGCTCTATGACTTTTACAAACAAACCTCACTGTTTGACTTTTTCTATGAGACTCAAGACATGACAAAATTAAACAGAAAAATACAAAACAGAAAACTTTGAAGGAGAAGAAAATCTGTAAGCTTAGGTAGCTCTGAGAATTCTGTGCTTTGCACTCTCACTGCTCACTTCTTTTCTTTGAATCAAACCGTGACTGTTCACCCCTTTTATAGAGAGGAGAAGTCTTCATAGTTGAAACAAAAGCCAAGCTTAATTTCTTTTCCTTCACCCATAACCGGTTTGGCAAAAGAGAGAGAAGAGGTAACCCATGCAAAACCCAACATGCAAATACCTCTAGTTCTTCCTTGGTCATCACTCTTCATCAATCCGAGTGTTCCATCCTTGGCTTGCTCTCCAAGATAAAATTCTGGCCCTTGATACTTCATGATGATGATGGCCTTATCTGCTCCAATCTCTGCCTTTTCCATCACGTAGCCACCCTAGCTACTTCCTGTGGTGGTTGAGCAGAATCAGAGACAAGCCATACCTCCAAGGATCTCCACCTTGCTGGCCAAAATCTTCTTCAACTTTTTTTGGTATGGAGAAGCTAAGATCCCATCACAAAATTTTTCCACAAGTGATAAGAATCTCAGCCACATCATACTTTATGTTTTCTTTTTCTTGCCATCATTGAGATGGTCTTGTAGCGTGCCTTCCCTTCCTTTTGATAGCTCAAAGTCTCCATGGTTTGATGTGTAAGAATCGAAGAAGAGAAGGAAAGAGATGAGAGAGAAGAAAGTATGAAGAAAAGCAATCAAGTGTGTTTGAATAAATTAATTAAAGTGAGTTGCTTTTACTTCCCTTAGGTGGGGTAGCGTGTAGCATTGATAATCACCATCAAATCAAGTTGACAATTTCTCTCTCATAGTTTCCATGCAATAAATGATAATTGAATGGATTTGAAATCCATCTCATGGTAAGAGTTGAGATCCGTTGGAAGGCATAGGCAAATATCAACATTTGCTTTCTTGATGAATTATTTTCGGATCGTGCATAGGAGTGATTACTCATCATAAAATTAAATTTGGGCTTTCTAGTAACAACATTCAAATTGGCCCAATCAATATCACAACACTTCAGTCATACTTCATTGAACATTTTTGAATCAAGGCTGAATAAATTCACAGTTGGACTTGCATAATTTTATTTAATTTTTTGGCCCAATAGTAAACCTGCATTACAAATTATTAATTAACACATGTTACATGAAGATCATAATTAATAATTTTGTAATCAATTATTTCAATAATGTTTGTTCATCATCAAAATAAATCTGAGTTTTTCAAACTCATCACGGCCCATAGAGTACAAGTGGTAGGTTGACCATCAATGAGATCGTATCAAAAGAACATGGTGGTGACAGTTCAACAAAAGAGCAGTGTAGAAGAAAATTAAAAGAATGGAAACTTCGTGAAAGTGAGCATGGATGGAGCACCTTACCTCCGAAAAATAGACTTGAACATGTTTAACATTTACCTTATAAAATAAGGGATATAATTATGTGCGTAAAATGTGTTCTATTATATGCCTAGCTAGCTGTAAGACCCAAAACCTTTGAAAAGTCTTATTATGATTAAGTCCCAAATCATATAGTTATTTACAACCTTAATTTCAGAAATTATTTTATTAAAGATATTTAAGGCAAGTTTTGATTTACTGAATTTGAGATGAGTTATGATTATTATCCAATTTGATTATTGGATTATTTTCTATAATTATATTATAAAGTTGGTAGTTGTGAAATAATAAGAATTTTTATATGATTTGGATTAAATAATTAATATTTTAAATATTAACACGTTACTTTAGAAAATAAAGGGTTTAATTATATTATTTCTAATTATTTTGATTTGGGCATTTTATGAAAAATAATTTGTAAGATTGATGAGCAAATAGTATTTTTCTATATACAATTAGTGTTGGATTTAATTTGGGTTTCAATTTCTACATTATTCCCAATTTCATTTGAAATTACTAAAATGCCCTTAACCCTAATTTTTACTAAAAAAGACTAACCATGAAACCATAACCCGTTAACCTGCTACCCGACCCGGTTCTCCTTCAATCCCACTCAGCCCCCAAACCCAGCCGCAACACTACAGCAGCAACAGCTGCTACCAGAAGAAACAAAAGAGGGAAAAGGGCTTGGAGGAAATGGGGAACGCCGAGGGAAGCAGGGGAGGAAGAGAGGCGCGGGCTAGCACCGGCGGGCCTCGTCGTCACCACCGAGCTGCTCACCGCTCGCCGCCATCACGAAGAGGACCAGAATCGAGTAAGGGGGAAGAAGCCACGAGGCAAAGGAGAGAAGAATAGGAACTCACCGCGTCGCCGTCACCCACGGGGCTGCGAGCTGCGCCCAGTCGCTGTCGGGGTCACCGCGCCGTCATCCTTGCCAGCTCCAAATGAGAAGTATGGTAGAGCTCCGTTTCTGCTTCCCTGGTCCGCCGTGAGTGAGCGCCGTTGGAGCCACATCGCCGTGTCCTTCACTGTCATCGCTGAGTTGGGAGAGAGAGGAAGCGTTGCAGCAGCTGGCTCCCGTGAAGGGAAAAGTTCACGTAAAGAGAGAGCGAGTTGCGGGGAGAGGGAGGCCGTGCGTTCAGTCGTGCATGTCACCGCCCAAGGACCACCGCTGACCCGCCGCTGCTGCTGCCAGGAACCGCTGCTGATTTGGTGAGCTTTGCTCTGTTTCTGGTTCTTCTTAGTTCCGCCAATTCGATTTTAGTTTGAAGCTGTCACTGAAACTGTTATGTTTAATGAAGGGGCTGTCATATGTTACGTTATCGCTGTCGGAGAACCTGCGGCTCTGTGTTTCCAACCGCCGGTGGTGGCGCAGGTGTTGCTGGAAACACCATAGAAACTACCGCTGCTCGGTGTAATTGTTCTTCCTTTGTTGCGGTAAGCAGGCTCATTTTGAAAAGCCCTTTTTAGTCAGTATTCTGTTATGCGTGGTTAAAGACTCTGAGGTTTGGTAACATAGGTTCGAGTGTCGATTGTTACCGTTCTGGTCGCTGGGGGTAGCACGGTTGTTGCTGAAACCACCGCCGGAGCTACCACTGCTTGATTCAGCCGCTCTTTCTTAGTTTCAGTAAGTATTTCTGTTTTGAAAGCCCTGCATTAGTGTTCAATTCTGTGTAATAAAGTGTTTATGATGTTGACGGTTCTAGGGGTTAGAATCTGAGTTTACTTGTGGCGTTGAGGTTGTTTCTTCTATTGAGGAAAACACGCGGAGCCGGGATTTCGAGTTGAGGCGAAAAGGACTCTGTGAGATGTTTGGGTTATGGATTTGCGTTTTGAGGTAGGGGCGCTTTCCAAAAACTATGTTTTATGTATTGGAATTATTACATATGGATACTGATGTGAGATATTATGTATGTGGTGATTCTATCTGCCTTATGAATTATTTGATTAACTCGAATGATTATGGATGTTGGTTTGGCTGAATTGTTGTGCGGATTTGTGAACTGTAATGTTTGAAGTTGATTCTTGAAAGATTTGAAATGTGAGTTTAATCTGTTGAGGATTGATTTGGTTTGAGCTGATTATTTTGACGATGTGAAAAGTCGAATGCACTTTTGAATTCAGCCTAGTTTACTTTAATTGACTTGGTTTTGGACAAATGATTTATTGCTGAACCGATTCTTTAAAGCTTTGGAAATGAGTTAAATCGATTGATATTGAGTTGATTTTTAAATGGTATCATTGAGATACGCCACTGAGGCGATTGTTGGATTTAGCTTGCTTTGAATTGATTTCTAGTTTTGTGTTGTTGAAAAGGAATAAGGAACGGTTTAGTTGGGACCCGAACCAGGTGGCAAAAGTCCAAGTTTTAGGGTAGGTGCTGCCAAAATTTCTACAAAAATCCTAGTCTTGTTTGAAAAGTTATTTAAAAAGGGTTGGATTTGAGAAATTGTATTATTTGATTTATTAAGAGAATATTTATGTTATCAAGCTTAATTTATTTAATGAACTTTATGCGTTGAGTTCGGCTTATTTAGAAATGAACTATTTTTACCATTTGAATCACTGAAGGGAAGAATGGTGCTCTAATATTGATTTCAATATAAAAAGGAGCTTTTAGTGGTTTTAAAGGAAACCAGACTTTTGATTGAGTAATTAAGCTTGAGGCATTTTGGAAGAGTTAGAAAAATGGGTTCCAAAAAGAAATCTGAAAACGGTTTGATTCAAATGAACCGGTTTCGTTTCAAATGAGTTGATTTTTGGACCGGGTTGGAACTTGTGATTTTGTATGGTTCGGTTTCATAATAAATTCAGTTTTATTTACTTGAGCCGAGAATCTATGATTTTAAGAGTTTCAATGAATTTTAAAGAGTTGATATAGATTGACCTTCCCTAAAGACTTGGGACTCTGCCGAGAAACTTTGTTATAAAATCCCATTGTGAGATAGGTGATTTTGAATGTTCCCAAAATGAATCTTTAACTTTCCATGATTTTTGGAAGTTTTGGAAAGAGAATGCCGAGAGTGGCTTTGTTTTAAAAAAGGAACTCACTTTGAGTAAATTTGGCTTACGAGCCTGAGATGATTTGAGAAATGAGATCTTTAAATCCAAGGCTAAAAAGAGTTAAAATTTGATTTCAAAGTGAAATGGCTTGAGAAAAGTGATTTATGGCTTAAATGCCGGTTTTATGAATTTGATGATGTTGAATGGTGGAAGTGCTGTTTTGTTATGGGCCGGAATGGCTATGTATGATTACGAATATTAGCTGGTTCTGGATTGAACCGTGAGCCGGAATGGCTGTGTATGATATTGATTTATGGCTGATTGCCGAATGAGTTATAGGCCGTATGGCTGACTATGAAATTTTGAATTTAAGCCGGATGGCTGAGATGGTTGTTGATCCATGGCTGGGACTGAATGAATATATGCTTGAGATACCTGGGCAGTAGCAAGGGTTGTGGTTCGTCCCACTTGCTCCAGGTCAGAGATTGTGACGCCTGGGTAGTAGCGGTAGTAGTGGTGATTCCACTCGCTCCAGGTTGAACTTTTAAACACCCGCCTTGGTAGTAGCCGAGTATTGGTTATTCCACTAGCTCTGGGTTGAGCGGGTAATAGCAAGGGGGTTGTAGCTCAAACTTACTTGCTCCGCGATGGGTGTTTCTGTCCATGGTTAGTTACCAGGACTTGTCGGGTTGGCTCTATAACCGACAGATGATATCATCAGCCACCAGGACAGGCATGCATCATATGCATCTATGTGACATTGTCTAGGTGTGCATATTATACTTGGTTGGCCTATGTGATTACTTGTGATTACCTGCTACTTGTTCTACTTGCTGTAACTGTTTGTTTGTGCTTGAACTTCCTATCTGTGTTTGCAACTGGGACTCTGTTGGTTTGTGGTGATTGGTTGTTGGATTGGACTGTTTGGGCCTAGGGCCGTGGATGAATTGAGATGGACCGATGCTTGATTCCGGTTTTATGTTTCTGGCTTGGAAAATTATGAAGGGCTATTTTGGTTCAGTATAGATAAACCTTTTTGAAAGGCTTTTGATGTTTTGAGAATTGAACGGTTCCTCTTTCAGAAAAGATTTTCGACTTTACTTTTATTGTAAACTGTTATTTTTGAAAAGAGGCATAGGACGGTTATTAATCACTGGTACGGTTTATCTTCATGTATCCTATTACAGTAATTCCCAAAAACCCTCTACTGAGAACCCTTTCGAGAATGATGTTCTCACCCCCCTATATTTTTTTCCTTTCAGAATATGGGCGCTGAAGTCACGAAGGGTGTATTTAATTGTTGTTGTGATGCTCTGTATTGTTTCAGTTATGGTTTATTGTACCCTCGCCTTTATCTTGATATATTCTGTAAGAGGGATAGGAATTGTATTGGTTAATGTGTGTAATATTATTTATATATATGTATGTATATATATGGATGTACTCTTTATGAGTTTTTTGAAGTTGTATGGTATGTATGAATGTACGTTGTATAGCAAAAGTATTTTTGGGAGCGGTATTGCGATTCAAAGTTTTAAACAGGCTCATATTTTAGTATTAAATAGTATAAGTGTCGTCGTAATGTCCGAGCTATCAGAGTTGCGCAGTCGGAAGCGTGAGCTTTGGTAGTTAGGATGTTACACTAGCTAGCAATAATTTAATACTCTAAATTTGTTTAATTTGTTCGAATTTTTATGAAAGTAACAGAAAATATTCAATTACACTTTTTTCTTGTCCTAATCAATTATAGCAAAACATTTTTTTTCATCTAAACAAGTAAAATTTTACCTATTAAAAATTTAGTAAATGAAGTAAAACAATTATTTGTTAATATATAACTCTGTCTTATTAATTAATTAATTAATTAATTCTTGTAATTAAGAAACTTAAAAAATATTACCCCGCCCATAGAGCACAAGTGATAGATTGGCTATCAATAAAGTCGTACCAGAAGAATATGGTGGTAGTTTAACAAAAGAGCAGAAGAAACTAAAAAGAATAAAAGCTTCGTGAAAGTGAGCATCCATGGATGGAGCACCTTACCTCCAAAAATTCCACTTGAACATGTTCAATAATTATCAACAATCACCTTATAAAATAAGCGAGTATAATTACGTACGTAACATGTGTTCTACTACATGTCTAGCTAGCTAGCAATAATTCAATACTCTAAATTTGTTTGTTCGAAATTTTATGAGAATAACAAAAAATATTCAATTAAACTCTTTCCTTGTTCTAATCAATTATAGCAAAGCATCTTTTTCTACATTTAATAAGCAAGTAAAATTTTATCCAATGAAAGCTTAGTAAATGAAGCAAAATAATTATTTGCTAATATATAATTCTGTCCTATTAATTAATTAATTAATTCTTGTAATTAAAAAATTTAAAATATTACCCGTCCATCGAGCACAAGTGATAGATTAGCTATCAGTAAAGTTATACCGAAAGAATATGGTGACAATTCAATAAAAGAGCAGTACTACAGAAAAAAATAAAAAGAATGGAAACTTTGTGAAAGTGAGTATGGATGGAGCACCTCCAAAAAGTCCACTTGAACATGTTCAATAGTTATCAACAGTCACCTTATAAAATAAGCGAGTATACGTGGGTAAAATGTGTTCTACTACATGTCTAGCTAGCTAGTAATAATTTAATACTCTAAATTTGTTTATTCAAATTTTTACCAGAGTAACAAAAAAATATTCAATTAGACTCTTTTCTTGTCCTAATCAGTTATAGCAAAGCATCTTTTTTGTATTTAAACAGGTAAAATTTTACCCAATAAAAATTTAATAAATAAAACAAAATAATTATTTACTAACATATGACTCTAACCTATTAATTAATTAATTCTTGTAATTAAAAAACTTAAAATATTATCCTGCACATAGAGTACAAATGATAGGTTGGCCATCAATAAAATTGTATAGGAAGAACATAGTGGTAGTTCAACAAAAAAGCAGTGCAGAAAAAGATGAAAAGAATGAAAGCTTTGTAAAAGTGAGCATGGATAGAGCACCTTACTTCTGAAAGATCGACTTGAACATGTTCAACAATTACCTTATAAAATAAGCGGCTATAATTACATGCGTAAAATGTATTCTACTACATGCTTGACTAGTTAGCAATAATTTAATACTCTAAATTTATTTGTTCGAATTTTTTTGAGTAACAGAAAATATTCAATTACACTCTTTCTTTATCCTAGTCAATTATAGTAAAACATCTTTTTTTGCATCTAAGCAGATAAAATTTTATCCAATAAAAATTTAATAAATAAAACAAAATAATTATTTGCTAATATCTGATTCAGATCTATTAATTAATTAATTCTTATAATAAAAAATTTAAAATATTATCCCGTCCATAGAACGCAAGTGATAGGTTGGCCATCAATAAAATTGTATTGAAAGAACATGATGGTAGTTCAATAAAAGAGCTGCAAAAAAAATGAAAATTTTGAAAAAACAAGCATGGATGGAGCACCTTACCTCTTGAAAAGTTCGACTAGTTATCAACACCTCTCACTCCTTAGGCAACATGTTCTGTTCCTTCACCATTGGTAACAATTCACACTCTTTTTTCTTTTTTTGCATGCAGTGAAATACGATTGTTAATTGGTGATATTTTGTGGTGTTGATATTATGATGGGTAAGAAAATTGTGGATACTAAGGGAATGAAGGACTTCATGAATGAGAGTAAGCTGGTAGATTTATTGAACGGCTCTGATTATGTCCCAACCTATGAAGACAAGGATGGTGACGGGATGCTTGTCGGTGATGTTCCATGGAAGTAAATTTTTAATTAAATTCAAACAAAAATAACCATTAGTACTAATTTAACTGTGTTATAAAACAACAGCAATAACAATAACTCTATGCATATATATACATGCTTGTTTCGGTAGGATTGGAGTATTTATCAAAGCAACAGCTTTAGTAGAAAGTGATAGCTAAATTTTTTTTCTAATTAACATGAAATAATGTTTTCATTATATATATATATATATATATATATATATATATATATATATAGAGAGAGAGAGAGAGAGAGAGAGAAGTGATGTACATATCACATTGCTGGTCATATAGGAAGGTTTTCACATATGCCATGGTACTTTATTGTTTTATTGCTATTCCAGTGTGCAGAGACGTTGAGATTTATAATATAATATTTAGATGGTGTAGATGTATGATTAAGTAATACAGTAAATCATTGAGAGAGAGAGTGCAGGTAGATCCTAGCACGGGTCATTTCCTTAACGTATTTTATTTTTATGAGAATGACGTAATGGACAATTGCATTGATTTTTGTCTTTTTCCTTAGCCAAGTTTGAGAGAAAATTTGTCGGCTGGAATTTGAAGCCGATGGAATAGTGGGCCCATATTCTTGTTGGGTTGTGTGGGCTAAAGCCAGTGTAAATGTAAAAAATGTAGGCCAAGGAAAAATAGGGTAACATGCGATGACAAAATAAAAGGGGTTTAAATCCCGTCTTGTGCATGTAACAATTCATTGGTCAATGACAAACTCTTAAATGGACCTCAGTACCGCGACGGATTACTCTTTAGCCTGTCGGGTTGAAAAATACCGTAAAAAATCAAAAAACAAGAAAAAGTAACTAAATACCAAAAAAAAAAGAATAAAAAAAAGGGTAACTATTAATAAATTATCGCTATTTATTGTTAAGAAGCCCTTTTTATTAATGATGTCTAAAAATGAATGGTTTGCGTAGTGGTAACTGGTAGTGAGAATGAGTAATGCTGTACATACAAGTCTTTTTGGCTTATAAGTCTTACAAGTTGTGTCAAATCTAACAAAAATTACATTCACCCATTGAAGCGTGATAACACACGCATCACTCAACCATTTTCAAAGCGCGCTCTCACTCACCATTATGAAAGACACTTCTTCTTTTTCACGTTCCACCTTCTCCTCCTTCTCTTGAGAAAGTACAATAAAAAAGAAAAGATGAATAAGAAAAAAAAGAAGAAAAAAATTGTAATGATGATAAAAAAAAAAAGGAAGAAACAATAGAAGATGAGAAGGAAGAAGAGGAAGAATTTTGAATTATGCAGAACTTATCAGAATAAAAATACACCTAAAAATTCTTAAAATACACCCAAATATCTTCATATTACACCCAAATAACTTCGTGCTACACCCAAATTTGCTGCAAATAGGGGTGGCAAGCGGGGAAGCCCGCCCCGCCCCGCCCCGCCAAAAGCCCGCCCCTAGGCGGGTTGGCTCGCGCTCGCCCCGCCTAGTGAGGCGGTCCCAAAATTCCAGCCCGCCCCGCCTAATGGCGGGCTGGTGGGCACTTTTTTTTATTTTTAATTATTAAATAATATATATATATATAAAGACATACAAAAATCTCTTTTGTTTTTTACTTTTAACTATTATAATTTCTAAAAGTATAAACAAATTATAATTTTTATATTCACAAACATTAAAGTCTTTGTAATTATAAATATCTAATAAACATAATTATAAACTAAGTTTTCATCCAAAACATAATTATAAATATTGTTCCCAAAGCAAAATAAACATAATCCAAAACATAATTATAAATATTGTCTCTAAAACAAAATAAACATAATCCAAAACACTCAATTTTCATCTTCATTCTCTTGTAAGTTGGGTTGGGAGAAGTTGGGTTTCGGTAAAAAATTGTAAAAATACCCCCTTGCTAAAAAATACTAAGTCCGGCGAGAAAGCCCACCCCGCCCCGCCAAAGTCCACGGTTTAAGCAGTGCGGGTTAAGCGGACTTTTGCTATTTGGCGGTCCCAATTTTTCAGCCCAACCCGCCTTTTTTGACGGGTTATGCGAGCCGGCCCGGTGGGTTTAGGCCCATTTGCCACCCCTAGCTGCAAGTACAGAAAAATATTTTCTCTAATGCTGTGTTTTTTTCTTCTTCTTTTTTTTTCCTTATTTTTTCTTTTTTTAGTTAAATGATTGTAAGTTCATCCTCTTTCAAGTAATTTTGCAGTATTATGTATTTCTTCTTCTTCTTTGTGTAATATTTTTTGTTTTTAATCTTGTTAAGAAAGTAAAACAAGAAGAAACTTGAGAAGATAAAATAAAAAAAAAAGATGAATTAAATTTTGTTTTTATTCCTCTAATGCTATATTTTTTCTTTTAAATTGAACCACACCTTAGCCTTGGATTCAAAATAATAATCAATTTTATTCTGGTTCAATTGACAATCTGAACTTGAATTATTTATTATCTTCAACAACGAGATAACTAATGATGAAAGAGAAAAAATGAAAAGAGGAGAAGAAATTTTAATGAAAAAAGAAAGAGAAAGAGAAGGAGGAAGAAGAGGTGGTGTTGATGACGACGATAACGAGAGAGAAAAATTACAAGGAGGAGGAGGAGGAGGAGGAGAAGAAGAAAAAAAAGAGGAGGTACGAAAAGAGAAGAAGAAGAAGAAGAAGAAGAAAAAGAGGCACAAAAAAAACGTAAAAAATACGTGAATATAAATAATTTGTATGACTTATATGAAAAAATACTTGTATGTGGAGAATAACTCAGTGAGAATAGATCCTCTCAATTGTTAAAAAAATTGAGAATATAAAATATGATATTTAACCTTTCATTACTCTCTCTTTAATATTTATTTTTAATCTCACTCATAAAATTAATGGTGAGAGATTATATTTTACTTCTTTAAAAAAATTTGAGAAGATCCATTCCCAATTGTAATTATACGTATAGTAATTAAGCTTTATTGAAGTTGCTATATTATTGTATGTTGAATGTTGAAAAAAATTGAATGTTAGGTCCAATGAGAATGAAAACAAAATGGCAGTGAGCTTGAAAAAATTAATGTGAGCTTAAAAAATTAATAATCTTGGTAGTAATAATTTTGTTGCATAAGAAAATACATATGAAATATTTAATTAGCAACATATTAAAAATGGGCTCATCTTTAAACGCTCTTTGTTATTTATGGTGTGCTGCACATTTTATTAATTCGTTAAATCTAAATTTTTTATTTATTATATTTTATTTGAATTATCTAGATTTAAAAAGGTAACATATTAATCAGATTAACCATTTTTTTAGAAATTTTAGATTTTTTTTATAAGTTTCAGATATTGAGCTGAAGTCCAAAACAAAAAATATAGTATATAAATATTAAAAGCAATATGTTTATACAACAAAAAATATTACTGGGCTTTAAAATTAAAATAAATAATACATAAAAAATAATTTGAAAATCTATGTACTAAATTAAAAAAAAAGATATATTAGAATCTTTAAAAAAATATTAAATATATATTATGTATATAATATTAAAATTTAAATAAATTTTGTTTTGTATAAAATAAAATTATAATATTAAATAAAAACACAATAATAATAAATTTTGTATTATATAAATTTAATTAATATATATATAATTTTATTTTGTATGAAATAAAATTATAACATTAAATATGAAGTGAATGAAAAAAAATTTGTATTATATAAATTTAATTTAAAAAACATATATACAAGATAAGAAGCAAACAAACATATAATAATTTTATTTTGTGCGAAACAAAAATTCATATAAAAAATATTTATATAATTTTTTATTGAAATATGTTACTTTATTATATCTAAAATATATTATTTGAAATAATTATATTATTTTAGTTAATATATTATTTAAAAGAATATTTAAAATTTATTATTTTGTATTAAAAATTTATTAAAAATATATTATTAGTTTTTCTTAAAATAATATTTTTTTGTTTAAATACTATGACAAAAAAAATTTACGAAACTATTCAATAAATATTATATAAGTTAATAAAAGAAAGAAGTACTCAAAATTTTTTTTATCAAAAATAAAAAGACTCAAATTCCTGACTTAGGTGAGTATGAGAAGAATATGCCATTTGAATTATAACTCGTTGGTAAAAGAAAGAAATCATCTTAATTATATATTAAATAAAATAATTATTTATTAGGCTCATTCTTATACAAATAAAAATTTCTCTTAATTTTATATCCATAATATTTTATACCAATTAACTTTAAAGTTTAATTATTTTTTGAATAAATTAATAAAAAAATAATACAAATAATTGTTTTAATATAATTGTATTTTAATTTTTCATTCTATTACACGTCGAGGATGAATTAAAATAAAAGATAATGGACTTGTTGTAACTGCTATGTATTTTGTGCTTTAACTGCGTTGTCATCTGAAAATTTTGGCACCTTCATAGAGACCGGAGTTCTTCTACAGAATTGATTTTGTATTTGGAGTTAGCCAACCAGCAACGGCTACAGATAGGCTTATTCCTCTTCTATGGCAGTAATTTTTTGGACTTTGAAGGTCATTCATGGCAGAGGTGGAAGGGAGTGGGTTCAAGTAGGCAGAATGATATCGTGGAAGCACCGTCAGCAAACAAAACAGTGAAGATAAGACATCACATCGATAATAATAGAGTAATGGAAGAATTCGATCAAGTTTTCTTGAGTATATTTGTGGTGACTGGTGTAAAGGTCGTACTGTGTTAAATGAGAAAATTAGTTTTTTTGTCAATGTCAATTTGTTTATTCAGCCTAGGACTGGAAGTGAGTCAAGCCAGCTCATGAGCTAGCTCGAACTCGACTCGTTAATAGCTCGATAAGCTAAGCTCATGAGCTAGTGAGCCAAGCTTGAGGTTGGAATTGAGCTCATAAATTAAATAAGCCGAGCTTGAGTTTGGATAAGCTCAGCTCATTAGCTCATGAGCTGGCTCGATTATATATATAATTATTAATACACATATCCTATATGCATTTAATATATTTTTAATATTATATATATACATATGAAATAGTACTATATAATTATATATATTAATGATCTTAATTATTTGAAATTTTATATTTATTTTTTACATATAATTTTGATGTAGGACATAAATAAAAAATTTATAATTTATTGATAGACAACAATATATAAAATTGATCTTTTTAAATATTTTTTTAAAATATATAAGTTATAATTTATTGATATAGAATTATAGATTATGTATTTATATTTCTATTATTTGAGCCAGCTCGTGAGCTTTCGGTGAGTCGAGCTTGAGCTTAAGAAATATGCTCGATTGTTAATGAGTCGAGCCGTGAGCCAATCTCAATTATTGTGAGCCGAGCTTGAGCTTGGTCTAGCTCGACTCAATTCGACTCACTTTCAGCCCTAATTTAGCCCATAACAAAAACAAAAACATAATAAATAAATTTAATTTACCTTATAACCTTTGATAGTAGGTTAACTTTTAAAAAGTGCTGCACTCTCTACTTTACTTGGAGTGCACTAACTTTTACCTATTAAATGAGATTGAATTTAAGTGTTGAATGGTAAATGCTTTTGTAACAAAATTGAAAATTTTTTCTTCAACCACATTTTAATTCAAAAGTAATAAATTATAATTTTTGTGTTTCCGTTTAATTGTTATATTGGAAAGTAATTAAATTTTTTTTGTTAATTTATTATTCAATTTCATTTATAATAAGAAATACTAGGAACAATAATCAAAATTCTTGTAATTTTTTATGGTTGTACTTTACAAAAAAAAAATTTAGACTATTATTTTTAATATATTTTTTCTAAGTGTTGTTTTTTTTATCAATTTTTTATTTATTTTTCTTGTTTATAATATAGATGTTTTTGTTTATATTTTTTTAAATGTTCTCTAATGTATATTATTGTATTTTTGTAATGAAATTTTAAATATTTATTATTCATATAAATTTTTTAATTATTTTTATTAATACATATTTTTTTATGGAACTTTATTATTCTTTTGTTTTTTTATAATTTTTACTATATATTTTTGAATTAATATTTACTTTGTTTATTATTATTATTATTATTATTATTTTATTATATAAATTATTAATTCCATTAAAAATGCCAAATTCAATACATAAAGTGAGAATTTATTCATTGTTACCAAAATGAACTCAGCCACAACTCAGTAGGATTTTATTGCACCAATAGGTAGTTTTGTTCACATTTCACAAGGCCTTTATGATTAGTATTTAGTCCAACTATTTTATGCTGTATGTGGCTTACTTTGCAAAATTCGGCTTTAGTAACTTCTTCATAGAGTCATGGCTGTCTTGACAGCTGCTTTTTTTTGTCTTTTTAGACAAATTTTAAGGATGTATGTGGTATTTCATTTCACACAACACGACAAATTTGTGACATCCAACCGGACTGTACTTGCCATACCAGTGTTTCATTAAAGTAAATGGAACATCTGAAAATTTTCCGGTCATATAACATAGTTTTAATTTTTTTATCTAAATTAATCTTAGCTTACCACAAGGATATTTGTGCAATCATGCAAGCGTCTGCGCATCATGAAAGGAAAAGAGGCTATTGGCCATATGCAATGATTTAATTTCTTTCAAGTATAATTAGATATAGTCTAACCACAGTGCATGCTATATATTATAACACATTTTTTAATAACAATAATAAAACTTGTTTGATATTCTTCAGTATCAAGAGCTATGAAAAAAAAACAAGAAGAAGCTAGAGTGCTAGACTATATATAGTAGTTAGTTACCAACTACCGGTTCATGATGACCTGCTCCATTCTTTATTAGAAATAAAATAGTAGGTTGTTGAATTATTATATATATATATATATATATATATATATATATATATATATATATATATATATATATATATATATATATATATATTACTATTTCTAGTTAATCATGCATTTATGTATTATTATGGTTTGTAATATAATATAAATATTTTAAACAAATTAAAACAGAAAGATGTCTAAGTATCAATAATTGAATGCTTTAAATTTGTTTGTTCGAATTTGTATGATTGTAACAAAAGAATTCAGTTACACTTTTTTTGTTCTAATCTATTATAGTAAAGAATTTTTTTTAGAGAACATGTTGGCCACCAATTACAATACAAGTGGTAGATTAGCCACTAATAAAGTCATACTAGAAGAACATACTGACCAGTGGCAGAATTTAAAAGAAATTTTTGGAAAGACTAAAAATTTTAACAAAAATATAATATCTCCTTTCAAACCTTATCTTCTAAAAGCAAATAATCACCTACTACAATAACAATTTTGTGCCTAGATAAATGAAGAAAATGAAAGAATCATTTCAGGCAATAAATTTTATTTGAGTTTAACTAAAATAAGTAGACAGTTTAACAAATAGCAATAACTTGAGAATAGGTTACCATAATTTTTTTTTGCAAGATTTTAAAAAATAAAAGCCTAGAACATTCTAATTTTATGTTACCTCTAAAAACAGGTTATTTTTTAAAAACCCTTATATTTCCTCTTTTTTCAAGAACATATTAGCATTTGTCCTCTCATAATTGATTAAACAAAAAACAAAAAACAAAAAACAGAAGCTTATTCTATCACGATTTAAAAGGATGCACTTTAATATCATTTGATGAGTTATGAACTTGTGATTTTCAATCAACTTGGCTTATTTATTTTATTTTATCTAATACAACATTAATATTGTTTATCTTGATATCTTCTCGTTTTATGAGAGATTCTGTGGCATCTAAGTTTTGCTGTTTTTCCAATAAAACAATTAAGTACATAGGATCTGAGCTAAACCACACACTCACATGCCCTGTCTTGAAAAACGGTTAATCCAATTTCAGAGTTGAAACTATTATTTCCATAAATATTTACGCACAATCTTTGCTAAGGTTAGTTAGCTTGAAATTAGCTATATATATAACTA
This sequence comes from Arachis stenosperma, assembly GCF_014773155.1. NCBI lineage: Eukaryota > Viridiplantae > Streptophyta > Magnoliopsida > Fabales > Fabaceae > Arachis > Arachis stenosperma. The sequence goes on along the minus strand of NC_080386.1, from coordinate 7,495,243 downwards.
CTATTGCTTTCTTTATAGAATATTATAGTTGTAAAAAAACGTTGCAATTTAATTTGAGAACAACAAAAATAAACGTTCATTTATCAACTTTATCTATTTTTGTACTTTTGAGGGATATGATATAAACATATTAATAAGGTACAAACAAAATAATGGCGAACAAATAAAGAATATAGCAAAGTGTATTATAACTCATGTTTGGATTAGTATATAGAAATTTTTTATTTAAAAAAAGTTATTAATTATAATGAATATTGTTTGGTTAAGTTAATAATAATAAATTCAAAATTTCCTTTAAATGTAGAATTACTAAAATTGACCATTTTAATACAATATTATACTTTTAGTGTATTTTTATTTCTAAAATATGTGAATAAATTATACTAGTATTGTTATAAACAAACTGTATAAACTTTTATGTGTGTTACATAAATATTATAAGTTAGCAAAAAAAAAGAAAAATTAAAAAAATTCTTTGTAGAATTTCGTAAGACTTTCTTAAACTCATAAATTGCACTGTTTTATTTAAGAAAACTTATTTTCTTTGATTTTAGTGAATAGTGATCACATATGGAAACAAAAATTGAGAAGTTCTCTTAGTTAAATAATTTAAATTTTATTAAATTATTATCTAACAATTTTTAACTATTAGTTCTCAACTATTAATTTCACATTAAATTAACTACACTTAAATTTTTATCTTATGTGTTCTACACTTCTACTACATGTCTAGCTAACGAACAATAATTTAATATTCTAAATTTGTTTGTTCGAAATTTTATGAGAATAATAAAAAATATTCAATTACATTTTTTGCTTGTCCTAATCAATTATAATAAAGCACCTTTTTTTTTATATCTAAACAGATAAATTCTATCTAATAAAAGTTTAATAAATAAAGCAAAATAATTATTTACTAATATATGACTCTAACCTATTAATTAATTAGTTCTTGTAATTAAGAAATTTAAAATATTATCCCACCTATTATTTACTAATATATTTTTCTACTCTCATTTTTATTCTCTTATATTTTTCACAATTTCTACAAGATTTTATTCTCTATCTACTTTTAATAATTTTCTATAAAAATTCTAATAAAAATAAAAAAATAAAATATAAAAAATCATAAAACATCACAATAACTTATGAATACATCTTGTTCAAAATTATAAATTCAATAAAATTTAATATCATGTTTAAAAAAATAAAATAACACAAAAAAATTACTAAAATATATATGAGAGATAAAATTACTAAATACTCATAGTAGTCTAAAATTTTGAGGAATTCGAAGATTATGGAGAATAAAGCGGAGATCCTACTCAAGTCTTCGCAGTTATCTTTGAAAAATTTCATTCTCCATCCTTGCCTCAGCATAAAATACCCTCAAGATGAAACTACATCAGTTTTTTCATTAGTTATAATTAATTTAGGGTTTAGTATGATATATGTATTAATTAAATTAATTAGCTGTATAATTTAGAATAAAACACACAATTAAACTAAACCCAACTCAATATTACACAATTCACCCAAATAAAAAAACGTTACATGAATCTCCCCAATCACTTCTCTATGTAAATCGAATGTGTCAAATTAGATTTTACACTCTATGTAAATCTAATCACCCTGTTTCGATTTATGCATGCATGCATACTGTCCTAGTAAATCTAAACAGAGTGATAATTAGATTTACTAGGACACCATGTATACATGCATGCATGTATAAATCGAAACAGGGTGATTAGATTTACATAGAGAGATAAATCTAGTCTGACTCATTCGATATAATAGAGAGGTGATTGGAGATATCCATGTAACATTTTTTAATAACTATAATTTTGTATTCATATGATAATTTAAATAATTATCAATAACTATACACTACTCACATACAGTTTCTGCCTTCTTTGATTATTCATATTTACAGTTGCACTAAATTCTCATATTCAATTTTTTTTCATTTTAGTTAAGTTTAAAATTTTAAACATTATTTTAGATTAGTTATGTACACGAACAAAAAATTACTAATTTCTAAAAAAATCGATGTGATTTAAAATGGTTCATTCACAATTAACACATTATTTTTATAAAAACTAACGCATTTAAATTAGTATTAAAAAAATAGTATTAAAAAAGAATAAAAAATAAAAAAATATTTTGATAAATTTTACTTGAACATATATAATTAAAAATTCAAAGGGGTTGGTTCATAGAAATATAATGAGCTAATTTTAAATGGACAGTTTTAAATCACTACTTTTACGTAAATTTATCTATTTTTCTAAAAATTAGTGATTTTTTAATTTAAAACTAACCGTCTATTTTTACTATTATTTGAAATCATCTATTTTTAAAGTTTCAGTACAAATAAACATGAAAAATTTATTAATTTAAAATTTAAAATATAGATGAGATATAATTTAATTAGAGTCGATCTAAATAGTAACAAAATTTATCAATTTTTATTTTTTAAATTTGTCTAAATTAAATTATTAATACTATTTTTATATTTATAACTTCATATATCTCGTTTACCGTATAAATGAGATAACTATGAATTTATCTCGTTATGTGTATTTTTTTAAAATTCTATTATCTCGTTTGCAAATGAGATAATGCCAAATAAAATCGTATCTCGAGATATAAGCAATTTTAATTTATTTACACGGCGATAAACAAAATATGTAAAAAAATAAAAATTGGTAAATATGCTACAAATTATCTATATCCGTAAATAAAATATTTATTTAAAAAATCCTAATGTATGTGTATGCATAGTGTATCAATATTTTAAAGAAAATAACTTTTATACTTAATTTTATAAATTAAATGATAATTTGGTTGATGTAGTATTTTAATTATTGAGGAGTGCTAGAGGGCCAGCAGAATTTGTGATGTTTAGCCATTAATTAGCCATCATCAATATTTTCAATGGTATGAGATGATATCTAATGGTATAGGATTAATAATTTTTCTTTTGATGGTTAAATGATGGCTAGATTTTAATAAAAGTGCTGGTCCCTAGACTTTCTCTTAATTATTTTTCTCAAATTACATATTGTAAATCGCAATACACTGGTTCGATTTATGCACGCATGCTGTCCTAGTAAATCTAATCACCTTGTTTCGATTTATACATGCATGCTATCCTAGTAAATCTAATCATTTTGTTTCACTCTGTTTAGATTTACTAGGACAGCATGCATGCATGCATAAATCGAAACAGAGATTAGATCATGCATGTATAAATCGAACCGGGTGATTAGATTTACATAGAGAACTAAATCTAGTCTGACTCATTCGATTTACATAGAGAGATAATTTAAAAGATCCATATAGTATTTTTTTATTTGGGCGAATTGTATAATATTGAGTTGGATTTGGTTCAATTGTGTGTTTTACCCTATAATTTATTTGTTATAATTGATTTGATTTAAATTATTTGTTATAATTAATTGATTGATATAAATTTTAATAAAGTGTGTAATATTTAAATATCTAATCAAATTAATTAATTGATATAATTAATTCATCATAATGAATTATATTATTTAATGAAATAAAAAAAATAAATTAAAAATATTTTTAAAAACATGCCACATCAATTTTATTATTAAGTGTAAAAATTCAATTTTTATATAATAAAATAGATAATATTTTTGGCTCTTTTATTAACTAGTGTTGTAAATTATTTTCCTCATTTTTCCCTTTTCATTGCATTTCGGTGGAAATAATAAAAACACAGAAACTTGTCTTTATTTTTCCCACAAAAAAATTCACCAATAACAACCAAAAAATTCCTTCTCCAAAATTTTCTCGGTTGGCTCATCCTTGTATAACCATTAGTCCATTACAAAGTTCCAAACTCCATTAACATTTGTCAACACCTAACCCATATTCCATAACAAGGTTTTGGGCTTTTGGCAGTTTACAAAATTCGGTAAAATAAACATTATAAGAACAATGAAGTCCAAATTCCTCTTCAAAAGCCCATGTCCAAAAACTCCCACTAATATGACCAAAACTAAAAAAGTTGCCACTAATGGAACTCTTGTGATTTACTGTTATAGGACCAACACGGCATTCCGCCCCCTCTTCATTTCAAAGGTCTCGGGCTCAACTCTTACCAATGGCAACCGAGGAAGAAAAAATGGTAAGTATATGAGGAGTGTGTGGATATGTGTGTTGTACCTAGGATTGGGGGTTGTCCAATCCACTTGACAAAAAAAAAGTCGCTTAAACTGACTAAAATCTGACATATTGTCCCCTTTATAGACCACGTGTTTGTCAAACAACGTACAATTTAAAATATCTGTAAATCTATACCGATTTACATATGTACCATAAAGCGATCCATTCGTTGAATGGGACCAATATTATTGTCGGATTTTCCTAACTCAAAATCCAACAATAAATTCAAACATTAATAGGCACTTCATCCCTTTGCTTTCACTTTGACACTGCCCAAACCCTTAACCCTTTGTTTTTCTCCTTCTCTCCGCCACCAACTGCCCCAATAGCCATTATTGTCCCTCCTAATGTCATTGTGCATTGCGCCGCCGCCGATTAGAGTTCCTTTGCCTTCCATCTCTCTCCCCTCCTTAGCCTTTCCTCATTACTTTCTTTCTATCTCTACTGTCATTGTTGATGTCACCGCCATGTCTAAGTTGTTGTTACCGCCCCGGAGTGCTTTTCCACCTCCACTTACCATGTTCATCATCTCCCTCCTTCTCCTCATTTTGTTTCCTTTTATTTAAGAAAACTCTAAACCTAAACCTTTTTCATGGTTGCAATTGCCTCCACTATTGTCTCCATCATTGCCGGAGGACTTTACATCGTTGTCCTGCCACCACCAGTCTTCAGGTTAGGTTAAATTTTAATTATTTAATTTTATTTTTATTTAAATTTTTAATTACATTTAAATTTAACAAAATAATTTTAGAGTTATTATTTGTCTAGAATAATTACACATAAATTATGCAAGAATCCAATTTTTCAAAGAATGATTTTTTGGTCTTTTTATGATAGTTTTTTAATTTTGATATGGAGGTGTTGATGGATTATAGCAGCGATATGGGGGTTTATGGTATTTCACGGAGATGTGACGGTAGTGTAGAAGAAATCGGACGCACTGATTAGGAGGACGGAAATCGGACGGACCGATTTCACGACGCGGAAGGTGCACAAATCGGTGGGTCCGATTTGAGTACCCTGTCCACGCGTCACGCATGCACTTGGCTTCTTGGTTGGCTCGTGACTCTCTATCCCAAGGACCATTGTTTCCCCCTCCCAGCAGTATCTATTTCACTCTCGTATCCCTTTCTTCTTATTCCCAACCCCACCACTTTTCTCATTCTTTACCATTGTTGGACCACAACATACAATCCTCCAAAAAAATTTAAAAAAATGCCAAGAAGACCAAAAATTAAAGAAGTAAATCAACCAGAGTTTCATATTGTTAATTATCTTGGGCATTCAAATTATGTAAGTTTTTATTTTTAATAATACGATTTAATAATAATAATAGTGATAATATTAGATTTTATTAGCAATATATATTATAATGACACGAAGTAGAGATTAATCATGTATGTATGTATGTATGATTTTATTGTTAGGTGGTTAGAAATAGAAATTAAAATAGGAATTAATCATGTATGTATGTATGTATGTATGTATGATATGGTAAGTTCTACCGTTGAATTGGATTTTTTTTATGCTTATTGGTTAAAATAAAATGAAAGAATGAGAAATGAATGAATGTAAAGAATGAATGAATGAAAGAAGAAGGAGAATGAGATCTGTACATATTAGATTAGAGTAGATATTGATATATTGTTGTTATTATTAGTATTAGTAATTGAGTTTAATAAATTATTATGATTAATAATAAAAATTTAATAAATTATTTTATTATGATCATTAATAATTGAATTTTAATTCAGTAAAATTTAGACAATAAATTAGTGATAACTAAACTTAGATTAGGAAATGAGTATGCTGTGTTATGAATAATAATAATAATCATAATAATAATAATAATAATAATAATAATAATAATAATAATAATAATAATAATAATAATAATAATAATAATAGAGGTTGAAAAAAAATATTTGTTCTATGAATAAATAATTTATCAGTCGTGAAATTATTCTGATTAGTTAGTTAAGGTTAATTAATTTTTGTTATAAGGTAATGAATATGATGGAAGAATTTTTGTATAATAAATTTACTATGTATGTTTGAAATGCAATTATGTTGGGAATTAGTTATAATGGACATGTAAGGATAATTGTATTTTTGATAATATAGTTATATTATACTGGTCCTTATAACGGAAATGTGATATTGTAGGGTTCACGGATGTTGATGTGTGATCATTTAAAGCCGTCGGATCCATACAACTAAATCGTTGGGTCACACTTACACGAGACTGGATTTTATTATGTTTCCCATATTAGAGTTATCCAATGTCAGTCAGCAATGATTAATGCTCTGGTTGAGAGATGGCGGCTTGAGACTCACACATTTTATTTTTCGGTTGGTGAGTGTACCGTGACCTTGGAGGATGTGGCGATAATTCTCGGTCTGCTGACAAATGGTCTTCTGGTTACAGGACCGACCATGAGTAGTTTTAAGGCATTGGAAGCCGAGTGCTTGCACCAATTTGGAGTTACACCGAGGAAGACGGACTGTAAAGGGAGCTTTATAAAGTTAACATGGTTTAGGGGTTTGAAAGATCGTATAGTGTTAAATGATGATGTTCACATTCGGATGTATGTAAAGTGTCACATAATGTTATTATTTGGGACAATTCTGTTTGGAGATAAGTCGGGTGCAGCGGTGCATTGGAAATTTTTACTTTTGCTCCGTAACTTCGGTGGGATCATACAGTTTAGTTGGGGTTCGACATGCCTGGCACGCTTGTATAGATCATTGTGTAGGGAAACTTGTGTCGACTGCAAGGAGATGGACAGTTTGCTGACATTGTTGCTTACTTGGGCTTGGATCCGGCTACCATTTCTAGCACCAATTCCCGACAATCTCCGAGTGTTTCCAATTGTAAACAAGTAATTTTGATTAAAGTATGCATTAAAAGAAATTCTAGAAATTGTATTTTGTTTTCCATAAGATAAGTTAACTAATGGATTGTCCAACGGCAGGTGGCGTAACTGGGACCGTGAAAACTATGACTACCGATATAATTTGCTTGTGCACTACACGAGGTTGTTGGATGATCTACAAGAAGGACAGGTATGTTCTAAAATACAAGTACCGCATGTAGCTTGTTAAGTGAATTAATTGTTGTGTAATCATCTGACTGGTTCGATGTGTCCAGTTTGTTTGGCAGGCTTATGGCATTGGAGACATTGACCCAAACGTGATTCCTTTAGACATCCGTCATAATTCGGTTATCTGGAGTGCCACGGTGCCACTTATATCTTTTGAATGCATCGAGTGGCATGCATCTGATAGGGTCAGGAGGCAATTTGGATTGAGACATGGTGTTCCTAATCAAGAGCGGGATCAAGGTACATTACACGACGAAGTTCTAACTGGGCCTAAGAATCAAGATTGGGCCAATACCCACTCTTTTTGGGTGATGCAGTGGACCAATCGATATAGTCACATTCTCTCTGATGACTTGGTGCCTTTACATTATCCATTGGAAATTTACATGCATTGGTACCGAGAAGCATTTGGTGATCACTTGCAATTGTCAAACCTTGTATTCCAAGAGAATCCAGAAGATCCTCCACCACCAGCACCGGGACTGGAACCGGCATCGACACCTCCACCAGCACCGGCACCTCCACCACCACTGCCACCAGGACCGCCACAACAGGGGGTTAAGTATTTTGCACCATATGTTACTAACACGCATCCGTCTGATTATTTTTCAACGTCAGTCCCGGTACATCAACAGTATTGGGATGGTCCACAGTTTGAGATAGGAGAGCAAGCTTCATTCAGTCAGCTGCTTGGTTTCATGGCACTGGGGCCGCACCATTCACATTCAGGTAATTATGTTGACTTTCTCACTGACCATCAAGCACATCCGGGTGGTATTACTCCAGTTAAGAGGTCATTGGATTCGAGACCTCGGATTCGCACTTTCTCTGATAATTCTGGTGCCAAAATGTCTGTTGACTCGAGCAGAAGTGATGAAAGGGAGGGAGGGATTATACAGAGTGGAAATCCTAGACGTATTCCGATGAGTCTGATTCATGAGAGTAATAGGACAGTTGATGATGAGACTCATGACTACCTAGTAGACCATCCAGAGAATGCGGGTGAGGATAAGGATGAGGATGAGGATGACGATGACGATGAGGATGAGGGTGAAGATAAGGATGAGGATGATGACGATGTTGTTGATGAGGATCCAACGCCTAATGCAGGTAAAATAAACTGTTGGTAATGATTCAGGGTTTGATTATGAATTTCTATTAGTAGCTTCATGATGAACTTTTATTTGTATTACATATTGAAGTGCCATTTGATTAATAGCATCCAACATTTGTTGTGTTTTGATAGGTACGACCACAAGTGAAAAAGGTAAAGGTTATAATTTTAGAGCTGATCCTCCACATCGGAGTGCGAATCGGTATACACCATCCGCTTTTAACAAGATTGCCAAGAAGTACAAAAAGTTATACAAAAATATGAAGTGGGCACCGAGAAAATAAAGTTGTATGGATTAATTAAGATGTTAATTAGGTAGTTATCACTATGTAATAATTGAGTATGTTAATTAGATTGTTACTACTATCTAAAAATTAAGTTGTAACTATTTAATTATTGAATATGTTACTACTAGGTTGTTATTACTTTTTAATTATTGTTATTACGTTGTTATAACTATTTAATTATCGAGTATGTTAACTAGGTTCTTATTACTATTTAATTATCGAGTATGTTAATCAGGTTTGAAATGAATACAAGCACGAAAAGGTAAATTCAAATGTCAATGTCATACATAAATGTAAATTCAAATGAAATGTAACAAAGGTAACTACTACTCTTCGGCCGGACCTGCACTTGGTCCACCACTTTGACGACATCTACTACGACTATAGCTCTTGGCACCGCATTGCTTGCATCGCCTAGGGCGACGCAACATACGAGTGTCCATTTCATTCAAGAAGTGGGTCATCTTCGGCCGACCTTTGGCTACCCGTTTGAGAAACGGGTTTCCAACGAATCGAGGTCCAAGATAAGCAGGCCACGTTGCAGGATTTTCCAGTGGTCTAAACCTAACCCTATATCCTCTTCGAACTTGGTCCATCTTGTATACATCGTTAACATACACTTGCCAATCCAGCCGCTGATTTGCACAACAAGCAAACACATGTCGACACGAAATTCAGTCAACCTGGAATTCACCACAGTCGCACCGATGGTGGCGTAAGTCAACTGCATACTCAACTCCACTAGGCATCTTGCGTACTTCAAAGACTTTATTTTCTCTATCAAAACAGCTAACTTGTATGTTACCCAATGCTCGTTGATTTGCATGCAGCTTGGGAGTCACCATCTTAGAGAACACAAGTCCAGCATTAATTTGGATTTCAGCCTCCGCTCTTTTCCTAGTGAACAACTCATTCAGTCTATAAAATGTAGTCTTAACAAGCGCAGTGACTGGGAGATTGCGTGCACCCTTTAAGACAGAGTTGATGCACTCCACAAGATTGGTGGTCATATGACCTCATCGGTATCCACCATCAAATGCCAAAGCATACTGCTCACGTGGGATCCGATCAAGCCAGTTGGTATAAGCCTCACCCTGTTCCTTTAATCGTTCATAGCGCATCTGGTACTCCCTGATGGTCCTCGAGTATCCTATGAAAAGTATTCAGTCAACTATGAACACCATTCTATTCGATCGCACTTACAATAAATTCAAAGTTCATTGTATTCAAACTTACCAATGTTGACGATAAGCTTCTGCAAGTAAGGTGCCTTAAACTTCCTCAAGAAGTTGGACTCAATATGCCGGATACAAAACATATAGAAAGCTCTAGGAGGAGACCAAGCCTTATTACTTCGTTCAATAGCTGATCTAATAGAATCATGTCGAGCAGAGATAAGTCCCACACCATCACATGTCACCACATGTTGACGCAAGTTGCTCAAGAAAAAGTACCATGCATCAGAAGTCTCTCCCTCCACTATGGCAAATGCAATAGGCACGATGTTGTTATTACCATCTTGTGAGACTGCAACCAATAAACAACCCTTGTATTTTCCATACAAATGAGTCCCGTCCACCTGCACCACTGGCTTGCAGTGTCTGAAGGCCCTTATACAAGGGTAATAACTCCAGAAGACTCTATGTAGTACACGTATATCAGGAACCAAATCATCCCCCTGGTAAGCAGACATTGTTTCAAAGTGAACCACTGCTGATGGCTCCTTGTGACACATGGCCTCAAACTATATGGGCAAAGCTTCATACGATGCTTCCCAACCTCCGAAAATCGATTACACAGCCTGCTGCTTTGCTAACCAAGCCTTGCGATAACTGGTGGTGTAGTTAAACTTTTACTAGACTTCAGCAATGACTGATTTCACCTTTATAGACGAGTCAACCTCTATCAACGGCTTAATTGCTTCTGCAACTGTCTTGGAATCCAGCTTCGAATGGTCTTGAGAAATAGTAGACCTGGTATAAGTGTGACTTCCATTGTACCTCTGTATCTCCCAACAGTACTTCTTCTGCATTTTGGTAACCCTGATCAACCAGTCACAACCATTGCCATATTCTGTACATTTGGCATAGAATATCGTCGGTTCCGACTCATATACCCGATAGTCTACACCTCTCCGGATGGTATAATCTTTCATTGCCTTGATTACTACGTCCCTTAAACTGAATTCCATCCCCACTGTGAACTTACCATCCGCCACAATAGGAAGCGCTGCATACATCAAAAGTAATAAATCCTTTATTATTTACTCAGTAATAAATCATTTATTACAACTCAAGTAATAAACACACTTTACCATGTAAGATCATAATAGTCTTTTTTTTCGCTATTCTATCTATGTAAAGAATAACTAAATATAACTCATAACACAGAACTATTAATTAATAAAAAAATCAAATGCTATGGTCACAAATGACTAGTCACATATCACATATATTACTCATCTGACTTATTGATCTACTACTTCAGAGTTTCACATAGCAACCTAGCTTTACGCACCTGCATTCGTATATTGCGAAAACTCCGATGCGTGCATAGCCTCCAAATTCAACGACCGCATGAAAGAAGGCTCCTGAAATGGATGCGGGTTTGCTAGTGCATTTGCAACTTCTCTGCCACATCTGCGTTCATGGCACCACCAGCTTCATCTTCGTCTTCACCTGGACCAACGATCTCATAGTTAGTTTCAAATTCATCATCGCTTTCACTATTATAATCTTCCAATTCAATGTTACGGTCCGCTTCAGATTGCTCAAACTCAATATATAACTCGATGCACGATATTCGGTGGCGATTTTCCATATACATTGAAAATATTTCATGCATACTCGTTTCATCCGTCACATACTTGGTCTGAAATTGAACAAACCCACCAAACACAGATAAAGGATACCTGTACAAAATACATGATACTCTCCTAGATCTTTGAGAATCTATCTTCTCACAAATCACACCTTTCAATTCCTCAAATGACAATGTGAACGGAATAATAACATCTAATGGATTTTCACACAAAATTGAACTCCCTCATATGTTTACAATAAAATATGCCCGTAACAATAAATCTTCAATACAACTCTATCATCCATAACAATATACGTACTTGACTATTCTCAATCTCACATAAATTTATTTTACAAGAATGAAGGAGTAGAATGAGAGAAGAGGAAGAACATCAGCTGAGACCGGCGATGAAGAAATGGGGCTTCTGTGATTTCTTTTCAGTTTATGTATGCACTTACAGGCAAATCGGACGGATCGACCGCGTGCACTCACAAATCGTTGGGTCCAATTGGTGCACCCCCGGATTAAAAAAAATATTTGGCCACCAGAAATAGGTGGGTCCGATTACTGCACTCTTCGATTTAAAAAATTGGACACCCAAAAATCGGTAGGTCCGATTTCATGTAACCTCAACTTCTCCCTCACACAAATCGGTGGGTCCGATTTGTGTTTCTTCTTCTCTCTGCTTGAAATTGGTTGGTCCGATTTTTTTCCCAAATTCCTAAAAACAATACCATCATAACAGTGTAATTCACCCCTAATGATCATAATCCAGTATAACTCACACCACCAAATCATATAAAAAAAACAGCCTTTCTATGATTAGAATTCTCAAAATTCATGAATCACGGTTAATTTCGTTCAACGAGGCAGCTTTATATCCAAAAAAAAGTTCTCATTAAAATATTATTTTTTATATAAGACAAAAAGTAATTTTAATAATGATATTTAATTATTAGATTCAAATTCAACTAGTAAAAAACTTTTATTAATATTTTTTAATTTGTTTAACTTCACCAAAATATTTTAGAAATATTTTAGAAGTGAAATAATATATGATACTAGTATTATTTATACTGGTATAATTGTTTACTTGATTTGATACAGTAAAGACAAATCATTAAATAATTACTATTTTTGGTAATTATACTCTAAAAATAAATTTTAGCCATACATTTTTCCAGTCTTACATTCATTTTCCTTTAATTTTTCCATCCATTTACCACAAGTTAATTCATCATATAGTAAATTAACTTGAAAAACTTGTATGATTATCCATAGAAAATAAAAGACAAATAAAATTAAAATTCTATTCAAATCTTCTCCCTAATATTTGGCCACCTCTCCTCTTCCAAATTCATCACATGTTGAAATTGTTAAAATTAGTGACCAAGAAAGAAAAATTAAGATAATATCAAGTGAGAAAAAAATGAGAAAGTCTAAGAGGTCAGTAATTTTTGTGTTTTGTGGCCAGCACTTAATCATCAAAAGAAAAGTGAGTAATCTGTTACTATTGGATGTCATCTCATACCATTAAAAATACTATTGATAGCCAATTAATAATTACAAAACATAAAAATTGTTGGCTCCTAGCACTCCTAAAAAAAATAAAATTTTATCCTTATCTTCCCTCTCTTCAACGCTGATTTTTCTCACTTTTACTATTTTCATTTTTATCTCATCATCACAAATATTTACGAAGTTACTAAGAGTGAAGAAAGTAAAGAAACAGAAAGAGAAAGAGGTAGCCAAAATTATAAGAGAGAAATAATAGAGAAGCAAACAAATTTTGAGTTTACCAACTTCATCTCCAATCTTTACTAGAATAAGACCTCACCTTAAAAAACCAACCAAACCAAACAACTCGTCTCGTCTTCTCCATTCTCATATCAAAATTTTTAAGGTTAGTAAAAAAAATTTCTCTTTTCTTTTCTTCATAAATTCGATTATCCATGTCACCCTATGGAATTATGTTTGTTTTTTTTCTTATACAAAATCATCTCTAAGGCTCCGTTTGGTTAGTGGGTGGAAATACATAAGACATAGACATAAAGACATAAAATAACATAGACACAGTAGGACATAAAAATCTTAAACTTATTTGGTATTTAAGTACAGGACCCTGCATTCAAATTACAATTTTAATAAAATGACACTAATAACCCTATCATCATTATCACATCTCTATCTCTATCACCATCACCATTGTTATGTTAACTCAGATTATCACCGTTAATAACTTTTAATGCAATTACAAATTCAATTCAACAAATCAACAAACTAACACAAAATCACTCTAACAACAAGATTAATCAAAATTTAAATAAAAAATAAATAAAAAGAACAGAGAACTCTCCCCCAATTATCTTCTTCTCATCTCGCATGCAAAAAGCACGATCTAATTACAGTCACAAACAAAAAATTGAAATTGAAATTAAAAACAGACAATTATTCTCATCACAAAAAAAAATCTCAAAGAACTGGAAAGAAAAAAACAGCAAAATAGATGACCATATGGTGGAAGAGAGGCAACGGCGTGAAAGAGAGACGGAGGCAGATCTGGAAAGAGAGGTGCGAGTTTGATTTGGAAATGCCTCAATATCAAACATGGGAGGAAGTCTCGACAACGACACTGAGGCAGAGAACGGAGAAGACAACCATGGCGGAGGCGGCGTGACAAAGGAACGCGACAGTGGTTGCGACAACGTATGAAGGAAGAGATGACAGTAGTGGCGACGATGATGGCGGCGAAGAAATGGAATGGAGAGAGACTGTGGTTGAATGAAGAAAGAGTAGGAGAAGAAGATGAGAGTATATGATAGAAGGAGGTGAATCAGAAAAAGAGAAAGGAGAAGATGAGAGGATAAGGGAAAAAGGATAAAATTGGAATTAAAGAAAAAAAGAAGGGATAAGATTGGAAAAGTTTGTGTCTTATAATTTGTGTCTTAGTGTCTTAGGTTAAAGGAGAGACACTAAAGACATGTATTTTATGTGCTTCTGTGTGTCACCGTGTCCATCGAAAATTTATGTCTAATGAACCAAACGGTGGACATGTACCACCGTGTCCATCTCTTGATGGACATGTATGACAAAACAAACACTGCCTAAGAACTTCTAAAAGAGTAAAAAGAACATCAATCTTAAGCTCAAGGTGAGAAGAATTTCTTTTTCTCTTTCTTTCCTATTCAGTCACATTTTCTTAAGGAACAAGAAATTGTTGTTGATGTTGATGTTGTTTGTTCATGATACAAATCTTAGGAACCTCAAAAAAAATTCACACCAAATTTCAATCTCTAAAGGGTGAGAAATCTTTCTCTTTTCCCTCCATGACCATTCGGCCATAAGGCTCTACAGTGATTAAAAGTCGTGTTGATTTTCATTTAAGAGGTTTTGGTGACCACAAGGATTAAAGTGATTTGGAAGAATTAGCAAGGTAAGGGTTAGAATAGTTAGAATGACCCATATATGATTAATACACTCTTATTGATGTTTTCATGATGATTTGATGATTATTGATGACTATGAATATTTATATTTATGTTGATAATTGAATGATGAATGAGTCATTGATATCCTTTATAAGTATTTAGTATGAATTTTGGATGGATATATATGTATGGTAATGAAGCTCTTGGGGCTAAATTATAATTTTATAAAAATTAGAAATCAAATAAAAAAAACTCATAAAGTGATGTTCATTAAAGTTAAGTGTGTAAAAGTTTGAAAGAATTCAAGAAAAGTGAGTAAAAGAGCCTAAAAGTGTCAAACAAAAGATTTTGAGAAATATAAAATTTGTATGATGCACCAGATATGATCATTAGGTAATTTAGAGTAAAGAGTGGGTTAAAAGTGTAAATAATAAGATATTAGGTATAAAAATAAAAATATGAATGTAGATTCGGGTAAAACATAATTATATGAAAGATTTGAGTAAAAAATATAATTAAAATAAAATTTTGGGTATAAATAATAATTTTAGTAAAATTTAGGGATAAAGTTATAAATATAATAAAATACTAGGATAAAGATAAAAGAATAAGGGTAAAATAATAATTTAGACTAATAAAGAATATTTATCATTAAAAAAAAGATTTAAGGGCAAATTAGTAACTTAGAAGGTATAAGAGATAAAATTATTTTTTTAGCGAAAGATAAAGTTAAAATAAGTGAATCTAAAAATAAAGGGGTAGAATAGTTATTTCGGTAAAATATAAAATTAAAATAGTAAAAATAAAAATATTAAGGGTAAAATAGTAATTCTAAAAAATGTGAGGATAATATAGTAAGAATTGAATGCTAAAGAGCAAAATTATCATATTATAAAATACCAACGGTAAAAAGATAAATATGAAGAGAAATGGCATAAAAATCTTTTAAGAAATATTAAAGGACATAAAAATCAATATGCAAAAGACTAAGGGCAAAAGGCTTCTTTAGAGATAAAAGGGACATAGTTGATTGTTATATAAAATGACTAAAGAAAAAAGATCCCTTAGAGAAGAAAATAGAAAGTTAAACAGAAATGCCCTAAGAAATTATAAAACGAAATGATAAAGTTCCAAGATGCTTATGAACTTATAACCGCTTAGCAGAGTGGAGGTTCCATCATGCCTAGCTAGTGTCAAATGATGTGGGGATACTCACCTGTATGTTGAAAACTGTTTCTTAACTGGGAGCTTATTGTGGTGTCAAACTCTAAGATGATTGACAAATGTCCTGAATGTACATGATTCGGCTAATGAGGCACGTATGCTAAGTGTATATAGTTGAGAAGTCATATTCGGATTTAGTCTCAGGTAACGATTACGGGTAGTAAATCGATGTGTGAACTCATAACTTGTAATAGAAATAGACATACATCATCATTGTTTGTTATATTTTCTCAATGACTTGTAATTGTGTGTGCTTATGATTGTTGTTTTCTTTACTATTATTGTTTTATACTTGTGTATATGATCGTCTAAAGTTAAGATTATAACAATATAAACGGGTTAATGCTCAAATTCGTCTTTGAAAGATCACGTGATTTTCATTTTCGTCCCGAAATGATTTTTTTAATCAAATTAGTCCTTGAAAGATAAACTGTAAGTCAAATTAGTCCTTCCATCAGTTGGATGATGACGTGTCACGTTAAGTGCCACGTGGCATGATGACGTGACACGCCACGTGGCAGGTTAGTGACACGTGGCATGTCACGTGTCACTTGACATGTAAAAAAGTTTTTTATTAGTCAAAATATTCCTTGAAAGTTCAGACGTAAGTCATTTTCATCTCTCAAATTTTAAAAATTAGTCAAACTAGTCCTTATATATATTTTTTTATAATATTAAATTTATAATATTTTTTATACTACTAATTTTAATATTATTTTTTAAACCTTAGTAAACAAAATTCTCTTTACATAAAATAATAAAAATAATTAAATTTTTATAAAATTATTTTGTCATTTGTATTTTAAAATTTTACATTTTTAAATTGTAATTTTTTATGTGAATTTTTTTATTTAAATGAATTTATCAAATTATTGTTGATTATATATTTAAAAATTTAATATTTTAAATTTTAAATTTTTTAAAATTTTTAAAATTATAATTTTTATTATTATTTAATTTATATAGTAAAACTCAATAATTGAAAAATTGGTTTATCATTATCAGTTTATATACAAAATTTGTGAATTTTTTTTTTAATTTTGACTCTAAGTATCACTACCATTACATCCTATATGTAAGTAATACCGTAATGGAAAAAAAAGATGTAGTAGAAAAAAATAGTGGTATAACTTTGTTTAGGTTAATATACATAAATTTTGATTTTGAACATATAACATTGTTTAGGTTAATAAATACACACATTTCAATTTTGAGTATATCTATATATTCTAGCAAAATGCAATAATGTAAGAAAAACATTTTAGAATAGAAAAGAATAAGAAAGTGTTCATACCCTGGCCCAATGCAAAGGCCCGGGTCCAACTAAAAGGCCTAATCTAAAGGATTAGAGCCTTGCTAAGTGCCGACCTTCACATAAGAAGTCGGTGCCAACCACGACTTGGTCTGAAGAGGTCGGATGTGAGATTAGCTGACAGATAAACACTCATTCAAATGAGTAACCGCCCCTAAAATCTCTCTAACCGCCTCATAAAGCCATATCTTAACCTCCCCAAGATAATAGGGACGGTTACCACCCTAAAGATACGGCACTACACCAACGGTGGTTATTGGCTCACCATTATAAATACACTGACACCCCTCAGGTATCTCTAAGTCCAATACTCTCTAGACCTGCTCACACTCTTGCTAACTTAGGCATCGGAGTGTCTTTGCAGGTACCACCCCCCATTCACACGCGAGCACAAGTCGGACGGAGCCTCCCGAGTTGCGGACCTACCCGGAGTCCTCCTCCATCACACACTTGGGCCGCCAAACGCCATTTGTCGTATTAATCTCCGGTTACCTACCGTAACATTGGCGCCGTTGCCGGGGACCCGCGAGATCATCCCACGATGGCAGATAGATCCCATGAAGAAGGCCATGTCGAAACAGATTCTGAACAAGAGAATCTAGACATGGGAAATGGCAATGAAGACAACGACCAGCACAGAGAGGGTACCTCCGGAGTAAAGAATCCAAAGGTAAATTCCTCAGATGGGCGTGAATCAGAAAAGGACGGACCATCCCACGTAGCTGAACTAATAGGATTGGTCCATAGCCGCCTGGAGCAATTGGAGCAAGAGCGGGAGAAACAAAAGGAAACCGAAAGGTACCTTAAAGAGGAGATGGAACGGCGAAAAGAGTTAGAAAGAAAACTCTTACAGCTAGAATCCTCCCTCAAGAACTCCCGCGACGAAGGCGAAGATCAACTCCCGGGCGGAGAAGATCCCTTCAGCGAGGACATAATGAGGGCAAAAGTTCCAAGGAACTTCAAAAGCCCTGATATGGACCTCTATGATGGAACCACGGATCCAAAGCATCATCTAAGCAATTTTAAAAGTCGGATGTATCTAGCCGATGCCTCCGACGCTACGAGATGCAAGGCATTCCCGACCACTTTATCGAAAGCAGCGATGAAGTGGTTCGATAGCCTTCCCCCGAGATCCATCACCAGCTTTGAAGACCTCTCTAGGAAATTCTTGATGAGGTTCTCAATCCAAAAAGACAAAGTAAAACATGCTCCGAGCCTCCTGGGAATAAAACAGGAGGTCGGAGAGTCTTTACGAGCCTATATGGAAAGGTTCAATAAGGCATGTTTAGAGATCCAAGACCTGCCCACAGAGGCAGTAATAATGGGGTTAGTCAATGGACTTAGAGAAGGTCCCTTCTCACAGTCCATATCTAAAAGACACCCCGTCTCTCTAAGTGATGTACAAGAAAGGGCCGAGAAGTACATCAACATGGAAGAGAATGCAAAGCTAAGAGACCTGAGTTCGCGACCTGGACCCACTTCCTCCTCTAGGGAGAGAGAAAGGGAAGTCAAAAAGAAGGAAGAGCTCGGTCTTGAGAGGCCCAAGAAGTATCACTCTTATACTCCTCTAAAGACTTCTATAGTGGACGTATACAGAGAGATTTGCAACACTGAAAGGCTGCCACCCCGAAGACCTATTAAAAATAAAAAAGGGGGAAGTCGCAGCGAGTATTGCGAGTACCATAAAATATATGGTCACTCCACCAACGACTGTTACGACCTCAAAAATGTGATAGAAAAGCTGGCTAGAGAAGGTCGGCTCGACAGATATCTCATGGAAAGGTCGGACGTCCATGGAAAGAGAAAGCGAGATGATATGGACAGGAGAGATCCACCACCACAGACCCCTGAGAGGCATATCCACATGATCTCAGGAGGATTTGCGGGAGGCGGAATCACTAAATCTTCTCGCAAAAGACATCTCAAAAGAGTCTATCAAGTCGGGGATGAAACACCCGACCTCCCCACTATATCATTCACGAAAGAAGATGGGCAAGGGATAATCCCCGGGCATGACGATCCCGTGGTGATAACTATGATCCTAGCCAACGCCCATCTCCACAGAACCCTAGTAGACCAAGGAAGCTCGGCGGACATCTTTTTCAAGCCCGCCTTCGACAAGCTAGGGTTAGATGAAAAAGAGTTGAGAGCCTACCCCGACACCCTCTACGGACTAGGGGATACGCCAATAAAACCACTAGGATTTTTACCCCTTCACACCACCTTTGGAAAAGGGGAAAAATCAAGGACTCTAAGCATAGACTTCATAGTCATCGATGAAGGGTCAGCCTACAATGCCTTAATTGGCAGGACTACCCTTAATCGTCTTGGAGCAGGGGTATCAACTCCCCACCTTTGCATGAAATTCCCGACTCCAGGAGGAATAGCAACGGTAAGGGGAGATCAAAAATTGGCAAGGAAGTGCTATAACGAAAGCCTAAATCTGAGAGGGAAGGGCAAAGAAGTCCACACCATAGAGTTAGGTGGCGCAAGAACCAGAGAAGAGCTACGACCCCAGCCGGGAGGAAAAACCGAGGAGATACAAGTCGGAGAAGAGGAAGGAAAAAACACTCACATAGGAGCCAACCTAGGGGAAACCCTGAAACAAAGATTGGGCGAACTCCTAAGAGCTAATTCCGACCTCTTCGCCTGGAAGGCTTCCGACATGCCCGGGATTGATCACGAGCTCATGTCCCATAGGCTCTCGGTTTACCCAGGGTCCCGACCTATACAGCAAAGAAGACGCAAGCTCGGCCCAGAGCGAGCCTCAATAGTAGAGGAGCAAGTACAGGCGCTTCTGGAAGCCGGCTTTATTAGAGAGGTCAAATACCCAACATGGCTAGCCAATGTAGTGCTAGTCAAAAAACAGAATGGTAAATGGAGAATGTGCGTCGACTATACCGACTTGAATAAGGCATGTCCTAAGGACCCTTATCCCCTACCGAGTATTGATACCCTGGTGGACTCCAGCTCGGGGTACCAATACCTATCGTTCATGGACGCCTACTCGGGATATAACCAAATCCCGATGCATGAACCCGACCAGGAGAAAACATCGTTCATCACACCAAGAGCCAACTATTGCTACGTGGTCATGCCATTCGGACTAAAGAATGCAGGAGCCACGTATCAAAGGCTGATGAACAAAGTGTTTTCCCCCCACCTAGGGAGCCTAATGGAAGTATACGTCGACGACATGTTAGTAAAAACCAAGCAAGAAGTCGACCTCTTAACCGATCTCTCGCAAGTCTTCAACACTATAAGGGTGCATGGGATGAGACTAAATCCCGCAAAATGCGCCTTCGCAGTAGAAGCAGGGAAATTTCTAGGCTTCATGCTAACACAAAGGGGGATTGAGGCCAATCCCGACAAATGCAGAGCCATCTTAGAAATGAAAAGCCCGACTTGTCTAAGAGAGGTTCAACAGCTCAATGGCCGACTTGCAGCCCTCTCCAGATTTTTGGCAGGATCGGCACTAAAATCCCTTCCATTATTCTCCTTATTAAGGAAGGAATGCCAGTTTGAATGGACTCCGGAATGTGAGGAGGCGTTCCAAGAGTTCAAAAAATTCTTAAGCCAACCTCCTATCTTAACCCGACCAGTACCGGGAAAAGACCTTGTCCTATACCTATCCGTGGCAAACAGGGCTGTCTCATCAACCCTGATCAGAGAAGACGAGGTCGGTCAACACCCAGTCTACTTTACCAGTAAGGTCTTACAAGGCCCTGAGCTAAGGTACCACAAACTAGAAAAGTTTGCCTACTCCTTAGTAATAGCCTCACGAAGGCTACGACCTTACTTTCAGGCTCACACAATAAGAGTCCGTACGAACCAACCCATGAAGCAAATCCTCCAAAAGACGGATGTTGCAGGGAGAATGGTTCAATGGGCAATAGAGCTCTCCGAGTTTGATTTGAGATACGAAACTCGGACTGCAATTAAAGCCCAATGCCTCGCCGACTTCATTGCGGAATACGCAGGTGAACAAGAGGAAAAACCGACTACATGGGAACTCTATGTAGACGGATCCTCCAACAAGACAGGGAGCGGCGCAGGCATAATATTGGTAGATGGAAAAGGGACCCAGATAGAGGTCTCCTTAAAATTTGAATTTCCGGCTTCAAACAATCAGGCAGAATATGAGGCCTTGATTGCCGGATTAAAGTTAGCTGAAGAAGTTGGCGCTACAAAGGTGATAATCTACAGCGACTCACAAGTGGTGACTTCCCAAATAAGTGGAGAATATCAGGCAAAGGACCCCAATATGAAGAAATACTTGGAAAAAACCTTGGAACACCTCGGGCGCTTTGCGAAAACCGAGGTTAAGCACATAACTCGGGATCTAAATAGCAGAGCTGACGCCCTATCCAAGTTAGCAAGTACCAAACCCGGAGGGAACAATAGAAGCCTGATCCAAGAAACCCTCCAAGAGCCCTCGGTATCAAAAACAGAGGATCAACAAGAGGTACTTGAGGTAGTCGGCCTAAACCTCGGATGGATGAATCCCTTAGTCGAATACCTGAAATTCGACATCCTCCCCAAAGAGGAGAAAGAGGCTAAAAAGATCCGAAGGGAAGCACAACATTATACTTTGGTGACAAATGTCCTTTACAGAAGAGGGATATCAACGCCATTGCTGAAGTGCGTACCGACCTCAAGAACCACCGAGGTGTTGGAGGAAGTACATAGTGGGATCTGCGGAAACCATCTCGGAGCAAGGTCGCTGGCCAGGAAAGTAATCCGAGCAGGATTTTATTGGCCGACCTTGCAGAAAGATGCAACAGACTTTGTGAAAAAATGCCAGCCATGCCAGATGCATGCAAATTTCCACGTGGCTCCACCAGAAGAACTCATCAGTATAACTTCCCCCTGGCCTTTCGCAAAATGGGGAATGGATTTGTTAGGTCCTTTTCCCCAAGCACCGGGGCAAGTCAAATACTTGATCGTGGGAATAGATTACTTCACAAAGTGGATAGAAGCAGAACCACTAGCCACTATCACCGCTCAAAGAAGTCGCAGGTTCCTCTACAAAAACATTATCACAAGGTATGGAATACCTTATTCCATCACCACAGATAATGGAACCCAATTCACCGACGCCACCTTTAGAAGTTTGGTAGCCAGTATGAAAATCAAACATCAATTCACCTCGGTAGAACACCCACAAGCCAATGGGCAAGCCGAGGCAGCTAACAAAGTCATACTGGCAGGACTGAAGAAGAGATTACAGGAAGCAAAGGGAGCTTGGGCTGACGAGCTCCCCCAAGTGCTATGGGCTTATAGGACGACCCCCCAATCCGCCACAGGAGAAACACCCTTCCGACTAGTCTACGGCATAGAAGCCATGATTCCTATAGAAATCAGTGAGCAAAGCCCAAGGGTAATTCTCCATGATGAGGTCGGAAATGTACAGGGGCACAAAGAGGAGCTCGACTTGCTCCCCGAAGTCCGAGAAGATGCCCAGATAAGAGAAGCAGCGTTAAAGCAAAGAATGACAACCAGATACAACAAGAAAGTCATTCGAAGAACATTTGCTGTAGACGACTTGGTCCTAATCAGAAACGACATTGGAGTCAACAAATCAGGAGATGGAAAGCTCGCCGCAAATTGGAAAGGGCCATACAAAATCAAGGAAGTGTTAGGGAAAGGTTATTATAAAGTAACCGACCTGGACGGCACTGAGCTACCAAGGTCGTGGCATGCTTGTAATATGAAAAGGTACTACAGTTAGAAGCGAACTCTACTCCCTGATGTACTCTTTTCCCAGCTTCATGATTTTTTCCCAAAAAAAAAGGGTTTTTTCTGGAGAGGGGTTTTTAACGAGGCATCATAGTAGAGGCTAAGGGAAAACATGCTGTCAAGACCCTTAGTAGCAAAAAGGTACCTTCCCAATTAATAAAGATCTTTTTTACAATATCTCTCTTAAAACCCTCCTTTATTTTTATAAGTCTTTCTACGAAACGCGCCGACTTAAGCTCGACAAAACGTGAAAATCCCATGAACCGACCTAACATGGTCGTCAGGATGAAACGACGAGGTACAAGTCGGCGTAAAGAGGTTATATGAGCTGATCGTATTAAACTCGGGAACAGTCCGACTCATAAGTCGAAGACAAGAACCCGAGTAGAAAAACTCGGATATATTCCGAGTAAATGAAAAACGCATCGCAAAAATAACCTAAGTCATAAAAACTCACTAAAGTAAAGTCGAGTATAAAGGATAACAAAAGAGATAGGAAAACCCGAAAAAGCTTAAAGGTTGCATACAAGCCTTTGCACGAAAAAGGCTCGAGAAAACAATGCAAGCTAACAAAAGGTTTTCTCCGAAAAGATCAAACATATCCAAAACAGAAAAGCATGTGCACGCATAAGGTAACTTAGACCCTTATCCAAAAAAGGGCATTTATTTTGTTTAAAACCCTTATCCAAAAAAGGGGGCGGATAGGAATATTTTGTTTACGGCCTTAAAAGGCTAGAAGGAAATTGTTCACAACAAATAAATAGAAGTTTAAAAAAGGGGGACCCACAGGCCGGGCCCCCATATAGCCACAAAATAAAAGTCATTTTTTCATCGGAGTAGAGGAATCACCACCACCAGGAGAAGCTCCACCAGGACCGGGAGGAGGAGCCAAAGAGGAAGTCGGGGCAAGGGTTGAAGAACTCGGAGCATCTTTGGAATGAGGAGGAGACTCAATAATCCTCTGCCCCCGAGTCTTTAGGTCTGACTCGGAAACGACCTCGGGGGCAGGAGGATCAACAATAGCGCCATCGATAACTACCTTGTCAGGATGTAGTGGAGAAAGGTCCAAGTCGGGGGCTATGACCCTGACCTGCTCCAAGAAAATTCTCCAAGACTCCTCGGCGCCCTCGGCGATAGAGTCCTCCAACTCAGTATAAGCATTCCGAGAGTTCATCAAATCCTTCCTCACCTCCACCATATCTTTAAATAAGCTTTGATAACTCTCCTGGGCTGCCTTCCTCAGATTCACCTCCATAGTGCATTGGGCTCGCAGCTGGCTCTCCTTCTCCCGGAGGACATCTCTCTCCTTCCTCAGTTTATCCCTCTCCTCCTTCAACTCCCTCTCATGTTTTTCAAACATAAGAAGCCTCTCCTCCAGCTCCTCAACCTTTGGGGAAGTCCCCAAGGAGCTGAGGGGAGTCTTCTCAAATATGTCCAAAAGTTTGCCACAAACTCCCGCCGCCCTAAAACTTTCCTCGGCCAGAGCGGTAAGGTGGTTCCGAACAGAAACATCATCCATATTTATAAGAGGATAGATGTTCTTTCGGACGAATGCAAGAGCATCCGCCTTAACCCCACCTTCCCAAGAGGGGCCAGACCCTGAAGTCTTGCGCTTCTTCTTCTCCGGCTCGGAAAGTAGTTGGGCAGAAGGGAGTGGTCGAGCCAAACTTGAGGAGGAGGAAATAATAATAGGTTGAGAGGGGGTACCCACATTTCTAGGAGGAGGAGGAGGAGGAGGAGGAGAGACGACCGCCTTGGCACCCCCGGACCGGGCCCGGGACTTCGCTTTAGCTTCCTGCACCCGTTGGTAAGACTCCTGAGCATTCTTTTTTGCCATATCTACAAAAGAAACAACCAAGTTACAAGTCGGTAAAACACAAGTCGGCGGAAACAACTCGGAAAAAGAAATGCATGCACTACCTATGCAAGATTGAACAAAAGTCGACGTCCCCTGAAGGATTTTCCTCGTATCTAAGTATGGGGCCCTCCCCCACGCTTCTCGGAAAAACCCCACAATGGCCGCCTCCACCTCGTCTAGGTCATCTAGACCAATCTTTTCGCAAGGGGAGGCCGGCAACCAGTAAAGGGGAAAGCGAGGGGAGGAATGCTCGTCCAGAAAAAAGGGGTGGCGACCCTCTACGGCTTGAACTTTGAAGAAGAAGTTTTTGAAGTCGTGAAAAGATTCATCAAAAAGGGTGAAAATCCTCCGACCTTGAATGGCTCGGAAGGATACCCATTGCTGTTTGTTGTTTAGCCCACTAAAGGGCTTAGTCATATGAAAAAGATAAAAGAAAATCCTCAAAGAGGTCGGGAAGTCCAGAGCATGGCTTATAAACTGATAAATCTTCAAAAAACCCCAAGAATTGGGGTGAAGCTGAGTAGGGGCAACTTTACAGTGGTGCAAAACGGATATCTCGAAATCGGAGAAAGGGAGGAAAACACCCAAGCGGGTGATCATACATTCATACATGAAGAAAAAATGAGGGGCCGCCTCATTAACTCTCCCAAAACAGACCCGGTCTTCAAGACCCGGGGTTATCAGTTCATATTTGGGCTCGTCCTCCTCCGAAGTACAGAGCCTGTGATGAGTACGAAGGTGAGTGATGAACTCAGCGTCGACCAACGGTTCCTCCCCAAGGACCGTAACGTCAACCCACTGAGAAAGAATGTCTACGGAGGCCATTTTTTATATAAAGAAAAGTGGCAGAAACCTACAAAAAGGGAAAAAGAAAAGAAAAAATCAAAAAACACGGCCCCTAAAGAGAAGAGATACGAATCTGAGGTCTATGGGTCAACCTATCTACTCGCTAAACAAAACATGCAAACATGACATGGAGAAAGCAAAACTAACCTTTATCCAAAAATGAAGGTTGGAGAAGAACAGAAGTCTTCGAACGCAAGAATGCAGCACGAACAAGAAAAGGAGAAGTTTGAAAGATTGTAGAAACGGAAAATAGAAAGAGAGGGAAAGTATTTATAAATACACCCAGGGGCATAATGGTAAAAACGAAGCAGTCATTAATGAGATTGCACCGTTACCAAAGCCCTCAACACTTCCCCAACGGACACGACGCTTGAACTGACGTAACTGTCAGAAACAAAAGGTCGCGAAAATCACGTCGGTTTCTAAGACCCACGTTTTCTTCAAACAAGTCGACTACGCACCCGAGTTGAATACTTGAACCCAAACTTTTAAGAAAATTTGGGCTCATGTAGGGGCACTGTTCATACCCTGGCCCAATGCAAAGGCCCGGGTCCAACTAAAAGGCCTAATCTAAAGGATTAGAGCCTTGCTAAGTGCCGACCTTCACATAAGAAGTCGGTGCCAACCACGACTTGATCTGAAGAGGTCGGATGTGAGATTAGCTGACAGATAAACACTCATTCAAATGAGTAACCGCCCCTAAAATCTCTCTAACCGCCTCATAAAGCCATATCTTAACCTCCCCAAGATAATAGGGACGGTTACCACCCTAAAGATACGGCACTACACCAACGGTGGTTATTGGCTCACCATTATAAATACACTGACACCCCTCAGGTATCTCTAAGTCCAATACTCTCTAGACCTGCTCACACTCTTGCTAACTTAGGCATCGAAGTGTCTTTGCAGGTACCACCCCCCATTCACACGCGAGCACAAGTCGGACGGAGCCTCCCGAGTTGCGGACCTACCCGGAGTCCTCCTCCATCACACACTTGGGCCGCCAAACGCCATTCGTCGTATTAATCTCCGGTTACCTACCGTAACAGAAAGATTTTGAGAAGAATTAAAGGAGAGAGATAATTTTATTGAAAAAAATTTTAAAAAGAAAAGATACAATTACTAATGTTTTGTTTGTCAATTACATTTCTATTAAAATTAGTAGTATAAAAAAAATATTTCAAATTTTATATTATGAAGAAAAAATAAAAAATATATATATAAAGACTAGTTTGACTAATTTCTAAAATTTGAGGGATAAAAATGACTTACGTCTGAACTTTCAAGAATTATTTTGACTAATAAAATTTTTTTGTACATGTCAAGTAATGCCACGTGTCACTAACCTGCCACGTGGGTGTCACGTCATCATCCAACTGACGAAAGGACTAATTTAACTTACAGTAATACAGTTTATCTTTCAGGGACTAATTTGATTAAAAAAATCATTCGGAAATAAAAATGAAGATCGCGTGATCTTTCAAGGACGAATTTGAGTATTAACCCCAATATAAACTCTAGATTAAAGTACTAGACTACCTCGACCTTCCCTCGTTATACGCTGTTGGAAACCTTAAATTCTCATTCCCGTATATTCACCGTTCTTATAGATGGGTTCGAGAGTTATATTCTTTCAAATTCTGGATATATTCACCTACAAGGACACAATTTGGGGTAGTACCGTCATCTAGGGAGAGCCTGGTATTCGTGTGTATATATATATATATATTTCATGATCGTCCATTTTTACACCCATTATTTAGTTCGGAGTTTGACCTAAATATGCCCTATAATTTCCTTCTTGCCGAATTACATCACGGAGGTGCACATTATCTGTTTCCACCTCAGCCTCTATTTAAGGTTGAACATATACCTGAATTTCCGCCATTGTTTCATCCTGACTCACCTCAGTGGTTTGAGCCTGATTTGCAGTCAGCCATGCTACATGAACCTTAGTCAGACCCTCAGCCAGTTGATCCTTTGGTAAAGTAGTTTGGACCCCTTGGGGAGGCACTTGCTCCAGTCGAGGCTAACAACTTTCTAACCAATTCTTCAGAGGAGGAGGATCCTTTTGAAGAGATACCTGGATGGAGGATTGGATGGTAGCAGATTTAGCTTCTAGTTCATCTGAGGAGAGTGTAGCTGGAGAAGGTGGAGAGCCAGGGTCCTTGTCCAAGGCCACCTGTGAGATGTCATCAGGTAGGGATTTATTTTATGACATCTATCGATGATCCTAGCTCTGAACGCTAGATATTTTTCACTCTTTTTTTATAGTATTTTCTGATGGTTAAGACTTTTACTATCATTAGTTAGCTTGAGTTCTAGATTAGGGGCTCCTACTTCGGTCAAGTCTTGGGGTGTTGTATGTAATATATGTATATAAGCTTAATATGTACTAGCTTCTGGACAGTATGTATCTGGGTTTGATCTATTTGCTATGACTTGTATTCTCTATAGTGATATATATACAAATTGAGCTCTTAAGGCACTCATGTATGATATCTATTTTTATTATATATTCTGCTATATGGATGTATGATTGTATTTATATATGTT
Organism: Arachis stenosperma; assembly: GCF_014773155.1. Classification (NCBI taxonomy): domain Eukaryota; kingdom Viridiplantae; phylum Streptophyta; class Magnoliopsida; order Fabales; family Fabaceae; genus Arachis; species Arachis stenosperma. The sequence continues at coordinate 7,466,776 of NC_080386.1, read as the reverse complement.
TTTAATCTCAACTACAAATTTATAAAACTTGACTAACGCAATTCTGATAAGCGCAACAAGTGATGAGTACTAAATATCGGTTTAAAATTTTTTAAGTTAAAAATCAACAATTAACACTTTCAAAGTTTGGTTTAAAAAGATTTTACAAATTTAAAATAATAACAGAGAGTTTAATCATGGGTTGTTCTCTCTTGAAATCACAATACAATGTATAATCATTGACTATGAAAAAATTAGAGATTTGATTGACTATGAAAAAATTAGAGGTTTGATCACAGTTAACGTAAATTGAAATAGAAAAAAATTATGGAGCAATATAATATCTAAACGGCAAGACAAATTAAACTAAGGTAATTAAGACAATTAACTTGAAAAAGAGAGTAAATTCAAGTTCTAAAAAGATCTTATTAAGGGTTTAGGGTTAAGGATCACTATCCTTGTTACTAATCACAACATGATAATTACAAAGAGAAAACTCAATTCGTTAATCTTTATGAATTGAGAAAAGTCAATTAGGCTTAATTAATTTAAATACACATGTCTTAGCCAACTTACTAATTGAATTTATTCAAAGGTTAGTGTTAGTAGAAACAAGATTAATTAACATCTCTAAATTATTAATCAACTTGGATATTAGTAATTCAAGATTACTCAAGTTTCTAACCCAAGCCAAGAATGAAAATCTTTTTTTTTTTAACTAAAGATAGAGAAATTCGAACCCGCGACCTTTTAGATGAGTATGGGGAAACTATGCCATTTGAGCTATAACTCATTGACAACCAAGAATGAAAATCTATTCTATAAATAAGTGCGACATTTTATCAAAACTTGGTGTACATAGACATAAAGCATCATAAATTGTAAGAATTAACAAAAGTTACAACTACCCACTACAAGAATTCAATAATATCAACTCAAGTAAGCAATAATAAAATATAGATCAAATTCATGCATGAAAAAATAAATTCAATAAGAATTCATAAACTAAATAATATAAACAAAAAATTAACAAAAAAATTCTATTAAAATAAGATAGTGGAACAAAAAAATATAAATAAAACTAAAATTTAACAATATTAGGAACTAATACTAAAGAGAATTTTATGAGAAATTCTAAAAATTTTAGAGAGAAGTTGGAGCTTCTTTCTCTAAAATTATGCTAATATATACTAAAAAAATTAAACCTAAAAATTACTCGATGTTTTTCTTTATATTTTTCACTTAAATGCTTCAAAAATCTAGTGCTTGGGGCATTTTTTGGTCCAAAACGTGACTTTAATGTGCAATTTTTAATAAATCACGTGCATTCAATAATGTGTACGCATGAAGCGGCATGTACATACAAATTATGTGTGTACATCTGATGATGTGTACACATTTATGTATTTGTAGACATTATTTATTTTCTTCATGCAATTCTCTCATTGCATGCTTTCTTCAATCTTTGAGACTAATAATACCTCTAAAACCTAAAATATATTAAACAAGAATACATCACGGTATCATGTGGAATAAAATTAACAAATTATAATCCTAGAAAGCATGATTTTAACCATAAAACTTAATAAGAGAAATATACACAAACATCTCTAAAAATGTCAAAAAGTACATAAGTTAATTCATAAACTCAACACTTTTTAGCACACAATAACATCATAAAATGGAATTTATCAACAGGCTTATATCTATACACGTATTACAGAATCTAGAGTCTCATAAGCCAACTAAATAGTAACACCTGACGATTAGTATTGGTCATGACATGCTAAAAATTAGATCGTTACAAATTAGGGTTTTGAATTTTTTTGATAAATTTATATTTATGTTAGATTGGGTAATTTTTATATATTTAAAAAATTTAGGGTAATTTTAGTTAATTAGGATAATATGGTTCAATGGTATAATTTATCTTAGTTAGTTAGTTGGTTAGGGTTTAATTTAATTTTGAAATTGGGTTATTTTAGTTTTGAAATTAGATTACTTCCGAGTTAATGTAGATGTCATCTCTTAATCTAGAGCATGAATTGGTATTTAGTTATATCTTAAGTATGTGTCCATGAAGGACAAAAACTATAACCTGATGCAGCATCCACTAGAGCATCAATACCGGTAATGGATAAGAATTTTCGGGACATACCTTATTTAAGTCAGTATAATTGATACACATCTTCTGTTTTTCATTTTGCTTCTTTACCAAAATCACATTGGACAACCATAGTGGATATTTTACTTTGTTTATGAAGTCGACTTCAAGTAGGGACTTTACTTATTCCTCCACTATTCGAGCTTTTGCTTCACTCAATCTCCTCCTTCTTTGTTGGACTGACTTGCAGCCAGATCAGATGGACAACACATTAATTTGGGTGATATGCCTGGCATATCGGCAATTATCCATGCAAAGAGATTACACTGAAGAAGTTGGATGAGATTGTGCTTGAGTTCCTCATGGAGTTCAACTCCTATACTAGTGGTTTGCTCAAGAATCTTCCGGATTTGTACTTCTAATTATCGATAACGTTCTTGAGATCATAGCAATCAATTGTATAGTGGCCATAGATGTGGTGTTACTCACAGTATTCCAATATGTTGCTGCATTTCTTGCTTCTGATTGGGCGTGGTGGTTGTAGCTTCTCTACTTGATAAATGTCCCTATAAACGTCAACTACGAATACGCTTAGTGGTGTATAAGAATGGTACCTTTTGGTCCAACCTGGGTAGTTGTCATTCTTCCTTTGCTCTTTGTCTTTGTTTTGATGAGGCCTCCTCAACTGTGCAGTCTCTTCTAAGTTAATGTATTTCTCTGCCTTATCTTAAACTTTAACCAAAGAAGTTGGATCCCTCTTGGATATTGATTACGAGAATAGACCATCTCGGAAGTCATTAACCAGCTCCATGATGGCTGCTTCTATTGGGGGACTTTCAATCTCAAGGCATGCTTTATTAAACCTTTCTGTGTAAGTTCTCAATGACTCATTACTCTCCTGTTTTACTCTAAGCAAGCTCGGAGCATGCTTAGTTTTGTCTTTCTGTATTGAAAAATGAGTAAAAATTTCTTAGCCAATTCTTCAAACTAAGTTAGCAACCTGAGGAAAAAACTATCAAACCACTTTGTCGTGGCTTTGGTCAAAGTAGTCGAGAATGCCTTGTATCGAATCGCATCGAATATGTCGACTATGTACATTCGACTCTTGAAGTTGTTGAGATGATGTCGCGGGTCCATTGAACCATCATAAAGATCCATGTCTAGGCTCTTAGAATTTCTAGGGACCTTTGGGTGCATGATCCCTTCAGAGAACGGGTCATCGCTTCTCAAGAACATCAGATCCCTCCTTCCCGACCTCCTGTCCCTCTTAGCTCGACTTCTAACTTTCCCAATTTATCTTCCATCTCTTTTATCTGATGCCTAGTTCTCTTCGGAGTTGTCTCTCTAATTTTTTTTGTTGTTCTAGCTCGATTTCTAGTTGCTCGAACTGACCTTGATGACCATGGAAGAGTCCCCATGATTTCTACAGCATTTCGATTTCCAGATCCTTCTATGATGTGAACCTAAGAAACCACTTTACACCCACCACGTTCCCCTTTGTCCTTCGAGGAGCTATGGTAAACAAAGAGTGTTCAATTATCGTTGTGGTGGTCTCTAGTTTGCGATCTTAAATCAGACACCAGGCACCCGTCTTGGTGTGGATCGGCTGCCATTATCAAGGGTTGAGCTCCAGGTCCTTGGCCATGGTGCCAATGTTCCAACTTCCAAGTGTACCTAAAACAGATTGATGTGTAGTTGGGCTTTGTGAAAAGGTCGGATGTGGATGGAAGGGCGTTTGGGGTGCCTTAACGTCAGCTTTGACACGATAGTTGGAGAGTAGCTATAAGAGACTCAAATGTCTAAGTTATCAAAGGTTTAAATAATTATGTCCATCATCATGCCTCAAATGTGCTGCATCTGGATTAAGCCTCACTAGAGACGGTGCATGAAGCCTTAATAGAGTGTGTTGAGTGTGAATGTGTGTGCGAATTGTATGGCCCAAAAAAAAAAAAAGATTAATGTCAAATAATTTTATTTATCAAAGTAAATAATATTTCTAAATAACTGGCTGATTTTTTCTATCAATAAATAAACAGGATCATTCCATTTTTTTAATACAAATTCACATAATTAGCCGCCTTTGGAATGAATTGAAATGTTTCTTTTTAAACTTAGTCGTGTTGTTTCTGTCAAGTAAACAAGCGATCCTAGGACCCCTTTTTCCTTTGGATAGAAAGTTATTGCTGGCTGGATTTCGTAACCAAAACCAAAGAGAAGGCAGGTTTACAAAAGAATTTACATTGACCAATATGCTGATAATTGAACAGGAAATGTGGTCATTATTAGGACGAAATATAATACCTAACGACGTCTTTGCAATGGTCCACACACTTATCTCTGGTCACTACTCAGTACTCACTACTACTCATCAGACACTGTATGACACAAGTACATTGACGATAAATCCCGCAATATAATACACACATGCACACCGCAAATGGCACCTTGACATCTAAAAACAAAGTTGAAAAAATAAAAAATAAAAAATAAAAAGCAGAAACCATTTGAACACATTACTCTCAACTATTAACAGATAAGATACAATTTTTAAGACAATATACACGATAAATATAAAAAAATAAAATCAAATAAACAAGGGCAATTAGTGTACGGAAACACTCACGTAAGCAAAAACCCAGGGGACAAGGCCTCACGAAGCACCTGGGAAGGACAACCGATCGCGGAGAGTATCAAATATCGATGACGCTGCTGCATTTTGTGCAAATGTTAGTTTCAACCGACCGAGCAATTCGCCATCTTTTGCCTGCGAAGCTGCATCGGCAGCTTCCTTGACCAAGCCAATTCGGGCATAGGACTGTCAAAACATTAGATGAAGCAAGTTAGAAGAAACTGAAATAAGCATTTTACAACCAAGCAAATTTACATATATTCATCTTACAACAAGGGCCTTTTTTTCCCCTCAAATGTTACAGTTACAGGGAAGAGGGAACGAAGATCAAATGGAACTTCAGTGGACAGAAAAAATGGAACGAAGGAATGGAAAGGACTCAGGCCAAAGTGTTTGGAATTGTTTTCCATGGGAAGAGTGGAAAACCAAGGAAGATCAAGGATGGTCACATACTATATGCTGTTATGTTTACTGTTTTATCCTTCCTTTTGATTTTTTTTCTTGTAGGAGAAAAGTGGAAAATAAAATCTATACACCATTCTACTCACTCAAAAAAATCAAACAAGTAATAATATTTCACTCAACTCCTCACCTTTCTCTTACATTCCATTAATGAGAACTCCATTCCTTCATCTAAAAGTTCCCACACATAACATTCGAAGCAGTACAATTGTCATGCTACTAAACTCAATGCCATTTCAACAAAGCAAAATTATACTTAAATTTAAAAAACATGGTGGGAATAAAGCTCAAACTTGAGCTAAGCCTCACTCGCTGTCAGCCCCATTTTCTGGAGGGAAAAGTATAGCATACCAATATACTATCTGCCAACTTATTGCCAACAATAATTAATTATTATATTTTAATTACAATTAGCATTGATATGTATGAGGAGACACATTCACAAAGGCACTTCTGTTAGACACAACTATAAAAAAGACATTTCTATTAGACACATCCACAAAGACACTTCCATTAAATACAGTCATAAACAAGAGTTGGCAGAAGTTGGCAGAATTCTTATTGGTTACGTAGCGGGATTGTTTCTGGAGACATGGATCTTAGGCCAACCTAATACCCAAAAGAACAATTAAGCAAGCTTACCTCAGCTCTTTCTCGAGGGTCTGCGAGTTTTGGGATATATTTAATAGCCTCTGCCTTTTCATCTGCTTCAATGCATGCCTCAACAAATGGCCTATAACCTATAAATGTCAAAACATGTAGGTCTTAAAAACTTTGGAGTGCTACCAGGAAGTAGCTAAATCAAGCAATACACCATTTCTATGTAAGGAACACTTTAGTACAGAATCAACACGCTTGATTAACAAGTACGGCAACTTATTAAAGAAACACGATTGAAAATCAGCTGAATGCATACGTGCCTCTAAGAGCAATGCAACTGGATACACTCCAGGTCTAAACACCAGTTCTTGATAGGAGTTTCTTACATTACTTATATAAAGGTATAACCATCTAAAATTCTCTCATATTACCCAGTCATTATCAGTACAGGTTTTCTTATCATAGATCCGAACCAAAAATTAAAACAGCAGCAGGAACTCTAAAGAAAAAACTTAATGATGGACAAGGTATTTTCATTTTCAATAGATGGATAAAATTTCATTAAGGTAAGAAAAGATTAAACTGAAAACAGATAAGATATCCTCCTAAAAGCAACTATCATACCCACTCAAGCCTTTCAGTTTCAACAAGAAATACTCATAATGAAGATAATCAAATTTTCAAGGAATGATGTAATCTTAATTTCAAATAGATTTTAAGTTAATAAACTTACCAATGGGAGGTCTCTTCTCCTTTGAAAATTTTTCTAGGGCAACCCAATCCTTGATTGTAGCCAAAGCAAAAACTTTCAGCCAATACCATCTCTTCTCAGACACCTGAAGTCATTAATTACACGCCTTAAATTGTGCCTCAAGAACCAATGTAGAACCATTGAAAAGACTGAGTGTTCCTACTTCAAAATTTTCTGGAAATTATTTTGGGACAGACAGAAATTGCACCATTCTTTTTATTCAAGTTCCATAAGTAAGGGTCAACTTAAAATTACTGACCTTAAATTCTGTTTTCACCCTCATTGCAGCTCGATGATTTCCCAAGACAATACAAGTTCGGATTGTATCACTTATACTTGAATCTACAAAAATGGCCTGCTTTGTAGTCACTTCAAGTTCATGCTGAATTCTGCAATGGCAAAAGTGCCAGTGTCAATGTGTCATAACTCTCTGCTTTGATTGCATGGCATATATATATATATATATATATATATATATATATCCAATAAGCACTTTATATCCAGTGCCAAAGTTCAAATATTCATACATACAAGGATATATCACATCAAACTGCACCATGAGCCTAACAAATGCTAGAACTGATTTTCTTTTTCTTATATGATCATGTGATGATATTGATCATACCTTAACAGCTTTGCATGCTCTTCAGCAGCCTTTGATTCAAAGACATGTTCCTTGGTTTCTGAAAAAAGACTCTGGGCCTTTTCAATAAGTTTTATCCGTGGACCATGAAGTGGAGATCCCTTGCTTGCCATGGGATTTTTCACAAATTCCCATGATTCTTTCCACAGAAGAAATGCAACATCCTACATGGATCACACAAGTCCAATACAAAAGAGACATTAGAATGCAACTGTGGAAAATACCAGTCATTTAATCATATGTATCCAACCAAATTAATATTTTGTGCATGTTATGGTTATGCAGTTCTTTGAACTAAACATACTTGAAGTTGTCCAGTTGATAGGAAGAAATCTTTCAAATATTCATGTTTATAGCACCTGAAAATGTGACATTGTTAGCAATGCAAGAATAGTATAAAATTTCAACAGAACATATTTCACTCTTCAAATCATTATAATTTTTAATCTAAATTTATGTGTTTCTAATTTGATTATCTTAGAAGTTCAATTATGCCTGGTCTAGAAACAAATATAGTCGTAAAAGCTAATCAGGTTATATCTTCAACAATCACATTTCACCATGCCTCAGTTTTTTTTTTTAAATAATAATTAAAAAAATAAAAGAATTATCCTAGAGTTGTGGCCTAGGACCAAGTCATGTCATGGCACACAGCCATGATTAACCACAATTTATTGACAGCAACTTCCACTCAATTACTATTTTTTTAATTATTTAACAGGAAAAATAAGAAAAAATAGAATATGATAAAACAAATCTAGATAAATTATTAGGCATACAACAACATAGAGAATAGTGCATCTAGTCTATTTTAGATTCAGAGTGAACTATATGTTATTGTTGGACTGGTCATGTACAGCTTCTACTCACTTCAACTTCACAAAAACATGATTAACAGTAAAGGTTTAACATCCAAAATGCATGGAAAAGCAGCAACTATGGTATACATGCTGCTATTATTTTTCTTCTATGAAATTCCACTTATTATTTGTTCCAATTTTTAATATACTATTATCTTTTCTTTAAACTTGTATTTTAAAATAAAATACAAAGGGAAAAAGAAAGTAGCATTTGCATCCAAGTTATGCCCAAGGGACACAATCACATGCAATCTGAATATCCTTAGTATTTAAATTCAATCATGCTATGCGTACATTAAAAATCAACCACTAAATCAGTCATCCATATAAAATACATGTTGGAATACAAAATACACATTGGAACTGTATAAAACACATGTATACACAAATATGGTAGCTGATTTCAGCGTATACATATCATTTTTTATTTAAAACTATAACAAACTCTAACATGATGTCTTACTAGCCCAACTTGTTTGAACACTCTTTTAAGCTTAGAATAGCATTAAAAAAAAACAAAAAACTAAACGAAAAAAAACCTTAGGCCTATGTCCTAAGCCATGAGCCCATTCATATTGCTTTCGGAAGGCTTAGTTATTTTTGTAATGCACAGTTTTCCATATGCATTAGATAAATTCCAAGTCTCACATTTCTATGTAATGACTGCTAGGAAAAAAACACATTTATCATATGCATCTTTTATTTTTAATTTATTATTTTTTTGGTATTTGTTTAAGGGTTCTTAGCAACCTCAATATAATTCCACATTGTACTGCCTTCTTCAATATGGCTCTAGGTCACCTACCGTGCATAAGTTATAAATAAGTCACGGGCTAATGGTCTGGCCTGTATTGTTCCAAAGAACTCTAATGACTGCCTCTGCATCATCAACAGAAGAATGTGTAAGTGAGAGACAAACAATGTTGTTCATATACATTACAAAAATTATAATGTTTTGCTTTTGAGACCTTTTGCCAAATATGAAAGAGGACCAGGTAAACAAGGTCTATATCACCACTCTCAGTTGCCTTCATCAACGCCGTATCTTCTTCTCCTATACTTAACAAGAGAGGAACCTGAACAACAGAAATAATGAGTACACAAGTAAATCTCCAATGGGACATGTAAAATTTCCTTAGATAAAAACAAAGGAGAAAGTAGACATCAGCCAAATATTTAAGATTGACAAGCAGATAACTGAACATTGATTGGGATAGAACAAGAGTTGGAATATCACCTGTTTAGAAGAGCGTGGTTCATGATCAACAAGCATAGCAGCTAACTTTCGACGGCCGTTTTTGTCAGCATGCGCAGCTACTGCAGCATACGATATACCTTTGCACAATTTTAACTGAATGAAAATAATTCAATTTAATAATTGCTGCCGGAAACAGAATGCACATAACATGTTTGAAGTATGGCTTTCTAAAAACAGAAATAAAAAATAAAAGAAAAAGAGAAACAACCTTATCAAGCAGAATATCTAGAAGTGTTGCATCAGGAATAGACAATGAAGCAGTTATCTTTGAACATGCCCAGTGCATTATCACCACCTCCTACAGGAACCAATATAAACATCAAACTCACTAGTATACTAGTAGAAGACAATTAATCTATTATTCAAGAAAAAAAAATACAATGTATATGCTCTTACTTGATTCATTCCAAGATATTCTGATATCCGCAGTGCAAGCAGATGTCGGTGAGCATTAATCAGCCGCCCAATCAGAACAGATGGTGAAAGCAACTGACATGACAATAGGCATATTCAGTAAAATGTCAACAAATGCAACTTTATCAGATTGGGAAATAGGCAAGTAAATCTTAGAAACCTTATACTGCTGAATGCTAAGAGGAATGCCGATCTCGGGATTGCGAACTGCATTCAAGACTCGTAGAATTTTACACATCTCTTGGATACGATCACGTTGGAAATTACTGTCAAAGTCAACTGGATATCATTACCGAGAGCAAATATCAGAAAATATGCTGATCCATCTTAAGATCTTAATGAAAAATAGTGTATTCAATTTGACAAAACTTCCCTTTTATCAGATTTTTATCAGTAAATACAGAAATTCCAAACCAAACTCACCTACAAAAGGCTTGACCATAGCTAGCAGCCCTTAATAGAGTACGTTGGCGTGAAACATCAAATTCATGACCTGAAGCATCAACACATGCTTCAACTGCCTCGGGAAGGGATGGTTTTATCAATCTCAAATTTTCATCTGCCTGGGGGATAATAACAAGATCAGAAGCATGAACTAATTTTGATTCCATAATATATTGCAAATTAAGTCCCACTTTAAATAAAATTATATAATATAAGTTTGAATATGCATTCAATCTAGCTTATGTTACAGAAAATATGAAATAGAATCACAATGCCCAACAGAACATAAGCTTATTAAGAATATTTGTAGGACACATTGATAATTCAACAGATATAAAGTATTGGTAAGTGGCCCATCCATGAATTTCTCAAGGTCCAATCATAAGTTCATAGGTTCCAAGTACCAACAAATTAATTGCTTTAGCTACTAATTATTAATTAAGTTCCTTGGTTAGATTCTTCAAAATGATTTTATAAAGATAATATGTTGAATGAAATAAAATAAAACTAATGGTTTTATCTGATGAAAATTTAAATAGGGCTCTACAGAAAAAGTAAATTGTACTGACAATCCTCTCTCTCTCTCTCTCTCTCTCTCTCACACACACACACACACACACACACACGCGCGCGCGCACGCACACACACTCTCTGAACTGACTGAAATCTTTCCCCACTCCCTATTTATAATGGTACTCTAAATTTTGCATCCGAAAACTTAAGTAGGCACCGAGTAGAAATTTCAATTTGAGCAATAACACATAATAGCGAATATGGCACCTCACAATTCCAGAAATGTTTGCTACAGGTACAAGCAAACCTTAAGATATAATGAGTGAATAAAAATCCTGATGAAGTTAATCATGCAACAGTAAAAGAACAGCACAAAGAAAATTCCCCTACCTTTGCACTTCGTCTATCAAAATGATCCAAGGCATCATATAGTAAAGCTGCAGGAGATGTACTTCCAATTGTGAAGATTGAAACAGTGGAATCCGGAACCCGTTGTAGAAATTCCATACTCGTGTTGGACAATATCCTCACTCCATCACACTCAGGTATAAGAATTATAGGTTCATCATAGAGGTAGTGGACCGGATCTCCATCGGGACCCATCATTAAAAGCATATCATCCCAATAAAGCAGCACAGCGTCCATTCCACACCAAGCAATCTGCTCTGGAGGAAGAGAGGACTGCACACATGAAAGCAATTATTGAGACAAGGGCACAATTAAGCTACCGCTCCAACCCTAACAAGTTTATACGTATAACTCATTAAAGATTCAATACACTTCTTTTCTGTTACCTAGACATAGCACCATTATCATTTTAGAAAGCTTAAAATTATTGTTAATTTCTACATCATTTACAAAATCACACTTCTCCGGCATCATGATGCTCAAATATTTACAAAAATAAAATGAGAATAACAAGCAAATCAATGTTAATACAAAACCAACAAAAAGTAACCCTCCTACTTCCCTACACTTCAGCTTCAAAATTCATAATTCTCAAAACTACACAACGCTCAAAACCACCTATCACAGCACAACAAAACAGTAAACAGTCAAACTTATACAAATCAGGAGGGGGGAAAAAGCATCTACCTTGTGTATTAGTCTTACTCTTGCATATTAGTTCTTGTTAGTGCTTGACGAAGACACATATGCCCCCTAAAATAACTACTATGAACCACATATTGTAATTGAAAAAGCTGATGCTTCCAAACTTTCAATTATCAACGACGAATTCCAATTATTAAAGAGGAAAAAGGAACTACCTCGCACTCCCTTTCGATGATGATGCCGGTCAAGTCCGAGGTGGTAACCAAGAGCCTCCCATCGTGCGTGAACGAAGCAAGCCACTTGCCGTCACGGGACACAACCATCTTCTGCAGCGGCCCCCGGAGCAAACCCTCCCCGAGCCGCTGCACGCCGTCCTCCTCCACAACAAGCACCACAGGATCGTCAGCAACTCCGAGAAGCACCTCGACGTTTCCAGACATAGTGTACTGTGGTTCGATCACGGCGATGCACCGCGGCGGCTCCTCGATCATCGGATCGGCGAGGGGGACGGGCTTAGGGTTCCGAAAATCGGGAATACAGAAGAGCTGATTCTGCTCAGTGATGCAGACAACGCCGTTTCCCCAGAAAGCGCAATCGGCAACGTTCTGCTCGAAGCATTCCTTGCCCATGGAGATGTTAGGTTCGACGAGTTGGGCGTGGAGGTCGTAACGGTAGATGGTACCGTCTTGAACGACGCAGACGAGGGTGAGATCATCGGTCCAAGACATTCCGATGAGGCGGCCGCCCGGGTGGCGCCAGACGGCGTCGGCGAGGGGATGACCAGCGGAGTTGAAGAGGCGGAGCTTGCGGAGGGCGGACTCAGCGTGTAGCTGGACGATCTTGGAGTCGTCACGGATGACGGCGACGGGACCGCCGAATGGGGCGGCAGCGACCTTGTGGCGGGCGAGGTCCACGTGTTTCCACCTCATTGGGTAGAGCTCTGGCTTGCGGTAGTAGCGGTTGTAGAGGAGCTGCCACTCCGCGGCCACTGAGACGTTGGCCATTGCGGGAGAGAGAGAGAGTGAAAGTGGGGAGGTTGCGGGCTATCGGGCTATACCCCTATAGGAAGAGTTTCTGCCTTTCTTGTGTGACATGTACTTTTTTGGAATCTGCAAAGCTACCAGATACCAATTTTAATTTATATTGACAGGTATTTTTAGTTAGAGTAGGAGTGCAAAAAAAAAAGGCCAGATTAGTCATAACAGAATTGGTGATAGCACAAGTTGGTTTATTAGTTCAATTGATGAGTTATTACTTATTAGTTGAATGACTTGAATCCTCAGTTTTAATTTTGTATAAATAAAAAATATAAAATAATAAAAAATTTAAAATTAAAATTTAAAATATATTTTTTATTAATATTTTAAAATAATTAAAATTTAACAAATTATAATTAACAAATTATAATCTAATTATTATTAAATAAATATATAAAATTTTAGTATTTTTTAAAATAAAAATTTTTTATTTTTATTTTTATATTAAAATAATTATCTTTTATTTTAATAATTAATTAGTTCATTTATATTTATTATATTATCAATCTGTGTAATTATCAAACCGACTCGATTCAGTCGGACTGAACCACTCGTCAAACCGCTTAAGTTTTGAATCCAGTGAAAACCGGTTCGACCCGGACAGAACTTGTAAAAATCAGTGACCCGGCCGGTTCATGTAATCCAGATCGGGTCATTTTTTTTTAAAAACATCGGAAAACGGCGTCGTTCACTATCAACCCCCTCCCTCCGCGGTGCCCTAACCCCAAATGGAGAGTAAATCCCCATAATAGTCCCTGAGATTCAGGTCGTTACCCAATGTGATCCCTGAGATCCCAATTGCACCATTATAATCCTCCAGATACGGCTCCGGGCACCATAATAGTCCCTGGACAGTTTTCCGGTGATGAGTCATCACCGACGATCTGATGTGTGACGAAATTGCCACGTTGGATTAAGCCAAAACGTTGGCGTTTTGGGTTGGCGCCCCAACTTGACAAAAACGTTGTCGTTTGGCCCAAAAAAAATATGAAACGCGCTTCATCAAAAACACACTATCTCCTCACTTGTCTTCTCCACTTCCACCCTCTGTCTTCTTCTTTTCTTCTTCTTCTTCCTCCTCTCTTCATGAATGCCATTACGTTAAGGTTCCTTTCGTGAGATTGAAATTCTTGCAATCAGAAGACATCAAAATCAAGTTTCACTCCATCATTTGTTTCCTCCTTCGTCAGAAACAAGAGGTTCTACCATTTGTAAAGGTAATTTTTTTTTATTCTTTTTTTTGCAATGCATGATGATTTTTGTATATACTTGTGTTGTTAGTGTGGTTGGAATTATGATTCTTTTTTTTGTTCTGTTACTATGGTTCTAGGGTTTGATTAGGTTGGGGTTTCATGGGATGATCAATTTGATTATGGTCATGCTCTGTTTGAAAATAATGCTCTTTTACTTCTTTAGGGTTCCTTTGGTGAGGTTGAAATTCTTGCAGTCAGAAGACATCAAAATCAAGTTTCACTCCATCATTTGTTTCCTCCTGCGTCAGAAACAAGAAGTTCTGCCATTTGTAAAGGTAAATTTATTTTTCTTTTTTTTGCAATGCATGATGATTTTTGTACATGCTTGTGTTGTGAGTGTGGTTGGAATTTTGATTTTTTTTTTTCTGTTACTATGGTTCTATGGTTTGATTAGGTTGGGGTTTCATGGGATGATCAATTTGATTATGGTCATGCTCTGTTTGAAAATAATGCTCTTTTACTTCTTTAGGGTTCCTTTGGTGAGGTTGAAATTCTTGCAGTCACAAGACATCAAAATCAAGTTTCACTCCATCATTTGTTTCCTCCTGCGTCAGAAACAAGAAGTTCTGCCATTTGTAAAGGTGAATTTTTTTTTCTTTTTTTGCAATGCATGATGTTTTTTGTACATGCTTGTGTTGTGAGTGTGATTGGAATTTTGGTTTTTTTTTCTGTTACTATGGTTCTATGGTTTGATTAGGTTGGGGTTTCATGAGAAGCTCTGTTTGATTATAGTCATGCTCTATTTGAAAATAATGTTCTGTTTTATAGTCATGAGTGTTCTGTTTGATAAAACTCTTTATTAAGTATGTAGAAGATGTGAAGGAACTTGAAACATACATATTCAAATAAAAATTCCATGTCTAGCTACGAGTCAATATTATATTTGTTACATACTTATTATGGGATTGCCAACTTGCTACCAGAGGACAAAATACAAATTGACTCTTAAGTTAGGCCTATCTATATATGGTTATGCACGTTTGTTTTCAATTTTGTTTTTTGTTTTTTAGATAAGTAAGAAAAATGAAAATAAGTGGAGACAATCTTATTTAGTTTTTCAAAACATGTTTTAATTTAAAATATGATTTATTGTCACAAAAATTGAAACAGACACATATAGAGTACATATAGAGTACAGCACATAAAAATGAACTTTGTTATTCAATTATTTAATTTATATATAATACATATTAAAATATAAAATATATAATAAATATATGTATGATAAGACACATACAAACGTGTATATACACATACATACAAATATATTTGTCTAGCTGATTTTTGTGTATTTTTTAAAAAAAATAAACCTCACAATTATGAATTCACGTTTAAAGGTTTAATTAAACAACAATATTATATTTATCTTGTACTAAATAAAGTAACTATATCCTGCAAATAATTATGTAAATAAGACTAAAATCTGTTTGTGTACATGTATTTTTTTTTTATTCAATAGTTAGTGTAAATAGGACAGAAAAATCTATTTGTGTTTATCTTGATTGTCAAGTAATGGATTTTGAAATTTTTTTTTTTCAGATGGAAGAGATGTTGGATATTATGTTTCATCACGGGGGTGATTTCAAAGAAGATCAAGAAGGAACAATGGTATATTATCCGGATAATAAGGCTTGTTTAGGTGACCTAGATGTGGATACGTTAGACGTCTTCTATCTAAGGAACTACCATAAAAAGCTTGGTTATGATGAGATAAAGCAATGCTGGTGGCAAGTTCCTGGAAAAGGTTTGGAGAACGGACTAAGAAGCTTGAATAATGACAAGGAGATAAGAGAGATGGTGAAGTGTGCTAAGATGAATAATGGAGTTATTGATGTATATTTCGAGCATGGAGCATCACTGCCAAAGGTTTTGGAGGAAAATACTCAACAGAAAAAGAATTCTCCAAAATTAACACAACCATTACCCCCAAACATCAAAGTTGCCTCAAACACCAAAGGTACACAACCACCATCAACAGTTCCAAAAAATCAAAATCAGACCAAAAAACCCATTAACAAAGTCAGTGGAGCCAAGCCAAACAAACCCACTGGTAGCATCCAGCCCACAAAGCCCATCAAGACCACCCAAAACACCAAAACAGATAAAACCAACAAGTCCAAGCAGCCCAACAAAAATAGTATATCTAGGAAACCTTGTACAAGGTCTGCTGCCAGAGGCTTCCAAAGCAAAGTTTTTAATAATGAGATTCCTTTCGAGGTGTCTTCTGACTCTTATGAGAGCGCAGAAGATAGCCTTTTTAAGCCAACTCTAGATGAAGACAACTCTTCTAATTCAGATACTGGGGTGAAGAATGTCAACAACGGGAGTAGGAATAGGGTGAACAAGAACCAGAATGAGAAGATATTGAGAAATGTTGGTCCTCTAGCTAAAGGAAAGGAGAAGATTCTGGTCGAGGATGATGCATTTGTGCAAGAAGTTAGTGATGAAGAAGTGGATCTTGGTTTTATTGCTAGTTTTGCTGAAGGTGTAGAATATGGTCTAGATCCTGGAGCTGACTCGGATGGTGCCAATTCATGGCACTCAGAGGAGATGAAGACTCCTCCAAATTCGGAAGATGAACTAGAAGAAGAGAGGTTGTAAGAAGAAGAGAGCTTGTGATGCTGCTGCAGCTGCTGCAGTTGCTGCTGCTGCTGCTGAGGCTAATAAGAAGAAGAAAAATGAAGGAGGTGCCCCTGCATCTGAGCAGCAACTTCAGCAGCCTCAAGATGATGGTAACCAACGTCATGGAGAAGATAATCCTGTTGTGCAGTCTACTGAGATTGGCCAAGCCACTTCTGATGCACAACCTGTAGAGATAGATATATCTCAGCCAACTGCTTCTGATGTAGAAGATTCTCAAAAGGTAACTTCCTATTTACATTTCTTAATTTTTTTGTGATTCAAGTGAATCATCATTTATGTGTAATGTAAATAATTTCTATCTAGGATCATGGAATAAAAAGGCCTTCAAAATTATCACCAAGGAGAAGATCCTCTCCACTAGCAACTTCTGTCCCAGTGAATCCCATGCAGGGTGCTAGTTCAGGAACTGCAACAAGACTTGTCAATTACATGAAGTTCATCCCAACTCCAGGATTTAAGGCTCCAAGAAAGAAGAATTGAAGACTTTAGCTTAATATGTATAGGGCTATCTGTTTTGATGTTAATACTTTTTGCTAGACAAAGACTACACAAGGAAAAAACAATTCTTTATGTTTTGCTGTAAAGTCCTCCCTTTTGAGGCAACTTTGTTTAACATGCTCATGTTAGATGGCTGTCCTTTGTGTTATGTGACTAACGGTGTTAAGTTGAACCATTATCTTAATACAATTATCTTTTAAGTTTGAACCATTATCTTAATTCAGTGTTGGCTAGTTTTCAATCACTTATGCTGCCTTCTTTAGCATAATACTGTTTTAATTAATTGAGTTATCCAAGTTTACATTCCATCAACAAACACTATTCAACAGTTTCTAATACCATAATCATGTTATTATTTTTTACATATTGTTCATTCAATGAATACAGGGTACACACCACCAACTCTTTTAACTCAGGCTTTACAATACAGGATAACAATTAACACAATCAATACAGCCACAACTAATACCAACAATTGGTTAACCAATTTTTGATTCCGGACATCTTCTTCTAATCTCCCAAGCCTCCAATCAAAGTTCATCTTCACTTCATGATTATCTCCATAAGATTCTGGTTTCTCAACTGGTTCATCCTGTGCAGTATCTGCCCACACAAAAAGCCCACACCATCTCTTTCCACTTGTCTGTAATCAAGTAAACATGTAACATGCTCAAACTTCAGAGAAGAAGAACAAGAGAAGAACAGTCAGGTAGGAAGGAACAATCATAACAACACAAGTAATACTAATAACTCACATTATAATTGGGACAACCAAAAAATGGTTTATTTGGGTTTGAATCTGTCCCAGACCACCTGAGAACTGGCCGGCAGCCGCAACCGCACCATTCCGGCACCCCGGATCTTCTGCTCCTGCTTTGCGTTCTCGTCCGATGGCCACTGCACGGTGAACTAATAGAGCTTCCAACTCTAGTGCTTCCACCACCCATCATGGATATTCACTTCCAGCTCCAGGAACAACAGCAACAACAAGAATGGAAAAAGAACGATGAAGAAGAAGAAGAAATTAACTTACTGAACATTTGGGAATTTAGGGTTAAATATAGGGGGAGGGACCACATTGGGTATAAATTGAAACTGTGCCAGCTCAACTAGCCGTTGGCACCATCCAGCGTGGCAAAACGAGGCCACCTCAGCGTCTTGTTGATGACTCATCACCGGAAAACTGTCTAGGGACTATTATGGTACCCGGAGCCGTATCTGAAGGATTATAATGGTGCAATTGGGATCTCAGGGATCACATTGGGTAACGACCTGAATCTCAGGGACTATTATGAGGATTTACTCCCCAAATGGATGATAACCCACCTCGCAAACCTCTCTCTTCTCTCTGACTCTGAGTCTCAAGCTCACCGAGTCTCACCTCTCTCTCACGGCTGGTGTCGTCGTCGACATCTCTCTCTCCGGTATCTCGCTTCTCTCGCGGCTGTTTCGGACTCAAGCTCGTCGCGCTCTGTCAGCGTCGTAAGCTTGTCGCGCTCTATCACCGTCGCAAGCTCTGTCGCGCTCTGTCACCATCGTAAGATCGTCTTCCTGCTTCTGCCATCAACGCTTCCTTCGCCGTGAGTTGGTTTCTTGGCAGGTGATTTTCAGCTTCGGCCCTGTTCTTTCTCTTTCAATTTCATTGCTGTAAATCATTAGTACATCTTGAATTTGTTGTTGAAAGTTGAGTTTATTGCTGAAATTATGATTTAGCTAATTTTGTTTTGCTGAATACTAGGGATTTGAAAATTATCATAGTTGAATTTGATGTTGCAAATTATGAATGAGATGAATTTATTGTCGTATGTTGAAATGTTGCTGAACATATCACTGAGCAAAGCTTTTTGTTGCTGGATAATATCGCTGAGTTGAGCTGAATTTTCTGTCGTAAGTTCAATTGTTGCTGAACATATCATTGCGCAAAGTTTTTTGTTCCTGGATAACATTATTGAGTTGAATTTTTGTTGTTGGATAACATTGCTGAGTTGAGCTGAATTTGTTGTCTTCAGTTCAATTGTTGCTGAGCATATCACTGGGCAAAGTTTTTTGTTGTTGGATAACATCATTGAGTTGAATTTTGTTACCAGATAACATCACTGAGTTGAGTTGAATTTGTTGCTGATTATTATCATTGAACCTTGAATTTATTGTTATGTTGCTTAAAGAATCAATTAGCTAAATATTTTGTTGCCGTAAATCTTATGTTTTTTTTTTTGTTGCTGAGTTGAGTAACAATGCTATGAAAGATATAGATGTAAATCAAAATGAGGAAATGTTGGTCAAATTCCAAATTTATCCTATAAAGATATAAATGCTGACTTTGAAATCACCCCTTGGACTTGATTTACCGATTGTGTTATATTTTCGCCCACTCTTGTTCATTTAAATTGAGAAAGTATTTTGTTCTAGAGACTAGATTATGATCTCTTTTTGCATCATTAGTTATGTCTAAGAATTGATATTTTTAACACATGTTATTAATTTTATTTATATAATTTTATATATTTTTTAATTATGACTGGGTCAACCAGCTAATTCAGTGACCCACTGGTTGAACCGGCAACTCGGTCATATGGCCGGGTTGATTACCGGTTCGGTTCTGATAACTACGCCTGAAACCCTAGCTTCTGCACCACGGCTGCAAGGACTGCTGCCATCCATCGAGCTCAAGCACCACCTTCATTGTCTGGTCATCTGCCTGTCTTCATTCAACAATCGCACCTCCTTCCTGGAGCTCAGCATCAGTCCCTGGACTTCGTCTGCTCCTTCGCACTCCTGCCGCCGTCCGGCGCGCTCAGGCACCACCGTCTTTGTCTGATCGTGGTGCTTGAAGTTTCCAACCCACCAATCGCGGCTTCTTCCTCGAGCTCGGCGTGCTGGAGTCTGCTCTTCGTTTGTCAGCCGCAGCTTCTTCCAACCCACCACCGTCGTGCTCGTCGCCTGGCCTCCGTCTTCGGTGCGCTTCTGCCCCTATGCTCAGACTGCTCAGAAGTCAGAAGTCAGAACGAAGGTTTACAATTCTGCTAGTGCTACTCATATTGGTTTCTTTGTTTTTTTTTTTTTTGAAATTTTCGTTCTTGGTTCTTTGTTCGTCGATTTAGGATTCTGCTGCTGCTAGTGCTGTTCAGATTGATGAATGATTACTTGATCAGCTCTGTTCATTGCTACTGTTGTGTTGTGATGTGTTGAGTTGTGCTGGACTCTGCGTTGTTGCTTTTTTTTGGTGCTGTGCTGAAAATTGAAAATAACTTATCTGAAATTATGCTTGTTGCTACTCCTCATTGTTAATCTTTGAAAAAGTTTATCAATCTTTGTTAAAATTATGCTGAATTATGCTCATTGTTACTGCCCAAGTGCTCATTATTCATCTTTGAAAAAGTTTATTAATCTTAAAATTATGCTGAAATTATGCTCATTGGTATTGCCCAAGTGTTCATTGTTAATCTTTGAAAAAGTTTATTATGCTTTGTTAAAATTATGCTGAAATTATGCTAATGGTTACTGCCCAAGTGTGGGTTGTGATTATTTTGTGTAGTGATGTGTTGCTGCGGACGTTTCCGGGACGTCAAATGATTTTGGTTGATCTTCTTTCAGTTTCTGGCAAAAGATTTCCAAGTCCTATTACCCTTTTCTTTTTTTGCTTTTGGTCTTTACCTTCCACTGGCTTGATTGTTGAAATGGATTTTGATTTGATGCTATTGTCCTTTGAGAATCTGATTCCTCGTGGAAACTTTTATCTTTATGGTGGTTTCATAGCATTTGTTCCAGCTCTATCCATAGCCAATTCTCTGTTCTTCCCTTCCATTTTCTCTTCATAGATGAAACTAGTTGAATTCTACTTGAATGCTGATGGTTTTTCCTATGATTATTCTTTGTGCTTCTGTTTTGAGGCTGTAATTTGTGCTTTCATTACCAGTTATAAACATGGTGTATAATTGAGGAATAATTTTGAAGTTAATGTTTGCATTTTGTTTATTCATTTATTTATTTTTGCAGTTACTAGAAACTATTGTGTGTACAGAAAAATTCTGGTGACTTCTGTGGCAAGTGGCAACATCTTGATATGAATCGTAACAAAACTCCCTTTAAAAAAAAAGATCAGACATCCGTGCATCAATAACTAATCTTATTTTGTGATCTCATGTTTTAAAAGCTTATTATGCTGGTAGAGAGTTAGATTCAATGCTTGTGTTTACTAGTTTTAAAAGCTTATCATGCTTATGAGGAGCCATTTGGTATTCTACTCTGTTACCTATATCTAAGACACACCACCATTTGATGGCAATAGGTTCACATTTCTAGCCGTCGTCATAATTGGGATGCCTTATGTTAATATTATTGTGTTCCTATGACTTACGAACATATGGTTGAAGTTGGCTTGTCGTAAATCTTCATCCATTTTGATGCATTCACCATACAGATTGACTTGCATTCAATCTCTCCAGCATGCTTTTTCTTTGAGGGTGCTTTATTGCTATGTTATATGGAATAGATGATTTGAATTAACTCAATTAACTAGTTGAGTAGATGATGGAATATTTGTTATTGGTTTGTTTAATTCAATGAATTTGTTTTTTGTTTTTTTTGTGACTATCTTAATGAGTTCAATAGTGATATAATGACTAATGAATGATAAATTGTTAATAATTATGAAATTAAAGATTGTATTAGATTTGGGCTGATGTAGTATTTGGAAGATATTTTAAAATTTATATTACACTATAATTATGTTTTAGAGTATTTATTTATTATTTTATTATAAAACGCTTTTTTTGGTTAGACCACAATTGAACTGATTGGACCAGTAAATCAGTGAACCAGTGACTAGAGAGGTTCGGTGGCTGGTCTGGTTTTCAGAACCTTGCTTCTTAACCACCTGACCCTCATTTCTGCAACCGCATTGTTCTCACCATGGCCCAACCAGACTCCCACACCACCAACGGCTCCATCGTCGCCGAGATCCAAGGGCTCTCCCCCGAGATCCTCAAGATCCACCAAGACGCTGACATTTCCACCAACCTTGCTTCTCTCCTCCGTGTAAAGAAGCTCTCCAACAACGCCGTTCTTCCCTCTAGGGCTTCTCCTCTCTCAGCCGGTTACGATCTCTTTAGGTACCTCTCTCTCTCAAGTTAAACTGAAACAGTTACTTTGTTAGAGAAACCGAAGCTGAAAATTTTGTTTTATTTTGTTTTTTCTGTTAGTGCTGTGGAGACGAAGATTTTGGCGAGAGGCAAGGCTCTGGTGGCTACTGATCTCAGCATTTCGATTCCAGAAGGCACCTATGCGCGCATTGGTGATTAAATTACTGATTTCTTCGTTTTTGTTCGGGTTACGGTTTCAAAATTGGTTTTGGTGCTGATTTTGGGGGTTTTTTGTTTCTCTGCAGCTCCGCGATCAGGTCTTGCGTTGAAGCATTCGATTGACGTTGGTGCAGGGGTGATCGACGCCGATTACAGAGGACCGGTTGGGGTGATACTGTTCAACCATTCGGATGTTGATTTTGAGGTGAAGGTTGGTGACAGAGTTGCACAGCTGATTTTGGAGAAGATTGTGACTCCTGATGTTGTTGAAGTTGAGGATTTGGATTCAACTATTAGGGGTGAAGGTGGGTTTGGATCAACCGGTGTTTAAATTTAGGGATTAGGGCTTGGGGTTCTAAGTTGAGATTTCTCTGTTTTCCTGGGCTTATATTTTATTTTTCGAACGTGATTTAATTGATATTTATCTCAAAATTTGTTGCAGGGGTTTATCAATCAAGTTATTAAGTTATTGGAACTTTGAATATTCTAATCAATTCAAAACTTGGTTCAGTTTGGTTCATCTAGGCCTTTAGAACTAATTATACTATATTATATAATTCATATATGTAAATGTTAAATATTGCCTAATGTAAATAAATATCATAGACTGCAATTATCTGGTTTAAGAGGAACTGGTTGCGGATCGTCCTTTACAACTATGTCAAATGTATTAGCTCTCTCTGAAGAGTCTGCAAAAGTTGGATTATGTGAAAATGTCGAAAAAACCAACTTTGAGGTGCTTGGAAATGTCATTAGCCCATTATCTCATCTGGTATACATCAAGACAAAATTTACATTGCAATTTGTCGTGGAACTGTCCAAATACTTGGAATGCATCTTGGTTGATTCCAAATAATGAAAGGATACACTAATGTTTGACCATGAAAATTAACGGTGTGCATGAAAAAAAATGAAGATAACTCATTTTTATTGGTGTTATATGGACTATTTAGAGAGGAAGTTGGTGACTGTGACAATACTTCCTTATTATTAGAAAGAAAACATCATCAAAACCCATTTTAACGAATTTTTTATTTTATTATTGGTTAGAAGATGGAGTTTTACTTGGAAATGTCAATAAACAGTGTTTGGCAGGAGACTGGGACGCCGTTCTGATGAAACAAGAATCCGTCCCCTTTGTATAATTGTATTGTTTCTGAAAATACGTCTCCCATGCAATACTTGTATGGTCGGCACGTGGTAATACACTCTCCTTGTATTGTGTTTTTTGTACTAAAAAAAAAGCTGTCTAAAGTAATCCGTCTCCTATGGAAGTGCGGATTTGTTAGCCCCAGAATCTTGCAAAACATCACAAACATCCAATAACAAAATATTACACCAACAATTATTCAATATCTAAAAAAAAGGTCCATTTTAACCCTATATATGTTAATTCGGGTTAATTGTGCATGCATATTGATAAGATCATTAAGTAATTATATTGACAAGATTATTAACATTTTTTTTTGTAAAACTACAAACACATTAATTATAATCTCTAAAATATATTTCCAATAAATGACAATTATGATTACTATTAGAAATTTAACATGCTCTATTGATATATAAGTTATAAAGTTATGATGCACGGATACTGATACGGATACGGGACACGATACGATACGAGACACGCTGACACGCAAATTTTAAAATCTTATAAGACACGGGGACACGCATACATATAAAATATAAAGTATTTTTTAGATAAATCGTAATAATATTTTGATATTTTACTGATATTAAAATATAAATTAATTTTTTTAATTATTTTTAATGTCTTATTTTAATTATATGAAGTATTTAAAATATTTTTTGTTATAATAAATAATATATATACTATATCTAAATTTATTCTAAGAATATATTTTAAGAATAAGACTGGACATGCTGACACGTGATGGTATTTAGGTATGTCCAAATGTGTCCGAAGAAGAATTTTTTATTTTTTATTAAGATACGGTTTGGACACAGCAAACATGCGTATCGGACGAGTGTTGGTGAGTATCGTATCCGACATGTGAACACGGCAACTTAACGAAGTGTCCATGCTTCGTAGTTATAAAGTCATTAAATTTTATTTATTTTACTTATTTGAAATTATAATTTATCTCATAAACTTTCTTATATATATTTACAAATTTCACCACAATTTTAAAGTAATCCCAACTTCATGAACAAAAAAAGAGCCACACAAATCTCTCTTTACAATTTGTGACACTCACAAAACAAGAACTAAAACTCTCTTGAAATAATAGATAATTACAAATGAAACTCTTTGATTTGTGTAGAAATTGAAGTATATTACAAGAAAGGTTGGAGAGAGGCTTGGTTGTGATATGAGATATTAAACAGTGTAGTTATAGGCATTCTAAACCTTGGAGACATTGTAAAGTTTGTGGAAATAGGTCATTTTGTCAAAATTAGCCATTACAAGATTTTTGTCAGAGAAAGAATCAATTTTTGTTAGGAAAATTGATTCTGTATTAACCGTTACATCAAATATTTGAATTTTTAACTCGGAATCAATTCTTTTTATAGGAAATCGGTTTTTTTCTTTACAAAATCAAATTTTATTTTTATAATCCCAGAGAATCGATTCTGGAAGTTTTGGAATCGATTCTTTAAGCTTGGAATAAAATCAATCAATTCTTTTCGTAAAAAGTAAAAACTATAAATACTAATATTCAATAAAATAGTATGGGAAACGATTTCACATAGCTTGAAATCGATTCTATACTGTGATTTTGGCCTTTTCTATTATTTAAAATATTTAGAGCTTTAGGCTAGTATTTTTAAAACCTTTGCTTCTAAACTAACGTCAAACATCTTTTCTCAAAGGTACATACTTTAAAATCATTTTAGTGATGTGTGTGTGAGGGAGATACTAAAATTATAGTTCTTAACAAAGAAAGTTTACCTTAATCCTATGCACTAAAATCTTCATGATCTTGGATTTGCACTAAAGTCTTCATGATCTTGTCTCCTTTCTTGTGTTGCATGAGCCTAAATCTTTTTTGGTTGACATTTATCAAAACCGCATACCTAAAACACTTGAGTTCATGCATACACATATATACTTACAGCTAAGTGTATCTTTGATAAATAGAGCAATGTCCTTCAGCAATTCTTTGATAAGTCGCACTCTTTGATCGGTTAATTACTTGATTAGAGAAATTAGGGCTTTCATTCGATGCACTTTGCTAGCTCTGGTCTATTTAGGAATTATATTTAGGAATTATATATTATGGTGAGGTTAAAGGTAGCATTTAGAAGAGAGACTGAGAGAGTGTGATAGACTTAGATTGAGAGATAGAAAGTGAGAGACAGAGATTGAGAGATAGAAATTGAGAGAGAGAGTGATAGACTTAGATTGAGAGATAGAAAGTGAGAGACAAAGATTGAGAGATAGAAATTGAGAGAGAGACTGAAAAAAGAATGAAATTCTAATTTAATTTGCATAAGGAATAAAATTGAAATTAATTAATTAAAATGAAAGTATTTTAAGTATAAAATATTATTAAAATTTTAGTTTTCGTCCTTAAAAATTTCAATCCCTGTGTTTTAGGTACTGAAATTCTGAAATTTTAAGGAGAGAGAGTGAAATTTTAGTATCGGTCTCTTAACTAACAAACATGATACTGAGTCAGTCTTTCAATTTCCGTTCCAGTATTTCAAAAGTCAATACAAACGCTACCTAAAGATGTCTAAAAGTGGAAGATGTACATAATTGTTTCAATTTTTATTAAATATTTATGTATATATTTATGTCTAGTGCTTCTGTAACATTCTAGCAAATAAGTCCATTATGCTGCAGTAATAACAGGTTATTAGTGAGGATATTAATACAACCCTTAACCTAACACTCTTAGATATACATCATAATAATATTAATAATGTTAATAATGCATAAATAGAAACTTGCGAGCTAATTTTCTTTTATCATACATATATAACATTCATGAACAATAGAAAAAGTACACGGGTGAAATAATAGAAAGAAAATCTAAATGAGAGTTTCAACTCAAATAATACAAAATTATAAAATACATACAAATATATATATAGAAAATAAATCCCAAGGCCCACAGAAAAACTACATATGCAAAACCTCAAGTTAGAAAAATTCAAATAAAATAAAATAAAATAATTCATGTCTTTCAAATTGCAGTATAGACAGAAAATTTATCAATAATTAATGAGAGAAAACTCTTTAGACAAAAGTAATTACATGGAGGAAAGTGAACTTGGCAAATATAACTTTGTATACAGCCAAAGTTCACTTATATCTGAAACAAAAAATATAGGTAAATAATTTTTAATCAGCTAACTTTAAAAAATTATAATTAATAATTATTGATTATATATTTTTTAAAAAATAAAATTTGAATAATCACTAATTAATGATAATTTAAAAAATTATGATTACTAATTGATCACAAGTTAATTGGTAATTAGTTAGTTAGGTGTTAATTATGATGGTTATCAGTGATTAAGAAAAAAGAGATTGAATCTTAACTTCTTTTAATTTGTTTTTAAATTTAGATTCTATTGAATTATCTTAAATAGAAGACTGAAGATATTTTGTATGTCTATGGACGAGTTAAGAGCCAAAACAGAGATATAAGCAATGAATGATGTAGAAAGTGCAGAATAATAGAATAAACAAGAGATTATTTAGTTTTGTCTCTTATTATGCAGAACCAGAAAAAGATAAGAAAAAGAGGAATGATACACAGATTTATCCTGGTTCAGTGCTACTCAGTGCAATGTAACCTACATCCAGTCTCCATCACAATAGTGATGGAATTTTACTATCTTTCAAAAGCTTATAATCATTAATTCTCCTTAGGATTCTACCCAATCCTATCTGGAACAAGTCCAATTTCTAACCCAAACTGAAATTGACTAGGAACTTATCCTAACTTTTCAATAACAAAATACTAACCCAACTTACAAGGGAATCTGCTTAGGATCATGACACAAACAGCAAAACAGAATTTCTAAGATAACTTAGGTATTTTCTCCAAGTTTAACTCTCTGTATTTTTTCTATTCATTGATTTTTTCTTACCAACCTCACCATTTTGCATTCTACTAATGAAACACAGAAAGACTAAATTGAGAAAAAAAGAAATACTCAATGAAAACTATGAAGGAGAAGAATAAGCAGCTCAGCGAGCTATGAAAACTCAAATGTTGTGATCTCACTCCTTACTCCAATTCTGAGCCGTTCACCCCTTCCTTTGCTTGAAATTTGCTTTAGCACCTTGTTTGACTTCTTCTCCCAAAATCAGAATCAGCAGCGGCGTTCATAGAGGAGAGAAAAGACATTAGCAATGACATGCAACCATATCTTCAATCTTCTCTTTCAACCTTTTTCATCTTGTTTCTTAAATTTGAGTCGTGCTTTCTTACTTTGCCTCCAAGTTTGATTTTTTATTGTTGATAAGCGGCAGAACACATTTATGTTTACTTTTTTCATTTTCCAATTCGGTGCTTGTAGCCCAATTGATTTTTTTTTTATTGTTCCTTGATGAAACATAAATAAAAAAATTTTATTTTTGTGATTTTCTTTTCTAATGAGATTTTCTCTTTTGCTCTAACCCCTTTTTTTTTCCTTCTCTTCTTTGCTTGAAAATGGACTTTTTGTTCTTCACTTTTGTCCTAACTTCATAGTTTTCTTTTTCTTTCTTCTTGAAAGCTTAAGTGATATGATGTGAAAGAATAGAGAAGAGCGAATTTCGGTTCGGTAGGTGAAGTGTGGTGTTTAGAATGAATTGAATTTTGATTACCTAGTTAGTGACTAAGTTGGAGTAAAAGGATTTGAGTTTGTTGATTCACCGATCGGGCTTGTCATGAATACTGTCTCACTTTCTTTTTTTCCTTTATGATTATTTGCTTTCGTAACTATGCAACATATGATACGAGGGCTTTGTTTAAATTCATATTGGGTCAGATGTAATATAAGCTTGTTTTTTATGCTTTTTAGATCAGTGTAATTAATTTAAATTTTGCACACTAAACAAAATATATTACACAAACAATTTGACAATAATTTAATAATATTTAATCGCCATCTTAATTATAATTTAATTTTCTCAACTACATGATAAAACGTATGTCTTAGGCATCTTAGAATTTTTAATCTAGACTTTAGAAAAAAAAATATTAAATTCATTCAAAATATTTTAGAACAAAACTAAGACATAACTTTAAATGCTAGAGATAAAAATTTGTCTAAATATTAGGGAGTGCATCAAAACTTCATCCAAACTTAAGCCTTTGAAAGAGTAGTCGAGGTAAAAAAAAATCTTGGAAAATATTTGAAGAAGAAAACACGACTATACGATATGGAGCTTCATTTAAGACAAACGACTTTAATTGCGGAGAAGTTTCATTACGAGCGAAGACAGTTTCCTCATCTTTATTGGTTAAAATATTCAACCCTTAGCATATAAAGACTAGAAAACGATAAGATCTAAAATCTAAAGCAAAACTAATCAAGTAACTTCAAACAACAAATTGTTGTGGGGTTCCAATCAATTTAAACTTTCCATCAGATTCCCCTTGAAATAAGGAAAGCAAGTTGTTGATGAGCTAATGATCTTATTTGCCTTCTTCTTTTTGGGTTCACAAGTCATAACTAACATTTTTGAATAATAGTGAATTGAATATTCCTCTCAATAAGCTCTATATGCATATACAGTGCACACATAATTGATTATTTTTTACATTGATCTTGAATGAATAAGTTACTTATAAAAGACTTGAGCTCATATCGCTGATATCTTAATATTTAAGTTGTTTTGAGTGTCAAAGTATTTTTTCGAGATATTATAAAAAAAATATTGAATACCGTTGAATTTAATATCAGATATTAATGGCAAATTTTCTATCGTATTTACCATCGAATTTAGTAATAAATTCGTTACGTTAATTTATTACTGCCGGAATAGTATTTCCGACAGTAACATTTGGCGGGAAAAAAATTTTCAACGTGCTCACTATTGTCGAATTTACTGGAGATTAGATTTAAAGGTAACACACGAAAAATATTTTCACAGTAAATTTGAGGCTAAATTCAAACGTGAAGCTCTCTCTCTCTCTCTCTCTCTCTCTCTCTCTCTCTCTCTCTCTCTCTCTCTCCTGGTCTGCTCACACTTCTGAGGGCAGCAATCAACGTGGCCACCATCGGAGCTTGCCACCGACGTTGCCACCAAGGAGGAAGCACCCACTGTCACTGCCGCTACACGTGCTTGACGAATCTGCTGTTGCACGGTTGATGTTCACGTTGCCGTTGTCGCTGTCTTTGTCATCACGATATTAAAGAGAACCTGCAGCCACTATCATCAGATTGGTTTGTTGGTATGGTTATTATAGTTTTTCATATTATTTTGTGAGTTTAACATTTTGTTGGGGTTAGTTATTGTTAAATCAATGATTAAATTTGCTTAATGAAGTATGTTATTAAGAGGAGTTGTGTTAATTTAATGTAAGTAAAAATTAAATTTGTCATGCCTCTTTATTAGTTTGGTTGAGTTAAGAATTAAGTTTAATTAATTAGAATAGTGAGTTTTACGTATTTTTTAAAATTAGTTTTCGAATTAGTTTCAACTTGTGAATTTAGTAAGTAATCCATTTTGTTAGGATGGTGCACTTGCCTTTGAGCTCAATTGGAGGTTTTTTCTTTCGTTGTCTGCACAGTAATATTTCAAGTTGGTTTTCTATCTCTGAATATATAATAAATTGTTTAAATTTTATGTTGGACTTACTTTTCTTATGATAGAGTTTTAGGACGGAAGTGGGAAAATGTTGCATAATGGCACCTTCTCGAAACTCTTGTTTGTTGGAAAAAATGTGGAGTTATAAGGGGTTGCGCACTAGAACGATTAGGATTTGATGTTTTACTAAATATTTGTATTTTAATAATTTATGCCTGCAGCTATTTCCTATGTGAAAATTGTTGTCTTTATTTAACAGATGTTGCTGAATTAAGGAGAAAGTCTATGAATTATCATTTAAATTGTTTGCTACGTGTTTGGTATGTCAGAAACTAATTGTATTCGGCAGGAGATTCTAATTATAGGGGATACTTTGGCGAATTTTCTAAAAACTTAAATAATTTCTGTTGTTCATTGAATTTTAGGGTGTGTGTTTTGATATGATTCCGAGTCATCGTCTATGAATGAATGAGAGAGATAACGATGACCAGGGGTTTAAAATCGGAATTCTTTGAGGGAGTTGACGCGTTTGTTGCGCATGTTTTGAGCAAGGAACCATTTATGTCTGAAGAGGTTTCTAGGTGTCCGTGTTAAAAGTGTCGAATGACTAAGTGGTTAGGATCGGCAGACATAACGCTTCACCTCTACCGTAACGGGTTCAAGGATGGGTATTGGATGTGGACGGAATACGGAGAAGTGGATGAGCAGGGAATTAACCGATCTGCCTCTAATTTGAATAGGTCTGGTTGTCAATGAACGAGGATTCAGATATCGAGAGACCTAAACGTGGATGACATGACTTGGGAGGCTATCCAAGAGAAATACAACGAGATGGTGTGTGATGTAACACGTGTTACAGAATTGGAAGAGGCTGAAGAAGAGCCTAACCCGGAAGCGAAGACATTTTATCATCTGTTAGAATCTGCTATGAAATCTTTGTACGAAGGGTGCATTCATTCGGAGTTGTCTGCATGTGTTAGGATTATGAGTATTAAGTTAGAGTCAAATCATACCCAAGAGGCAAATTTTGATATCTCATTGAACAACTTTCCACGTATACGTCAAGATGCAACTAACCAAACAGATTCGGAACTAGTTGCAATTAGTTGGGGCTCGATAAATAAGGGCACTAGCTATCCGATGTGAACTGTTAATGGATATCAGTTCCATACCTTACAGTGGTCGATAAAAAAAATAACAGATAACACTGGAGTTTGGGTTTGTGGGGATTCGGGAAGGGGGTTACTCTAATTGGTTTGGTATCTTGCACAACATAATTGAGTTAGAATATTTCTGTCGCACTATGTACAAGGTGTGTATATTTAAATGTAAATGGTATGATCCCAATTCGTGACAAGGAACAAAAAAGCACAAGGACTACGATATCATTGAAATTAATGTAACCAAGAAGTATAGGCACTATGATCCTTTTATTCTACCTCAAAATGCACGACAGGATACTATTGGCCTTATTTCGGTTCATGCAAGTCCTGTTGGGTGGTTGTGATTAAGACTAAGCCAAGAGGATGCATCGAGTCTGATGATAGGACAGATGGTCAACAACCTTACCAGATTGACGACACTACTCCTACAAGAACAGTGGTTGATACTGGTGAGCCCATCACCATTAGGTTTGTGGTTATGGATGATGACATCATTGACCTTGGACTAGATGCTGATGCACTTCCACCACAGGACGACGATTTTCAAGAAGAAGATGGGGTCGATGGCGACAAATAAGAGAAAGATGAGTTCGATGATAATTAGAAAATTATATCAGAAGAGGATGATGGTGAACTAGAGGAAGAAGATGATGAATCTGATTAAGGTCAATGTCAACATTGTTCTGTAATATGTATTTCTTTAAAAACCTAATTGTATTTGTAATATATATTGTAGTGACTATAAACATAGTTCTGTGATCGTAAAATAGTTAGCATTGTTTCAGATATTTTAGTTACCATCATTTGGTATTTGTAATTTATATTTTTTTGTATACATCACATTAAGTTTGAAGCACTATTTCAATTGTTAATTATCAGGGTACACTAAAAATTAACGAAAAAAGATAATTTAAAAAAATAAAAAAACTTTCGTTAGAATTACTGTCGGATAAATCCGTTGATAATATAGCGGGAAAACGAACGAGGTGGCGCCAATGTTATCGTCAGAAATTTTCGACGGTAATGTCTAACACAATCCGTTTTCACGCTTACTATATTCTACGGCATAATCTAATGGTAATTACCGTCGGATGAAAAAAATTCGACGGTAAAATTTACCAGCAAGGTTTATACTATCTGATTGTTTCTGACGGTTAAATTGCTATCGAATTTTATTCGTTTTTCTGACGGTACTGGATGCTTTTTTTGTAGTAAGATATTCACATATTTTAATCTACATATCAAAGCCTATTTCTTCCATCAAGAGAAAAATTGTGGATAGAGATGACAACATTATTCAAATTCGCGAGTATCCATCTCATCCCTACTCGCTTAGGGATGGGTAATTACCCGTTCCAATGTGAGATAGGTTTTTTAGCGGGACAAACTTTTGAGTGGAACGAACAGAGTCGAGTTTAAATAATATCCGCCCCTATCCGTCCTAGTATATATATATGTAATATATTAAAATAATTAGTAAAATGATTAATACTATTATACTATATTTAAGTTTTTACTTTAATTTATGTTATATATGTGTTATTAATTTTATAAATTTTAAAAATTATACAGATATAATAGAACAGATACTAAAAATGGGTTAGAGTTTAATTTTTATTATTCACAGATAAAAATAAAATAAATTTTCTGTGAGTTATTATAAGATGAGATGATATCAGATACTGAGATAGGACAAAAATTTCCCTCCGTGCTCCATCATCATCATCCGTAACTGTGGGTTGAATCACATGTGAACGAGCTAATACATAGGACCTTCGAACTACACAAGAACGTATTATTACTAGTCAACTAATACTCGATGAATTTTATTTCAAGCGAATGATTGTTAGTGGATAATGATGTTTTTGTACGTAGGACCTGTGTGACATCTCAACGAATTCAAGCTAATAGGGGAAGTTAATAATAGATATAATAATTATGATGTCCTCAGATCATGTGCTTTCTCTTTTAATTTGTTTTCTTCCCAAAATAAATTACCATTTAATTTCAGCTATAGAGAGAGATCGATTAGGTTGGTGATGAAATGACCATTCAAAAAACTCATATTACCCCATAATACCTGGCCTACAAAACACAGCAAAGGTGGAGTAAACGACAAAAAACACACTAAAAGTGAAAGAAATTCACCGCCTTAAATTAAGGCCCTTAATGACATTTCCGGCGTCCATTGTTAGTTCTTTGATCGGTGCCATACCCAATTAGTCATCTTTGCCGTGATCAATATATGAAGTGAATGAGTGATACTCATATATATGTGCTACACCATAAGTCACTATTCATCATACTCGTATAAATCTTCTCATACAATAATCCTATTATTTTAGTGTGTTGTATTTGTTCCTATGTGAATAGTCGATTTTAAAGTATAGCTCGTCTTGTTTATCGTCTGGACAGGTCTCTTCTTAAATAGGGTGTGATATATTTTGCCTTTTTCAAAAACAGCGATGATGAAAAAATAATCTTTTATTTTATTCTAAAAAAAAGGAAATTTTTGATGATATACAAAAACATATTTTAACTTATATATGTTAATAATTTAGGTTTCAAATAATTTAAAAAAAAAAACATATGTTTGTGACAATAATGATACGTCACAGAATTTATAAGAATTCGTATTTCTAAGATTATAAGATCTTTTGAGAAGCGAAATAAAATAAATTAGACTTTTATTTATTTGATCAGTTCTTTTCACATTTTTTTTGTTATTGTAAAATGGACTTTTTTTTGTTTTTTATTCCAAAAGAAAAATTTGTACATCAATACCACAAATCAAAATGATACACAAAAAAATATTTAGGTGTACTCTCTCTACAAGATTATTTAAAAAAATACTTCAAATTGTTATGTAATAGAGAATTTTGTGATTTATAAGCTAATAGAGGATTTATTTTTTGTAATATCTATCAAATTTTTTTAATGCTAATTTTTTGGCATAAAAACTAGCTTTCTTCAAAATAATATTTCTCTCTGCCGTTAAACTCTTCCTTTTCTTTTCTTTGGTATTTTTTTTTTCATTTTTTTAATAATTGTCTCTCGTTTTGTAAAATGATACCAAGCTTAAAATTCAAGTGAATTACAAAAATAATTATAAGAAAAGAAGAAGGTTGGTGATGTACTCTCAGGTCATTGAAATTTAAAGTAATGGAAGAAGAATTGAAAAGAAGTGAAAAGAGAGAATAATTGATTAAAAGAACCACCACAGAGTACTGAGTACCAATTACAATATATATAGCAAAAGGGAAAATAAATTACTAACTAATAGTGCTATAATTATGTCTAACAAACTAACCAACTTGACAGCTATACAAAAAACAAACTCTATTATGTTACATCCCCCGCAAGCTGGTATTACGTGGTTTGTGCAAATCAAGTAATCCCAGCTTGGAAAGCAAATGAGAGAATGGTCATGGAGGAAGGGATTTAGTGAATAGATTAGCCGGTTGTTCACTGGAGACAACGTGCCTAAGATTAGAAACCCCTTCTTTGAACTTGTTTTGAGCCACATGACAATCAACCTCAACATGCTTGGTTCTTTCATGAAAGACAGGATTTGAAGCAATATAGATAGCAGATTTATTATCACAGAAGATATCAACCGGAAGAGGAGGAAGAATGTTGAATTTCTTTAGTAGTTTGAGTAACCAAACGAGTTCACAAGTGCCATTAGCAAGGGCGCGATATTCTGCTTCTGAGGACGACCTTGGAACTATAGCCTGCTTCTTACTCTTCCAAGAAATAAGAGTTTGGTCAAGGAAGAAACAATAACCACTGATGGATTTTCGGGTGTCTTTACAAGCCCCCCAATCAGAATCAGTGTAACCAGATAGTGTGAAAGAATTGTTGACAGAGAAAAATAAGCCAGTTGCTGGTGATTGTTTTAGATACCGGATGATCCTATAGACAGCCTTCAAGTGGGCATCAGTTGGTGAATCCATGAACTGAGATAGGCATCCAACAGAGTAGCTGAGATCTGGTCTTGTGTTAGTAAGGTACAGAAGTCTGCCCACCAATCTACGATAGATGGTTGCATCAGGAAGAGGGGAGCCTGAAGCCTTAGACAGAGAAGTAGTGTATTCCATAGGAGTAGATGCTGGTTTTGCACCAAGCAAACCGCAGTCTGTGATCAAATCCAATGCATACTTTCTTTGATACAGTGCCATACCAGCATTGCTTCGTGCTACCTCCATCCCAATAAAGAACTTAAGAAGGCCAAGGTCTTTAATTTTGAACTTATCATCCAAAAACATTTTGACAGCTTGAATTTCACTCAAATCATCTCCAACTAACACAAGATCATCAACATAAACAAGAATAGCTGTGAAAGTTGTACCTGTGGATTTGGTAAAAAGCGAGTGATCATTTTCAGATGGAGTAAACCCCAGATCAGCAAGTGCAGTAGACAACTTGATGTTCCATTGGCGACTAGCTTGTTTCAAACCGTACAAAGATTTTGTCAACTTGCAGACTAAGTTTGGATCGGAACACTGCAACCCCTTTGGAAGTTTCATATAAACGTCCTCATGTAGGTCTCCATGGAGAAAAGCTGTATTCACATCAAGTTGATGAAGATGCCAATTCTTTGCTGCTACAACGGTAAGAAGAACACGCACAGTGCTCATTTTCACAACGGGACTAAAGGTGTCAATGTAATCGACTCCAGGAATTTGAGTGAAACCTTGGGCAACAAGACGTGCCTTATGCCTCTCGATAGTGCCATCTGGGTTGAATTTTGTGCGAAAAATCCACTTACAACCAACTGCATTCTTTCCAGGAGGAAGAGAAGTGATGATCCAGGTTTTGTTTTGCTCAAGAGCCGTGAGTTCTGCCTCAATAGCCTTCCTCCAACAATCATGCATAACAGCCTCAGAATAGTGTTTGGGATCCGAGTTATTTATGAGAGCAAAAGTGAAGGCCTGGTGCTTGGGAGTAAACAATGAATATGACAAATGGTGAGAAAGGGGATACTTACATGTTGAAGGTAATTGGGCCGCATTGATTGGATCTCTATGTGATGAAATATGGAAACAATGAAAATCTTTAAGATAAGAGGGTGTTTTTCTTTCTCGTTCAGACCTTCTCAAAACTGGTGCAGCAGATTGTGACTCAATATGAATGGATGAATGTTCCAATGGTGTCAATGCAGATGCTGATTCTAAGGTGGCGGGTGATGCAGAATCTATTATATCATGAAGAGATGCCATAGGTGATGTAGAAGTGGCAGATAAATCAGGTGTAGTGTGTATGGTGTGAGGTGCAATTATGCCATGAGTATGCTCATATGAAGAAGTATGTGCAGAGTTATTATAAAAGAATGCAAAAGGGTCAAAATTGGATGATTCAATTGAAGGCTGATCTATAGAAAAATCAGTGCTTGGTATTTGTTTGAATGGAAAATAGTGTTCATAAAATTCAGTGTTTCTTGATATAAAAATTTCTTTGGATTTTAAATCAAACAAAATGGACCCTTTTGTTCCTGATTGATAACCAAGAAAAACACATTTTCTAGCTCTAGGATCTAATTTTCTTCTATTAGTACTCAAAGTGGTAGCAAAAACAAGACAACCAAACACCTTGAGATGAGTCAAATCTGGTTTATTCTTGAAAAGTGCCTCATAAGACGTTTGATGATTCAAGAAGGTGCTTGGTAGTCTATTTATTAAATGTACTGAATGTTGCATAGCATAGTGCCAAAAACATTTTGGCACATTAGAATGAAACAAAAGTGCTCTTGCAATATTCAGTATATGTTGATGCTTCCTCTCAACAATTCCATTTTGTTGAGGAGTTTCAACACAAGATGTTTGATGTAATATTCCTTTTGAGTTATAGAAGGAGTTCATTTTAAATTCCATCCCATTATCTATTCTAATTTGTTTCACAACTTTATGAAATTGAGTTTGCACCATTTGAACAAAATTTTCTACTAACACTCTAGTTTCAGATTTTAGTTTCATGCAATAAATCCAAGTAAACCTCGTTTTATCTTCTACAATTGTAAGAAAATATTTATGGCCAACAGTAGATAAAAGTGAGAGTGGTCCCCAAATATCTATATGTAACAAATCAAAAATATATTCTGATTGTGTATTACTAATGGGAAAAGACAATTTCTTTTGTCTAGCCAAGTGGCAAGAATCACAAACATGAGATGATGAAATGCATTCAATAAATGGAAATGTATTTTTCATGATTGACATTCTTTTGGATGGTAAATGACCTAGTCTAGCATGCCATAGAGTTCCTAAATCTTGCTGCACTGTGACATTTACAGAATGTGTGTTAACTTCTGGTGTAGTTAGTTTCCAAGGTTGAGCATCCATCACATAAAGATCACCAATGACTTTAGCTTGCCCAATCATCTTCAATGATGGGAGTACCTGTATCTCACAAAAAGAATCAGTAAATTTTAATTCACAATGTAATGACTTTGTGAGTTTAGACACTGAAATCAAATTATATTTAAAGTGAGGTATGAATAAAATATTGGTAAGAATCAAATGTTTAGAGAGTTGCACAGTGCCACAAATGTTTGTTGTAGTGGTAGAACCATCAGGTAGATTTACCAAAACTGGTCTCATATAATGAAAAGTTTTGAAAGACTCTTGAATATAGGATGCATGATCAGTAGCTCCACTGTCAAGTATCCAAGAAGTTTTAGTAAAATTTGATGATACACTCAAGCAATGCCTACCTTTTAGTTGAGTAAGGGTGGCGGAAGAAGTAATGTGGTTTACACTATTTGAAGTTGGCATGCGTGGTTGTTGAAGGAGTGTTAGTAAGGTTTCCTTCTGATCTGGAGTCAACACAAGTGCTGTATCATCGCTCTTTTTATCCTGGTTAGAATCAGCAATCTCAGCACTAGAATTCTCAACTATCTTGTCAGTGCTAAGTTGATTGGCTACTCGCTGCTTTTGGTGAGTAGGAAAGCCATTTTTCTTATAGCATGTCTCTGCTAAATGACCAATTCGATTACAGTAGCTACAAAACTTTGAAGTGTAGCCTCGACTATAAGATTTTTGATTTCCTCCTCTGCCTGAATTTCGTCCACGGCCTCTGTCTCTTCCAGAAAATGAACCGCCTCCAGTTGAGGTTTGCACCTCTAAAGAGTTAGTCACTATGTTGCTATTTGACGGGTCACAATTCAATTCTTGCTCTTGTTGGGTTAACATAGATAGTACTGTGTTGATTTCAGGTAATGGCTTCATTAGCATGATTTGTGATTTAACATTTGAATATTGCTCATTCAATCCTTTTAAGAATTTGACAACATATTCCTCAGAAGCATAGTCTCGAACAATTCGTAATCCACATGAACATCCATTAACACAAGCAACACAACTAGGAATAGCACGTAAATTTTCTAATTCTTCCCAAATAGCTTTCAACATAGCAAAATAAGAGGTAACAGTAAGATCACCTTGTTTGAGTGCATAAAATTCTTCTTTTAACGCACCAACTCGAAAGACATCTCCCTGTGAGTAACGACGTTTTAAATCATTCCACAAGTCTGGAGCTGAGCTAATCCACATCACGCTCTTAGCGATTTCAGGGCTGAGAGAGAGGTTGATCCAAGAGAGGAGAAAATTGTTATACCTATCCCATGCTTCAAAATTAGGATCACCTTCACCTGGTTTTAGAATGGATCCATCGAGGAATTTCACCTTGTTCTTCGATCTGAGTGCTCTCCACATATCGTGCGACCACTGATAATAATTTTGAGGTGTCAATTTAAGCGGAATTAGAGCCAAACCAGGACTTTCTCCTGGATGAAGAAAATAAGGGCTAATCGGATCAGAAATTGCAGAAGAGGAACTAGATCTGCCAAGATGTGCCTGGAACGGAGAGAATTGACGCATGAAAGCGGTGAAATTCTCAAAATCTGTAGCGGAATTTGATGAAGGGTTTGCATTCGGATTAGCTAAATTATCTGCCATAGTTGGATCTTTTCGCTCTGATACCATGTAAAATGATACCAAGTTTAAAATTCAAGTGAATTACAAAAATAATTATAAGAAAAGAAGAAGGTTGGTGATGTACTCTCAGGTCATTGAAATTTAAAATAATGGAAGAAGAATTGAAAAGAAGTGAAAAGAGAGAATAATTGATTAAAAGAACCACCACAGAGTACTAAGTACCAATTACAATATATATAGCAAAAGAAAAAATAAATTACTAACTAATAGTGCTATAATTATGTCTAACAAACTAACCAACTTGACAGCTATACAAAAAACAAACTCTATTATGTTACACGTTTAACATTTATATTTTTTTTAATGAAGAATTTATCCAACTAATAAAGTTTATTTGAATATTTAATTTGTAAATCGTTAAATTGAGAATCCGTAAAGACACTCCGATGCTCAACCAATCACTTTGAAAATTTCATTAATTTCTGCTTATTTATATAACCACCTCCGCCTCAATTCCTACTTATTACTGTGTTTGTTTTTAATAGCTTAAGTTTAAACAAAATTAATTTAATAATATAATATTAAAGTTTTTATAATTAAAAAATTTATAATTTAATTTGTTGAACCCAAAAAAAAGTTAACATAAGATAAATTTAAAAAAATTATATAAAAATTTACTTCAATTTAAAAAAATCTTTATATAAAAAATGTATTAAAAATATAATTATTTATGTATTTTTTATTAATTTAAATTCTTAAAAAAAAATAATTTCGTGACATTTCATCGTCCTTGAAAATACCTATACTCGGCCAGTCTTGAAGCTAAGCCAAAATTACAGCATAACTGCCACCTTAACCTCACAAATAGCAAACATTGGTGTTATTGTTATATAGTGCAAAATCGTTGTTACTCTCAAGATCGATAATGTGTATTCTCACTATTCTGTATAGTACCTACAAAATTACAATGCATGTTTTATTTTTATCTTAAGTAAATTGGATTTTTGAGTCTACTCTAAATATTAGTTTGTTGATAACAAAAAGACTTTATTTATTTTGAACAGATTTGAGTAGAACCTATCTTTAATCTTTTGTATTGTGGAAAACTTATCAATTTTTTGCTTTTAATTTTTCAATAAACTAATATTTTAACAGGAAAAATGATAACTTAAATATTTATTATTTTTTCTTTGAATGGGGTTGAATAATTAATTATTTGATAATTAAAATAATGACAAATAAATAATTTCTTAATATCTATCGGTCAATGATATTCTTAATAAATATTTATATTTTTTTAAGTTCTAATATAAGATATTTTAACGACTATTTTTTTTAGTAAAGATAACTTCTTAGAGTGTCATCTAAGACTAAATAATTCGTATATTAAAATGATTGTCATATCAACTGGAAATATAATATTTAGTCATATTAGATGATCAGTAAAATTTATTTTTTTATCAACATTTAATTAATATTCTATCTATTACATACTGAATTTTAAATTTTAAATTCCTTATTCTTATTTTAATAATACAAAAATGAGATGTTAATAAAAAAATATTTGTTAATATTAATAAAAAATATATTATATTAGTTCAATATAATACTATAAAAAGTATTGTCACTACGTAGTACGTACTCTTAATATGGATTTCCGTCTTGTTGAACCTCGATGTCATCAATCATCATCATGGACCCCTTAGGTCTTATTATGGTGAATGGTGAATGGTGATGAGCGATCCAACGTAATGGTGGTTGTGACAATAATTCATCTTATTTGTGTATGATATAACATGTTATTAACCACCACACAAAAGATTACCATAATTCATGCAATCAGTCATAAAAAGCTCATTTCTTGGAGTGCAATAATACGGGCACAATCATCATCAATATTCAAATCAAAAGATATATTTCTTTAAATAAATTAAAAAGCTATTCGTACCCAAAATCATCAGCTACTAAAATTAGTTAACAATGTATTTGTATATAAATATATATATAGTTTAATTTATTTTTAAGATATATTTATATTTCAATTATATTTTATAGGGGTAAGTATAGTTTTGATCCCTAATGTTTAACGCCAAAATCGAAATCGTCCCTCATCTAATTTTCGTATTAAAATCGTCCTTAACGTTTTTTTCGTATTAAAATCGTCCTTTTTATTTTTTTTAGACAAAATTACCCTCACCACTACCAACACAATTACATGCTCCACCACCACCACCACCAACACCAACACCACCACCACAGCCTCCACCCACAGCACCACAAACACCACCACCACCACCACCACCACCAACACCACCACCAACGCCGCCGCTGCCGTCCCCTCCCCCCTTTTCCCCTCCCCGTCTTCCCTTCCCCCAACCTCCACCCCCATCCCCCGCGTCCCCTCCCCCTCCCCAACCCCCATCCCCACCCCGTGTCCCCTCCCCCTCCCCGTCTTCCCTTCCCCTAACCTCCACCCCCACCCCCGCGTCCCCTCCCCCTCCCCATTCCCTTCCCCCCACCCTTACCCCCACCCCCACCCCCACCTCCACACAGAGAAACAGAAATAGAAATTTAATAAATTCAAGCACAAATTTAACAAATGCAGAAACAGAAAGCAACAAATCAACACAGCCAAATTAACAAATTCAACAGAGAAGCACAAAGCCAAATCAGAAATTTAAAGCACAAAGAAGCAGATGCAGAAGGCCAAGCAGGACCACCGGCAAACTCATCATCAGAACCCATAACCGCAAGAAGCTGAAGCGGCGAGGCGGCGAGGAGGAGCGGCGACGGTGGCGCTGGCTTCCCTCAGTGGCTAGGCGGCAAGAAGCAGCAATGCGAGTTCTTCTCCCTCTTCGCGTCTCTCTCTGTCCGATCTCTCTCCTCTGGTGTGGGTGGCTGGCGCGACGGTGAGGGTTCGGCGAAGAGATGAGGGCTGGGCGGTGAGGCGGTGAGGGCTGGGCGCAGCTGGCAGTGAGGGGCTGGGCGCGGCGGTGAGGGCTGCACCTGGCGGTGAGGCGCTAGGCGCGGCGGTGAGGGCTGGACCTGGCGGTGAAAGCTGGGCGCGGCGGTGAAAGTTGTGCGTGGCGGTGAGGGGCTGGCTTCCCCTTTTCCCTTTCCCTCCCCCCCTCCCCCTTCCCTTACCCTTTTCCTCCCCCCCCCCTCCCCGACGCGTTTCCCCTCCCCCCACAACACGTTTTTTTATTTTTTTTTTAATTTTATATTTTTATTAAAATAGGGGTAGTTTAGGAATAATATAAAAAAATGTATTAAAAAGGACGATTTTAATACGAAAAAAAACGTTAAGAATGATTTTAATACGAAAATTAGATGAGGGACGTTTTCGATTCTGGCGTTAAACTTTAGGGACCAAAACCATACTTACACCTATTTTATATTAGTGATTGATTTTGCTGGCTGATTTCGATATAAACGTAGTATAATCGTTCATTTTAACAATATACATTGTGAACTTTAACACAAACAAGAAATTATTATTTTAGCTAATCCAAAATAACTCATTCTGTAGCCTTTTTAACTTTTAATTATTTTTCCCTTTCTAATGGATAAATAAAGATTTTTGTTCTCGACTGTTAACTTTGGATTTGATTCTAACTCGTTTCTCCTCTTCAATTTTACTCTCCACATTTTGAACCTCGTTAATGTTATGTTATTCCGAAATTATATTAAAAATTAATAACCAAAAATTGTCTTTTTCGGAGCAAATTTGTTACTCTTAGTATCCTATATTCGTTTAAGGAGTAAATAATTATTTTTAACTATAAAAGAATTAGATATATAGTAACAAAATTGGTCATTTATGAAATTTGAAAAAAAAAATATTTTTCTACTTCCATGTATTCAGATCATATTGTTTTATTTATAAGGATGTAGGCAGTTTAGGCCGCACAATTATATGTCGCTAGTGTAATTATTCTGAGTCCTTATCCTTTTTATTCAATTTCAAGCTAATTATTTATGTTAAGTTTGAACGTTAGCTTCTCACAATTTTAAGCTTGCTTAATATACACAAGAAAATCACTCATTCAATCACATTTTTTTAAATTATATTTAAAAAGTGTAACTTATTCATGTGTTACCTTTATATAGGAGAATATAGAAAATACCAAGGTTCTAAAAATAAAGCCGAATCAGTCAGTTCGACCGGATTAATCAAAAACTGGTCATTTAACCAATCCGGTTGATGTGTAAAACTGGCATGCAAAAAATTGATAAAAAAACTGATCAAATTGGTGATTAACTAGTGAACTGGATGAACCGGGCCAATTTTTTAGAGAGCCAGTTCTCTATTAAGATTCAAAACGGCGTCGTTTTGATCCTTTAAAAAAAAAGAAAAGCCCAGACGGGTAGAAACAAAATGCACCCCTTCTCACTTCTCTCTCACTAATCAGTATTCACTAAAATCCCAAATTAAACCATACCAGAACAAACACCCACTAGAAGCCCTAGCCACCACTTTCTCCATCATTGATCTCCTCTCCTTGGCCGCTGGCGGGACAGACCGTGGATGTCGTCTTCAAGTGCTATCTCTCTATCTCTCTCTTTGTCTTTGTCCAAGCTCAAGGTCCTTCTTCAAGCTCTCTCGCCGTCGGTGCTTCTTCACTCCTCGCCGTGGG
This sequence comes from Arachis stenosperma, assembly GCF_014773155.1. Lineage (NCBI taxonomy): Eukaryota > Viridiplantae > Streptophyta > Magnoliopsida > Fabales > Fabaceae > Arachis > Arachis stenosperma. The sequence goes on along the minus strand of NC_080386.1, from coordinate 7,422,881 downwards.
TCGTCGTTGCTCCACTCCTCGCCGTGGGTCGTTGCTGCTCCCTCCTCGCTGTTTTGGCTGTCGCCCCTTCTCTTCTCCTCTGATTTTAGGTAACTCTGTCTCAAACTCTCCGAGTTCATTCTGTCTTCGCCATTCATCTTTTTTCCAACTAATTTGGAAGATTCTGAGCTGAGTCTCTGTTCTGAGTTTGAAATTGGATTATTTATTTGATTTGTTGAATGTTAAACCAAACCTGTTAGAATTATTGAAGACAGGCTATTTGCGCTCTGTCACAGTAAACTATACTTATAATTCAATGGAATCGGGCTTATGGAATGCCAGCAATTTGGTGGAGCCAATATAATTTGTTTCTGAAATTTCGTCCAAATCCTCCGCAACAATGACACTACAGAGGGGATGGAATTTTCTTGTATATGGTTCTCACTCTTACCCTAAATTGATAACATTTATTTCGCAAATATTATTTCCTCAATTACTTGTTAGGAAATTATTTTGATTTCCTAATTTATTTGTGGGCAATACATATATTAATTATAATCACAAATGATGCTATTTCAAATTAAATGACTTATATAATGATGATCTCATTTATTGTTATAAATGCTAATTGAATAAGTCATTATTACTTTTGATTTGGAATTAAATGAGAATAAAACCGGATATTATCTTTTGTTCCTTAGATAATTATCTTTTGGATTTTAGATATATTATCTTTTGGCTTTAGATACTATTTTATTTGGGCTTAAGGGTTTAATGGGTGCCATGCTCAAATATAAATAGACCTTCAGGGTTTCGGTCTCCAATATACCAAAGTCGCCTTTGTTGCTCTTTCCCCATCAAAAGAGTTGCAGTTCAGCCGCCTAGGAATACAGAAGGCTTTGGTTGAGGAAGATCGAAAGAACCACAAGATTCAAATTCTTCCGTTCGTATGATTCATGTTTATGAATTCAGGTACGCTTCCGCATTTAGTATTTCCCTTCTTAATGATTTAACATGGATGATCTTTTAGGTTAAGGAACTCTGAGAAAAATTCCAACATTACTTACTTGAATGTTGAATTGATTCTGAATTTAATTTTAGGTAATTTTGTGTCACATTCTCCGAGCTCATTTTGTCATCGTCGTTCATCTTTTTTCCAACTTTTGAAGATTTTGAGCTAATTCTATATTCTGAATTTGAAATTGCATTATTTAATTTGTCGAATGTTGATGTGATTCTAAGTATGGATTCTGAATTCAATTTGCTGAATGTTGAATTGATTCTGAATTTAACATTAGGTAACTCTGTCTCACACTCTTCGAGCTCATTCAATTACTTTTGTTGTTGATGTGTTTTTAGATTAGTTTAAATTCTGAAATGAGAACATGTTGATTAAACTAATTGATTATAATTCCAAAAAAAATATGATTATATACTTTGGCGGTCTTATATTCGGTGAATTTAGGAATTTGTAATTGAATTGAATTTTGTTGTGTTACGATTATATTTGAAATTTTGTCTTATATTTTGTAATTGAATTTTGTATTATACTTTGTAATTGAATTTTGTAATTGAATAGAATTGAATTTTGTCTTATATTTGAAATTTGTAATTGAATAAAAATTTGTTAAAAAATATTAAATTTAAATATTTAATAATTTTAATGTATATTTAATTAAATCGGTTCGATTTCGGTTAGACCATTGAACCATTGAACCAATCACTTAGCCGGTTCATTGACCGGTTCGATTCTCGCAACCTTGGAAAATACAGTTGTGGCATCACTTGAAAAGTGTAGCCTTAGATATTATAAAGATCACTATAAAACGTAGCATTATCTTAATATCTATGGGTATATTTTTCGTACTAAAGAAAGCGCTTTTGAAGAGTAACCTATTTTCTATGTTTTAGGTATGCTTCAGAAATGTTTCCTAATTCAAGCGTGCGCCACTTAGTGAATTTTTTTCACTTTCACGCTTCGATCTCCTTCATTCACCTTCGTTTCCTTCTTCATTCACAGTACAGGGTTTCCTTCCTTCATTCACAGGGTTTCCGCTCCATTCTCCTTCATCTCCTTCTTCATTATCCTTCGTGCTCTCAGAACCATCGTCGCATGGGCTCACCTTCGTGGCTTAGAATCGTTGTCTCGTGCGCTCACCATCCCCACTCATCACCATCATCGTATTCTCTATCACCAGGTAAGCATTCTCTGTCTCACTCTATATCCTCTCTTTCTTGCTCATTCTCTCACTCGCATTCTCTTTTCAATGTCAAAGAAGGTATGTGTGTTGAAAAAAATGATGATGAACAACAATGGCTAGTGGAGACAGAGAAGGTATGTATCAATTTTCTATTTATTTTGTGAAATTTGGGAGGTTTTGGTTTCAATTTTAAGGTTTTTAATTGGGGGTTTTTAGCTTCTGGATATGACACTGATAATATCAGTTACAACATGCTTGTTCCTTTTTTATTTCATCGCATGAACGAATTACTACATGAACGGTATATGTCATCAATCATTTTTTGATAAATAAAACTTTCGGTTTAGCCATCTTACCTTATTCTCAAGCCTTGGAGAAGCTTGCCCCACACATTCAGTAGGTTGTTTGTTACAGCCTTGTGATTTGAAGCCTCAAGCACATTTATTATTATTTTCTCTGTTCTTATATTTTCTTGCTTGTTTGAAATTAGGTCAGCATGGAAAGTAATGAAAAGGGAGTTTCGATTGATGGGGTACCTCTACCATTTGAGGCTGGTGAGATTGATTTTGGTGAAACAGGAACAAATGGGCAACATAATGTTTATCAACTTATACACCAGGTGATCCACAGATAGAGATATTTTTGCTATAATTCGTATTTGAATGTTAATTTTTTTTTCTTTTTTTTGAACACTAATGTGAGTTTTAATTGATTATTATGATTGACGAGTACCATAATTTATAATTGATTTGCTTAGTGCAGGTGAGGTAGTGAGAAATCATTATGAGCTAATGTCAAGTTTCTTTGCACAACTAAATGCCCTTGCCTATGGGAAGGTATATTCATGATCTCTCTCTTATGTTATCTTAGTCCACCCCTCTCATTATATCCCTTTCCTAATGAAGTGTTTAAGCTGATTATTATTTTTAATATCTAGCAATCAGATTAACATGTTCATCACACACAGATTATCATGTTACTCTAATGTTTGCATTTTTGTTCGTCTGCTCGGGTTCTCAGTGGTCCGATGGTTTAGGCTAGTTCGTTCATAGAGTAGAGGCTTGAGAGGGTTGAGACCTGTGCGTGGATTAGGATGCTGAAGTCTGGCCCAGACGTCGAATGGGTGGCAAGTGGGGGCTACTTGCAAGGACTCCGATGCTCAAGTTAGGGTCCATACAAGAAAGCGGCGTATTGGGATTAGGATAACGTACCTCTGGGGAGGCGTAGGTCCCTCCTCCTTTATAATCCGTACTTCGGTGGGCCCCTTGTGGCCAAGCCTAGCTTTCTGGAAGCTTCTGCTAGCTGTCTAGATTCCATGTGGATGAGGAGGTGATGTGCGGGTCACCTCCTGGATCAGAGCGAGCAACCTGTCGAGTCGGCCGCTCGTGCTTTGCCTAGTTCGTAGATGGGCTGGGCCGAAACAGTGCCCCCAGCATGCCAGCTAGGTGCACAAAAGCTCGTGGCTGGCGCACTTCGAGCTACTTTCTCGTGCCCTGGCCGAGATCTCCTGAGGTCGGGAGTCCGTTGTGGAGTCCGTGACCGCAATGCGCGAGTCGCCTTCATTCGTCATTGGAAGAGTCGTCTTATTTCTTGCATCGAGCATTTAATGCTCATTATGGCGGATTTGAAATTTTGCCACTGTCAGTTATCATTCTTGATCCCTTCACTCTTATCTCTTTCATTCCTTTGTTACCAATTTCCTATCGGCACACTGCCTTCTCTCCTTACTTCTGCCTTTTGATCGTGATTTGCTATAGGATTCTCTACCTTTCTCTCATTCGCATCTTCAATCTGCTGCATTTCTTCTGGTAAGCATTTGTCTTTGTTTTTTGTTCCTGTTGTACTTGCCTTTTTTGTTGATCACCATGCGATATTCCTTGCTTTGGTTTGCAATAGGTAGTTTGACATAACATCAATTAGATAGCTAGTAGGGAGTACCATTAGGATTTTGCTTTTTGGATTTGGCCGTCAGATTAGTGCTAATGATGTAGAGTAGTTGTTCCTTTTTTCATCTTCTTCGGTGCTTTCGACCTCCCGAGCTAACTTAAGTGGTGCCCCCACTGTAGGTATGGCTCAACGCCCGGTAGCGCCAAACGTCATCGATATCTACGTTTGGCTAACTTCAAATGTTAAAGATACGGCTTCCCGGGTCACACGAGAATACTTACAAGCACTTCGGGATTCCGGGTCCTTGTGTAGAGGGGGTCCAGAGGAAGCCAATTACCAGGTCTTCATCCCGAGCGAGCGGGAACATGTCTGTCAAAAGAACATGGCGAGCCCCCGGGTTGTCTACTGGTTGTGGGTATATAAACCAATGTTCACCACATTGGGTATCCGACTTCCCTTTTCTGCTTTCGTCATGTCTTTTTTGAACCGTTGCGACATTTTTCCTTCGCAACTTCATCCCAACAGCTGGGCTGCCGTCCGTTGTTTTGATCTTGTGTGCGAATACCTGGACCTCCCGACCTCCATCAGCGTGTTCCTTTACCTGTTTTTACTAAAAAACACTTCTCAGGAGGGTAAACTAAGAAAGGGTACATGTTCTTTCGGGCCGTGCAAGGCCGAAGGATCTTTGGACTTTTCAAAGATTCCTTCCTAGGCTTCAAAAGCACCTTCTTTAAGGTTAGGCTGGTCCAAGGCCATCATCCCTTCTAGTTGACCCTGGAAGGGAAAAGGCGGATTCCAACCTACTGGAGTTTTGGGGCCGGCACCGACTATTTAATAAAGGTGACCTACAATGGATCACATGAGCAGGACCACCGGATTACCGACATCTTGTTGGCGATCTTTGGTCCTCAAAACATTAACCCTCATTTGTTGATGGGGGATCAGGAACTTGGCCAGGCCCACGTTGGTAAGCTGTTTTTCCGTTCTGTTGGTTGATCTTCGCCTTTCTTTTTGAGTTGAGCTTTTTGTCAATTTTTGAGTTTCTGACTTCTTTATTGTATATATATTTTTCTTCTACAATTTTCATGGCTGATGGGAAGACTACGATGGCAGAGCCGATGGTCTACTTCCTTACTGAGCATGAGGACAACGATTCCTCAGCTACTCATTCCGAGGGTCTGGGTCCTTATGTTGTTGGCGAGAGAAGTAGACGAGCTGCGGCTAAGGACCAGGGATAGTCTCAGTCCTCCGGTAACGTCCCGCCGGAAAACCCTCCAGCAGATGTCGTCGTGGAGAAAACGATCCAAGAAGAGGGGGCTGGTTCTAAGGCCGACCCTGAGCTGATCATCGTGACCAATCCTAAGAAGCGGAAGGGTCTTGCTGGCAAGACTCTAACGGTGATGGAGAAGAACTTTGATGCCAGTCACTTTATTGATTCCCAGCTTTTCCCCGGGACGGAGGAGTTCTTCCAATAGGAGGACCTCACAGCCCAAGCGAGGTGGACTTACCGTAGTCTTCTCCGAGATGCAACTATTGCTCGAAAGGTGGATCCCGTTTTGGCTCAGTGCCAGGTTTTGAAGGAGAAGGTCTGGGCTTCCCTGAGGGACATTGCTGGGTTAAAGATCCGGGAAGAATACCTGAAGACTCAGCTTGATGAGAAGGAGAAAAAAGCCAAGGAAGATATCTTAGAGATCAACAGATTGGTGGAGCAGGATCTCCCTTTTTCCAAGGGTTTGAACACTGCTCGAGGCCAGACTGTCTTTGCTGAAGCTAATAAGGTAAAAGAGCTAGAGGTGAAGCTCGACGAAGTCGCAATGTCAGCCCAGGCCACTGAGTAGGAAGTCACTTCTCTGAAGAAGAAGAACAAGGACCTTGTAAGGGATGTCCGGAAGGTCGTTAAGGCTATTGAGGACGGGATCAAGGCTCAAATTGCTGTCCTCGCTCCCAATTTTGACACTTCACAAGTTGGGACCTTTAAGATGGTCCAGAACGGGAAGATTGTGGATATCCCAAAGCCTTGAAGTCTCTTGCCTATCACCTTTTGTACTGTTTTACTATGCTTATCTTAGTTGGGCCGTCATGGCGCCTTTTCTTGTACTCTTGAACATTTTACCTTTACTACTCGTTTTGTTGGTATAAGGTTTGATTGTATAAACGATTTGCACGTCGGGCCGGTGCGGCGCCATTTTGCTTTTCGGATGGTGTTTTTTAACTTTGTAGCTTTTAGGGCGTTAATTGATTATCGTCTTTGTCGTGAAAGACTACTTGTTGAGCCGTTTATCACTCCTTTTCTTTTTAACCGCTTCTGTTCTTTTGAATGCTTGGTTTTAGCTCGTTGTTCCCATTTGGTTTCGGGAATTTTCGACCTCTTTGGCTCTTGAGGTGATTAGTCCCGAGGTGTCGTTTGGTCGGTGTTGATGACAACAAGAATTAAATGTGCAACAAAAGGGCAAAATATGCGAATTAAAAATGCAACATGGGATAACACATACAAAGCATGAGTTAAAATAAAGTAAAATAGAGAATTCAAAAAAGTAGAGCAAAAATACTAGGACAGAGGGCCGGGAAGCCTGTAGGGCGCCTGTCATGAGTAAAACCTTTTTAGATTCACTACATTCCATGTTCTCGGGACCTCTCTCCCATCTAACATTTCCAACTTGTACGCACATTTCCCGAGGACCTCCTTGATTCTGTATAGGCCTTCCCAATTAGCTACCAATTTTTCCTCCCCTGGAGTCGATAGTCTGATGTCATTGCACAGTAGCACCAGGTCACCTTCCTCGAAACTCCGGTTGATCACTTTTCCGTTATACCAAAGCGCTATCCTCTACTTCAATGCGATTTTTGACAGATAGACCATCTCCTTTGTCTTATCGATCAGGTCTTTTTCTACCGCTTCTTCATTGCCGCTGAGGAACAGCCTTGGACTCGGTTCCCCTACTTCAACTGGAATCACCACATATACTCCATAGGTAAGCCAGAAAGGCATTTTTCCAATGCAGGATTGGGGCGTCGTCCTATAAGACCATAGGACCGAGGCTAGCTTGTCTGCCCACAAACCTTTCTTTTGATCAAGCCTCTTTTTCAACCCTTTGAGGATGATTTTGTTTGCTGCTTCTACTTGACCATTGCTCTGTGGGTGCTCTACTGATGAGCGGATAATTTGTACGCTTTTTGGCATTGTTTTCAGTATATTTTTGGTAGTTTTAGTTGAGTTTTTATTATATTTTTATTAGTTTTTAGTTAAAATTCACTTTTCTGGACTTTACTATGAGTTTGTGTGTTTTTCTGTGATTTCAGGTATTTTCTGGCTGAAATTGAGGGATCTGAGCAAAAATCTGATTCAGAGACCAAAAAGGACTGCAGATGCTGTTGGATTCTGACCTCCCTGCACTCGAAGTGGATTTTCTGGAGCTACAGAAGCCCAATTGGCGCGCTCTCAACGGCGTTGGAAAGTAGACATCCTGGGCTTTCCAGCAATATATGATAGTCCATACTTTGCCCAAGATTTGATGGCCCAAACCGGCGTTCAAAGTCACCCTCAGAATTCCCGGCGTTAAACGCCCAAACTGGCACAAGAATGGGAGTTAAACGCCCAAACTGGCACCAAAACGGGAGTTAAACGCCAAGAAGAGTCTCTACACGAAAAATGCTTCATTGCTCAGCCCAAGCACACACCAAGTGGGCCCGGAAGTGGATTTTTATGTCATTTACTCATTCTTGTACACCTTAGGCTACTAGTTTCTATAAGTAGGACCTTTTACTATTGTATTTTCATCTTGGTTCTTCTGGTTCCCTCTCTGGGGCCGAAACCAATGATCACTTTTGTTCTTATGTATTTTCAACGGTGGAGTTTCTACACACCATAGATTAAGGTGTGGAGCTCTGCTGTACCTCGAGTATTAATGCAATTACTATTGTTCTTCCATTCAATTCCACTTGTTCTTTATCCAAGATATCACTTGTTCTTCAACATGATGAAGGTGATGATTGACGCCCATCACCATTCTCACCCATGAACAAGGTGACTGACAACCATTCTTGTTCTACAAGCATCTGAGGCTTAGTGAATATCTCTTGGATTCTTCGGAGTCTTCGTGGTATAGGCAGGACCTGATGGCAGCATTCAAGAGAATCCGGAAGGTCTAAACCTTGTCTGTGGTATTCTGAGTAGGATTCAATGATTGAATGACTGTGACGTGCTTCAAACCTGTAACCTACTGGGCGTTCGTGACAGACGCAAAAGAGTTATTCTATTCCGGTAGGGGAGGGAACCAAACCGGTGATTGGCAGCACTGTGACAGAGTGTGTGCATTAGCTTTCACTGCGCGGATGGGAGGTAGCTGCTGACAACAGTGAAACCCTACACGAGCTTGCCATGGAAAGGAGTAAGAAGGATTGGATGAAGACAGTAGGAAAGCAGAGAGACGGAAGGGAAGGCATCTTCATGCGCTTATCTGAAGTTCCTACCAATGAATTACATAAGTATCACTATCTTTATCTTTTATGTTATTTTCGTTCATCACCATATATATCTGAGTTTGCCTGACTAAGATTTACAAGATGACCATAGCTTGCTTCATACCACCAATCTCCGTGGGATCGACCCTTACTCACGTAAGGTATTACTTGGACGACCCAGTGCACTTGCTGGTTAGTTGTGTGAAGTTGTATTGATCACAATTTCGCGCACCAAGTTTTTGGCGCCGTTGCCGGGGATTGTTCTTGTGTATGGACAACTGACGGTTCATCTTGTTGCTTAGATTAGGTATTTTTTTCTTCAGAGTTCTTAAGAATGAATTCTAGTGTTTCAAGGTGATGTTCTTATCATCACCAAGGCTAATTGATCATCATCAATTTAGCTCTTGAATGCAATGTCCTGCTGAAGCTTAGCCGGCCATGTCTAATTCCTTTAGACTAAAGCTTTAGACTAACATTGCATGATTCCTGGAATTCTCATTAAGAATTTTGATACCTTTATTTTCTTTTCTTAATTTTCGAAAAAAAAAACCAAAAAATTACAAAATCATAAAACCAAAAAATATTTCTTGTTTGAAGTCTAGTGTCTCATTTTAAGTTTGGTGTCAATTGCATGTTTTTGTTCTTCTTGCATTTTTCGAATTCATGCATGTGTCTTTATTAATCTTCAAGTTGTTCTTGATGATTTCCTTGTTTTGATCTTTGAATTCTATTGACTTGAGTGTTTTGTTGTTTGTCATATGCATTCTCATTTTGTTAGTGTCAGTAGTGTACAAACTGCTAAGTTTGGTGTCTTGTATGCATTGTTATTTGATTCTTATTGCATTTTGATTATTAAAAATCCAAAAATATTTTTAATTTGTGTCTTTTCAAGTCAATGATACAAAGAATTGAAGATTCAGAACATACTGCAGAGGAATTATACAGAAAAAGCTGAGCATTCAAAAATGCCCAGTGAAGAAGGCAGACTGGCGTTTAAACGCCAGCCAGGGCACCTGGTTGGGCGTTTAACGCCCAAAGAGGTAGCATTTTGGGCGTTAAACGCCAGAATGTATACCATTCTGGGCGTTTAACGCCAGGATGGCACAAGGGGGAAGATTTTGTTTTCAAAATCAATTTTTTTTCAAGTTTTCAAAGTTTTTCAAAATCAAATCTTTTTCAAATCATATCTTTTCAATCAAATGTTTTCAAAATTAATTTCTTTCCTTTTTCAAAGATACTTACTAACAATTAGTGATTTGATTGAACATTTTTTTCCTTTTCTGTTGAGGAAGGTTTTATGTTTGAATCATATCTTTTCTTGTTAGGCAAGTCATTAATTTTTAAAAATCATATCTTTTAAAATTGTTTTCAAATCATATCTTTTTAAAATTGTTTTCAAATCATATCTTCTCAATCACATCTTTTTAAAACCAATCATATCTTCTTAACCACATTTTTTTCAAAATAGTTTTCAATCAAATCTTTTTAACTTCTAATTTCAAAATCTTTTTCAAAAATCACTTTACTTCTTTCCCACTTTTGTTTTCGAAAATCAATTAGTGTTTTTCAAAATGTTTTCAAAATCTTTTACTTAATTTTCGAAAATTACTTCCCTTCTTCTCACATCCTTCTACTTTTGGACTAACACTATCTCTTAATGCAAAATTCGAACTCCATCTTCTTTGATAAGTTCGAATTTTCTACTTCTGTCTTCTACTTTTCTTTTCCTCTGACACTTCAAGGAATCTCTATACTGTGACATAAAGGATTCCACATTTTCTTGTTCTCTTCTCTTTCTTATGAGCAGGAGCAAAGACAAAGGCATTCTTGTTGAAGCTGACCCTGAACCTGAGAGAACCTTGAAGCGAAAGCTAAGAGAAGCTAAAGCACAACTCTCTTTAAAGGACCTAACCGAATTCTCCAAAGAAGAAGAACACATGGCAACCGAAAACAACAATGCCAACAATGCAAGGAAGGTGCTGGGTGACTTTACTGCACCTACTCCTGATTTCTATGGGAGAAGCATCTCTATCCCTGCCATTGGAGCAAACAACTTTGAGCTAAAGCCTCAATTAGTTTCTCTAATGCAACAGAATTGCAAGTTCCATGGACTTCCAATGGAAGATCCTCATCAATTTTTAGCTGAGTTCTTGCAAATCTGTGACACAGTCAAGACTAATGGGGTTGACCCTGAGGTCTATAGACTGATGCTATTCCCTTTTGCTGTAAGAGACAGAGCTAGGATATGGTTGGACTCTCAACCTAAAGAAAGCCTGGACTCTTGGGAAAAGCTAGTCAATGCCTTCTTGGCAAAGTTCTTTCCACCACAAAGATGGAGTAAGCTTAGAGTGGAAGTCCAAACCTTCAGACAGAATGATGGAGAATCCCTCTATGAAGCTTGGGAAAGATACAAACAATTAATCAGAAGATGTCCTTCAGACATGCTTTCTGAATGGAGCATCATAGGTATTTTCTATGATGGTCTCTCTGAACTATCTAAGATGTCCTTGGATAGCTCTTCTGGAGGATCTCTTCATTTGAAGAAGACGCCTACAGAAGCTCAAGAGCTAATTGAAATGGTTGCAAATAACCAATTCATGTACACTTCTGAAAGGAATCCTGTGAACTATGGGACTAGTCAGAAGAAAGGAGTTCTTGAGATTGATACTCTGAATGCCATATTGGCTCAGAATAAGATATTGACTCAACAAGTCAATTTGATTTCTCAAAGTCTGTCTGGAATGCAAAATGCACCAAACAGTACTAAGGATGCTTCATCTGAGGAAGAAGCTTATGATCCTGAGAACCCTTCCATGGAAGAGGTGAATTACCTAGGAGAACCCTATGGAAATACCTACAATTCTTCATGGAGAAATCACCCAAATCTCTCATGGAAGAATCAAGAGAGACCTCAACAAGGTTTCAATAACAATAATGGTGGAAGAAACAGGTTTAGCAATGGCAAGCCTTTTCCATCATCTTCTCAGCAACAGACAGAGAGTTCTAAGCAGAATACTTCTGACTTAGCAACAATGGTCTCTGATCTAATAAAGACCACTCAAAGTTTCATGAATGAAACAAGGTCCTCCATCAGAAATTTGGAAGGACAAGTGGGTCAGCTGAGCAAGAAAGTTACTGAACTCCCTCCTAGTACTCTCCCAAGTAATACAGAAGAAAATCCAAAAGGAGAGTGCAAGGCCATCAACATGGCCGAATATGGAGAGGAAAGAGAGGAAGAAGACGCCACTGAGAAAGACCCCAGTGGGCGTGCACCACTCTCCTCTGAGTTCCTCAATGAGGAACAATGGGAATCTGAGGCTCAAAATGAGACCATAGAGATTCCATTGGACTTACTTCTGCCATTCATGAGCTCTGATGAGTATTCTTCCTCTGAAGAGGATGAGTATGTCACTGAAGAGCAAGTTGCTAAATACCTTGGAGCAATCATGAAACTAAATGACAAGTTATTTGGAAATGAGACTTGGGAGGATGAACCTCCCTTGCTCACCAAAGAACTGGATGACTTGTCTAGGCAGAAACTGCCTCAAAAGAGGCAGGATCCTGGGAAGTTTTCTATACCTTGTACCATAGGCACCATGACCTTCAAGAAGGCCTTGTGTGACTTAGGGTCAAGTGTGAACCTCATGCCCCTCTCTGTAATGGAGAAATTAGGGATCTTAGAGGTGCAAGCTGCAAGAATCTCATTAGAGATGGCAGACAACTCAAGAAAACAAGCCCATGGACTTGTAGAGGATGTTCTGGTTAAAGTTGAAGACCAGTACATTCCTACTGATTTCATAGTCCTAGAGACTGGGAAGTGCATGGATGAATCCATCATCCTTGGCAGACCCTTCCTAGCCACAGCAAAGGCTGTGATTGATGTTGACAGAGGAGAGTTAATCATTCAAGTGAATGAAAAATCCTTGGTGTTTAAGGCCCAAGGATATCCCTCTGTCATCATGGAGAGGAAGCATGAAGAGCTTCTCTCAAAACAGAGCCAAGCAGAGCCCCCACAGTCAAACTCTAAGTTTGGTGTTGGGAGGCCACAACCAAACTCTAAGTTTGGTGTTGAACCCCCACATTCAAACTCTAAGTTTGGTGTTGGGAGGTTCCAACATTGCTCTGATCATTTCTGAGGCTCCATGAGAGCCCTCTGTCAAGCTAATGACATTAAAGAAGCGCTTGTTGGGAGGCAACCCAATGTTTTATAATTAATTATTTTCTTTTGTTATTTTATCTTTTTTGTAGGTTGATGATCATAAGAAGTCACAAAAACAATGAAAAAAGCAAAAACAGAATGAAAAACAGGAAGAAAAACAGCACACCCTGGAGGAAGAAGCTGCTGGCGTTTAAACGCCAGTAAGCCTAGCAGTTGGGCGTTTAACGCCCAGTCTGGCACCATTCTGGGCGTTTAACGCCAGAAAGGGGCACCAGACTGGCGTTAAACGCCAGAAAAGGGCTAGAACCTGGCGTTAAACGCCAGAAATGGGCACCAGCCCGGCGTTTAACGCCAGAATTGGCTCAAAACGTGGATTTTGATGCCATTTGGTGCAGGGATGACTTTTCCTTGACACCTAAGGATCTGTGAACCCCACAGGATCCTCACCAACCCCACCACCCTCTCTTCTTCTTCACCCATTCACCAATCACCTCAATACCTCCTCACCACTCACATCCCTCTCCTCCATTTCTTCTTCTTCTACTCTCTTCTTTCTTCTTTTGCTCGAGGACGAGCAAACCTTTTAAGTTTGGTGTGGTAAAAGCATTGCTTTTTGTTTTTCCATAACCATTTATGGCATCCAAAGCCGGTTCAACTGAGAAGGCCTGACCTCAAGCCCATCACTAAAGAAGAAGATGGAGCAAACAAGAGACCCCTCTCATCAAGAAATCCCAGAGATACCTCAAGGGATGCACTTTCCTCCACAAGACTACTGGGAGCAAATTAGCACCTCCCTAGGAAAATTAAGTTCCAACATGGGACAACTAAGGGTGGAGCACCAAGAACATGCCATCCTCCTCCATGAAATTAGAGAAGATCAAAGAATCATGAGAGAGGAGCAACAAAGACAAGGAAGAGACATTGAGGAGCTCAAGCACTCCATAGGATCTTCAAGAAGAAGAAAGAGCCGCCATCACTAAGGTGGACCCGTTCTTTAAACTCCTTGTTCTTTATTCTTCTGTTTTTCGAATTTTAGTGCTTTATGTTTATCCATGTTTGTGTCTTATGATCATTAGTGTCTTAGTGTCTATGCCTTAAAGCTATGAATATGAATCCATCACCTTTCTTAAATGAAAACTGTTTTTAATCAAAAGAACAAGAAGTACAGGATTTCAAATTCATCTTTAAAACTAGCTTAATTAGTTTGATGTGGTGACAATACTTGTTGTTTTCTGAATGTATGCTTAAACAGTGCATATGTCTTTTGAATTTGTGGTTCATGAATGTTAAAATTGTTGGCTCTTGAAAGAATGATGAAAAAGGAGACATGTTACTGAGGATCTGAAAAATCATAAAAATGATTCTTGAAGCAAGAAAAAGCAGTGAATACAAAAAAAAAAAAAAGAAGGAGAAAAACGAAAAAAAAAAGGGGGAAGAAAGAGAAAAAGAAAGAAATAAAGTTGTGATCCAAGGCAATAAGAGTGTGCTTAAGAACCCTGGACACCTCTAATTGGGGACTTTAGCAAAGCTGAGTCACAATCTGAAAAGGTTCACCCAATTATGTGTCTGTGGCATGTATGTATCCGGTGGTAATACTGGAAAACAGAGTGCTTTGGGCCACGGCCAAGACTCATAAAGTAGCTGTGTTCAAGAATCATCATACTTAACTAGGAGAATCAATAACACTATCTGGATTCTGAGTTCCTAAAGAAGCCAATCATTCTGAATTTCAAAGGATAAAGTGAGATGCCAAAACTGTTCGGAAGCAAAAAGCTACTAGTCCCGCTCATCTAATTTGGAGCTATGTTTCATTGATAATTTGGAGTCTATAGTATATTCTCTTCTTTTTTATCTTATTTGATTTTCAGTTGCTTGGGGACAAGCAACAATTTAAGTTTGGTGTTGTGATGAGCGGATAATTTGTACGCTTTTTGGCATTGTTTTCAGTATGTTTTTGGTAGTTTTAGTTGAGTTTTTATTATATTTTTATTAGTTTTTAGTTAAAATTCACTTTTCTGGACTTTACTATGAGTTTGTGTGTTTTTCTGTGATTTCAGGTATTTTCTGGCTGAAATTGAGGGATCTGAGCAAAAATCTGATTCAGAGACCAAAAAGGACTGCAGATGCTGTTGGATTCTGACCTCCCTGCACTCGAAGTAAATTTTCTGGAGCTACAGAAGCCCAATTGGCGCGCTCTCAACGGCGTTGGAAAGTAGACATCCTGGGCTTTCCAGCAATATATGATAGTCCATACTTTGCCCAAGATTTGATGGCCCAAACCGGCGTTCAAAGTCACCCTCAGAATTCCCGGCGTTAAACGCCCAAACTGGCACAAGAATGGGAGTTAAACGCCCAAACTGGCACCAAAACGGGAGTTAAACGCCAAGAAGAGTCTCTACACGAAAAATGCTTCATTGCTCAGCCCAAGCACACACCAAGTGGGCCCGGAAGTGGATTTTTATGTCATTTACTCATTCTTGTACACCTTAGGCTACTAGTTTCTATAAGTAGGACCTTTTACTATTGTATTTTCATCTTGGTTCTTCTGGTTCCCTCTCTGGGGCCGAAACCAATGATCACTTTTGTTCTTATGTATTTTCAACGGTGGAGTTTCTACACACCATAGATTAAGGTGTGGAGCTCTGCTGTACCTCGAGTATTAATGCAATTACTATTGTTCTTCCATTCAATTCCACTTGTTCTTTATCCAAGATATCACTTGTTCTTCAACATGATGAAGGTGATGATTGACGCCCATCACCATTCTCACCCATGAACAAGGTGACTGACAACCATTCTTGTTCTACAAGCATCTGAGGCTTAGTGAATATCTCTTGGATTCTTCGGAGTCTTCGTGGTATAGGCAGGACCTGATGGCAGCATTCAAGAGAATCCGGAAGGTCTAAACCTTGTCTGTGGTATTCTGAGTAGGATTCAATGATTGAATGACTGTGACGTGCTTCAAACCTGTAACCTACTGGGCGTTCGTGACAGACGCAAAAGAGTTATTCTATTCCGGTAGGGGAGGGAACCAAACCGGTGATTGGCAGCACTGTGACAGAGTGTGTGCATTAGCTTTCACTGCGCGGATGGGAGGTAGCTGCTGACAACAGTGAAACCCTACACGAGCTTGCCATGGAAAGGAGTAAGAAGGATTGGATGAAGACAGTAGGAAAGCAGAGAGACGGAAGGGAAGGCATCTTCATGCGCTTATCTGAAGTTCCTACCAATGAATTACATAAGTATCACTATCTTTATCTTTTATGTTATTTTCGTTCATCACCATATATATCTGAGTTTGCCTGACTAAGATTTACAAGATGACCATAGCTTGCTTCATACCACCAATCTCCGTGGGATCGACCCTTACTCACGTAAGGTATTACTTGGACGACCCAGTGCACTTGCTGGTTAGTTGTGTGAAGTTGTATTGATCACAATTTCGCGCACCATCTACCGAAGAAAACTTCTGTTTAATTCCTAACCCGTAGAGGAATTCCCCAAACTTCTTGTCTGAGAATTGGGTCCCATTGTCCGATATCACGGTTTTAGAAATTCCAAATCTGGTGATCACTTGTCTTCACATGAATTTTTGACAAGTGACCGACGATATACTGGCTAGCGGCTCGACTTCCACCCATTTAGTGTAGTAGTCGATGGCTACTATCAGGTACCTGACTTGCCCAGGGCCGACTGAGAATGGTCCTAAGAGGTCATCTCCCCATTGCACAAAGGGTTAGGAGGCCAGCATAGATCTTAATTCCTCCGCTGGAGCTTTGTGGAAGTTGGCATTTTCCTGGCATTTCCTATACTTCTTGACAAATTCTTGCGCATCTGACATAATTGTGGGCCAGTAGTACCCAGCTCTGACGAGCTTCCTAGCCAGCACTTTTCCTCCGATGTGGTGGCCGTAGCACCTTTCACGGACTTTGCTTAGGACATAGCCCGTTTGATCGGGGCGTAGGCACTTCAGTAGAGGTTGGTTCACTCCTCATTTATACAACTATCCTTGTATGACCACATACTTAACCGCTTCCCTCCTTGTTGCTCTAGCTTTCTTCTTGTCTTCTGGGAGTTCACCAACCTCCAAGAAATGAAGGATTGGGTCCATCCATGAAGGAGAATTTCAGCACTTGGGTTACACACAGGGCTACCAATGTTTGAATGACAAATTTGGAAATGTTGACTTGAAATATTGATTTTGTTGAGTTGGGGTTGAAAAGAGGAAACCTGAGATGGGTGGAAAACTCCAGTTTATAGGGGAGGTGCTGCCAAAATTTTCCTAAGAATTTGAAGGAGTTTTAGTTATGATTTCAAAAATGAATTTGATTTGAATTAATTATCAGAAAAGATAAGTTTTGAATGCTTTTACGGATTTTAAGGAGAGTCAAATTTTCTTGATTTGGTCAAATGTGATTTTAATAATTTGATTTTTAATATAATGAAATGAGATTTGATTAACTAGATAAAGACTTTAAAACAGTAATTTGAGTATAATTTCAAGGGTTTGGAAAAAAGTGAGTAAGTTTGAAGGTTGTGCTTGAATTAAGATGTAATTAGTGACAATTGGTTTGATGGGGGTTTGATGGTGATTTCAATATTGAGGAAGAGGATAATGATTGAGTATGATTGAGGTATGGTGATGAATGAGATAAGATTGAGAATGATGTGGATATTGATGAATTATGATTGAATTATTCATAAGGCTTATGAATTTGAATTATCTGAGACACGAGTTTTCCTGGGTAGACGCAGTGGCTTGCCACCACTTACTAGGTTGAGACTCGATACTCTATTGACCCTCTGCCGCAAGATGTGACCGGGCACTTTAACTCTCCGGGTTTCCCCATGGGCATGTATATATATATATATATATATATGTGAAATTTGAATATTCTATTATTGAGTTTGGAGTTTGACTCCATGGAATATTATTGAGCTTGGAGTTTGACTCCATGGAATATTATATTTGAGCTTGGAGTTTGACTCTATGGATATTATTTTTGAGCTTGGGGATGCGTGCAAAAGGGACTATCCAATGGTTAACTACCAGGATATGTCGGGTTGGCTATATAACCGATAGATGAGACTCATTAGCCATAGGACAGGCATGCATCATATGCATTTGTATGTTTTGATTGAGTGCACTTTTGTTTTGCTTTGCCTAATTGCTTAGCCATGTTTATTTGCTACTTGTTTTACTTGTTGTACCTGAATTCTATCTGTGATTTCTTTGTTTGTCTTGTATGTGTATGTTTATATGAGAGACCTTCTTTGGTGGAGGCGTGATGAGGGTGGTTTCTGGTATGTGGTAATGAAGATTGAGGCAAGTGGACTAGGTGTTGCCTGAGTATTCCAATGTATGTATTGTTTGGATAGGAGTGAGCGAGATAAGTTGGATAGGAAGTTCCTAGGCACGTCCTTGGTCCTTTACATTTCTTTAAAACAATCTCCTTACTAAATTGTAAACTAAATGAAACTTCTTTACGATCTTTTAAATTAAGTTTCCTCCATAAAGCTTTTTCCAAACGGTTATTTCAAGGATAAACTGTTTTATAATAAAATTAATTCTATTTGCAAGTATTTCTTTTCTTTGATGGTATTCCCGTCCCTACTGAGAACCTGCGAGGACGATGTTCTCACCCCCTACAGATTTCTTTTCAATGACAGGTTCAGGAAGCTTTGGCGCGAAGCCGCGATTGAACTACAAGCATATTATATGTGGTTGTACTCTATGAACTTTGTTTAGTTATTAAATTTTCCCCTCGATGATGATGTTTTTAGTTTTTAGAGGGGCAGGACTTGTATATTAAGAAGTCTTGGATAAGTCTATGTATTTATTATTACGTGAATATGATATGTGACTGTGTGATTTTAAAGTAAAGACTTTTCGCTTTCATAATTTAAAATTTGATTCATATTCGCAAAGACTCAATATTAAATAAATATAGTATCAAATTAAAGGATTAGAGGTAAGTAACACCTGAACTTTTAGTATGACCATGAGGTGTTAAAAGTAAGGGTGTTACAATGCGTACGCATCACCCATGCGTACTCATGACTTCGAAAACGAGGACTTTGAAAAATTGAAAATCGTACGTATGCATAGTATTCTCACAAAAAAAAATCAATTCGGGTGTGGTATCATGCGTACGCATCCCCATGCGTACACATGATTAGAAGCTTTATGCGTACGCATGATCCTCGCACAAATCATTTTTGCCTCTGGAAAGATATCGTGTGTACACATGACACATGCATACGCATGATATAATTTTTTTTTAAACATAACCTAAGCCTAGAAAGATTTTCTAACTTATATCTTGGCATTCTAAAAACAAAATCCAACCTAAAATAAGCAAAATAACTAAAATCTCAACAAAAGCAACAAAATTAGAAAATCAAATTAAGAAAAACAAAGCAAACTCTAAAGTAACAAGATTTCTAACTCCTAAAACTATTTCCACTATTCAAACATGCAATTCAAAATAAAAATTCACTAAATGAAATTAACAACTAAGAGAAATATTTACAAGAATGATAAAAGAGATAAGGTTTGGAAAGTTTTACTATGGTGGGTGTCTCCCACCTAGTACTTTTATTTATTGTCCTTAAGTTGGACATGAGTGAAGCTCTTGTCATGGAGGCTTGTGCTTGAACTCATCCAGGGGTTGCCATCCAGCCATGCGCTTCACGCATGTGATGATACACTTCACGCATGGCCATTCTTCACTCCCAAGGGGCACCATCTCCACCATGTGCCTCATTCACTATTTGGTGTGCTTCACGCAGCATGGGTTGCGCTTCACGGGGCTAGTGGCACACTTCATGCATGCAAACAAAAGCCTCAAACTCCTTGTGCAATGGGCTTGTGTTCACGCATAGAATTGGGCCATCTTCAAGGACTTTGATTCTTTCCTTAATCTCTCACTAATCTCCAATCCTTTGAAGCACTTTAATTGATGATTGAAACAAGAGCACAAGGTTCATGATTTGAAACATTGACTGACAATTAAGAAGAATTATCCACAGCTTGACTTAGGAGGAAAAACTATTTGAAAAATATTAATTAGTTTAAATTTGATTCTATTTTAAGTTTGATTTGTTTTGAATATGAAATTAGGGTTAATATTTAAAGAGGGAGAGACGCTCACATGGTGCTCTTCTTCCAGCTGTTTTCAATTCATAATTTTGGATTTCTAAACACACCATGAGTCACTAATCTCCTCGATTAAGGTTAGGAACTCTGTTGACTCTAATAGATTAATGTTATAGCTTTTCTACTTTTGATTAATGCATGGATGTTATCTTAAGAAAGAGTTTTTGTTCTTCATAATAAAGATTTGAATGTGTTGAAAAACAATTCAAATATGACCTGAATTCTCTTAACATCTTGAAAAAGTTGGTTTTTGGAATTAAGTTTGAAAACTCCTTCTCATGGTTCTTTAGGTTTTAAAACTAGAATTGATAAGTGACATCGAACTAACTACGTTTAGCTCTTAAGAATTGTGTGGCTTTAAATCAGTTCATGTTCTTCACCGCTTATCATAATCAATTGCCCAAGAAATTGATAGTTTATTAAGAAAAGAGAAAATGAATTACCAAGAAATTAGGATTTGGTTACTTATGATTTGCCTTAAATACATCTTGCATGATCAAAGTGGAGAGTGAAAAGCATTATTCTTAAAGTTTTAACATCTCTAAGACCTTAACTCTTTTAATCATATCACTTTTCAAACCATTTACGAGTTGCTTTTGTTTAATTTATTGTTCTTATGCAAAATTGCCTCTAAAACCTTAGTTTTTGATTATCTAACTAGAATAATTAATTGACCATTGCTTGTTTAGTCCATTAATCATCGTGGGAATGATAACCTACTTCCGTGATATTACTTGATACGACTCGATGCACTTGCCGATAGTTTGTGATTTGTAAAAATTCGCATCAGAGGCTCTGGCTCTGCCTTTGTATATTGTCCGTGTGAAAGTAGTGTAAAGAGAAACCTTAATCCTATAATGTGATATTTATATGGGTAAATAAAAGTCTAAAATATCTCTTAAAAAAAAATAATAGCCCGCGGGGTCATTCCACTCTGCCTTATCAAAGTTTGCCAATTTGACAGTGTGGATTTTTTGGCGAATTTTTAAATTTGACAAGTTTAAAATTTCATTTCAATTCATCTTTTTTTTTTTCGATTTTAACTGTTTGATCCGATGAATTCGACCCATTTTGACACAGCTAAACACTCCGTATAGGTAATTCCAATTTATATTAATATAAGGTGAGGTATTTTATAAAGTTTGGACCACATGCTTTTTCTAAAGGCACTATTGGATTTGTTTCATTCATAAATCATAATAAAGAAAGTTGTATTCAAGTATTGGCTTTATGCTTTCGTCATGGTCCACCACCTCAACTCAACCCTATGTTGTTATGCCTTTGCCTTTGTCCATTCTCTCCACTATTCTATTCTTAGTGCCCACAGGAAATTAAAGTAAGATCACCCGAGTTGCGTATCACGTGTTATGGCAGAATATTATATATATATATATATATATATATATATATATATATATATATATATTGGAAACATAATTTTTGTTTCTAATTATTCTTTTATTCTTTAAATAAAAAATATTGAGCTTTTTCGATTTTTTAATATTCTCAAAATAATATACATTTAACTCTTTTACCTATTTAAAAACTAGAAAGATAATTAAAAGAATGAATTGAATCTCTCAATCGTCACTCTATATATGCCAAGGTTTTTTTTTCTATATTTTCTTCTTTTTCCTAGATCCTATGATTAGAAATCTAATAACTAATCTTGTTCGATTTGTTAAAGTTCCATGAAGAGAATAGAAGTGTCCTAATAGAATTTTTTCCACTCCCATTATAAGATTGAGCTACATATCACTTTAATAATTCCACGTAAAAAACATATTCAAATGAAACTTATATTACACAAAGAAGAATAATCACGTTGTAATAAAAAAAAAAAAAAACTCGTCGTGCTGGATTCTAAAGAAAGGACTAATATAAAGATTAAACTCTAGATCAGAGAAGGTAAGTATTCAAAAGTATTTCTTAATTCCTACAATTTTAGAAAATATCGTCTTCATATAATGTGAAATTAGAGCTTTAAGATACATCACTAATTTTTTTTTTAATGATTTGTGAGTGCAATAACAAGAAAGAAGATAGAAATGGTCACATTTGGTATTGATAGTTTGATTACGTCAAAATTGAATACAGAATAGAGAGCAAAATGATATATGAGGAATATGTATAACTAATCTTAAGAGTTGTAACATCAGTCATAAGATGAGACGAGAGTGACTAACTATAACGGAATTCACATAAAATAGTTAATGACATCAATTAGTAAATTCTTGACTAATAGTTGGTAGGGTATCCATTCGAGTCATATTGTAATTCTGAGAAGATTCGAAAAAATAATACCAAAGGTCTTAAAATTGTATTGCAGTGCAATCTAAATTAAATCAAAGTTTTGGCTGGAGAGACTCAAAGAACATCTTTTGCACACTCATTCTAAGAGTGGAATTCTCAAGTTTTTTGAGAATTCGATATAGATATTTTAAGCAAAAATTATCATTTGTATACTTTTACTATTGACATTCATCTATTCTCTATTCATTTGTTGTTCATTTATTTGTCTTTTACGAACCTGAGGTATGCGATTTCGCTATACTTGTCTTTTACGAATCTGAGGTAATTAATTTAAAAACTATGGTTAAGTACTTTTTTTGTCCTTAAGGTAGTCAAAATCAAAATCGTTTCTGATCTTTTTTCCTTATTAAAATCATTCTCAACGTTTAAAAACGCTTTAAAATCATCCTTTTTTAAATTTTTAGACTAAAATACCCTTCATTATCATCTCTCCTCTTCACCCTCCTCACTCCACTGTTCCTCAACCTCCCTGCTCCATTCTCTTCACCCAAATCTTCAACAACACCAATTATTTTTTTTAATTTAAAAAAAAATCAAACAAAACTAACACAGAATCAACAATAACAATATATTCAGATTCAAAAATCCATCAACAACAACACCACCACATTCAAATTAAAAAATCCATCAACAACAACACCACCACATTCAAATTGAAGGCAAAAAAAATTCAAAAATCCAATCGTTCAAACTCAGAGAGAGAATGCAGATTTCAAGAACAAATCGAGGGCTCTCTGCTTCTCCCCTCTCTCCCAATACATGAGCCCGACGTCTACCATGGCGAGTGCAGACCCATGTGCCGCCGCCTTCTCGAACGACTCCGTGCCTTTTCTACATTCTGCTTCACTTGTGGGTTTCCGTGCTTGAACTTCTTCCCCCATCGGAGCAGCATCATCGCCTCCCTCAGCGGTCGCAACACCTCCCACCACGATTGGCACACCACCGACACCACCTTCAGCAAAATTAATAAAAATTTCAGATCAAACAATAATTCAATAATCATCAACTATGATTTCAGATCCAAAATTAACAACAACAGAAATGATAGAATTGTAAATTAGTAAATGAAGTAGCAACACAAATTCAGCAACAATATAACCATCTGTAACAACTAAAAACTTCATGCCAAAAATAAAAACTAAACCAGAAAATTTTCAAATAATTAATGACACAAATTTAGTCACGGAAGAGGAGAATAGATAGCTACATGAATAGATTTAGAAAGAGACAAGCTCCAAGAGGCAGAACAGAGAAACAGAGAAGCAAAATAGATTTGGAAGGAGGCGTGATGTGACAAGGAAGCTGAATGGAGGCACAACACTGCAGGAGGCAGAACGGAGGTACGGCGCTGCGAGAGAGGAAGAACGCAGGTAAGCGCTGTGCGAAATAGAGCGCAATGGAGAAGGAGTCGACGCCGAAGGAGAGAACGGGATTGAGTCGGCACCAAAGGAGAACGTCAACAACGACGCCGTTTCTCACCGGCGGCGCCTTCTTCTTCCTCTTCTCTTCTTTTTCCTCTTCGTTCTCCACCCTTCCCTCTGTTCTTTTCTTCGTTTCTTGCTCTCCCTCCTCTCTGTTTGTGTTGTTGAAAGAAAAAGAACAAATAAGGGTAAATGATGGATGAAGGGCATTTTTGTCCAAAAATTAGAGAAATGACGATTTTATAATATTTTGTAACGTTAGGGATGATATTAATAACGAAAAAAGATAGGAGACGATTTTGATTTCGACCCAAGACTTTAGAGATGAAAAAAAGTACTTAACCCTAAAAACTATTTTAAAATTCATCTAAAGTCTATCTCAAAAATTGTCCTTTTAATTTGTTATCTTAGAATCTATTTATGAACTTAAAACTACCTTACTATCTAAATATGTTAAGTTGCACACAAGTTAATGACTTGAAAAGCATTTTAAGTTCATTTTCCTTTCAAAAGAAATCAAGTACAATTCAACAACCTTTCTCGTGCGCATTTTATATTTTTTGTTGGTATCAAAGTAAGGCTTCCAAGATGTTAAGCATCCCAACAATTGCAGAAATAAAGATTCATGACAGATCCTACATCTATCATATCATCTTGAAAGATTTTAATCATCTACTATTCTTTAATAGAGACAACTATACATACTACAAAGACAAAATGAGTATAAGTAATAGAAAAGAAGAGAGTTTGGAGTAAAGAGAATTGATTACAATTGTCTATTGATACTTTGATCACTTGATGATTGAATACAAAATAGCTAATGACAACAACTTTTAGCTTGTTGAATGTGATTAAATCTCCATAGTAGTTTTTTAGATTTACAACTTTTACTAATTTGATCCCTAAGATTTCAATTGCACTATTGTAGTCTCTGAGATTGAACTACAAATTCCATAGTGGTCCTTCGACCCCTTTCTGACATTGACTTTGCAAATGCAGTGATGAGCTGGCACTTCTTTGCCATGCTGGACTAGTGTTAAACCACGATATTTTTCTTTTGGTCCCAAAGAACGCCGAAACAATGTCATTTAAAATTGTTTTATATGACTACAAGACACAAAATAACGTCGTTTCATATTTTTATACTATCGAGTGTGGCAAGAGAATGTCAATTCATCATCACATCTGCTGAGTCAGTGTCGAAAAGGGGTTGAAGGACCACTATGGTGTCTGAGCTCAATCTTAAATATCACAATAATGCAATTAGAATCTTAAGGAATAAATTAGTAAAGTCCTGAATATAATAGACTACTGTAAAAATTTAGTCATTGAATGTTGACTAAGTTATCTCTTCTAATAAATTGCTATTTCTAGTATGATCTATAGAATAAAGATATACTCTAGAAAGAAATTGGTATATGATTTGCATAAATATAAGGTCTGAACATTGTGGTAGTCACAATTTCTAACTTGAGTATTGAAATTTCCTTGTGAAAAATATAGCTTGTTGACGTTGTAAAGACCCTTTAATAAATTTTCTAGTAACAATTTGTGATTTTTTTTTCTTTACTTCAAGTAACCAATATTTAATAGTAATTTAAACATCCTCCAAAACCGGTAGCCCTAACTCATTTACGAAAATATCCCATATGGTAACATTATAAAGAATTACACTATTTTAGAATTTTGAGCATGATTGAAAAAGAGTAAAGTATTAATTTGATCTCTATTCATTTTTTCAAATAACAACACGATTTTTGACCCAAAAAAATGATCTACTTCGACTTCTGTCCTTGTACTCTGTCTACGAATGCAATCTTTTTGTTATTTTTGCTGTCGAGAAGTAACAAAACTTGCTGATCTATCTCATTAAGCTTGAAGGTTGTAAAAAGCTTAGAGAATGGGAGTTGAATCTATGGTCTTCTTTTACTTTAATGAATTTAGCCTTTACTTGCAAACATTTACTTTGAATCTGTTTGAACTGTGCAGCGAAAACTTTAAGAGACAATTCGGTTTTATCTCATAAATATCAGAAACAGAACTTAGAGGAAGAGAAGAAGACAGACACCAGCATGTATCCTGGTTCAATTGCCTTGTGCAATGCAACTTACATCTAGTCTCCACCACAATAGTAGTGGAATTTCCACTATAGTTAAAGTATTACATACACCAATACTTAGGATTCACTCAATCCTTTCTCTCTTAAGTTCTAACCCAACTTGACTTGGTTATGCTAATACCTAACTCTTCACTTTAAGTGCTAACCCAACTTAGAAAGGGGTACCTCACAGGTACAAGACACAAGACTTAATAACCAACCTAAAGAAATCTGAAGTCACTCTAGACTTTTCTCTCAAGTGTGTCTCTCAGTCTTTTGTCACTCATTGGATTTTTCTTGAGCTCTCTCTTTCAGCCTTTTACCACTCAAGAAATTACAGAAAGATATACATTGAAAGTAAAATACAAACTGTAAAACATGAAGGAGATTAATGCATCATCAGCCTCTGTTGCTATAAGTTGAATCGGATTTAACTGACTCTGATTAAGTTCTTCATCTTGGCAGAATGCTTCTTTAACTTAGAAAACATTGTCCAAGGTGGATGAACTCTTCACAGAGAATCACTTCAGAACAAACTCAAAAATCTGGTTCTCTCTCCTTGTCTTTAGAAAGATGAAAAATTTTCTTTTGTATCTCTTTTCCTGTTGCTGAGTTACTCTCTTCTGAGTCAACTCCTTGAGCTGTGTGCTTCAACAACTTACCATTTCACTCTTTTCAATTAACCTACAAATTAGAAATTTTGGATCTAAGCCTTTTTGCTTGATCGAAGACCTCGGGGTAGAAAAAAAAGTTGTTCAGTGGTAAACTCAGGTCTGAATCCTTGAGTTAGAGCTTTGTCCCTAAGAAACACTTTTAGCCTTTGATTCACAGCAGTGATTATCAGAAATTACTTTCTCCATTTATCCCAAATTGGAGTAGCAGAGAGTTGAAGAAAGAGTGAAGAAAGTAAATTGCATGCAAAAGGAAATTAATCACCTTTAACTTCTGACTTAGCTTGAAATGGTTTGATTTGGGTGATTAGATCTTTCCCTTTTTTTATTAAGCTTTCTCTTTCTTTCTTCTCTAGTGAAATGAGCAAGAAGAACGAAGCACTCTCTCTCTCTCTCTCTCTCTCTCTCTCTCTCTCTCTCTCTCTCTCTCTCTCTCTCTCTCTCTCTGAGTCTGACTGAAGCAACAAGTGAACGTTGACTTTGGAGTGTATCAGCTTGGTAGGATCAACTTGGGCTTGGATTTGCTTTCCTTACCTCTCAGCCCGTTTGATTTCTTTGCTTGATACCAATAATATGGTTTTTGTTTCCTTCCAAATGGGCTGCTGAATCTTTGATTTTTGACCTGCAGCAGTTAACCAAACACAATCAAAACTAATTGGGTGTTTAGCCCAATAAAATAATGTTTGTCATCATCAAATTAAATTAGTTATATACATAACTCAACAAAGCTGCTGAGGTAGAGAGTTAAGGTGGTGAGCTAGAGATTAGATGCCCACATGGCTCGTTATAAAGGATGGCTTGTTATAAAGGATAGAGGCCTATCTTTCCTCATCCATGTGAGCATAAATGATGCCATTTTTATCTCCCAGAAGACACTTATTAGATGAGTCTGGTCATTTCTCTCACTTTGTTTCATGTTTGGAATCTTAAACCACCTTGAACGTTAGCAGAAAGCGTGGGAGTGGAAAAGATTAAGTGAACGATGAAGGAAGGAGTGTTTCTATGAGCTTTGTTGGCAGTGTTGGAGTGAGAAAGATGAAAAAGAGATTCGTTGCCTTAAAATGCAATTGTGATATTCATGCAATTCCATTCATGTCATCAACACAACTAAATCCTAATAGATTGTTCTATGGATGCTGCAAGGTATTAAAAAATTAGTTATATCACACCTCATCCACGTTAACATCTCCTTGTATATACTATGTTTATTGTGCAGACTGTAGCACCTCATTGCAAATAGTTTGCATGGTTGGATGATTACGTTACGTTGTCTGAAGAAGATCCTCCAAAGGCTCATAGTTTTTGTGGTTGGAGTCAAAAGCGAAATCAATTTCTTGGTCCAACTGATGAGGTTGATGAGAAAGTGAGTGAGCTAGAGGATAGAGTTATTGGCTTAGAGTTGCAAATGAAAATTCTAGGCATGTTAAGGGTATAAGGAGTTTTAGTTATCCAATTATAGTTGTTGTTTTTGTTTTTGGAGTTGTATTTGTAAATTTTTTCTGATCATTTAGTTAGAGTATGATAATAGTTTGAATCTAATTTTGTTTAGAAATGCTTATTGGTAAAGTAGTGGTATGAAATGGTAATGTAAATTTGATTTCACTCAATGAAATTATTTTATTGTTTGTTTGGAAAAGATTGATATTGTTACAAAAGCATTTTAATCTGACTTTATTATAAACTCCCAATTCTTTGACTCTGTTTCAACTTTGTTTGATTTATTACATAAAGAATAATTTTTTAAATAAAGCTCTACACTTTTATATTATTTAAATACAAAAAATACCTAGAACATAACAATGCCAAAATACTTTATTATTTTCAAACCCTTAACCATAGCTGGATTCAAACAACAATGGTTGCATGTCAAACTCAAGACCACACATCTAAAAAGAGAGAGAGCAGGGACAACGATAGTTACCTCAACATTCTGCATCAATAGCACCGTCCAAGCTCTATTTGCAGTGTTGTCCAACCTCCATCAAGTTCATTCTGGTAAGCAACTTTGTCAGCAAATCGTCAGCATTTTCCTCCAATTTTGCACACTCACCATTGCCTCAATAGAAAAGATGATTCCTCTGCTAAGGTTTTCTTGTAATCGTCAGAAGGTCAAGGGGATCTTATGAAAAAATTTATAAGATGCGAAACAAAATTTTACCTGAGAGAGCAAAACGGTATCGATTATGCTCACGTGGATGAGGACAAATAAACCTCTGTCATTTCTAACAAGTCACGTGGACATTTAACCTCTACTTCACTATTTTAACCCTCCACCTCAGTAGTTTAATGAGATAGATCAGTAAATTTTATTGCTTCTTGACGATAAAAATGACAAAAATTAAGATCATGTTAGCAGATAGAATATAGAAACAAGAGCCGAAATAAATATTTTTTTAGTTAAGAATCATGTTATAATTCAAACAAATAAACAAAAATTGAGTTAGTACTTTACTCATTAAAAAATTATGGTTGTTGTTTAATAAAAGCAACTAATTTTCCTAAAATGGTTGTTCGATATAAAAAAACGAAATACAAACTAATTAAAATAGACACGGAATTCAATAGAAATTCTCGAGATAAAAATAACTTTCAAATGACTTTCGAATCACATCAGGATTTTAGGCACTTTTTCACTAATTCAGATAGGGAAAATCTGTAGTATATGGATGTTAAAAAGACATCTATACATATAAAACTAAAATGTCCAACTTGTATCAAAATATTTGGTGGTATGTGATGTTTGATGCCGTAGAAGAGAGAGTGATATAATTAAAGTGGCTAAAGTGGTTATCAATGCTAATTGTCTGCACTTATTTTCACAAAATCTAATAATATAATATATAATAAAATATAGATAAAATAATTAATAAAATGATTAATAATATTATATATTTTTAAATTTTTATTTTAATTTATATTACATATGTAATGACAGTTATATAAATTTTAAAATTTAATTTTATTTATTAGATTTTAATAATTATAAAAGCGAATAAAGGTGGAGCAAATATTAGTAGAAACATGGTTAGAATTTAATTTTTTAATATTCATAAATAAAAATGAAACAAATTCTATGTAAATTATTATAAAATCAATTCAATTAGATATCCTTTAAAAGTTGTACAATAGTCAACCTTTTATTATAATAATTTTAAAAAAATAAAACAAACACATCTAAAAATTATAAATAGATTTAGTGTCTATTAAAATTAAATATACATCAAGATACAAATTAAATAAAACTAAAATTTAAAATTTCAATTTCAATTTTAAATTTTTGTTTCAGATTTAATATATTTAATTATTAATATATTATAATTTAAATACACATCCAAAAATCAAATTAGTTAAAATTCAAATTTTCAATTTTAAAGGAAGCAGAGCAGTCACAGCACATCATGGACCCAGAGGCGCACGTTCCTCCTCAGCGTCCTCTACCGTTCGTCTGCGCCACCATCCTCCTCTATGCTCATCCTCGACGCCGCCTTCCTCCTCCTCGGCGTTCATCCACAACACCGGCTTCTTCTTCCTCGACACTCATCATCGTCACTGCCTTTCTCCTCCTCGTCGCCGTTTGTCCGCATTAGCATCGCCATTCGTCCACGCCAAAAACGGAACTAAGGTTTGGATGGGTCATTATTCATAGAGTTTTTCTTTGCGCATTCTCTAACACCATTGCTTTTCTTATTATTCTGTATATATTTAATTTTTTTACATGAGTTTTGGATGTGTTGATAAAATATTTAGAATGCATTCTTATAATTTTAGATGTGTTTATGTTGTTTATTATGTTCTTATGTACATCTATAAATTTTTTTACATGAGTTTTGGATGTGTTGATAAAATATCTAGAGTACATTTTTATAATTTTGGATGTGTATTTGAGTTTAATTTTTTCTGTGTTCAATATATAATTTAGAATTATAATGGCAATAATTTAGATGTATTAATACATAATTTTAAATGTGTTTATGTTATTTATTTAATTTTAGATGTATTTTTGACATAAGTTTTGAATATTTTAAATAAAAAAAATAATTGAAGCGAGTTTAATTGATTTTGAAAACTTTCCAATTTTTTAAAAATTAGTACACGAAAAGTTGTTACAAATTTTATGATTTAGTTTGCAAAAAATCAATGTATTACAAGAATTTCAGGAAGTGGACTACAAGTTTTAAGCTAATTGGATTGGCTAAGGGTGGCGTGATGAATATTAATTTTGGATATTTGGTTGTTAGTGATAATAGGAACGTAAAAAAAAAAGGAACTGCTAATTAACTCTGAAGTGTGTAGGAAGTTAGAGAAATTTTAGAATTTAAATTTAAATTAATTTTGTTACCAATATGTATCTAAAAAATAGTAATATATTTTAATTAAAAAATAATTAAATAATATTAAAAGCTGACCAAAGATTAATTTTTATTTTACAGATAATATTTTTTTATAAAATAAGAGGAAATCAGATAAGACAAAAATTTATTTTTACCTATTTTATTACTATCCTTAATTATCATTTTAATTATATTACTTTCTCTTCTAGAGACTGCGAAAGTAAAAAATAAGTTACTGCAAAATGAAGTAATAATTTCTGAAATATATTCAAATGCTAAGATATCAGACATCTCTTATTATCAAATATCATAATATAAATTGAACACATTAGTTCTATACATAATTACATATATAGATGTTTTTTAACATCTAAACCATAGACTTCTCCATTTAGATATTCTGATAGTGAGTATCTTTTATTCCGATTCTTGTTATTAGAGCACCATGTTTATCCGTTTAATTATTTCCCTAGAAAATTAATGCACGATTGCTTATAAAATTTGTTTCTTGACACATGCACAATTGCTTATATATAATTAACAACAATCATGTAATGCCAACACAAAAATATTAATCACTAAATTAATTATTCATATAAAATAAATTTAAATATAAAATATATAAAAATTAATTAAATAATATTTATATTTATATATAAATATATAGTAATTAATTTAATATCTCATTTTTAGCATATAAATAATATTTTTTATAATTGCATAAAGACAATGTTTTTCAAAAGCAACTAGTGCAACATATATACTTGCACTATTCGGTTTGTGTACATATTACACTTTTCCTCCCTATGTAATTATAGTGGGGATTATATATATATATATAATGTCACAGGATATGATCATATGGAGAACATGTATGTATAGTGACAGGGGCAGTATGGCCATAACCATAACACATACACCAATTTGACCATTTAGATTTCCAAGCAAATATACATCTCCACATGCATCATATCATGCAATAACAAAATGATATAATTATTTTGCCAGCGCCAGTCTGTGATTTTGTCTTCTTTTATGATATTCATTATTAATAATCATGCATGGATTCAATAAGCTTATAAGAAATTATTTTACTATTATATCAGTATATATTTTTTTAATATAAATGAGATATCCGTTGTACCGTCAGATATTGTAACTTGTAAGCAATTATTAATACAGATAATATTTTGATAAATAGGACAACCGATTTGAAATTTGAAGAAGAAAGTATTATTTTCGTTTTTTAATATTTGAAATAAATTTTAATTTTTTTAATATTTAAAATATTGTATTTTTATTTTATGTATATTATGGATAATCGGGAATATTAGGTGTGTAAATAGTTATATATATATATATATATATATATATATATATATATATATATATATATATATATTTCGGAATATCAGATGTGTAAATAGTTCAACACTACTCCTAATGGCCAGCTAGTCAAAATTAATAAAATGAAAAATTAATTTTGACAAACTTGGAGTTGTTATCATAAGTAACAAACAGATCAGAGAAAAAATATAATAATATATATATAATAAAATTAACCACAAATTAAAACTGAGAGCTACTAACACAAATAATAAAAATAGTTGTTATGATGTCTAAAAATGTTATTCTAACTTATTAAAAAATATAAAAATTAATATTTACTTTTAAAAGTATAATAATAAATAATTTTTAAATATTTAAAAAATTTATCACAAAATATAAATTAAACAAAAATTAGACATTCACCAATAATAATAAAAGGGTAATGAAGTAATTAACTGACAATAGTTTACTAGTGACATGAAACAAATATGGTTTGATCTCGAAGTGGGGGCGTTATACCTAAATGAAAAGTCAAGTAACGATGTTTGGTATTGAAAAGTTGAAAATCTTTCAAGAATATGATCTTAATATCGACACCTTTAATTTATTTAATAATCAAATTCTGTATATACTGTCTTTGTTTTTTCATATTTGGTTGGTGAAGGAGTCTATTCAAGCATGATATAATGATGCGTATGCAATAGTGGGAAGCAAAAGATAATGTCTTTCAGGTACTTGAATTCTACCATGGCCAACTTTTCTATCTTTCTTACTTTCTTTGTATACATATATATGTGTGGGGTTAATTATAGTATATTGTGAAAATTAAAAAAAGTTATATAATCATTTTTATCACATTCTGTTATATACTAAAAAAACTATTTAAATAATGGAAATATATTTTTATATATATCGAAAATAATATATAAATATAAAAAGTCAGTTATTTATATGAAAAAGTATAGGTAGACAATAAAAATATTAAATAATGTGAACAATGGATATATCAGATGTTTATTTCAGTAGGTGTGCGGATGGTTATTCTAATATTAAGATTTATATGGATAATTTAAAAATGTAGTATGTTTTAATTTGATTGATGGTTCTTCATGTTGTTCAAGAAAGTTATTGGTTACTAGCATTACCTTATTTATATATATATGTGTATATTTATATGTATTTCGCATATTTGTAATAAAATAATAAATTATTGGGTAAAGTATATTTTTTGTCCGTAAAATTTGACAAAAATTTTAAAAATACTTCTAAGCTTTTATTTTGTTTTAAATTTGTCCCAAAAATTTTTTATTTGCATTGAATATATCCTTGACGGCTAATTTTTTAAAAAATTCAAGACAAATTTAACAACAATTTCATAAAAATAATCCTTAACACAAGTAAATCAAGTATAATTTTCACGCATTATTGTTAGATTGGTCTTAAATTTTTTGAAAATTTAGCTATCGATGGTATATTTGATGCAAATCGAAAATTTTTAGGACAAAATTAAAACAAATAAAACTTAGGAATATTTTAAAACTTTTGCCCAACTTTAAGAACAAATATATACTTTACTCATTATTATTAAAATAACTAAATTTTATACAAGAAAATAATTAAATTTTTTATAATAGAATAATCAAATATTTTATCAATATAGAAAATCAATCATCATTCATCTATTACTCATCATTGATTTTTTTTATATTTTTATTTGTATTTTGATTATAAATAAATATATAGTTTGATTCAATTATTTATAAAATTTAACTATAAATGTAAATATAAAATAATCTCATTATTTTATATTAAATTGTTCCATTGAAATCTGACACACTTTGGCTCTATGCAATGCAAGTCCACATTCTTCCTCCATAAACTCAGAAAAGGCTGTTAAAGTAGTGAACCCCACAAAGTTTGACATTATATTCCATATTTCATATTTCTTATTTCTAAATTCATTCCCACTACTTAGCATTTATTTATAAAGATCTTGGGAACTAATTAAAACCATCAATTTCCATGCAACTATGTCACTTTAAGCTGCAATATTAACATACATATACTTAATTATTAGGACTATATGGTTATTGTTAAGCTCTTTCTAGAGTTCTGACCTCTCTCACCACAAATTGTATCTCAATTCTCTCCTAGAGGTTCCAGCAGGAGAAGAAGAAATGGGTATTGAGAAAAAGCTCAATGTCTATTTTCTCTTTGAATCAAGTCTTGTTCTCATCTTGTTTACTACCCTTGTTAGTTCATCACAAGAGCAAAACAATAAGGAACTCATAGCCACTCGTGTTTTAAGCACCAAACACAACCGTATTGAGGTATTATTACATTAATTCTTCTTCTTCTGCAGCATTGTCACTTCACTATTCCCCTGCTTCCTAAAGTTCAGTTAGTATAACATTTTTTTTCCTAATATATATTATCTCATCACTAGTAAGAGTCAAGAGCAAAAGTTAGTTTTTCAAACTCAAAACGCTTTATTTTTCAAAAATATTCGGTAACAAAAAAATATTAGCAAAAAACATTCAAAATTTATTTTATTTAGTATTTATTAAATATTGTAACAATTAATAAATGTTAAATAAAGCAAATTTTTACTGATTTTTTTATCTCTTTAATATTATTATTATTATTTTTATGAATTTACTCAAAACCTGGGTAATTTTGTAAGCCAAATAAGTTTTCATGAATAAATTTTTTAAAGGTTTGAATCTTTGTTCTTTTATGAATAATTTTGTGAGCAATAAAATTTGTTCTAGATAATTTTGGTACTTTAATTTTCTCAAATTTCTTCTTTTGGGTATGATTGTTTGAGGAACAAAATAAGGTAAAAATCTTCATAAATTAGCCTTTTATGTTTTAATTTACGCATTTTTAAATTAGCATTGTTGTTTGTGAAGCTAACTTGTATTGTGGTTTTTTCATATATGAAGATGAATCCAAGACTTGTATTGGAA
This sequence comes from Arachis stenosperma, assembly GCF_014773155.1. NCBI lineage: Eukaryota > Viridiplantae > Streptophyta > Magnoliopsida > Fabales > Fabaceae > Arachis > Arachis stenosperma. The sequence goes on along the minus strand of NC_080386.1, from coordinate 7,387,903 downwards.
ATCACAGTTCATGGTTTTCTGCTATGGGCCTCAATGGGGTTCTTGATGCCTTTTGGTATTCTAGCAATCAGGCATGGAAACAGAGAGCAGAATCCAAAAAGGCTTAGGATTATTTTCTATCTTCATGCAATTTTGGAGGCAAGTATATCTTACCCCCTCTATTACAGGATAATTCTTCCAAATCCTTTTGAAAGAATTTCTAAAGTGAAAAAAAAAATTTATAAAATAATAAAATAAGAAGTTATTCGCTATTAAATTTATAATTTTTATCACGGGAAATTTTATTATATTGATTTAAGAGTATTTAGTCTTTTATTCTTTTATTTTACTATTTTTTTTATTTTACCAAAGGTTAATCCAATTCTTTTAATAATTATGCTAGAAAATCAGTCACCGAATTAGCTATATATTAGTATAAAATATAAAATATATATTAAAAATAAATTAAATAATATATATTTATATATAAATATATAATAATTAATTTAATGATTGATTTTTTTTGTGTACGTAATATTTTCGTTTTTTTAATTATTATACTTTTAGAATAATGCTACTGTTGGCAAGCATTTATGGTTTTGATTGACAATTAATTTTTTTTTTTATGATGATTGAGAATTAATTTAATAAGTCAATTAAAGTTATTCTTAGAAAATACTTAGCCCATACAAGAACAAACAAACAAAGATGGAAGATAGTCAAAAAAAAAAAAAAACAAAGATGGAAGATTAATATTTTTATTTATTTTAGATTTATGTCAATACTAACCAATTTTTTTCACTAAAAATATTTACTCTTAATATTTTTCACTTAATATTTTTTTTCACAAATATTTCAAATTCATATAAGCATTATCATTAACAAAAACTAAATTTACCCACATTGTCTGTATTTTACTACGGACTTATTTAATTAAGTTCTTTCAGGGATAACATTTGAATTATCACATATTAAATTTAATTAGTAAAATCTAAAAGGACTTAATTAACTTGTGTCCTAAAAAAACATTTTAAAAAGATAATAATAAAAAAATTTAATATTTTTTATGTATTCATTAAAAATATAAAAAAATAATTTTTATAAAATATTTTTTATGGTATGCTTAAGGGCATAAATTAGCAAAACCTAAACTAAAAAACTTATTTTAAAAAGCTTGGTAGTTAGTAATAAGGTCAAGTGATTAAGTAATATTGCCTCCTAGATTCTTGACAAAGACAATAATGGATACGTTGAGAACAAGAAAGTGAAAGTCATTATATATTAAATAGACTTTCAAACAAATAAAGTCTGTGAAAAGAACCCACAAATTATGCTGTTGGCTGTGGTACTATTACTAACCACTAACCAGCAAAGTCATAGTTATCAATGCAAGTAAAAAATGAAAGTAAGTATAAGAAAAAAAACACACAAAACAAAAATAGTAAATAGTTATATATATAAGGCTCATTATACAGGAACTTTTACCCTTATTTTTCATTGAAAATAGTAATAAAAGTAAAATTGATCATTAAGATGTAAGTATTTTGATCTTTTAGTCAGGATCTTAATTAGATTCAAATATATAAAAAAAAAAAGAAATTTTAGGGGAAAAAGAACACCAACAAAAGAAATTTTTCATTACATTAGTTATCCTTGCCTTTTAAATATTTAATATGTTAATACATAATATATTTATACTTTGTGTTTTATTTTCCAACAGATGCTTGCTATAGTTATTGCCACGGCAGGGGCAATAATGTCCATAAAAAATTTTAATAACCTCTTCAACAATAATCATCAAAGATTAGGGGTTGCATTATATGCTGTCATCTGGCTTCAACTTGTACTTGGTATCTTTCGACCACAAAGGTAAAAATAATTGCATTGCCTCTTAGTAATGATTAAAAACATGTTTTATCTACTATTTTTTTTTTCTTGGTTAGGCCATTCACACTTGCACCCTAGAAATCCAAGCATGGATTGTTTTGCACTTTCCCATTGATAACCCATTATACGTTTAAGTAATTTAATAAAATAATGTATTTTTAACCATAAGGAATGTTAATTCATTATTCAAGATTTGAACCATTGAATTAATTTCTATTAAAAAAAAAACATTGAATTAATTTAGTACATGATATCAGAAGTTCAATCTGATACATCTAAGATGCGGCCTACAATTATATGCATTCTGATATATTTTAGGTTTAATTATTCTGTCGGTCTCTATAATTTTATCAATTTTTTAATTAAGTTTTCATACTATATCAGATTTTGTAAGTAAGTCTCTATCGTGATAGAAACGTTAAAATTAACGGAATATTCTGTTAAACTATATAAAATATTCAGTAAAATGTTGTCACAGTAGGGACTTAATTACAAAATCTAATATGATATAAGGACTCAATCGAAAAGAAAAAAAATATTGAAACCTAATTGAAAATTTAGTAAAACTATAAAGACCAACAAAACAATTAAACCTATATTTTATATACTCCTTCAAGTTGGCTAATAAATACATTTCATATAATTCTAGTCTTCCTTAAATAATAATTCTTTTTAAAGAAACCGAGAATTTTATTTATTTATTTTCAGGGGATCGAAAAGAAGGAGAGTGTGGTTCTTGGCACACTGGATAGTGGGAACTTCAGTGTCACTACTTGGTGTGTTGGCTGTATATACTGGCTTAGGAGCCTATAGAGAGAAAACATCCAAAAATACAAAAATTTGGAATATATTTTTCACAATTCAGATAACTTTGATTGTGTTTCTCTACCTATTTCAAGAAAAGTGGGTCTATATACAAAACCAAGGAGTGATTTTGGGAAATGAAGTAGTGAATCTTAGGACTCAAGAGCCCCCTTATCATCAAGGTCAAAAAGACAAGGTGTTGAAGCCTGAATCTTGTTGACATGAAGAATGAACCAGAAATACCATTAATTTATTGAGGAGGACTTTTGCATAGGATTAGGATACAATTTATTTGAAAACTTGTATAATGGAATATGTGAATTTATAATTTGTTTTTTTATTTCTTGGAGGATATGGGGACAATTGGGGTGAGGGGGTTGGGATTTGAAGATATATGAGATATTTTGGTTTAATATATATTTGTTCTTTGGAAAATAAATTAAGTAAAAGTGTAATTTCATGGAGATCATGAAGTTAATTTAAAGATACATATGATAATTTGGGATAAAATATCAAATTGGTTCTCTATGTTTGGGATGAATTTTATTTTAGTTTCTAATGTTTAAAGTGTCCTATTTACATTCAAAATAATTTTGATTAGTCTCAATCAAGTCCTGCCATTAAGTCATAATGAAATTGGTAACGCCGTGTCCGACGTGGACATTTGAAGGGGTAGAGGTTAATAGACGTGTAACAGATTGTTGAGATAATGAATTATTTTAGTGTCAAGATACATAATGGAAAAAAGTTTGGGTTTGATGGTGAACCTTTACACTATGTTGGGGTGAGACTTTCATAGTGGACTACTGTGATAAAGATATGTGGAGTAGGTTCGAGGCTACTGAAATAGTCGTCGAACAGGATTATTTGGCAGAGAACATCGTTGCGATGTGGTATAAGTCTCCAAAAGAAGAAATAGAAGAAGCACTGAGGATGCATCAGACAGACAAGGATGCAATGGAGATGGCCAAAATTAGGCTGAAGGACAACATAATAGAGTTTTTTGTTGTTCACAAAGATGGTACTACTGCTAGAAAAGCTTGTACCATTGAAGAAGTTCAAGAGATAGATGGTGGTGAGGTTGGTGCACCCATTGTGAAAATTGTTGGGTTGGTCCAATTGTGGTACATAAAGCCCAATAATCTGAACAGGCCAAGGTGGGTAAGAAGCCCAAAGTTGTGAGGAAAGTCCAAAGTTCTGAAGAGACTTTAAAGAGTGTGGAGACATGTTCTATGTTGGAAGAGGATTGTATATCTGTAGAGAAGTCAAATTCTTCAGGTGATGATGAATCTGAGGATGATGATTATCGGCCAAAGAGTGATTATGCCAGTGATGATGTAGATAGTGATGAATAATGGAAGTAACTTTTGATGACAGTGATGATGATTGGAATGGTGATGGGGTTTGTTTGATGTTGATATCACAACTATAAAGAATTATCAAAAGATGAAAGAGAGTGTTGCAGCTAAGAGAGTAGAAAGAGAATTCAGTGCCAGTTTTACCAAGAAAAAGGAGAAAGTGGTGGCTACTAGACTAAGGAATGAAGATGATGGATATGACATTGAGAAATTATGGAATGTCCCTGTAAGTGATGATGAAGGGAATCCCTCGTTGAGGAACTACCCTTTGCACAAACATTTGAAGAATATGAAAGAGTATAAATGGGAAGTTGGCACAATGTATATGGATAGGAATGTTTTAAAGGAATGTGTAACTAGCTATGCTGTGCACAGTAACAGGAGATTATGGTTCTCAAAGTGTGATAGTCATAGGTGTAAGGCGGTATGCCAAGAAGGATGGAAGTGGTTTACATACTGCCATAAGATAAAGAGTGAGGATACATGGCAATTGACCAACTGTTATAAAAAACATACATGTAGCAAGGCCACCAAAATTAGAATCATGAGTTCTCAATAGCATAGCAAGGCATTTATGAAGAAAATTTGTGAGAACCCAAAGATCAAGTTGAGAACTTTGATGAAGAAAGCTCATAGCAAGTGGAATGTTGACCTCACAAAGTCCAAAGTTTCCAGAGTAAAGCAGTTAATATTGGATGAGATTAATGGTACTTATGGAGAGCAATATAGGAGGATACATGACTATGCTGCCGAGTTACTGAGGTCGAATCTGGGTACCCCTATTCGTATACAAGTTTAAAGACCTCTTGAGTTTCAATTAGAGACACCGATCTTTGGTAAGGACATGAGACCAACCTTTGAAAGGATTTATATCTGCTTGAATGCTTGTAAAAGGAGCTTCATGGTGTGTAGACGCATGATTAGCCTTGACGGATGCTTCATCAAGACTCCATATAAAGTGCTTCTGTAGAAAGTTTCAACTGACAGGTTATCCTTGTGAGCATGCCATGAGTTGAATTAGAAAAATATATTTAGATGTTAAGAACTATGTGAACAATTACTATAAAAAAAGAGATCTATGTGGACTACTATCAACATCTAATCTACCCTATTAATGGACTAAATCTGTGGGAGTGGACTCAGAATGATGATGTGCTGCTACTAGTCTTTAAGAAACCAATAGGGCACCCTAAATTAAGCAGGAACAAGGATGGTAATGAGCCACAGAACATTGGACCACTGTCAAAATTATCCAGAGAAGGACAATAATAAAAATACTCTTACTGTTTTACATTTGGTCACAACAAAAGGATCTGCCCTATAAAACGTACTGTGGAGGCCTCGGCAAAAAAGGAAAAAATTGCATGGACCTCATCTAATTGTAAGGATTGGAGTTAACTATATGGATTGAAATTAATTTAGACTATGTATTGGATTAATATCAATTTGTCGATATTTCTGTTTTTTGTTATTAGTTGTAGCATAATGTAGCTCAACCATCCAAGAAGAGTGCTAGCACAGCTAGGACTAAAATCCATCAAAATAGTAGCAAAGGCAACAGCAAAAGTAACAATAAAAACTCAGCCAAAGAGAAAGAGCAGTGCATAAGATGTAGGGACCCAACAGTTACAGACCTCCTCCAAGAGAGCTAAATACACCAGTAGCGACAGTCAATCTCAGCCATCCACAATAATAATTAATAGCCCATCAAGAAGGACCTTGAAGTACATGGCCAAAACACCACCTAAGGCCTGGAAAGTATTGAGATGAATTTATAGTACTATAATTAATGTATGTTTTGTAATAAAAGTGACAATGACCAAGGACTTTTGGACCTGTAATACTTTATAGAAGCTACTTTAAGACTTCTATTTTGATGGTTATCTTTTGTGTTGTTATTTTTCTGGTTATGTCAAGCTATTTTAAGACTTCTTTTGATATTGTAATTCTTTAGAGAAGCTATTTTAATACTTTTCCAGTATCAATGGTTAAAAGTTATTTTCAGGAGTATAATTATGTGAATTGCTTCTTTAAGCCTTTTACTTATTAGTTGTCAAATTGATTTAAAATGTTACAATGCCCAAAAATATATGTCAATTTTCAGAAACTCATATTTTTTATTTCACTCAATAGTTTACAATGTTTACAACACATATCTTTACATATTCATATCAAAATAGGGACAAATTTAGCAAAATGGATAAACGTAACTGTTATCATCCTAAACCACAACATTAATTCTTGCAGCAATTCAAATGTATGTCAAAGTCATATGTCTTACATAACTAAATCAATCATATAGGAATAAACCAGCCGTTATCTATCTAAGAACTCCAACAACAAGTGCCAATGCAAATTTTCTTTTAGCTTTCTGCAGATTTTTCTTTGACACACTTGTTTTCTTCTTCAATCTTTGAATTTATGGGTTTTGCCCTTCAGCCTCTGCTCAACCAAAATACTCATATTCTTCTCCGATCTATTCTCAGAAAATCAAAAAGAGGACACCAGACAATTAAAAAACTCCATACACTAGCAACTAACGATGAATCGAAAGAAGAGACTGCAAAGAGGACACTTACCTGATAGTTGACGCATCTCCAAAATCTTCTTCCAGGATTCTCCACTGTAGAGGATGTCCGCAGCACTGGTCTCTCCCCACAAAAACACATCATCCTTCTTCCGTGAGTCTTGCTGTTACTACGCAAACTTTGAGAAGACGATGGAGGAGACATTCTCAGAAGACGATGAACTAACAAGAATATTGGGGGTTTAGGGTTTATTTATTGACCCTAATTTCTTTTTTTTTCTTTTTATCTTACTTTCAACGGTTAAGTCGAGCGTGTGTATTAGGTTGGCCACGTTGGACACGCCGTTACCAATTTTATTATGACTTAATGGTAGAACTTGATTGATGCTAATCAAAACAATTTTGGATGTAAATAGGATACTTTAAATGCTGGAGATTAAAATAGGATTCACTCCAAATGTAAAAGACTAATTTAGTACTTTATTCTAAAAAAAAAATTGTACCCGTTGTGATTGCAATAAATGTGGGAGAAAAAGAAAAATATTATACTAAAACTCTAAAAGAGTGATAAATATCATGGGTCATGGGAGTCGAGTAATTAGTTTTCAATTCAAAGGAACTTTAAGTCTTTTTTTTTTTCTAAATTAAATCTGATGTATTATTTTTGTTGTTTACAAGTGTAAATATTTGATAAGTTTTTTATGTTTTCATATTTTAGAAATGTTTTTTTATGTACATTTTAAGGAACATTGAGATAAAAATAAAGACAAATAAGGGATTGTTAACAAATCTTTAATGCACTATGTCTTATATATATGATCCCAAATTATAGAATATTGAGTTTTGATATATTAGAAATGTGATTAAGAATAAAAATTATGGTTTGAATAATTATAGTTTTATACAAAAAATTGTAGCAGTTTCTTCTCATGTTTATAGACCTTATTTTACGATGAGACCAATGTTTTATTGAAATTAGAGATTCTATTATGTCTCCACCAAATTTGGTATGATTATAATAACTGTAAAATTAGTTATACATTGTTGTGATAAGGATGACAAGGTGGATGTCCATTTATGATGGGCGGTCTAACATTCTCAATAGTGAATGAATTAAATGAGAGTTTGAAAGTATGGAATTTTTGCATATATAAATAGAGGACAAATCCTCAAGGAATATACACACACAGAAGCAATATAAAAAATATTCTCTTTCTTTCTCTTACTATATTTATGCAATTCTCTTTCTCTTTACTTTTTATACTCTTTTCTATCTTTATATATATATACACATTACAACATATAATATTATTATATATATACAAATTATTATTGGGATAATTATTTTAATGCTAAAGTCTTATATTAATACATCTTTATTTTATATTTAATATATCTTTTATTTATTTCACAACACGTTATCAGCACGAGACTCTGATCAAATTTTTAGGAAGACTCAGGTAACAAATTTTTATTATGTCAAAACTCTCTCATCTTGAATTCAATGCTCTTGATATATCTGGAAACAATTATTTATCATGGATACTAGATGCTGAAATCCATCTTGATTCAATGGATCTTGGAGATACCATTAAGGCTGAAAATAATGCATCACAGAAGGATAAAGCTAAAGCCATGATTTTTCTTCGTCGTCATCTTGACGAAGGATTGAAAAATGAATATCTTACATTAAAAGATCATGCAAATCTTTGGAAAGACCTTGAAGAAAGGTATAATCATCAGAAAATGGTGATACTTCCTCAAGCCCGATATGAATGGACACATTTGCGTTTACAAGATTTTAAATCTATAAATGAATATAATTCTGCAATGTTTCAAATCACCTCACGAATGAAATTGTGTGGAAAAAAAATAACTGATCATGATATGTTGGAGAAAACTTTCTCAACCTTCCATGCCTCGAATGTGCTCCTGCAGCAGCAGTATCGAGAGAAAGGGTTTAAAAAATATTCTGAGTTAATTTCTTGCCTTCTTGTTGCTGAACGCAACAATGAGTTGTTATTGAAAAATCATGAAGCGCGCCCAGCTGGCGCTGCCCCATTTCCTGAAGTAAATGTGGCAAATTACCCCAGAAGAGGTAAATGGCAAGGTTTTAATAATAAGAAAAATTATGGAAGGAAAAAGAATTATGTTCAAAAGAGAGGATCTCACCAGAAGTGGGATAAAGAAAGGAATATCGGACAGAATAAATCAACAGGGGATAAGTGTTTCCGTTGTGGTGGAAAGGACCATTGGTCACGTATCTGTCGTACCCCAAGGCACCTAGTCGATCTTTACCAGGCATCTTTGAAAAAGGACGACAAAGGAAAGGAAACAAATTTTGTTTCAAATGATGCTGAGAACTCCACCACTTATTATAATGTATCTGATTTCTTTGAGGATCCTGAAGGAAATATTGGTCATTTGATCAATGATGGAATAGTTTAATATGTGGGATTGTGAAATATCTATATAAATAAATAATGTAAAGAACTTATTGTTAAGTTTTATTTTCTATGTATTTAAGTTTCAAATGTGATGTACATAAATAATGAAATATTAATGTTTATGAATTTTGAAATTATTAAATGTGTCAAATTTTAAAATAAAATTTTAGTATATGACATTATTTTATGTACAGTGTTTCTTAGAAAAATAATTCTGATCAAGTATTCAATTTAACTGTGCATACTACTCATTTTATTATTATTTGTTTTTGAAGAGAATGGCAAGGATATGTAATGAAGATGTATGCCTTGCGGATAGTGCAAGTTCGCATACTATTCTCAAAAGTGATATATATATTTTACCCATCTTGTGCCAAAAGAGGAATATGTTAATACTATTATTGGCTCAGGCAATGTGATAGAAGGCTCCGGAAGAGCTATAATTTTGTTTCCTGGAGGAACAAAATTTATAATAAATAATGCACTATTATCTACCAAGTCTCTGAGGAACTTGTTGAGTTTCAAAGATATTCGCCGAAATGGATATCATGTTGAGACGATGAATGAGGGAAATCATGAGTATTTATGTATCACAACTCATGATTCAAATAAGAAAGTTATATTAGAAAAATTATCCTCACTTTCATCTGGGTTGTATTATACCAAATGAGTTCATAACTTGGCACGGCCGATTGGGTCATCCGGGAACAACCATGATGAGGAGAATTATTGAAAACTCTCGTGGACATTCACTAAAGAACCAGAAGATTCTTAAAACTAGTGAATTTTGTTGTGCTGCATGTTCTCAGGGAAAGTTAATTTTAAGACCATCATCAGTAAAGGTTGGATTTGAGTCTCCTGAATTCCTAGAAAGGATTCAAGGTGATATATGTGGACCTATTCATCCATCATGTGGATCTTTTAGATATTTTATGGTCCTAATAGACGCATCTTCGAGATGGTCACATGTGTCCTTATTATCTTCTCGCAACCTGGCATTTGCGAGATTACTGGCTCAAATTATTCGATTAAAAGCACAATTTCCAGAAAATCCAATCAAAGCAATTCGTCTTGATAATGCTGGTGAATTTACTTCCCAAGCCTTTAATGCTTATTGTATGGCTAATGGAATAAGTGTTGAACATCTAGTAGCTTATGTTCACACACAAAATGGGTTAGCAGAATCACTTATTAAACGCCTCCAATTAATTGCTAGACCCTTGCTTATGAGAACAAATCTCCCAACCTCGGTTTGGGGGCATGCTATTTTACATGCCGCAGCACTTATTCGTTTGAGGCCAACGAGTTACTATCAGTTCTCTCCTATGCAACTAGCTTTTGGCCAGCAGCCAAATGTTTCCCATTTAAGAATATTTGGGTGTGCGATATATGTTCCCATTGCACCACCTAATCGCACCAAAATGGGACCCCAAAGAAAATTGGAAATATATGTTGGATATGATTCTCCCTCTATAGTGAGGTATCTTGAGATACAAACTGGAGATGTATTTAACGCCCGGTTTGCGGATTGTCATTTTGATGAATCAAAATTTTCAACATTAGGGGGAGAGAATAAGCTTCCTGAAAAGGAACTTAACTGGAATGCATCATCGTTGATGCATTTAGATCCTCGATCAAGACAATGTGAACTGGAAGTTCAAAAAAATTATACATTTGCAAAGAATAGCAAATGAATTGCCTGATGCATTTTCTGATATAAAGAGGATAACCAAATCTTATATACCAGCGGAAAATGTCCCAATTCGAATTGATGTCCCAGTAGGACAAGTAGCCACTGAAGCAAATTCACGCCAGAAGCGTGGCAGGCCTGTCGGTTCCAAAGACAAAAATCCTCGAAAGAGAAAAGAGGTAAATAATATTCCTATTGAAAAAGACATAGTAGAGATACCTGCAGTTGTCCAAAATTCTGATATAACGCCAGAAGACGTTCAGGTACCTGAAAATTGTGAAAATGATGAGATCTCGATAAATTATGTCTTTACAGGAGAGAAATGGGACCGAAATAAGACAATTGTCAATGAAATATTTGCATATAATGTGGCATTAAATATCATGCATGAAAGTAAGGATCTTGAGCCAAGATCAGTCGAAGAATGTCGACAAAGGAATGATTGGCCAAAATGGAAAGAAGCCATGAAGGCTGAATTAGACTCACTTGCAAAACGTGAAGTCTTTGGACCTGTAGTCCGTACACCTGAAGATGTAAAACCTGTTGGATATAAGTGGGTATTTGTGAGAAAATGAAATGAGAAAAATGAAGTTGTGCGCTATAAAGCCCGACTTGTGGCACAAGGTTTTTCACAAAGGCCCGGTATAGATTATGAAGAAACGTATTCCCCTGTAGTGGATGCGATAACATTGCGTTATTTGGTCAGTTTAGCTGCATATCATAAACTGCATATGCATTTAATGGATGTGGTAACAGCCTATTTATACGGCTCATTAGATCGGGATATCTATATGAAAGTCCCTGAAGGACTAAAGATATCTAAACCATCCAATGAATATTCGCAAGGGTTATACTCAGTCAAATTGCAAAGATCTTTATATGGTCTAAAGCAATCTGGACGAATGTGGTATAATCGTCTTACTGAGTATCTGGCCAAAAACGGATTCAAGAATGATGATATCTGCCCATGTATTTTCATAAAGAAAACTACGTCTGGGTTCATTATAATTGCTGTGTACGTTGATGATTTAAATATCATTGGGACTCCTGAAGAGATTCCAACAATTATAAAAACTCTAAAAGAAGAGTTTGAGATGAAAGATCTTGGAAAGACTAAGTTTTGTCTCGGCCTGCAGATTGAGCATATAAAAAGTGGGATCTTTATTCATCAAACAACATACATAGAAAAGATCTTGAAAAGATTTTATATGGATGAGTTACATCCATTAAGTACTCCAATGATCGTAAGATCTTTGAATGTGGAAAATGATAAATTTTGTCCTAAAGAAGAGAATGAAGATATCCTTGGTCCTGAAGTACCATATCTTATTGCCATTGGAGCGCTAATGTATCTTGCTAATAATACACGACCTGACATATCATTCGCGGTGAATTTACTAGCAAGATATAGTTCCTCTCCAACCAGAAGACATTGGAGTGGAATCAAACAAATCTTTCGATATCTTCATGGAACGGTTGATATGGGATGGTTTTATCCCTATGGATCCAAGTCACAATTAGTTGGCTATGCAAATGCTGGATACTTGTCTGATCCACATAAAGGGAGATCTCAAACAGGATACATGTTTACATATGGTGGAACAGCTATATTATGGAGGTCCACGAAACAGACGATTGCTGCAACATCCTCTAATCATGCTGAAATACTGGCGATTCATGAAGCTAGTCGCGAGTGTTTTTAGCTGAGGAGTCTGATTTAATATATTCTGTCATCATGTGGACTGATTGATCATAAGATAGCTCCAACTGTCCTGTTTGAAGATAATACAACATGTATTGCTCAACTTAAGGGTGGATACATCAAAGGTGATAAAACGAAGCATATTTCTCCTAAATTCTTCTTCACTCATGATCTTCAAAATCAAGGGACAATTGATATTCAACAGATCCGCTCAAGTGACAATCTGGCAGATTTATTCACAAAGTCACTCCCAAAATCCTCCTTTGAAAGATTGGTACATGAGATTGGGATGCGCCGATTTCGAAATATTAAATGATGTCGACAAGAGGGGGAGACTGTACTCTTTTTTCCTTGGTCAGGTTTTTTTCCATTAGGTTTTTCTTGACAAGGTTTTTAATGAGGCAGTCCTCATCACTAAAGGATATTGTACTCTTTTTCCTTCACTAAGGTTTTTTCTCATTGGGTTTTTCTTTAGTAAGGTTTTTAACGAGGCAATAATCCTAAATGGTCATCCAAGAGAGAGTGTTGTGATAAGGATGACAAGTTGGATGCCCATTTATGATGGGCGGTCTAACATTCTCAATAGTGAATGAATTAAATGAGAGTTTGAAAGTATGAAATTTTTGCATGTATAAATAGAGGACAAATCCTCAAGGAATATACACACACAGAAGCAATATAAAAAATATTCTCTTTCTTTCTCTTACTATATTTATGCAATTCTCTTTCTCTTTACTTTTTATAATCTTTTCTATCTTTATATATATATATATATACACATTACAACATATAATATTATTATATATATACAAATCATTATTGAGCTAATTATTTTAATGCTAGAGTCTTATATTAATATATCTTTATTTTATATTTAATATATCTTTTATTTATTTCACAACATACATGATTGAAGTTTGATTCTTAAATCTGATTTTTTAAATAATGCAATAATTTTGTGAATGTGTAAATAATTCTACAATAACCTAAATTGTACGGGATCAAATTCTATAAAAATTAGAGTGAATCTAGTTGGTTGAATTCAAATTCAAAAAAGTTTTACCAAGGTTAGAATTTAATACAAATCTTGGAAGTTGAGTTATTGTCATACTGTAAACTCTACATCTTTTGTGAAATAGAAAAATCATGTTCAAAATTTTGTAATTAGTTCTACGAAGCTTGGAATTGGATGATGTTTGAGCCATTACTTATGCGAGTTTAAAGAAGGACTGCTAGAGTAGTTTTTAAAACTGAATTTAAAACAGGACAACTACTTTAAATGCACATAAGTAATTCTAAAGATCTTTTTTTTTTCTGGCCAAAACGGATTGCTATCACTTTAGCCATGGAGATCTTAAAACTTCTTTTCCACATCTTGCCTTTAGTGGCAAAAATCCTAGCCACATCATACTATAGATCTTCTTTTTGTAAAGGCCATCATCACGTTAGCCGCTTGTTTCTCCATAACTTCTGTTTTCTTCTTCTGATTACTTGCTTCTACCATTTTTTTCTCTGACACTGAAATGACCGAAATGAAGAGAGAGAAGAGAGAGAATGGAGAAAAGTTTTCAATGGAAATAATGAATGAAATTAAAATGAATTAATTTTCCACTTCCATTCCCCTATGCATAGTAATGTGTGAAATCAATTAATGCCATCAAATCAATTTTGAATTTTCTCTTTCGTATTACCAATGCATGCAATTAAAACAAGTTAATTAAATTTGAATTTCATTCAAAGAGGGAAGTGGGTATCCGAACCAAACATGCTCCACTTCATTCTTCTTTCTTTCAAATTCGGACCAACCATTTGTTGGTTCATATAGAAGCATTGCTTTTGGGCTTGCTCAATAATTTTCTAACCCCACCAACATAGGAATAATTCAGCCATATGTCATATAGAATTTTTTGTACAAGACTGAATATATTTTCTTAACATATTTGGGTTTTAAGTTACTTTATGCTCAATAACCAAAATTTGCATGCAAAATAGAAATTTTTAAGTAAACAATTTTGAAGCAAAAATCAAATTAATAATTTCTAATTAATATTTTTGATACTGTTTGATCATCATAATAAATTGAAGTTTTCCAAACTCAACAATTAGGATAATCATCCGCACACCTAATGAATTGAACATCTGATATATTTATTGTTTACATTGTTTAGTATTTTCATTGTTTACCTATACTCTTTCATTCTAAAATCATGTGGGGCCAAAGCCGGGTGAATATTGGAATATCTAGTGTTATACTAGAAAGTTGTGGATCATTTCCTTAACTATGTGATTTATAATAAATTTTAGAAGTAGAAACTAGAAATTGATTTTTTTACATAATTCACAAGTGGACAACTACAACAACAAAGCCTTGTCCCACTAAGTGGGGTCGGCTACATGAATCAAACGACGCCATTGTGCTCTGTCATGTATCATGTCTACAGAGAGACCGTTTACATGTAGATCTCGTTTGACCACCTCACGGATCGTCTTCTTAGGTCTTCCTCTGCCTTTCGCTCTTTGTCCATCTTCCATCTCATCCACCCTCCTGACTGGATGTTCTATCGGTCTTCTTCCCACATGTCTAAACCACCTGAGACGCGATTCAACCATCTTTTCCACAATGGGTGCTACTCCAACTCTCTCCCTTATATCTTCTTTCCTTATTTTATCCAATCGCGTATGACCACTCATCCATCTCAACATCTTCATCTCTGCCACACTCAGCTTATGTTCATGCTCCCCTTTAGCCGTCCAACACTCCGTACCATACAGCATAGCCGGTCTTATAGCGGTGCGATAGAATTTACCTTTAAGTTTTAAAGGCACTTTTTTGTCGCATATAAAACCAGATGCACTCCGCCATTTTGACCAACCTGCTTGGATCCTATGATTTACATCCTGTTCAATCTCTCCATTATCCTGTATGATGCACCCAAGATACTTAAAACTTTTAACTTTTCGTAGGATTGTTTTCTCCAATCTTCACCTCTATATTGGAGTTTTTCCTTCTCAAACTGAACTTACATTCCATATATTCCGTCTTGTTACGGCTTATGCGCAGACCATACACTTCTAGAGCTTCTCTCCATAACTCCAACTTCTTATTTAGGTCTTCTCTTGACTCTCCCATAAGGACGATATCATCGGCAAAAAGCATGCACCATGGCACAGGCTCTTGGATGTGCTCTGTGAGTACTTCCAAGACTAATGTGAAAATGTATGGACTTAAGGATGATCCGTGGTGTAATCCTATACTAATAGGGAATTCCTCTGTCACACCACCTTGAGTCTTCACACTAGTTGTAGCCCCATCATACATGTCTTTAATTGCCCGAATATATGCGATCCTTACTCTCCTCTTTTCTAAAACCTTCCATAAGACCTCCCTTGGTACCCTATCATACGCTTTTTCCAAATCAATAAACACCATGTGCAGATCCCTTTTATTACTACGATACCTCTCCATCATCCTTCTTAATAGGTATATCGCTTCAGTGGTAGATCTGTCTGGCATAAATCCAAATTGGTTCTCTGTTACTTGTGTCTCTTTTCTCAACCTCTGTTCTATTACCCTTTCCCATAACTTCATAGTATGACTCATAAACTTAATCTCACAAGTGGACAACTAATTTCCAAAATTTATAATAAGTTCCACAGTTCTTATAAAGATATGGGATCAAAACCACCATGAATTTTTAATGTCTAGAATGCCCCTATCAAAGAAATAGGTTAGTGCAAAGTCATTTAGAAATTTTACAAAGAAATAAGATTTGGTACTAATATGGTCGATTTTTCCTCATTTTCTGGAGCTAGGATGTTCAGAAAATTGTGATTTCTGACAAAATTTTTACAATTTTGAAGTCATTTTATATTTTTAAATATTTTAGAAAAGTTTACTTGCCAGACCTACTTGGTGGATAGCTTGAAGGCAAAAGTTTGTATTTGAGATTTTGAAACTGTCTTTAACGTAATAATATAGAATCTAGATGAGTTTGGGCTGAGTAATGTATTATGTGAGGTTTGGTTTAATAAATGATGAAGATCATTGTGAGTATGACGATGATGATTGTTAGAAATAAGAGACTAAACTAGAGAAAGGATTTGTGTATTATTGACTGTATTCAAATTGTCTAGTTGTCTGGAATGATACAATATAGAATGATATTTATAAGTACTAATAGAATCGTAATAATAAAGACGTAATATTTTATAATAAATATTCTGATATACTAAAAAATACTAATTGGTCCTAATTGGTCCTAATTATATTCTAACAATGATGATGACGATGGAGATTAAGATAATTAAGATGATGATGAAAATCGGAGCACCTTGCCTAATAGTGCATTGTATACAAAAGAATAGTTATATACGTGAGTATGATTACAAGGCTCATGAACAAGATCCAAACATTTTAATTTACAGATATATTAATTTTTATATGATTTCATAGAACTCATATATAGTCGTATATGGTCGCATCTAGTTGCTGCTCAATTTGTGCATAGCAGTCATGGAATTGGTTTGGATCGGTATCATCGAAAAGCAACGATTCAAGATTCTGGCAGTCGTAGGTTAACATGTTTTCTAAACTTTGATTTTCGGCAATCGGCGATTCTTCGAAAACCATGTCTTGTAAACATATCTCATCACAATCATACTTGAATTCTTCGTTATTCATCAACGATGACATCATCTCAAATGAATTCATGCTTGCTCCTTCTTTACTACTAGTAGAGAGAAAATTCAAATTCAAATTCTCGTCAACCATGTGTAACGGTTCCAAAGGCGGTGGAAGCGAAGTTGTTATTGTTGTTGAGGTAGTTTCGTTATTGTTACCGGTTAGTTCTTGAACTAACTTCTTGAAGCTTGAGCTGTCAGTGATGTAGACCTTAGGTTTCAACACCTTAATTAAACTGCTGAAATTGTTTTGTTGTTGTTTCTGATTTATCTTAGACATTTTCGCTAAGGCGGTTTGGCTTACTTTCTTTCCCATGAGGGCGGTGAAGTTTTCTATGTCTATTCAACTGCCACTTCTTCTTCTTAGTAATCAACTCCCACGTCTCTCGGAGGATACAAGGAAGCTTTGTATAAATATGAAGCCAAGAAGAAAAAGAATGGGGTAGTGGACAATGGAAAGAACCATTAACGACCAATCAAGGGGAGAAATTATTCTAAATTTTATATTTGATGAAAATTGATTGCATTTAAGTTTTTACGAAAAAGGTTTATTTTTCTTAAACTAACCACTAAAATAGGTTAACTCGATTTTCTATTTTGTTTTTATTACCTCTCTTATTTGTTTATAAAAAATTAAAAATACTTATTTCGGTTTTTTAAGATTGTATACAAAATTTAACGAAATTATTGTGTGTTCTAGACTTTATTTCTTGAAAATAATGGAATAACTAAGATATTCTTCTTATATTATACCATGATGATTATAACGAATCACCTCCTATATATTTTGAGAGTGTAAAAGTTAAAAAGTATGCATGCTTCGTATTGAAGTTTAAAGACGATCAATTTAATTGGGGAAAAAAAAATTAGAAGTCAACATTTTTAATGAAACAAAAAGATAAAATAAAAATGGGTATAACGCACTGTTTTAAGTTGACCATCACGGAGACGTAAATGTTGGTCTATTTCAATAAAGTCTTTTGAGGAATAAAATTAGAATAATGTTATATTACATCAAATATTATTATTTTTAATCAGTAATAATTTATATTTATATTTATGTGAATTTTTTATATAAAAAATATATAATTTATATTTATATTTATCAAAGAATTTACATACATAAATTAATATAAGTTACACCATATTTTATCAGAGTTTACACATATAAATTAATAAAATTTATTCATTAAAGATAATTTAATATTTGTGTTAGTCAAATAATGGCCAAAGATATTAAAATTTTTTCAAGAGTTTCTCATAAAATTAACCTGTTATAATAGATTTGCATCCGCTAAGTCATTTCATTAACGGCATGACACAACAAAGAATGGAAACACTATCCAAACTCGCGTATAGCTATCTCGTCCCTATCTATTCGGGGGGTTTTAGCAGGGGCGAGTCGAGTTTACGTGATATTCGTTATGGTATATATATAATATACGTAAAATAATTAATAATATTGTATTTTATTTAAATTTTTATTGTAATTTATGTTATGTATATGATGATAATTATATAAATTTTAAAATTTAATTTTATTTGTTGAATTTTAATAAGTATAGGGGACAAATAGAAATAGGTAAAGACGAGATAAATTAGAGTTTAATTTTTTACTACTTACAAGTAGAAGCGTAACGAAATCTATGCGAGTTATTATAGAATAGAACGAGATTTAATAGAACAAAAATCTGTCCTTTCCGATTCTATTATCAACCCTTACACAGCTTCCTATTGAAGCAACATAAAATAAATGACAAAGATTAATATTGTTTGAAAGACAAAAAAAAATTAACCCAAAATTATTTTATTAATTATCACTAGAATAATTATACGATTTTAAATCTAATAAATATATAATTATAAATATTATTTATATAAAATTATAAATATTATGTTATATAAAATAATTTTAAATATTGTCTCTTTGGTATTACGTTAATTATCATATATTAATGCTCTGCTCCAAGTAACATACTCATATGTAAGATAACAAAGATGAAAAAATCATATAGATATTTAAACCTAATAATAAAGGATAAGTATTAATTTCGTTCATATGATTTAAGATAAAAATAAAAATTATTTTTAATTTTTTTTAAAATCATCTCTAACATTACAATTATTTTTAAAATGGTTATTTCTTATCTCAACTTTATTTTTTGAACCAAATTAATTTCACAACAAAATAGTTTTGTTCTTCTGCTAATTAAACCCATCAATCAACCGAATATGACGGTGAAATTGACAAGTAAAAACACAAATTCAATAAATTTTCAAATAGAAATAACCAAAAATAGTATGGATAATCCAAATTTAATCAGGAAATTGCGAAATTAATTAGAATCATAAAAAGGGAGAAGATGAAATTAGAGTTAATTCAATTGAATGAGAAAAGAAAAAAAAAACGAATTTGAATGAAAATAAAATTTAAAAAAACTAATAGAGGATTAAGCATTGAGAGAGGTCTTTCTCTGAGCTAGAACGACTATCACATTCACAACACTATTCCCTTCCGTTGTCGCCTTCTCTCATAACCTCCACTCCTTCCCTTTTTCCTTTCCGTTGAA
Organism: Arachis stenosperma; assembly: GCF_014773155.1. Lineage (NCBI taxonomy): Eukaryota > Viridiplantae > Streptophyta > Magnoliopsida > Fabales > Fabaceae > Arachis > Arachis stenosperma. The sequence goes on along the minus strand of NC_080386.1, from coordinate 7,368,259 downwards.
ACTCTAATTAAATGAAAATTAAATAAATACTTAATTAAATATGGACTGACGGAGATAAAAAAAAAATTTAGAATTATGATTTAAAAATTTAAAAAAGATATTTAAATTCAAAGGATTTTTTTGAGTAGAAAAAATATAATTTTTTGCATAAAAATGCGTACTGAAAATTTGGTTGACAATACCAGCTTAAATATACTTTATTGAGAAAATTAATTATGAGAAAAGAAGGTTAAAAATTTAAAATTCATCATTTAGAAGGTAAAAATATTTAAAACGCACTAAAAATACTAATCTTAAAAGTTTTGGCCTAAAATTAGGCCAACGGGCTAAACAGACCCAAGTGGACCCAAGTTCACACTATATAAACCTCCTTTTCAGCACAAAACAACACATTTTTCCCCTTTTAAAGAGAGAAACACGTTAAAATAGAGAAGAGAGAGAGAATAGAGAAACTCTAACCCTCTTTGATTTTCAAAGATCCATAACTTTTGATCCAAATTTCGATTGACGAGTTGTTTGCGGTCACGCAAAGATCTCGATGAGCTCTTCAATTCTATCTAAGAAATTAGGTAAGCCTCTTCCTCACCAATCTTCAGTTTCGATTTTGGAGAAAAAATCACGTTTTTGGCTTGTGTGTTCATGGAACTTAGTGATTCTTGTGTTTAGGGGGAGCTCTAACTTGAGTTCCAGCTAGATATCATCACCAATTTTAGTGGGTAAAGATAAGAGCCACTTTTTTCATTTGATTATGAAGTTTTATGAAACTCTAGAGTTTGAGTGTTGTGCATATTATGTGAAATTAGTGTAGATTGAGTACTTGAGGTATTGAATTGAGTATTGGTGGTGTTTGAGCTTGGCCGAGGTAAATTTGGAACTTGAACTTGGTGGACTTCAAGTTTGAGAGTTTGGTTTTGACGTCATAAAGGTACGGTTTAAGTTTCATTTAAATACCGTAAGTAGTGATTGAATTGTGTGATGCTGTATGAGATTGAATGAAAAATTGATATTGAATGTGTAAAAATTGGAGTGATTGATGGAATAGTGAATATGTGAATTGAGTTGGTTTGAGGTTAATTTGTTAAGTGAAAATGGTTTTGGCTTGTGAACTTTTGAAAAAATTGGTAAATGCTGTTTTTGGTTAAAACTGATTTTCAGCCAACTTCGACAGGCCGTATTTTGGTCCTCGAAGTTGGAAATTTTATAAAACTAGATTTTTATGAAAATTCATTTATCAATCTTTCCAACAATTCAAGAATGGTTGAAAAATAAATTTTGTAAAAATAGATATGAGGGTTTAAAATTTGGGCTGAAAAACTGGTTTTTATAACATCAGCTTTTTCAAGTTCTGGTATGGCCTGCGTACGCGAGCATTATCGTGCGTACGAGGGAGTTAGGCTCTACCAACAACCATGCATACGCGAACATGAGCTGCGTACGCGATTTTGTCAAAATGACGCTCTTGCATATGCAACGAAAATTATGCGTACGTGAGCAAACCCCACTGCCCAAACCTTCCGCGTACGAAAGGTGGTCCGCATACGTTACGTTATCAAATTTACACTCATGCGTATAAGACCACCTCTATTTTGGAAAAGTGAATTTTTAAGTTCTCAACTATTTCTCAATCCTCCTAAACCTATATAAGTCCCAATAAGGGTCTAGAGCCTACGTATTTAAGGATAGAGGAGTTAGGAATGCAATCAAAGGAGTTGAGTTAGTGAATTAAATGAAAATGAACTATGAGTATAAGCTATTGATAATTGACGAATGAATAAACGAGTTGAGGTTGGGAATCTCCTCTCTCATGCTAGGTTTTGAAATGAGTACAAATATGTGGAGAGATTGATATTGATATTGAAGGAGATTGAGGAGTAAGAAACTGAATTAATGATGAGGGCTTATGAGTAGTTACTAATTGAATATGAAATTGACTGAAGTAATGAATGAGTAGGCGAGTTGAGGCAGAGAATTTTCTCTCTCGTGTTGTGATTATAATTGAAGAGGCAATAAGATTCATGTTGTAAGGACGGTGGTGTTATCCCATCTCACATAAAGGCGAGTCGAGATTGAGGATTCTCTCACTTGTTGTGATAAACAAGTTGAGGTCGAGAATTTCCTCTCTTGTTGGGGTGGATGAGGTTAAGGTTGAGGATTCCCTCACTTGTCACACCAGAGAGTTGGAATGAAGGTCGAGGATTCCCTTCAGTTTAGTTATGTAATTATTAATTTGAATGTCGGGTATGTCAGTTGTGTTGAATTGAAATGAGTTTCAAATTGAAAAGGTAAGGACGGTGGTTGGATCCTGCTCACAGATTGGCAAGTTGAGATAGAGGATTCTCGCTCTCTTGCTGAGATGAACAAGAGGAGGTTGAGGATTCCCTCTCTTGTTATGGTGGGCAAGCGAGGTTGAGGATTCCCTCTCTTGCTACATCGGAGAATTGAATAGAGAAGGTTGAGGATTCCCTTTGATTTGATTCATGGCTGTGGTGTGAATGAGTTAGGTTGAGGATTCCCTATTGTTACATCACAGTCTCTCTCTAAATGGGAGGTTAAGGATTCCGTTCATGTTGAGAGACGATATTCGGGTTAGCTACCGGACATGTCGGGTTTGGCTATACAATCAACAGATGAGTTCATTGGCCATAGGGCAGGCATACATCATATTTCGTTTGTTTGAATTATTTGGGTTTGCTATAATTGCCTTGGTTTGCCTAATTGTACATGCTACATGATTATATGCTAATTGCCTTACTTGCATCGATTTGTGTATTACTTGTGTTGTGTCTGTATAACTGAGAGATCTCTCATGCTGGTGTCGGTTGATGTTGAGGGTTGTCCTTGTTGAGATAGAATGACGAAATGGTTGAATAATAAAGGTAAATATCAAATAGGATGATTTGAGCTCTTGGGTTAATGCAGTGGAGTGATTCCACTTACTACGGGCGGAAAGTTAATGTGTTAATATAGGATTACTAAGTCGAATTATCTGAGAGCTAGTTCTGGTTTTGGATTTATTCTGTGGAGATTGGTGAAAGTATGAGAAATGTTCAGTTAGAATTAGAATCCCCTTATGATAGTTGCCTAAATATGGATTAGTAGGAACTTAGGATGGATATGATGAGTGATAAATCACTATTTCATGGTTTATATTGTATTTAATTGAGTGGTTTTATCAAGCTTTTCACCTACTTATTCATAAGATTTGCATGATTTTACAATTCCTTCCTAGTTTAGTTCTATGATTGAAAACATGCTTCTTTAGTCTTAATTTAGCTAATCTTAATCCTCTCTTAATACCATTCGATGCCTTGATCTGTGTGTTAAGTGTTTCAGGCTTCATAGGGCAGGAATGGCTTAGAGAATGAAGAGGAAGTGTGCAAAGATGGAAGGAATACAAGGAATTGAGGAGATGACCAGCGAAAAGTCGTGCGGTCGCATGAGACCGCGCGGATTGGAAGCTGCACGAACGACGTGAAAGCGTGGACGACGCGCACGCGTGGTAAGAGAAATGCTAAGTGACGCGAACGCGTGGACGACGCGGAAGCGTGACGTGCGCGATCTGCAGAATTACAAAAGTCGCTGGCAAAAATTCTGGGCCGGATTTTAACCCAGTTTTTGGCCCAGAAACACAGATTAAAGTCAGGGAACATGTAGAGACTCAACAGGCTTTTCATAATTCACAATTTTAGGTTTTAGATGTAGTTTTTAGAGAGAGAGGTTCTCTCCTCTCTCTTAGGATTTAGGATTAGAATTCCTCTTAAAGGATTTAAGATTTATTATTATTTCAACTTATAATTCTTCTGAGCTCCAGGTTTAATATTCCTTTATTTTGACTTCTCTTATTTTTAATTATATATGTTGCCAATTTGGCTTAATGACATTCATGTTATGATTTTCTTAATAAATATTATTTGAGGTATTTTCAGATCTATGATTTGTTTCTCTTATTTATGATATAAATAATTTAGATTTTTCTATCTTTTGGCTCTGGTTGATTAATTGGTGACTCTTGAGTTATCAAACTTATTGTTGACCGAAAATTGGAATTCTTCAAGAATTAATTCGAGATCCAATAACTCTAACTTTTCCCAAGGAAAGACTAGGACTTGAGGATTCGAATTAATTCATTCACTTAACTTACCTCCATAGTTAGAGGTTAACAAAGTGGGAGAAAAATCCAATTCTCATCACAATTGATAAGGATAACTAGGATAGGACTTCCAGTTCTCATACCTTGCCAAGAGTTTATTTTACAGTCATTTATTTAGTTTACTTGTCATTTATCATATCTGCTCCTCATTCTCAAAACCCCCGATTTACAAAACTCATAACCAATAATAAGAATATACCTCCCTGCAATTCTTTGAGAATACGACCCGAGGTTTAAATACTTCGGTTATCAATTTATTTAGGGGTTTGTTACTTGTGACGACCAAAACGTTTGTAAGAAAGGTTAATTGCTTGGTTTAGTAACTATACTTACAATGAGAGTTTACTATAACTTCTAAACCATCAATATTCAGTTCTTCAAAATGGCGCCGTTGCCGGAGAATTGCAAACGTGTGCCTTATTATTAGTTATTGTAAATATTTTTCAAAAAAAAATTTATATTTTTTTCAAAATCTTACCTTATCCTTTTTCAAAAATCATATCTTTTTTCTAAATCCTATCATATCTTTTTCAAAATATTTTCTTTGTTAGTTTTTGTTTTTATTTTCTTCTACTACTATGAACTCTCACCCCTTTGGCTATGAGTCTGGTTACAACTATGTTGCAGGAAGAGGAGATTATAATGGGAACAGGCATCAAGGTTGGAACAATCAAAGATGGGAAGAGCCACAAGGATTTAATCAACCCTCATGGCAACAACCACCTCCATACGCCTATGAACCCCCTCCTCAACATAGCTTTGGACCACCATACTCACGAGCCCCTTACCACCAAACACCCTCATACGATCCTAACCTGTACCCACTATACCAACCACCTTATGAGCCAAATGAACCATACACAGAACCACCACCTCAATATACACCATCTCCTTATCATTATCAAGATGAACCACCTTCCTACCATGAACCCTCCTATCCACCCCAAACCTCCATGGAGAAAGAATTTACCGATCTAAACTCTACTATACAAGCTCTCGCCGCCCGAATCAGACCACCAAATACCTTCAACAATCAACCCTCAAGCTCTAGTGCACTTCCTTTTCAACCACATAATGATCCACCCATCCCATCACCACCATCCATGGAAGAGCACCCACATCCATCAATCCAAGAGCAAGATGATCCCAATGATGCTACTGATATGGAACAAGAGAGAGAGGATCATCTTCGTGAATCCATACTTCATAAGGAGCTAGAGGAGGCACTAAAGGTGAAGGTAGGAGAGACCCTTGAAGATGAAGGAGTATTTGAAGGGAGTTGTCATGGAAAGGTAATCATCAAGGAGGAACAAGAGTCAAGGGGTCATTTCAAGGAAACAGTAGATCAATTTCATGCAACCCTTCATCAATTGGAGCAAGCAATAAATCAATTACCTTCCTGACATTCAGACACTCAAGGAACCCCCATGGCTTCATGTGGAGAATCTAATGAAGAACATAGCATGAAGGAGACACTAGAGACTCCAGTGGACAATAAGGAGCATGACTTTGTACTGGAACAAGTAGAGAAACCCATAATAGTTACAGAGGAAGAAGTGGTTGAAGATTTAGGAGTTGCAGAACCTCCACGGGAACCTCGAGTCACAGAACCCTCTTCTAAGGAGTTTGAATTTGTTATTAAGGAGGGTGTACAACCTCCAAGGCATGTCATAATAGAAGACTTGGAAGAGGTTAATCAAGAGATGGAGACTCAAGAAGAAGAGGCACAACCTCCCATGCCTTTGGTGAGCAATGAAGAAGAGATTAAAATGGAAGAAAGCTACCAAGAGGAAGATGTTGATATTGAAGAGGATTGCAAAGAGGTGGGAGATGTCGAAGAAGAGCACAAGGAAGTAGAGCCTGCACATTCATTAGAAACACCTCTCCCTAAGTTGCCATCATCCTTCACAACATTCAAGTGGGTAAAATTCATATCCCTTAGCTTTCTAATTCCACTTGAATATGGGCTACTGGAGACGGATGGTCAACTTAGAGCTCTCTGTTGCATTAAGAGTAAGAAGAAGATGGTCAGTGATAAGATTTATCCTGCAAGGTTCAACATGGTTGTGTGCTCAAAATTTAAACGCAAAAGTTGGTGTAAAGCTCAGCTGAATGGGTCCAGGAAGTTGTTTGGCCGCTTTAATGAGAATTCAGATTGCCTGCCACCCGGTTGGAACACTAATGATTAACAAGAAGACGGGTGCAAAAGCAAGGTTTGGGACCCCAGAATTCAATCTAGAAATCAATACTCTTGGGGCCTTGTCACTTGCTTTAACTTACTTGAAAGCTTTCTGCGCCTAGTTTGGGATCCCAGAGGCTACTGAAATTCCAAACACTGGTGGAGATTCCTGGATCAGTACAAGCATAAGCCACCATAACAGGAAGCTCATCAAAAGTCCAACTTAAGGACTTTAACTAAAAGTGCTAGGTGGGAGACAACCCACCATGGTATGATCGTTCTCTTTTTAGTTTTAATTTTAGTCTGTTTTTGAATTTCTATTGAACCTGCAATTTTTGCATGACATTCATTGCATTTTGCATTCTGCATACTGCATAAAAAAAAACACGCACCTGACGCGGCAGCGTCGCTGACGCATCCGCGTCACAAGTACGTTGGGAAGAAAATAATTTAAACAGAGAGTCACGCGAGAGCGTGACTGGAGGCGTGCCTTTGGCACAACATGATCCATGCGACCGCGTCGCTGACGCGTCCGCGTCATGTGGAAAAAATACCTCCCACGCGTCTGCGTCATCCACGCGAACGTGTGCCTCAAATTCGACGTAAAAAAGGGTGTATGGCCGAAAGTTGCGCTAGAATTGGGCTGGACTCGTGCTAGCAGCACAAGCCCGGCCACGCGAATGCGTTCCCCACGCATCCGCGTCAATCCCATAATATGGCCTATCACGCGATCGCGTCACCCACGCAGCCGCGTCACCCAAAATCTTGGCAAAATGAGTTTCAAACAGAAAGTTGCGCGAGCGCGCGGCTGCCCTCGCGCCAGTAGCACGAATTCACTCATGCGACCGCGTGCCCCACACGACCGCGTCACTTGACAATAGCGCCAACCGCGCGAACGTGTCCCTCACGCGTTCGCGTCGCCTGCGCCGCACAGCTTATCCAAATCAGCCAAGATATCTCATCTTTTCTTCCCCAAATCTAAATCTTTTCTTTCCCTTCTTATTTCTTTCTTCCTTCCTTTCTTTTTCTTCTTTTTTCTTTTAATTGGTGTTGGAAATTTATTTGGGTCATTATCTCCCATATTTTGCTTATGGATTATTTGGAATTTGTTTAAACAATTACATATTATTATAAGGGTGCTTGCATGTTCTAATTAATATATTCCATACCTTATTTAATATGCATGTTATGTGTTTGTGAAAATGCCCATATTGCATTTTGCACTATTTTTAGATTTCTTTTAAATCTACTACTCTAAATGCCTGCTTTTCACATAACCCCTTCTCTATTTTATTATTTAAACATAATTATTTTTACAAACATATTATTAGTTTGGAAGTCTTGGTAATCTAACTTGGACATTGAATGCTTGATCTATGCTACTCATGCCTTTGCCAGCATGCCAATAAACATCTTGAATTTAACTGTCATCACATGCACTTACTATATTTCCATTGATGACTTTTCACATGTAGTCATGACCATGTGTTAACATCATTCTTCTTTACTGTGCATTGATTACCACCTTTCTCGCTCTCTTCCTTGCTGGATCCCCTAACTTTACTTGTTACTTTTTTTTTTCCTTTTCAGGATGGCCACCAAGAAGGGTACAGAGAAAGCTACTTCCAAACCACCGGCAAGGAAAGGAACCACGAGAGCACCAGCTGAGGAACAACAACCCCCGTCCACTTGTACATCTTAGCATGCACCGAGGACGGTGCATTCTTTAAGTGTGGGGAGGTCGATACCGATCTCCATGGGTTAGTTACTCTTCTGTCTCAACACCAATAGTTTATTTTCCTTGTTAGTTGTTGCATTTGCATGTTTGTTCGATTTTTTGCATATTTTGCCACTTGGTTGAAGTAATATTTTCTTTTTCAAGAAATTTTTATAGTATTTCACTAATTTAAATTGAAAAATTTGTGTTAAACTTGTTTGGAAGTTGTATTTAGAACATAGTTTTTGAGCTAAAGAACACACAACCTGTGAGATTTTGAGCTTAATTGCATGGTTACATTATTTAACCATAAATATTTTATTCTTGTGTGTTTTCTTCTCTATAACTGCAATCTTTGCTTTGTTCCATTCTATATATCCATTATTTAGTGTATTTACATGCTTGCATATGATTGAAGCCATTGTTTGATTCTAGCTCACCATTCCCAAATTAGCCTACCTTTACATCACCCTTGTTAGTCCCCTTGAGCCTTTAAATCCCCTCTTATTTTATAACCACATTACTAGCCTTAAGCAGAAAAATAAATAAAAAAATCCCAAGTTGAATCCTTGGTTAGCTTAAAATAAATATTGTGTATAATTTAAGTGTGGGGAATTTTATGGAAACATGGGATGATAGAAAAAGTAGGAAATTAAATTGAATAAGTTATTTGAAAATTTGGGAAGCATGCTCATGTGAAATCAAAATAATTAAATTACCATGTGCATTGATAAAAAAAATAATAATAAAAAATAAAGAAAAAAAATAATAGAAAAAAAATTGAAGTAATTAAATAAGGGGACACAAAAAAATTATTACCCCAAATGCAAAATAAAAAGAATCAATGCACATGGGACAGAATTCAAAAATAAGTTTGATACATGAGCATGTAATACAAAAGTGAGAAAATTTTGGGTAGCTAGGTAAAGAATTTTAAATTTTATAAAGTATGTATATATTAGGTGAGATCTTAGACTAATCAAGGATTCACTCTGTTAGCTCACTTAGCTTTATATATACATCCTCACCCTTACCTTAGCCCCATTACAACCTTGAAAAGACCTCATGATGTTTGCATTGGTATACTAAATATTTTTTAATTGGTTAGCTGAAGAACAAAGTTTAGAAAGTATGATTAGAGAAGATTAGAGTGATTGACCCTATACACTTAAGAGATTAGAGTGATATACACTACCAGTGAGGGTTCAATGCTTGCTTCTATGTTCCCTGCTTTTATGAGATATCTTCTTACAAGTTTACTTATTTTCACTGTATGATTTGAATTAGTGAAATCCAGTTCATATTTATTCTTGAAGGATTTATTTACTTTTTTACCAAGTAGGTAGAAACATTTTGCATATAGTTGCATTCACATTCATAGGCTGCATTGCATGAGTCTTGCCTTTACCTATTCATTTATTTGGTCTCCTTGAGTTTAGCATGAGGACATGCTAATGATTAAGTGTGGGGAGGTTGATAAACCACTATTTCATGGTTTATATTGTATTTAATTGAGTGGTTTTATCAAGCTTTTCACCCACTTATTCATAAGATTTGCATGATTTTACAATTCTTTCCTAGTTTAGTTCTATGATTGAAAACATGCTTCTTTGGTCTTAATTTAGCTAATCTTAATCCTCTCTTATTACCATTCGATGCCTTGATTTGTGTGTTAAGTGTTTCAGGCTCATAGGGCAGGAATGGCTTAGAGAATGAAGAGGAAGTGTGCAAAGATAGAAGGAATACAAGGAATTGAGGAGATGACCAGCGAAAAGTCACGCGGTCGCATGGCCCACGCGACCGCGTGAATTGGAAGAAATCAGAGTGACGCGTTCGCGTGCCTGACGCGACCGCACGGATTGGAAGCTGCACGAACGACGTGAAAGCGTGGACGACGCGCACGCGTGGTAAGAGAAATGCTAAGTGACGCGAACGCGTGGACGACGCGGAAGCGTGACGTGCGCGATCTGCAGAATTACAAAAGTCGCTGGCAAAAATTCTGGGCCGGATTTTAACCCAGTTTTTGGCCCAGAAACACAGATTAAAGTCAGGGAACATGTAGAGACTCAACAGGCTTTTCATAATTCACAATTTTAGGTTTTAGATGTAGTTTTTAGAGAGAGAGGTTCTCTCCTCTCTCTTAGGATTTAGGATTAGAATTCCTCTTAAAGGATTTAAGATTTATTATTATTTCAACTTATAATTCTTCTGAGCTCCAGGTTTAATATTCCTTTATTTTGACTTCTCTTATTTTTAATTATATATGTTGCCAATTTGGCTTAATGACATTCATGTTATGATTTTCTTAATAAATATTATTTGAGGTATTTTCAGATCTATGATTTGTTTCTCTTATTTATGATATAAATAATTTAGATTTTTCTACCTTTTGGCTCTGGTTGATTAATTGGTGACTCTTGAGTTATCAAACTCATTGTTGACCGAAAATTAGAATTCTTCAAGAATTAATTCGAGATCCAATAACTCTAACTTTTCCCAAGAAAAGACTGGGATTTGAGGATTCGAATTAATTCATTCACTTAACTTACCTCCATAGTTAGAGGTTAACAAAGTGGGAGAAAAATCCAATTCTCATCACAATCGATAAGGATAACTAGGATAGGACTTCCAGTTCTCATACCTTGCTAAGAGTTTATTTTACAGTCATTTATTTAGTTTACTTGTCATTTATCATATCTGTTCCTCATTCTCAAAACCCCCAATTTACAAAACTCATAACCAATAATAAGAATATACCTCCCTACAATTCCTTGAGAAGACGACCCGAGGTTTAAATACTTCGGTTATCAATTTATTTAGGGGTTTGTTACTTGTGACGACCAAAACGTTTGTAAGAAAGGTTGATTGCTTGGTTTAGTAACTATACTTATAAGAGAGTTTACTATAACTTCTAAACCATCAATCTTCATTTCTTCAATGAGGTATGGAGTTTAAGATTGCTTAGTGAGTTCGTGTTGCTTTATGCAGTATCTATTTAGCACTTTTACTGTACTGGAAATCTATGGGTCGGGGGTTCTTATTCCGTATATATCTTCTATTTTTCAGATGCAGATCCTGGAGCTTATTGGACTTATGTTTTACATTTTGTTTAGAATCTCTCCGTATTTATTTGGAAAAACTTATATGTATATATTTATTTATTTTGGAAAATTTCCTATAGAAGTCTTGATGTATATTTGGGAGAGATAGGAAACGCTGTTGTAAAACTGATTTTATTTCTATAACCCTAACTGACTTAAACTTCGCAGGTCGCAACTAGTGGCTATTTACTTATGCTTATATATACATATCCTGTCTTTATTCTGTTCTTCCTTAATGCTTTATTTTATATCACTTTTTGAATGTGTCTTATCTTCGGTTCCATCGATACGTGAGTGTTCGGGATTTGCAATTTTATTTTACTCCTTTTCAAGCTTCTCGTTTACTAGTTCCATTCAATTAAATACATATTACTATGAAAAAAATCTCATGCCCTAAGATGTTCAAGCTGTGATGTTGATGGTTTGATGAACCAGAAGAGATTAAGAGATAGAGAAAAATAAGTTCTTCTCATTGTTGAAGAGAATAAAAAATTCTTTAAAAGATATCTGAGTTATTACACTTTATATACTATGTACTCCTTATTAGAATCTTGAGTAACAAGATTGAAGAACTTGCAGATGAATATTAGAGAATGAGAGAAGAATGTAAACTTGATAGATTGAATATGATAGAATGAATATTAGAAAAACTCTGTTTCTCCAAAGAGTAAAGTTATTATATATAGCATATACACAAGTCATCCCTGATTAGGGTAGAAAGACTAATCTACCCTCTAACTAATCATAATAGAATAGAAAATTAATTCACTACTCTAACACCCTCCCTCAAACTGAGGTACTTGATCTGTCATGTACTCTCAGTTTGATTCTAAATTTTTGAAATGCTGGCAAGGAGAGAGGTTTTGTTAGAGTATCTGCTATCTGATCTGTTGAAGGTATATGCACAACAAAAAGTTCTCTGCGGTTGACTAAATCCCTGATAAAGTGTAAGTCTAGCTCCAAGTGCTTGCACCTACTATGAAGGACAGGATTAGCAGCTAGAAGGCAAGTGGAATGGTTATCGCAGTAGATGGTAGGTGGGATTTTTTGAGGAATGTGCAGCTCTCCGAGCAACTGTTGAAGAGACATAATTTCAGTTTGTGCAGCAGCTATAGATCTGTATTCTGCTTCAGTACTGCTTCTGCTGAGTTTGGTTTATTTATTACTTTTCCATGAGACTAGATTGTTGCCAAGATACACACAAAAGCTTGTAATAGATTTTCTGTCATCTAAGTCACCACCCCAATTAGAATCTGCAAAGGAAAGTAAGCAAAAATCAATAGATTTTGTGAAGAATAAGCCATGATTCAAAGTTCCTCTCAAATATCTCAAAATTCTTTTCACACACTTCCAATGGTGTAGTGTAGGTTGGTGCATATATTGAGATACTTTATTAACCGATTATGATAAATCTGGCCTAGTAAGAGTTAAATATTGTAAGCCACCTACGATTGACCTATAAAGTTTTGGATTATCAAAGAATTCTGAGTCATTAGCAGACATCTTAAGACTAGATATCATAGGAGTAGGCATGGGACTTGAGTCCTCCATAGCTGATCTTTTTAATAACTCTGATCCATATTTAGATTGAGTAATTAATAAATTTTCTTGTGGCAAATAATTTGCTTCCAGGCCCAAGAAAAAGCTGAATTGTCCCAAATCTTTCAAAGAAAAAATTTTATTGAGATCAGATATGAGAGTATTAATTTCAGTCATATTATTACCAGTTATAATAATATCATCAACATACACAATTAAGTAAACAACAGAAGAGGAAGTATATTTAATAAACAAAGAAATATCAGATTTAGCATTCTTAAATCCAAATTTGGCTAACGTTTTGGCCAAGGTATTGAACCAAGCTCGTGGAGCTTGCTTCAAACCATAGAGAGCCTTATTTAGACAGCAAACTAATGATGAATTTGAATGAGAGTAACCTGGTGGTTGGGCCATATAGACAGTTTCGTCTAGTTTACCATTGAGAAACGCATTATTAAAGTCAAATTGTCGTAATGGCCAACCTAAAGAGACAGCAATACTAAAAATAACCTGAACTGTACTAGGCCTCACAACCGGGCTATAAACCTGCTCATAATCTATTCCCTCTGTTTGATGAAAGCCTTTACCAACTAGCCTAGCTTTGTATCTTAGAATGTTTCCAAATTGATCTTTTTTAATGGTGAAAACCCATTTGCTTTCTATGATGGTAGCATTTGGGGGTGGTTCTTTGAGAGTCCATGTTTGACACTTCATAAGTGCTTGAAATTCAATGTCCATGGCTTGTTTCCAGTGTGGAGAGGCTAGAGCTTGAGCTACAGTCTTAGGAATGTTGTGTATCAAATCAGTGGTTGTAGGTTTGGAAGTAGTTGTGGTAGTTAAAGCTCTAGTTTTAGTAATTCCAGATTTTGAGCGAGTTACCATGGCATGAGTGTTATTGGGTGGGGATGGAGTCGGAGAGATAAGGGTAAGACAATGTCAATGTCCCCAATTGGCATAGATAAATCTGATGTACTAGAAGCTGAATGTGGAGTTGTGTTGCTAGATAAAGTGTTTGACGTAGATGTAGGAGTGGATGGACAAGTGTTAGGTTGTTCTAAACGAGGGGGTTGACCAAGTGATTGATGGGACGATGTACTAGTTGAAGGAGAAAGAGGGAAGGAGGCTGTATTAGTTGGTGGAGTAATATAAAAAATAGGATTCTCAGCCAATGCTATAGATTCAGACTTATTAGAAGAGGAATCAGACTTAGAAAACATAATACTATAGGGAAATACAGATTCATTAAAATTAACATGTCTTGCTAGGTATATTTTTTTATTTTTTGCCATACACCTATAGCCTTTGTGATTAGCATCATACCCTAAAAACAAACATTGTTCTGATTTATATGCAAACTTTACCTTATTATATGGTCTTAAGAAAGGGTAACATGCACAACCAAAAATTTTAAAGAAATTATAGTCTGGTTTTTGATTAAACAATATCTCAAAAGGACTTTTATCTTGCAATACCTTCGTAGGGAGTCTATTGATGATATAAGCTGCATTAATGAAGGCATCTTCCTAGAAATTAAAATTTAAAATTAAAATTTATATAAGGTGAACTAATCAAATTAAAATTTAATTTTTATTAGACTAATATTTATCTTTATAAAATTATCGAATCAAATTTGACATTCTCAATATATACACTTATATATATAAGAAACAAACAAAAAATTATTTTTACATCTTATTCCTTTTAATATGACAAAAGTCAAGATAAAATTAATAAATAAATAAAATCAAATCAATTTTTTTATTAAAAACATAGTTATTAAATTAAAAAGGATAATTTAATCATAATTAGATAATTAAATTAAAATAAATTAACTATTAATTTATTAAAAAACTATCTCAATGATAGTAACTGCATCACATGCTTAAATAAAAAAATGAAATTAATCATATTGAAAAACAGGATTAAAATTTAAACACAAAAAATTAAAGCTCTGATACTACTGTTGGACCACACTGCCTTGTTGATGATGCGTGTAACCACAAGACTGTCTATGCAAAATGCCTTTTGATGCCAAAAATAAAGTAAAATCTTTTGAAAGAAATTTCATACCTTTATTCGATTGTATTGCTTTGATTTTGTGACCACTTTGCTTCTCCATAAAAGCTTTATAAGTTTGAAATGCAACGAATGCTTGTGATTTGTTAGTCAGCAAATAAAGACAAGTATATTTTGTATATGCATCAACAAAATATATATAGTATCGAAATCCATTTCTAGAGTTCATGGGTGCTGGTCCCCAAATGTCTACAAAAACAAGCTGTAAAGGCTGTGTATAGAAAGTTTCAGAAGCAGGAAAATGTAATCGATGCATCTTTGCCATAGAACATATTTCACATACATGTTGAAATTTAATAGCAGAACCAGAAAAATTATAAGTTTGATTAAGAACAGTAAGAACAGTCTAAATAGCACTATGGCCTAACCTCTTGTGCCATAATTGCACATCTTTATTTTTATTTGCCGGAGAATTAAAGGCCGGATCCAAACATGAGTCTAATACATGTGAATTACTAAAATCAGAAATAGGCACAGTGTTGATTACAGTGGATTTAGTGTGAGGCTGCTGAAGAGTAGCATTATTACAAACAATTTTAGAACTAGTAGTCAAAGATCTTGGGATCCTAAGTTTATCTAAGGTATAAATCCCATTCCTAGCATTGCCTTGTAGGAGTAGGTTCTTGGTATCCTGGTCACGAATTAAGCAAACATCAGGCCAGAATTCAAAATAAACATGGTTATCAAAGGCAAATTTTGAAACACTTAATAGATTCTGCGTAATTTGAGGAACATGAAGAAGATCATTCAGACAATAAGCAATGTTAGTGGAAGGGTCAAAAAGAATAGAGGAACCTGAAGAAGAGATCGGTATATCTGCCCCATTACCTACATAAAGCTGGTCTGAATTAAGATTCGTAGAAGAGGCAGTGAGTAAATTGTTGGAGTCTGGGGTAATGTGGTGACTTGCTCCTGTATCCGGGAACCAAGAAACTTCACTAACGGATGATAGTGTAGAAATATAAGCTCTTGGTTGATGAAAGGTGGAAGACGGAGGTGGTGGCTGGGAATTTCCATATGGTATCTGAAGTTGACTAGAGGAATTAGCCACATTTGGTTGAAAAGATGTATCAAATCGATGATAACAGTGCCAAACCACATGGCCAGAACGATCGCATAGTTGACATTGGGGTCTTTGATTCGTGAATCCAAACCTCCCACCTCCTCGAAAGCCTCTTCCACTTCTACCTCTTCTCGCTCCTCCTCCTCTGTTGAAGTTGAAGGGTTGAGTGAAGTTGGCCATCGGCATAGCTATTCCAGGATTCTTGTGTCTGTCAAGCATATTTTCAAATGCCAAAAGGAAAGATTCAGCCTCTACAACCTTGAAGGAGCCCAATCTTGACATTACCGAAGCGTTGTAGACAGTGTACGCATCTGGGAGACCATCAAGAATAGCTTGAATATGGTCATCTTCATGAACTTGATAGCCAATTGCAAATAGAGAATCTACTAGTTTTCAAATATGAGCAAGGTAATCAGGTACGGTGCCCGTCTTCTTCACGGACTTGAGCTGCGATTTGAGGCTCTGAACGCGAGCTGAGGATGCGGCGGTGAAGTAATCATCAAACTTTTCCCAAACTAGATGAAATCTGGTGAGATGTATGACCTTGCTTTTGAAGTTAGTGGTCATGGATGCCACGATCCAAGTAGTGAGGGTTAGGTCTCAAAGACGCCATTTCTTGAAGTCTGCCGATTCGGTAGCCGTTTTCTTTGCCTCATCTATAGCAAATTGAGGAGGAATCTTCGCTGGGTTTAAGTGATCTTCCAAATCGAGACTCTGGATGGTGAGTAACATGAGATACCTCCAGGTTGAATAGTTGTCTTCATTCAATTTGTCAGCTATGACAGTGAGGGGTTTTTTGGTGGTGGAGTCGTTGAGCTCGATTTCCATGGTGAAACGAGAAAAAAAAATTCAAGAACCTAAGCTCTTGATACCATATTAGAATCTTGAGTAACAAGATTAAAAACCTTGCAGATGAATATTAGAGAATGAGAGAAGAAGGTAAACTTGATAGATTGAATATGATAGAATGAATATTACGAAAACTCTGTTTCTCCAAAGAGTAAAGTTATTATATATAGCATATACACAAGTCATCCCTGATTAAGGTAGAAAGACTAATCTACCCTCTAACTAATCATAATAGAATAGAAAATTAATTCACTACTCTAACACTCCTTATGTACTTCCACTAAAAAAATTACAACAAATAAGTCTACATCTATTATTGATAAAAAAAATAATCTAGGTAATACCCTCCCGCAAACTAGAATTGCATAAATCTAACAATCCTACCTTGGAAACATTAGTAAGAAAAGGATCGGTGGCAGAGCTTTGGTAAGAAAATTAGCAAGTTGGTCTTTAGAACGAACTGGCATCAGATGAATGAGACCAGACAAATACTTTTCAGTCCACTTCAATGTATTTGGTTCTTTCATGAAAGATAGGAATATTGGCAATGTGAATGGCTGACTGGTTGTCATAGACTAGAGTGATAAACTTTTGAAGCGGTAAACTAATTAAATCCATTAAGAAATATAACCAACTAGCTTCACAAGTGAAAACAGTAAGAGACCTATATTCAGCTTCTGCAGAGGATTTGACAATTATGGTTTGCTTCTTACTCTTTCAGCTAACGAGAGAGTTCCCAAGCATGAAGCAATAACTGAAAACGGAACGACGAGTATCGGCACAGGTAGCCCAGTCAGCGTCGGCAAATCCGGTGAGATGCAGATTAAAAGTAAAGGAGAAGAATAGAACAGTTGCAGGTATGCCCTTTAAATATTGGAGTACGCCGAAAATAGCCTGCAGGTGAGAAGTGGTTACACAGTTCAAAAATTGGCTCAAACGTCCCACAGCATAAGAGATATTGGGTCTAGTGTTTGTGAGGTAAAGGAGTCGACTGATGAGCTCTTTGTAAGTAGTGTTGTTCATTAAAATGATACCGGATTCCTTCAAAAGTTTCTGACTATAATCAAAAGGAGTGGAGAGAAGCTTGCAATCTAGATAACCAAAATCTTTGAGAAGGTCCGTGACGTACTTCCGCTGATAAATGTGAATTCTAGAGTTAGAGCGTGCTACTTCCATTCCCAAGAAATACTTGAGATCACCAAAATCATTTATTTTGAATTTGTCATCCAAAACTTACTTTATGGAATTAATTTTGCAATGTCATTCCTAGTTAAAACCAAGTCATCAACATATACTAGAATGGCAGTGAAGCTTTCGGATTGTTTCTTGATGAAAAGGGAATGATCATAAAAAAACTGCTTATAACAAGCATCAACAAGAGTTGAGTGAGCTTAATGTTCCATTGTCTGCTTGCTTGCTTAAGCCCATATAGAGACTTTTGCAATTTACAAACCAAACCTGGTTGTGACACAGCCAAACCGGGTGATATCTTCATATAAACTTTCTTGTCCAAATCTCCATGAAGGAAGGCAGTATTGACATCCAGCTATTTCAAATGTCATTTCCTTGCCGCTGCTAATGCTAACATTACTCGTAGGATAGTCGTTTTGACAACTGGACTAAAAGTATCACCATAATTCACTCCTTGCACTTGAGTGAATCCTTTTGCAACTAGTCTCGCTTTGTGCCTTTCTATGGTACCATCGGGATTGAATTTTACCTGAAAAACCGATTTGCAACCCACAACCTTCTTGTCTTTTGGGAGTTCAGTGAGACACCAAGTTCTTTTCTGATCTAGAGCTGTCAATTCAGCTTGTATTGCATTTCTCCAACATTCATGTGCAGCCGCTTTCTCATAAGTGCTAGGTTCTGGATTTGAGGTGATGGATAGAGAAAGAGACTTATATTTTGGGGTTAGTTTATCATATGATAAGTGTTGTGAGATAGAATATAAAGAGTTAGAGTTGGCAAAGTTGCTAGAGTGAGCTGCGTGGGTTATCATACAATGGTTGTCCTTCAAATAAGCAGGTGATTTCTTGACTCTTTCAGATTTTCTAGTGATGCAGTCATGTGTGATGTCGTAGTTTTATGATGCAGGTGATTGTTAGTGTGTATTTTGTAATGGGTGCAATGGTGTGTGAGAAAATTGGTGAGTGCATTAAACTTGAAAAATGTTCATTTGAATCTATGAGTGTGATAGGTGTGGGTGATTACAAATGATGTTTAGACGGTGTATCATATTGAAAAAGATCAATGCATTGTAGAGTACAAGTGGGTACCGCATGAATGTTAGTGCTAATGGAATGTGAAAATGGAAAATGAGTTTTATAGAAAGTTATATTTCTAGATATGAAAATTTCCTTTAATTTTAAATCAATAAGTCGAAAACCCTTTGTTCCTAATTTAAAACCGAGAAAAGTTATTTTTCTGCCTCTTGGGTCTAACTTTGTTCTTGAATTTGTTAATATAGAGGCATATGCAAGAGAACCAAATACTTTTAAATATGAAAGGTTAGGTAAATTACCATACAAAAGCTTATAAGGACTAGCATTATCCAGCTTAGTGCTGGGCAGCCTATTAATTAGGTGAATAGCGTGAGCAACTGCGTATTGCCAAAAATAATATGGAATTCCTGATTGAAATAGCAGTGCTCTAACAACTCCTAAAATGTGCTGGTTTTTTCGCACTACAATCCCATTTTTCTCTGGTGTTTGTACACAAGAGGTTTAGTGTAAAATGCCAGTTGATGCAAAAAATATTTTAGAGTGAATTTTGGCCCATTATCAGTCCTTATACACTTAACTTATTTTTCAAATTGTACTCTGATAAAATTCACAAAATTAATAACCAATTGTGATGCCTCAGATTTGGTTTTCATAAAAAAATCTAATTGAATCTGCTCTTGTCATCCACCACAGTCAAAAAATACCTATGTCTTTCATTAGAAGGGATAGAAATAGGACCCCAGATATCCATATAAACTAAGTCAAAACAATCTTTTATTTCAGTTATACTAAGATCAAAAGATAATTTCTTTTGTTTAGCAAAATGACAAAATCACAAGAAAGTTTTGAAACAATACAATCTATAAAAGGATAATACTTCTCCAGTAAAATCAATTTATGCATGGGTATGTGTCCTAATCTAAGATGCCAAATGTTGTTGTGCTCAATGTGTGAAGGTGTTGTAGGATGAGTAGTAATTGTAGTTGCCGCCAATGAAACTTGCTTTGTTGGAGGAGGGGGAAAGTGAGAGAACTCTGGTTCTCTACTCATTGTATATAACCCTTCTATACACTCAGCAATGCTAACAATCTTTGATGTGGATGGATCTTATATCTCACAACACTTATCATTGATTAATAGTTGACAGTGTAAGTTTGAGGTTAATTTTGACACAGAGATTAGTTTAAAATCAAAAGAAGGGATATATAAAATATTTTTGAGAAAAAAAATTAGAGAATGTGATTGTGCCAATGATGGTACTAACAGTTTTGGTCCCATTTGACAATATCATATTGATTGGAGCAATATTTTGAAAACTTGCAAAATTTTTTAAGTCAAAAGTCACATAATCTGTTGAACCGGATTCAATGACCCATAGTGCAGATTTTAGAGTGATAATGCTCATAATTTTCACATTAAAATGTAATGTAATGGTTTTACCTGGAGTGGAGGTCCGAATCAATTAGTCAAAATTTGGTTTGCATTACGAGATTGTTGCTACACACTTTTGTCTTTGATCAACTCTAACAAGGCACAATCTTTGTTCTGGAGTAAACACAGATCTTGATATTCCAGTGTTTTCTTGGAGACAATTAAGTTGGGATTGTTTGTCACTGAGTATATCATCATGCCCCTCAGTGATCACGTGATTGATGGTGGTGTTATGTTGTTGCCGTTGACAAAAATGAGAGGAGTGCCCATGCTAGCACACATCTTGTTATAATGAGAGCATGTCAATGTAGCTCCACGACCTCTGCTACCTAGATTTTTTCTAGAATGGAGAAATAGGGGGTTTGATTGATATTGAATCGGACTTGTGGTGTTCTTCAAAATTTGTGATTGAAGATTTGTGAGTTGATCGAGGAGATTGGCATTGCTCTGGTTGTTAAAACCACCACTCGAGAATCTATTTACCATGTCCGCCCATTTTGAAAAATCAATGGATCACAGGTTACAAAATAGCCTCTCATCAAACTTTATTGGATGAGTTTGAAGGAAGAGGTAAGAATAGGGAAAAGATAATGTCTAAAGAAAAATTAGGGAAAGAAAGAAAATGGTAAAATTTGATTGGATCTCAATTAACAATTTTTTCAATTTGATTTGTTGCTTCCCACGCTCACCACACCATGAAGAAAATCCCATGCTCTAAGTTGTTCAAGCTGTGATGTTGATGGTTTGATGAACAAGAAGGATTAAGAGAGAGAAAAATAAGTTCTTCTCATTGTTGAAGAGAATAAAAAATCCCATATCTATTGAGTTATTACACTTTGTATACTATGTACTCTTTATATACTCTTACTAAAAAAAATACAACAAATAAACTTACATCTATTATTGATAAAAAAATAATTTAGGTAACATACTATAAATTCACCTTAAGAGTTGTACCACCTTATTATCATTAACTTATGACTCGAGTATAAAGATTTAAATATTAGAGTGTTACAAACTCGGTTACGACCTGACTTTCCTCCCTATGGCTTCCTCTCTTCAAACTTCTCCTTCTCTCTGGAGATTTGTGGTCATTGGTAGAGAGGGTGGATTGATAGAGGATAAAGGTGATTTCATAATGGAAGGGATAAGGTGATTTAATAAAATGATCATTTTAAAGATAGTTGTAACTTTAAGGATGATTTTAAATAAAAAATATATATTAAGAATAATATTATTTTACCCTATCATAGAGACCGAAAGAATACTTATTCTCTAATAATAATAATAATCCACATTTGATTGTTCCCACAGGCACATGTTCATACTCTCCCCTGCAAACCACCAGCACCTAAGAAGAAGGGTGCTCCACCAGTGGCTAATGACCACTTATCTAATTCAGGGAGTGAGAAGGATGAGGATGGACCAAAACTTACTTTGGAATTTTCTGAGCCGAACGATAACAACCCTGATGAAAATAGGGAAAATTCGTCTATTAGTAGACCTTACATTTAGTACGATGTAGTTCGCTCCATGATATTTCATAATGGATTTTAATGATTAACAAACGCAAATTTAATAATATAATTAATGTGTCATCTGATATTTATTCAAGTGTGAAATGTACCAAGGAATTTTTCTTTAAGTAATATAAGCAAATTCGATTGCTTCTGAACTTGATAAAATGATTAAAATCTAAATACTAAAGTATACAACTTTTAAAAGCTAAGCTTGAATGAATAAACCACCTCAAAAGCAGTCTGGCTACCTTAGAAGCAACATAAGACACTTTTAAACATGTTGTCTCATTTTCTCTTGTGAAACTGCTGAAGGCGCAAAATGCTTATCTCAGAAAGGCATCCATAGTTCCATACAAAACACGTTTTGCCTCCAACATTAAAATTTGAGCACACAAAGTCGAAGTTTGAAGAAATCGAGAGTGAGCGAGTAAGAAGGATCGAGCCAAATACCAATTCAAAATTGAGGAATCACGCTCCAATTAGGGGAGTGGATCCTCTCCAGTTAAAAAAAAAAATTGAATGGTATCCAGTGTTTAATCTCACCCTTCATTACTCTCTCTTTTATTAGAGAAAATCCATTTCTTCCCATTAGCTTATGAGACACTTGTGGTTTAATGAAACATTTACTAGTAAATTATTATATATTAATAGATGTTTTCTTACAAATTTTATCATATTTATAGGCAAATAAAAATTGAAAATTCATAAAGTGCACTTATCCGGAGGAGAAGATCTAAATAATTAATTTTTCATAATTACAAACATCGTTTTGGGTTATGTCAACTGGCTAAAAAGCATCGCATCTGACAGACAGGGCGGTTCGAATATCTAATATTTTAGACAGTAAAAAATCGTTTACCATTCTTTCATGTCTGGCATAGGTTGGATATTTCTTGTCATTCTTTGGATTTGAAGAACTAGTTTTTGTATCATAGCAGAGAACATCCGTTCAAGTTCTTTTTAGAACTTTGGTGGATATGACGAGTAAAGAATAATATCTTTAATCCTTATGAAACTTGGCCTCCGAAAAAAGTGATTTGTCTGGCATTAACTTCGGAAAAAGAACTTAGGAATATTTTTGAATTACAACGTATATCCCTTCCCTCTACTCTAAATGGTTTTTGGAATCTCTCATCCATTGGTACTTTTAAGATTAATTGTGATGCTAGTTATTTTGGTTCGGGTGATAGTGTTGGTTTTGCTTGTGTTATTAAAGATTGTAATGGAAGTTGGCAAAGAGGATGTTTGGGAATGATGGAGAATAATAGTATTCTTCAAGGAGAATTGTTTGCTATTTGAAGAAAATATCTCTTAACTTGAGATGTAGGTCAACGAAATGTTATTTGTAAGACGGATTGTGTAGAAGCATTTAATCTTGTTACTTAAGACAATTTTGGATTTATTGATCCATTGGTACTCAAAATAAAAGATATCATACATTGAAATTAACATATTGACTGTCATTTGATTATGAGAAATGCAAACACGATAACAAATATTATGGCAAAGATGGCGATGAAATTACAACTTTTCATGTGAAACTTCCTTCACTTTGGGAGGAGTTTAAGAGTAGTCTTAAATGTGACTGTTCCTCTATTTAAGTAGTTCCTTTATTTTGTTTTTTTTTTTTTAGTTTATTTAGTCACACAAAAAAAAACCCTCCAATTGAAAGATTACTTGGCTCAAAATGAATTTTTCATACTGAACTTGCTCTAAATTTAGTTAAGACCATAATTCGAAGAGTATCCAAGCTTTGACAAAAAACTTATTAAAATGTTGAGGAAAAATTAACACAATACCGAAGAATAACTCATATAACACCATTCACTGCTTGTTAAATTAACAATGATACAATGTAATAAAGAAAAAATAAAAACAAAATTATAACGATGCAAAATGCACCCAAGAAAGCCATTTTCATTAAACAAGATTATGCAAGTTCTCACATTTGAATAATGAATAATTTCCTATAAATCTGCAAAGAAATCGTTTGAACTGCCTAAGGCATGTTCATTATTACCAAGCTTCCTCTTGGTCTTGGTCCCTGCAATGGTAGCAACATAAAATGAAGTATATGATGTATAATATAGAAAATTTTCATATCATTTGAATTTATTAAAATATACCCTTGTTAAACTTGGAAGAATCAGTATCAACATCCATCTCATCATCATCATCATCATCACTGTCTCTAGCTCCATCACGGTTTCTTTGCAAATTTCCTGAACCTTGTAAAATATTATCCAAGTCCCATAGCTGCGGTAAAGAAATTTATGAAAGTTAAGATGCTAAACTCATCTGTATACTCTATACAAACAGCAGAACATACACGTATACACAACTAGTTTTCACACTATTATGATGAAGGACTAGAAGACCAATTAAGGAGGAATCTGCTGACAATGTTTGCAGCTAGATAGCTCCACACTCAAACCAAAAGGTCATTAAGCTATCAAAAATGCTATTCGTACACTAAAATCAGCCACCAATATATTTGTGTATAAATATATATGTGATTTAATTTATTTTTAATGTGTATTTTATACTGGTGACCAACTTTGATGGCTGATTTTGGTGTACACGTAGCATTACTCTTAAGCTATCTACCATGTCATTGTAGGCATAAATTTCTTTGCCTTACTCCTTAAGCTGAAAAAAGATCTCATCATTTGTCTGCTTCTGAATGGAACATATTTTTCCGAATTGAAGTAAATGTTACCAAATATTTGCCTATTCATGATGAGGACTGAAGTGGAAATTCCTTAAATATACTAAAATTCTAACTTAACCAGACATTCTTAGTGGCTAGCGTGAATGAGCAAACAATTAAAGTCGAGCAAGAAATTACTATTAATATTGGAGGGGAAAGAATTAAGGAAATTAAGTACCTTTAACATTTGATCATGAGCAATACTGCCAAGAAATTTTCTATCATGAGAGAATGCTGCAGGGAAAATGAGGGTAAAAGCAGAAACAACACAATGGATCAGACTTGCAGCTAGGGGCATGAAAAGAAAGACAGAAAAAAGGGCAAAAAATAGTAAGCATGCTGAAATGGTGACAGAAGAGAAAGAGACCACATATTACCTAGACACTCGACAGGATATTCTGAGTGCTCTGCAATCGGCTGGAGGATTCTGTTAGGTAATATCCCAACCAGGCTGAACAAAGAACATATATATAGTTGGAATGGAGTACTAAAGAAACAAGAAATTGAAATATAATTTTCATATTGTAAAGTCTCACTTGATAATCCCATTCTCTGATCCAGTAATAATCCTATCTTCATCAAGCTGAGATTATAAAGGAATTATTCAAAACTTTATTACACGAGGTCAACATGGTAGAAAGTGATGCTGAAATAGTCCAAATCTACTTACCTTCAACATAGTATCAATAGAGTTTGGTGATAGATCAACAAATCGGTCACTGTGAATTGGAGCCATTAAGCAAGAGCATCAATAAGAGAAAGAATCTAAAAGTCATGAGAAATATAATAACCAATTAATTAATATCTGTCATAAACAATTTTCCTAACATAACCGGTTGTGATTTTCTTTATTCTAAATTCCAATACCTGCAATCCTTGAAGCATCCCCATGAATACAAGAGCAGGACTCCAGTCTGTGATCCACAGACAACTTTCCTACCATTCTGATCACAAGAGAATTAAACATCAACAATATAAAAACAATTTTCTCTATACAAGTAATTCCTCAAATTTCTTTTATATTGTTAAATAATTTTTAGAAACGTTTTCTAAAATATGGGAAAAAAGTATCTATTTCCTTTCCCATCCATGTTTTATAGTTCCGTCAATTAAAATAGCTCTTCAAAACAACCAGGCCACTTTTTGGCCATTTTGGAGCTACTTAAGATGGAAGTTTTCAACGGTAAAATCAACATAGGATTAAGTCTCTCCCATAATACTATGGCTGCAATTTCATCAATATATATTATACAATGATATTGAGGGAATATTAATTAGCCTCATCTGTATTGTTCCATCAGGAAGTATGCCAAATGCACACATGATAATAACTAAGAATGTTTAAAAATAAGCAGGTCCAGTCTAATAAGAGGACACCTAAATTACATTCTAATATTAACATTAGATAAGTTTTTAAACTCATCAACAAGAATGAATAAATAAGTGTTAAAACCCAGAAGATACATCAAATAGTAACTATGACGAGGATACCTTCATTATAACAACTGACAATAGCTCATCTTCAGAAAATTCAGACTGAACTTGGACCTATCCAAAAGCAGGAAGCGATGATAAAATTCAAACGCAACAAACAATAAGCATTTAATTTGAAAAAGGAAAAACAAAGCAATAACATACAACTTACTTTATTTCTCCGTAGATTGCAAACAGATAGAGTCCCATCTCCACTTAACAATGAAATAAATTTAAAGGCAAAAAGATTTTAGATAGCATTTAGATGCCAGTGAAAAGTGTGTGTGTGTGTATATCTCACATAGGGCCTTTGAATAAATCTACTGAATTCACTACCTTGTGGCTAATAGTTTCATCGCATCAGATGCAAAAGTCATGTCTGAAATGTAATCTTCATGGACGTCAAATGTATTGCAACAAGAACGCTCCCTGGTATCCCATACCTACAATGAGGATAACCCAAATAAAAAGCATTGAGAAAGCACTCATCCTTTCAACTCCAAAAGTCCAATACATTTGCATTAAAAAATAAGTACAATTTCCAAACCAAATATTTACTCTACAATGAGAAAGTGGAATGGTAGGACACCATATTCTCTATCCTTGCAAAGACCATAGGATCTTCATAGTAGATAATAATTGATTAAGATCAGTAATTTTTTGAATATTAGTGAATAGTGACTAAATTATCACTTATCAGTTATTAGTCTTCTAATATCATAAAACATACTGGATACTGCATGAATATTAACACATGCTCAAAATGTAAAATGACCCAAAACAATTACCTTAATGCAGCCATCATCATCTCCTGAGGCAACAGTTGACTCAGTCAAGTTTATCAACCTGTTAACAGCAGCTCTGCATAACACAAATAAAATTTTCAAAGTTAAGCATATGCATAATAAGCAAGCATAACATAAAAATATCTTAATTGGAATTAAATTCACTCACTCATGGGCATTATCAAGCCGGGCAATTGTAGCTCCAGTTTCCACATCAGTAGCCAGTATGGAACAATCTGGCGAACCCGTCAAAACCGCTAAAACACAAATCACGTCAACCATTTTCAATCAGTTTAAGCCAACTTAATATGCAATATAGAACAAGCAACAATAGAATGAGCATTACCACGTCCACCATTGATGAATCTAGCAGCTCTACAGGACTCAGAGTGAGCATTAACTTCCAACAGCCTTAACTCAAAACAAACAAGCCCAAACCAACCAAATAATCAAATAAAGTAAAAAACCAATTTTTGTCCATGTATTCAACAAACAAAATTATTGAAAAGCAAATAACTTTCATAATTTATACCTCACAGGCTCGCTGTCAACACTGAAACGATATCTAGAATCACATAACAATTCCAATATAGTTATTAAACACGAAAATTGAAAAAAAAATTGCAGAAAAGAATCAAAACAAAAGTAAAGAAAGAAGCCAGCTAAATAACTAACAAGTGAAGGTGACCAGTGATGAGTCCGGCAGCAACAAGATTATCGGAGGGATGAAAGTCTATGTCGAATGCAAGTTTTCCGAGGTTTATTTCCAACGCCATTTGGTTCTCTCTAGTGAATTGAATAGAGAGAAGCTTAAACCAAAAGAAGGGGAAAAGCACATTGGAATTCAATTAAGTTAAGAATTATTGAAATTCAACACCTTAATTAAAAATAAATTACTTGAATAAAATTAAAAGGCAACTAGATTTGAATTCCTTTCAGAGATCTACACTAATCAAATATGATTTGATGATGAAGTTGATATTAAATCATAATAAAAAGGCAGCCTAACCAACGTGAAATACTCTTTAACCTCAATTAACACATGCAAGCAATCTCTCCTCCTTCATCTTTTCTCCTAAGCTATTCTATGTTTTTCTTATTCCATTAGTCAACCACACTATTTTTATGCTGTCTTAGTTGAAATGAAATTAACATAAATTGAATAGGAAATATGCTCGTCAAACTCGAGGGTCTAACTTGTCAAGTCAATTCACGATTTTCCTGTTCATTGCTACACTAAAATTCAAAATCGGAAATTCCTATTTAAATAACTGGGAAAAAGAACGAGAATTAACGTAACAGATATTTAAATTTTAACGTTCAGCAAGAGTTGCAGCTCAGAATTCAGAACTAATATCACCGTGTGAAGTTCCATTTGCATCGAATGCCTACCCGAGGTTAACTGGAGTGATGAAAGATGAACGGCGATGACCAACACTCCGTCAGCGAACAGAGACAGACAAAGAAGAGAGAGGCGAAGCCAAGGAGGGCGAAGCGGCGGTGTGGAATAGGCTGAGAGGGGGAAAGCGGCGAAGGAAGGGTTTAAGAGTGTGTGTTTTATTGTCTGCATGTAAACCTAGGCGTAAATGTTTAAATTCAAATCCCCTAAAATCAAAAAATACAAATCAATAAGGAAAAAATATATTTCCTTTGGATTAAGAAGAAAAAGAAAAATTGAAGAGTGAGAAAATTAGAAGCAAGTGAAATGATATATTAATAACTTTATGACAAAATATAAATGTTATAACGTTTTTATTCGGTTTCAAAAAATTATATTCATAAAGTTCCCATTAAAATTTGCATGCCCTGCTAGATTTACATAGTCCGATGATTATTTGTGGAATCCTAATTCTTCTCTTGTTTTAAATTTTATAGGGAAATTATAATTTTTTTTGGGATAAACTACCATTCTACCCATATATATTTAGGACGCTCTGATAAATTTATTTTAAAACGTACAAAAATAATTTTATATTTATGAAAAATAAATTTCCATTAATAAAATTATTCAAATCCTAAAAAATTATTAAAAATTTTGAAACTATCCCGCTAATTTAATCTATTTTATCTCAAATCCTAACTCTTTATCCAATTCTCATCCTAGTTTTGGCCTCTGCAACAACTACGACTTCTTGTCGCATTCATGATAATATACTTTTTACTTTATGCTAGAATAATAAATTGTTGGTTGTCTAAATTTATGTTGATGATATGTGTGTGTTTGGATTAGAGTTGGTCAAACTGGAGTTTGAATGAAAGTGATTTTGTAAAATTGATTTTAAATAGAAGTGAGTTTGAGCCAACATGATTTATGTTTGGCAATTCTATACTAAAATTGATTTTGATAAAATAAAATTGTTTGGATAATATTAGTTAAAATCACTTCTATATAGATAATTAGTTAATTACTAAAAAATATGATATTAAATTATAATGTTATTTTTTAGTATATTTAATCTTTTTTATATTTCTTTTAGTATATTTTTTATATAATATTTTTTTAAAACTCTATTTTAGTTTGTTATAATTTTTTACTATTATAATAAAAATTAATATTTATTTTTTAAATTAAAAATAATATATAAAATAATATATTTTAATATTCTTTATGAGTACTCTCAATAATCTTATTTTGTTTACTATTTTGGGTTCTAACTTTTTACTATATTTTTATTATTATTTATGATTAATTTTTTATTTAAATTATCATTTTCAATAGGAACAATAATACATATTATAACAAATTAGAATAATAAACAGTGAACAAAAATTACAATAATAAATTTTACAATGTCAAACAAAAAATATTCTATAATTTTTTTGGTACTCTCAGTATTCTTTTATTTAGTATTATTTTGAACTGTAAAATTTTATTACTTATGATTCTATTATGATGTATGATCAATTTTTTATTTATTTTGTCATTTTTAATAAAATCAATAATTTATATTATAATAAAATTACAATAACAAATTTAATAAAAAAATTCAAAATATAAAAAGGAGTACTAAAAATTGGAAAAAAAAATTAAATATTTAAAATGACTTGAAACAAATTTAGTGTGTGTTTGGATTGTGGTTGGTCAAACTGGAGTTTGAATAAAAGTGATTTTATAGAATTGATTTTGGATAGAAGTAAGTTTGTGTCAACATGATTTATGTTTGGCAACTCTTTACCAAAATTGATTTTGATAAAATAAATTTTGTTTGGATAATATTAGTTAAAATCACTTTTAGATAGATAATTACTTAAAAGGACATGACATTAAATTATAATATTATTTTTTTATATATGTTTAATTTTTTTTATATTTTTTCTTATATATTTTTTATATAGTATATTTTTAATACTCTTAGTACTCTTTTTTAGTACAGTATAATTTTTAACTATTATTATTATTATCTAATGGGATCAATAAATTCTATTATAAAAAGATAATAATAAATATAATACACAAAAATTATAACTATAAAAATATATAATGTCAAATAAAAAAATTAATAAAAAATAATAAAAAAGAATTCATATAGAGAGGAATAATAAAAATTCTATAAATAATGCAATAATATGTATAAAGGATAAAGTTGGTAAAAGAAAAATAAATATTGAAGGTATTAGCTAAAAGCACGTTAGTGCAACGGAGAAGCTAGAAATTATTGCTTCTTGTAAACGTGGGTTTAGGAACAAAAGCACTTCTGCGTTTGTAGAGAAGAAAATTAGCCAAACAAAAAAGTGAAGCTTTCAAAAAGCTCTAACGTGCTTTTTTCCTTCAAACGTGGTTACCAAACACACCCTTAAAAATTCTTTTGCAAAAAAACCAATAACGTTCATCAAAGACTAACGCACGTTGAAGTGAACGCAGAAGCAACAATTTTTTACTTTTAGTAAACGCGCTTTTAGATTGCAAAATCACTTCTGCGTTTAAACAAAAAAGGTTGCCAAACATCAAGAAGCAGCGTTCAAAGAATTTCAACGCACTTTTATCCTCTTCAACATGGTTGCCAAACACACCTTTGGAACAACTCAAAATTCATTATTCAAGCACTTTGAATATTTGAGCAACAGCTTCCTAAATAAATAATGAGATATGCGAACAACGTAAACAACAAGCTTCATTCGAGGTCCACTAAACAAAAAATTACTAATATAATTATCTATCCTTATTCCTAATTACACTTTTTACCTTTTCTAGTATCTTATTTTCACCGCAGCTACTCCACTCCTCCCTCCCCTATCACACCGTCGATGTCGCCAGCAACACAGACCTCAACGCCGTAATAAAAAAAACATTTATGTATAATAAAAAGCAACATTTATCGAACTTAAAAGAAACATCCATGTATAATGAAAACGAAACATTCATGTACAATAAAAAAAACATCCGTGAGGTGTGAGGTGTGCGACGTGGTTGATAGAGGGTAGAGAACGCCCCGCGTCACAGAAGGAGAAAAAGAATAAGACCGACGGCAGGGAAAGATGCAATTGAGGATAATGATGCGAGGAGACGCGACAGAGAACGAAATTGGACTGCCTACAGCGATAGGTGAGATGGACGACGAGGGTGTGCTGCATGCGGTGGTTGGAGAGGCGCGACGAAGCACGGATGCGTGAAAGAGTTGCGGACGCACGAAGGAGCCGGAACACATGCGGTGGGTCGCCAGAGATGGGGGGGTTGTTGGGAGCAGAGGTGGGACACCGTGCAAATGTGTGGGGAAGGATTTGTGGTTGTTGAAAGCTAAATTCAAAACAAGAATTATATTTAATTAATTAAAAATCTGATTTTTAAAAATTAAAATTAACATTTCTTATTTATCCTGTTGTTTACGTTGTTTAGAAAAAACGTTTCCTAATTTTTTCCTTCGATAAAAAGTGAATTTGACAAAAAATGATTGGATTTCTTTTCTACCTCATTACCAATAAACTTGATATTAAATAAATGTTGCCATTTGTTCTATTTTTCAGTCTAATTCTAAACAGATTGTTTGTTGTTGTTAACAGAATTCTCAATTTTGAAAAGCACTACTGATCTTGGTTTATAGGATGAAAAAAGTACAGGTGCTCATAAAATATACAGATGTTGACATCGTAGACAACGTTAATAGAGAGTACAAGGGATAGTTGTTCTTCTGGAAAATGTTCCATCACGAGAAAACAAGCGAAAAATAGTAGCTCTACCAACTTCTCAAGTTAATAATGTTGCTACACAAGTTGTTCCAAACAGTCTTGTGGATTAGATCAGTTTGAAGACTATCTTCTAAAGTACTCTAAAATTCCTAATTTCCTATCATCTGTAATAATACTAGTGACATTGCATTGTAAAAACCATGTGTATCGTTTTAGAACCAAACATATTGAAAAGTACACAGGAAAATTATACATTTTCTAAGAAATTAAGACCTAAAATATCTAAGTAACATGAGCATCACATATCTAATGAGTTACCATTTGCTTCAACAAAGAAGAAAATGAATTTAAGCATCACATAATCAGACGCGGATATCCTTAGGCTGAATAGAACTATCACTGGCTTGAAGATCCAACTGCAACTGTTCTTTAAGTATCCTTTCAACAGCATCAGCAAAGCTCAATATATTTTGGCGAACATCATCATCTAATGAGTTAGCGAACTTCTGAAAAGTCAAAAGTCAGCATGAAATCTTCCAATCATTTATTGTCAATCAGAATAATGCTAAGAGTATTTGGTAGCAGGTTAAAAATGGGGTCCAAATTTTCATGGATAAAATTACACATGAAGATTATACATGAAAATTTCCACCCATTTTTCACCCAACCAAATAACCTAAAAGGTAACAAAAAGAAAGCAAGTAACACTAGAATGGGAAATAAAGTTGTCAGGTGAGGAGAACACATTTCAGTGCCAAATCTCTGCAATTTGCGTAATCTAAGTAATAAAGTGCATCACTGCATTCCCAAAAACAAATAAAAAGCAGTTAAGATACCACCAACAGTGAGCATTCAAGGATCTCAGGTGCACGGAGGGATCCAGCAGCTATAAAGTATCTAAGATCAAAACAGCTCCTCTTAATTATCAGTTTACAACTTACTATAAAAAATTTTGGACCACATACAAAAAAGTTTTCTGCAACAAGAGAGATCATGAGTCTTAAGCTAAGTACAGGTTAAGATTTCAACACCATTGTGAGGATTCAAGGACCATCTTGTAAACTCCTCGAAGCAAACTGTTTTTTTGCGAGTCAAATATTCAACTGACAATTAAATGTTTGGCATATTATTCCCTAGAAAAGTTTTTCACTAGACGCGACCTCATTAGTGACAGTTATATATATACCTATGTTGAAGACATGATTACACTAAATCCAAATGGGCTTCTTACGTACGTATGAATTCGTGCTCCAAGTATGGGCTCTTGTCCTTATAAGGAGGCAGTAGCATATTTTTGGGTTTCTTCACTAATAAGTCAAATGGCAATGGAAAGCCACCCTAATAAGTAATAACAGGCTAACTGGCTGAACACCTAGATAGTGATAGCTAAGGGTAGCCAAGATGGTCTTCTGCAAAATAACTAGCACCTACTTTGATCCCCTAAGATTCTGGCATTGTAGGATTTCCATTCGTAACATTTTTCTTTTATTATCACACTTGAGGTCCCTAACCATGTAAATAATAGGACCAGAAAGTCTCAATTTAAAATGACAAGTTCATCCCTCACCATTCAATAATATGTAAGGTTCTCAAAACCGAACCAGTTACTAAAATGATGAAACTAGATGTTCAAAGGTTTAAGTTTAACCTGAATTCAACCGAATATAATGAAATAATATATTTATATATGAAAATACATTTTTTCAAAAAAATAATTTTTTTACTTTATTATTTTAAACAGGTTAACTGCTAAAAAATCAAACCGATTTTTAACCAACTTTTTCAGTTTTTTACCGATTTATTCACAACTGGTTTTTTTGTCGTGAACCAAAACAAATTGGTGGCAAATTTCTGGTTAACCCACTTGAACCAGCCGATTTGGTCCGATTCGGACCCATGATAATATGTATTAGTTCTTCTGGAGACTAATATGTCCTATTTTTTAATGGTGAGGGATGAATTTTCATTTCTAAATCTTGAAGATTTTCACTGTTAAATCCTGAGACCATTTTGTACCACAATTTATTGTTAGGGACTTCCATCGTAATAAAAATTGGGATTGGACAAAAATTGTTGGGAACCAATTTGATATTTACCCAAGAACTTAAAGAGTAGGGAGAAGGAATCAAAATGTACTAAGTATCATTAAATATAAATTTACAAACATGGTATTGTTTCAAAGAGAGAAAAGATAACATACGCCAGAACATCGACTGTTAAAGTTCAGAATTAAACCCCTCAAATTGGACAAACTGACATCTTGAAATACAATAATAATGTTGTCATATGAACACTTGTCGGGAGAAATAACATTATTGAGAGTTGAGACTAAATTATTTGCTAAGTATCTGAATTTTGTAGTTATTAACAAAAGATATGTATAATACATTCAGCGCTAAGCAACCCTGTAATATCTAGAGTCAACTAAATTATTTAGTAAGAGCTGAGGTGAAAACTCGAGTTTTAAAATCACATTAGAAATGTTTGTACATTCCATAAGAAAAATCACAAAGATATTTACTGTCAAGAATGAAATTTCTCACCTCAACATTTGCATGAAAACTTAGAGAAGTTCTGTTCCAACTATCTGATCTCTTGACAGATATCAGTGTCAACGGAGAAGCAAATATCGGCCAACCATCAGGCAGCTTTATGTATGCATCAATTCCACCAGCAATGTGAGCTACAATCATCTCATCTTTGTCCAAGTATTCAAGCATGTGTCTACTTTGAGACAAAATGGTATAGAGAATACCAAATCATAATCCAACTTCAAGAAAATAAAAAACAAAAGATGATAATATAAAAATCTAACCTCGATTTATTAGCATCCTTTACAACAAGAGACCTAAGTGTGCTCAGTATTATTCTATCTTGCAATTTTGTTATAAACCGTTGCAATGACGACTTACTGCATGGTAAATGATAGTCGAGAAGTATGAGTTATAACCAAAAAGGAATGGGGATAATAAATTGATAAAAACAAGAAAAACAGTAAATGGCAAACCTGACAGTCTTAGCATAATCAACAATGTCACTCACATGTACGTTGTTTGGAAAGAGCTGTATACAAATTCCAAAAAACATCACTATATCATCCGAAGATTACAAGGATTGTTAAAATGATAAATAAATTGATGAATAACCCTACTTAATATTTTTTTTTAGTTGTTTTAAACCAAACAGAAGCATATCAATAATTTCAGACTCTTTAGAACAACATTACTCCAAACAAGAATCTTTAAGAATCAACACATGAGACATCATGATATAAGAATTGAGCTCCTTCGTCTACCATATAACTACCAGAAGAACATCCCCAAGATTGTTCAAATTTCTAACTGATATGATGACCACTAGAGAGGCAGGCAAATTTTACCTTCTATCATAAACTGTGAGAGTTTAAGGGAATACTAAGTTTTGAAAAGAATGGATATTGATAATGGGAAGGTAGTGAGACCTGATAATAACTTGTCAAGGGAAAGATCTGTCTTGGCAATAAAGATAAAAATTGGTTCACAATGTTGTTCAATGTCCAAGGAACCAATGAGTGGAAAAGGAGCAACTTAGTTCTCAATAATAAAAACAAGGTACGCATACAAAGATGTGCAAATCAAACATGGATTAAGATAATAAGCCATAATTTTGAAGATGCTTTTAGATTTGAGAAGATACATATGATTGAGTGACTTATGGAAGGTTGAAGGTTCTGGGAAAAAAAGTCTAGATTGCCTCTACTTGAGCAATAAAAAGTCAACATGGTGCCATCAAAACTAGTTACTTTTGTAAGAACAGAGTGAGATAACACCAGATTTTCACATAACAATAGCACCAGTACCAACTAAGAATCACACAGTTTAATTATTTCAGATCCAGTATAAAAATTATGGGGACTTCGATGAATATGGAAACCAAGGATTCCGGTTGAGTAGACGAAATGGAACAGTAGTACTTAAAGTATATTTGGGACAACAGAGTAGCACTCACGTATGAGAAACTTAAACATAATGTTGATTAGGCCTAAATGTAACAAAAAATAATCTGAATGCAGCGAAAGTTAAAGTATTGCATTTAATAAGTAGACAAAGTTGAACAATATAGGATTATAAATTAATGCATTAGAGAGCAAGTCGGAGTAACCTACTTCATCGTATCATTGGGCACACCTAATGTTGTAGAATTTTGTATCTTTTGTGGTCAAAGGAGATATTGTGAGTCCACTGATGTAATCATATTAAATATCCAGCAAAATATAACATTTACTCACTAATCTGGTATAAATGTAAAAGTTGAGCACACCCCAAAAATTAGTCACCATCTAAATCTTAACAAGATACCAATGATAACTACAAAGCGAATGGATGTATGGAAATGTTTATTAAGTAATTGAGCCAGAGTTGCTTGGTCATTGGCCACTTCAAAGACACAGAAAACAACCCGAACAAAATTTATTTGATAGATTAAAGCATCTCATAATTTCAAAGGCTCTTACGTAAATGGTGACATTCAAACTGTTACTTTTGGCTAACATAGTTATAGTTCATACCATTTTGTCTCCATATCAGTGCTGAACCCAATTGTAAAATACATTGAACAATGATGGGAACAAACAAATCAAATTAAGAAGTATTGACCTATTTTGATACCTGAACATTCTTTAACTTCAAAGTCTTCTCAAAAACTTCAATTAATAACTCATGACTGAGCTCAGATACATCAAAGGTATCGTGAACTCTCGATAGGCATGAAAGATCCTCTAATTTTGGCATATAAGTCCGTAACGACAACCTAATGCTGTTGTCCTCAAATGCAAGCACTTTAAGACCTGTTAATGCATCCTCAATCTGGTCGATAGCGTCAAACCTAAACAAAGAAAGAAGCTGAATGATCCACAATACAGATATCTAATTTAAACAAAAGACCTGAACTTACCATTTGAACTTAGACTGGAGATCCTCCAATGACTCTACAACTGACTTCATTTCATGAATCTCATCCTCAAGTTGTAAATACTGTAACATAGGAAAGACAACACAACAATAAGATTATGCTCTTTAATATATTAATATAAAAATTAATAACTAGCTTAAAGAACCACCAAAAACAGAATAAAATTGATAATAATAGAAATGCCAAGTCTTTGAAATTAATCCTATTCTCACTACTGCTCAAGAAGAAAACAAACAGAAAGTAGTGAGGCTTAGACACTTAGTCATCAAGACCTCTAAGTAATTGTCCAGATTTGCGACAGTTATAGTTGTATGATCATCTGCAAGCATAGACGAATCAATAGCTTCACTATTCTCTTCTGTCGTCTGATCCTATAATTATTAGTACAACAGAAGCCAATGTCAAACTACAATTATTATTGCAGCACATAAAATCCCATAACCTCCAGGATCAAAGTGCAAAACCGAATAAGTTGCTTCTTTAAAGGAGAAGCATGTACCAACCTTTGATGTAACATAATCTAATGAACATCTGATCTGTTCACACTTGGCCTGTAAGAGATTATAATCTGAAGAAAGGAACACAATTAAATTCTGGTGGTGCATTAGACATTTAGACAAGAGATGCATAGCAAAAATCAAAACTCCAAATCTTATTTTAGTCTTTGACCAAGATATACTCAGTCACTGCCACAAGAGTAATGTGATCAAAAACCCTCTCAATACTTGCCTAATTCTAGCATGAGAAATTCTTAAGTGATCTTAAAATAAGTAAAAACTAATTCGTAGTTCTACTCAGAACTAGACACATTAAATTTGTGTGCAACTGTTGTTTCCACCTTTGCTACATTTTAATTGTGACAACCCAGATGTTAAACTGTGAATGAGCATCCATGGGTCAATTTTATGCTTAATTCTATTCCACCACCCCTTTGGTCAAAATTCTGAACTCACAAACACACCCTAAGTAGTATCTCTTTGTACATCGATCCTTGTATCAGCCAGATACTGATATTTTCGGTCCCCACTTTTACATAGTATGGAACATATTTTTGTGTCTCTGATCCTTCCTTATCTCCAGAACCAAACAAGATTTTCATGTCTATTGTCTCTCTATTCCTGTTCCTGTCTCAGACACATAATAAAAGGTTCAACATACCATAATTATGTTTCTCAATAAGAAGCTCTATTTCTTTTGCTTCATTTGTGCCTTCAGCCTCCACCTTGTTCAATTCATCTTTCAAATGCTCCATGCAAGCATCTCCAGAAACCAGAAGAAGAAAAAATAAAAAATAAGAAAAAACCAACAATAACAAGAATAAGTTAAACTAAACTAAATCGAAATCCACCAAGACACATATTCCATAATTAAAATAAATAAATAAATAAAAGATTACCGAAATCTTGTTGAGGCAAGAAAGCCAAATCCGAGGACTCCGCAAGAGCCTGGTGAACTCTGGTCTGCAAAGTCGAACAGAAAAGAAAAGAAAATGTGAAAGTGAATTGAGAGTGAGAATTAGGAAAGGACAGAATAGTAACAATACCTGAACATGAAGAGCGCATTCTTCGATTAAAGGATATAAGTTCGAATCATCTAACTCCTCGTCATTGGAAAGCTTTTGAATTTCTTCGATTCGACTGAAACACAATGCGGAGCCAACTATAACAAGTTGAGAGAGAGAGAGAGAGAGAGAGAAGAAAAGAATAATAAGCGAATACAGCCACAGGGAAAAAAAAGACCTGCGAAGGGCACTTGCTTCTGCCATTTCTCTCGCAGCAACGCACTTCCCTGACCTGAAAAAAACGGAGGGTCTTTAATGCTGTGTTTGGGAGTTTTGAAAAAAAGAGGGAGCAGAGAAGGAATTTTCGAACGTTTGAAACCGAGTAAACAGCCAAACACGAAAAGATTGAGGCGATGAGAGAAATGACCATTACTAATTTAAATAAATTTTGTAATTTTAAAAGATTATATTCATTTAATATTTTTAACAAAATCCCACTAAAAAGCCAATAGAATATTTATACAATATATACAATGGACTATTTATTTAACTCAATATGAGTTAAAAAATAAACATCCAAAATAAAAATACTACTAATTTCTCAAACAATACACACATCCTATCCAGAATAACCATCTGAATACCAGAGATAATAAACATCTAATATCCTACTGAAGCGAGCATCCATTGCCTCCCTTACCTATACTTCCTTTTTTTAATAAGGATATGTCATTAATTAGGGGCGATCGGTTTGCGGTTTTGTTCGGTTTTTAAAAGAAAAATTATCCGATCTAATGTTGTATTAATTCTTCGATTTGGTTTAGTTTGGTTTTTATCCAAACCAAACCAAACCAATTGAAATCAGTTTGGTTTGGTTCAGTTTTTCGATTTTTATATTCATTAAAAAGATTTCATGTTCTAATCATATATGAGGAACTAAAACCTTCTTAAGCTATTTTCAAATCAGTGATACAGAATACATAAAGGCCAAGACACTTGGTCTAGTAAAATGGTGCTGATTTGCAAGACAATTGGCTCCTATTTTGTGCTTTATTATCATCAAAATGCAGTGGAGAGGATTTGCATATCTCTGGATGCATCCTATACCTGTCATGATTAAAAAAATCAAGAAAAGGATTCAGCTTTTATCATAAAACAGGACATGTAAAATTATAGTCATCTTTGCCTAACAAAAAATAAGCCATAAATTAGAACAAAACTAAAATTAAAATAACATAAATTAGAACACCAAACCACAAACTCAACTTAAATAATTAAAACAGAGAACACTATAAACTTAGATAATAAAAATAAGAACACACAACAAATTTTCAAACAGAAATTATCAAACAGAACCACAAATTACCAAAGCTGCAAGAACAAATTAGAAAATCCTAAACCAAAAATCATGTAGCAAAATAAAAATAGAACCAATTATTAAAACCAAGGTTCTGAAAACCGGACCGGTTATCAAACCATTTTAGTCACTGGTTCATTGGTTTACTAGTCCAACCAGTCTAACTGTAATTCAACCGGAAAAACCGTTCCATAATAAAATAATAAATAAATTATAAATAAACGTAAACTATCACCAACTAAATGTAATTAATCATCAAAATATGCAATAACTTGCTGCAAATTTGTTGACAGTTAACATAATTATAGTTCCATTAAAAATAGCTGGATTGAATTACAATGCACAAGTTAAAGATAGAGAATATTGTCTTAATGTAGCTAAATCAAAAAGTAAAACAAAAAATGAGTGTTGCACAATAAAAACACAACAGAGCCGAAACAAACACAACACAACGGAGGCTGAAACAAAAACACAACAAAGCCTGAAACAAAAAGAATCCAACACGGAGGAGGGGTAGCAAGTCGGCGGAGATCAAGAACAGGGACAGTGCAACCAAACAATGAAAACAGAATTTTGTTTATATAACAAAACAATCAAAACATGAATCATACAATCACTAATTGCAAATTTTTTCTTCATAAGAACAGAACAATGAAAACATGAAGCATATAATAAATCAAAAGATCACCAATTGCAAATCTATTCATAAGAACAGAAGTTAGAACAGTGAAAAATGAAGAAAGATTAGTAGTTTTCAACCAAATTTTAACAAAGCTCATCACAATGATTAACAACAAAAAAAAAAGCAATGAAGGAACCGTGAATCAATAACATAGGCAGTGCAAATTCAAGAAACTTTAATAAAATTTAACTACAGAAACAGATAGTAAAGCAGTAATAGAGTTATCAATTTAAAATTTATCATCAAATACATTCAGTGAGCAAAACCAATCAACCAAGTACTGACTGGACATTCGGAAAAAAAAAAAGAATCAAAAGAACATTTAAAACAAAGCAACCCAAAAGAAAATTCTAAAAATCATCATTGCTGAAAACAACAATTTGATCTGTGTATGCTCAAAGAATTAAAAGCTAAGCTTCGAGGAAAGTGAAGAATACCAAAACCAAAGAACCTTCAATCACAGCTTAAATCAAGAACAGAAAATCACAACAAAAACAAAAAAAATTAAAAGTAACAGAAGAACAACAGAACAACAACACAAGAACAATTAGCAAATTAACAAATTCACAATAACAGTTAAAATTTACCAGAAGAACACTAATGCAAGTGGAATCATCGTGCTAATATGTTTTCTGCAAAGATGCTATTTGTGCAGCTAAAATTTCCTAATTACTAAGATCCAATTATTTTAATTTCACATGCAATCAACTTACTAAGTTTTTAAAAGCTAGAAATTATAAAACCAACCAGAAATATGGTTAAAGCATTTCATCAAACATGTTCAGTGCCGTAAAATTAAAACAAAATAAGAGAATTCGAAGCTTAATATCAATGTGATAGAGAAGAGAACATAACTATTGTAACTTTAATTCAGTCTATGAAATAATCCAAACCACTAAAAAATCAAATAGTTACTTGTTGTAATAGAAATCAGAAGTTGCAGAGTTTGAAGCAGAGTATTGGTGTTGTGTGAGGGTATTGTCTGGTGGCGGGTTTAGGGAACTCACGACGGCGACAAAAGAGAGTTCGACGGCTAGGTGGGCGCGCGGGTTGGTCGCAGTGTTTGAAGCAGAGCAACGTGGCTTCCAGATGAACACGAATGCGAACTCGAACGGTGAACGGCGAGTGAACGCGAACAGCGAACAGTGAACGCCGAGCGAACGTGAACGGGAAAGAACGCGAACGAAGACGACAGCTGAACGAAGACGTGAACGTGAATGGCAAACAAACGGCGATGGAAGCGCGGCTAAGCAGACAAAGACGACGGACGCCGAGGTCGAGGAATCACCCGCGGTCGGTGACAGCGAACAGGGATTGAAGACTTGGATCACGAGGGAAGCTAGATAGACGGACGGATGGTGAGCTTTGAGTGCGACGGACGCGGCAGTATGCCACTCCTTGCGGCGTTGGTGTAGGCTTAAAGTGCTAGGGTTTTTTGGCTGGGGTTGTGATTTGATTTCTTTCTGAATGAAAGAAAGAAAGGGGGAAAGGGAGAAAGAAACGAAGGAGCTTCCGTTTTTGTGTAAACCGGGCGGGTTCTGGTTCGGTCAAATTATTTACCTTAAAGCTCAGAGGCATCCCCATTCTAGATGCAGAGGAATGGCTACTGCGATGACTACAACGCGAGGACGACAGTGGCTACGAACTCGCGAAGGGCGACGAACGACGGCTCTGGTGCGTGCTGCTGGTGCGTGGAGTAGACAACGTGCTGCTGGAAGAGGTGGTGTGTGGAGGACGACAGGGAGAGAGAACCGCTACGACGAAGGGAGAACAAGAGAAAAGAGCCGCACCGCCGCGATGGTGCTGTCCGACGGCATTGATAGCGGGGAAGGGGGAGGAGTTTGGTGGTGAGAGCTCAGAGGATTAGAGACTGGAGAGAGGCTAAACGGAGTTA
This sequence comes from Arachis stenosperma, assembly GCF_014773155.1. Classification (NCBI taxonomy): domain Eukaryota; kingdom Viridiplantae; phylum Streptophyta; class Magnoliopsida; order Fabales; family Fabaceae; genus Arachis; species Arachis stenosperma. The sequence continues at coordinate 7,325,933 of NC_080386.1, read as the reverse complement.
AGGTTACCAGTGGCTGTGGAAGGGTTAGCCGGTTAGGTCATTTGGAAGGGGGATTTTTATATAGGTTTTTTTAAGAAAATCGGTTCGGTTCGGTTTGGTTAGAGTTTTCAGTATCAAAACTGAAAATCAAATTGAACCGCAAAAATAACTAAAAAACATCATTTTTTCGGTTTTTTTATTTTTTATTTGTTCGGTTATCGGTATTTTCAGTTCGGTTAGTCAGTTTTGTTCGGTTTTGGTCGATTTTGAACACCCCTATCGTTAACCTTCAATTCTACGTGGTTATTGGTGTTAGTAATGTCAATCTAAAGATTTAAATTCTTTTTGATACGGTTGTTACAAATTCGATCTCATAACTCGGCATTATGTACCGTAATTTGACACTTTTCGTTATAACTCAGCGTTATACGTTACAATCAGACTCAATGGATTACATCCTGGAATAAAAATGTTTGACCAGACAGAAACAAACTAATAACTGATCTTCAATTCAGATAAACAAACAGAAACGTAACCGACCTATTATACTCCACCTATAAAGGTATGGTCTCTTATCCCTAACAAATATACTGAATTCACAATACTAACTTAAGTATCGGAGTGTCTTTGCAGGTACACTCCTGTTCCGAGGGTTACCTGAAACTGTAGGTCGATCTCGGGTGAGATCTTCTGTGTTGATCGGAGCCGACGTGTCCGGCAGGTGTACAGCGGCCGGAGCTGATGTGTCCGACTTGTTGGACTTGGTGGTGGTGCTGATCCTTCGTCCCCGGAGGGTGGGGAGTACCTGCAAGGGACTCCGATGCTTAAATTAGCAAGGGTATTAAGCAGGTATTGAGTAGAATCAGAGTATGAGTTATACCTGGGGTGCTCCAGTGTATTTATAATGATGAGATGTGGCCTCCTGCAGATAAGATAAGTTAGTTATCTTATCTTATCTTTATCTTATCTTTAAGTGAGGTCATCTTTAAGGGAAACGCCTTTATCTCTATGGACTTGGGCTGCCCTTGGATCTGGGGCGCGTTCCTCTATTTGGGCCCTTCATTTTGGGCTTTCCTGTGACTTGGCCGAGCTCTTTGAGGAGAGGTCGGGTTGTCCTGACCTGAAGAGGTCGGTCGCTTTGTCTGTCGAACATCCCGGGTCGGACAGCTCGACCCAGGGTATGAACAGTGCCCCTGCTTGAGCTCGGTCTTTCTGTTGAGGTCGAGTTTTTGACTTCGGTCCTTTCATGATGAAGCCGAACTCAAGCATTTTGTCGATTTCTTTCTTTGTAGAGTTTTTTTGAATGTAGAACGTTTTCCTCTAAAAGTGCGCGCTTTTGTATTAGCGCTTTTTTGGGAACGCATGCGGTTTTAACATCCGCATTTAATTGGCATTAATTGCCCCATTCTCTCTTGGCTTTTATTTTGAATATCCTTAATCAAAAAATGGTTTCTCTTCTTTACTTTTTCTCCGTAACTCCTTCTTTTACTCTCTCATTTTCTGTTTCTTGCCCCGAGTTTGTAGTTTCTTCTTTGTGACGTCTGTTCTGCTTACTGTGTTTTTGGAAGAGGGTTGTTTCCACATTTTTTCCTTCTGCATTTTTCCATTTCGGGGGAGTAGCTTTGTTGCTTCTGTTCTTCAGCTTTTCTTCGAGGCTTTCTTCTATTCTCCAAGTTAGTCCCTATTTCGTGCTTCCTCGTTTATTTCTGATTTTGCGATGGAGTTTTCTTTTTGGAGAAAGTTTGAATCTTTCTGTTTTTATCGTGCTTGACTTGTTGCATGCTATGGTTTTTTCTCTTTTTCGGTGCAAATCTTTTGTTTGCTTGAATCTCTTTCTTTTGCATGTTGCCGCTGTTTCTGTTTGTGCCTTGGATGATGATTTTTGCTTGATGTTGAAAAGTTTGTGCCTTTGCTGTTTTTCCATTGGCCTTTTTGGTGTTCTGATGAACTGTAGCAGTAGTGTTGGTAAACTGTAGGAGCAATGCTTTTCCTGATAAACTGTAGAAGGGTGGATTTTTTGCGTTTTTTGCTTCCTTTGCTTTCTTTTCTGGACTTTATTCTAATGAGTGCCGAGATGTAGATTGTAGAAATGATTTTGAGGACCCTTCTTGTTTACTGCCTCCAAGGGATGCTCCAAGACTTCTTCTCTTGAGTCTTGGGGTTTTTCCCTTTTTGGTTTATCCGTTCGTTAAGATGTTTTGACCCATGTCCGAGATATTTTTAAGTAATCCACTCTTCTTTTCTTTTTGTAGGATTTAGTTGGTCTCATGTCTTCCCGAAATAATGTTGTAGAGATGCCTTCCCAGGTTCCTGCGGGTATGGCCGATTGGGTGGACTCCATGGTTCTCCTGTGTATCTCGCTGGCTGATTCTGAGTTTTGTGCTCAGCTTAGGCAGTTTCATAGTGTCTGTAGCAATTCTGGTGATGAGAAGAACTATGAACTTGTCCCTCCTTCTTCTGACGAGAGAGTCTGTTTTTCAACTCGGGTTGTTGATGGTCGCCCTTTCTTTTATGTTTATGACTTTTTCTTTAGTCCGCTGGGTATTACCCTTCCTTTTACTCAATTTGAAACCGACCTGTTATGGTCTTGTAATATTGCCCCCTCTCAACTTCACCCTAATTCCTGGGGCTTTATAAAGATTTTTCAATTGTTGTGCAATGGTTTTGGTATCCCTGCTTCCCAATCTCTCTTTTTCTATCTGTTTGTCTTGACTAAGCCCGGAGTGGTAAAAAAGAAGGCAGCTTGGGTCTCCTTTCGCTCTACCCAAGGAAAGAAGGTCTTTTCCATGTTTGACGAGTCATTCCGTGATTTTAAAAACTACTTTTTCAAGGTCCGAGCTGTTGAAGGAGCTCGGCCCTTTTTTCTGGACGAAAATGATGAGCCTGCCTTTCCCCTGGAATGGCAAAAAGATGTGAGGGTCTCCAGGTATTCTTGGGACATGTTGGACGAGGCTGAGCGAGCCTTTGTGACTGTTTTGGAAGAACGCTGGGGTCAACCTCCCCATCTTGATACAAAGAAATTTCTAATCAATCCTTCTCTTCTTCAAACTGAACTGGGTATCTTGTGTTTTTCTTTGCTTTTATGTTACTTGTAACTGTATTTCCGACTTGTTCGATTTGTAGCTTGACTTCTGTTTTATTTGTAGAGGCAATGAAGAATAATGAATCTATGAAAGCTTTTAAGAGGGCGCAGAAGGCGACTGCTGCCAGGAATATTGCCGCCAAGGCGGCTGGGGAGGGGTCCTCCCAAGTGCGCGAGAAGCCATCAGTGCCGAGTTCCCCCCTGGTAAAGAAAGTGATTCCGACACCTCGGGTCCGCTTGGTGGATCCTCACCCTACTTCTGCCGTTCCATCTGCTGCCCCTCCAAGTAAGAAGCAAAAGACGGTTGAGCCTTTCGACCTTAATGCCCCTGACTTTAATGCCATCGAGTTCATAGATCAACAGATTGGGCCCTATGGTACCCTCTCGATGGACGATGTGTCCATCCTCCACTATTTGGAATTTATGGCTCGGAATCACTTGCAGATGGCGTTTATGGCGGCCGCTATACACCGGACTGCTCAAAGTCTCCCTCTTCATTGGCGGAGAAGCAAAGCAAGAGTTTGACCGGATGAGGGGGCTGAAGGAGGAGCTCGAATTAAAGGTGACCAAGTTAGAGAAGGATCTAGAGAATGAGAAGGCGAGTTCCCTTTCATTGGCGGCTTCTTTGAGGTTGGCCGAGGACACATCCCTGATGCATAAAGATAGTTATGTTACAACTTATCGGGAGGTGATGCGTCTGAGGGGGGAGTTGGACAGTGCTCGGGAGGATTATTCTGAGTTCCAAGGTCATCTTGTCGGCAGCGTTACTGCTGCTTACGAGAACTTGAAGGAGCAAGTTCGGGTCATTGCTCCCGAGGCCGATCTCACCCTTTTCAGTTTAGACAATGTTGTCAGAGATGGCAAGATTGTCCCTGATGATGAGGGTGATGATGATGCTGATCCTCCTCCTGTGTCCTCTGCCAAAGTGTCGACTTCTTCTGCTTCTCCGGTTGCACCTGATTCGGATTGCCAAGTTCTGAACCAGGAGGATGGAACTATAGATGCCGTGCCTATTCAGACTCGTCCTCCTTCTCCTTGTCCTGATACTGCCAAGGATGCTCCTGATGTTTGCTGATCTTTTTCTGGATTCTCATGTTAGTTGGCCCGACTTGTGGGCTCTTAAAACTTTTTTTTTATTTATTTGCTGACGTTTTCTGGTTGTTTTGTCTGGCAACCTTTTGAAAAACAAAAGTAGCTCGTTATCCTTTTTTGATGGCCTCCGAGGCTTTAAAACTTTGTAGATCATATCAAGGTTTTTGATATTTTCTTCTGTTTTCTGAGAATGTTGGACCTTGCAGTTTGACCTTTTTGGATTGCCTCGTGCTTATCGTTTGTAGCTTGGATCCTCTATAATTGTGTGGATCCGACTTGTTTTCTCGTTTTTGTAGGTATTTTTGGTGTTTCTCCAACCGATTTCTTTACGTTGATTCCCTTTATTTCTGTAATCCTGGACCTTCGTCAGGTCTCTTTCAGGGATTACTTTTGTTCGTAGGAGTCCGACTTCGTTTAGGTCGGTCTCTTCTAAGTTATATCTGTAATCCTTTTTCTTGGATCTTTATCAGATCTCTTTCAGGGGTTACTTGTATAACTTTTCAGTAGCAGGAGTCCGACTTTGTTATGTCGGTCTCCTTTAAGTTATAGCGTAATCCTCTTTCTTGGATCTTTATCAGAACTCTTTCAGGGATTACTTGTATAACTTTTCAGTAGCAGGAGTCCGACTTCGTTATGTCAGTCTCCTTTAAGTTATAGCGTAATCCTCTTTCTTGGATCTTTATCAGATCTCTTTCAGGGATTACTTGTATAACTTTTCAGTAGCAGGAGTCCGACTTCGTTATGTCGGTCTCCTTTAAGTTATAGCGTAATCCTCTTTCTTGGATCTTTATCAGATCTCTTTCAGGGACTACTTGTATAAATTTTTAGTGGTAGGAGTCCGACTCAGTTATGTCGATCTCCTTTAAGTTATTTTTTGTAGTCCTTTTTCTTAGATCTTTGTCAGATCTCTTTCAGGGACTACTTGTATAACTTTTTGTTTTGGGCTGACTTTGTTATGTCAGGCCCTTCTAAGTTAAAGTAATCCTCTTTAATAGGGTTGGTCAGACCTCTTTCCAGGGTTTACTTATAACTTGGGTTGACTTGGTCCGACTTCTGAACGTCGGCCAGTCTTTAAGTTATTATATTAGCTATCCGTAAGACCTCGTCAAGTTCTTTTTTGGATTGCTTTCGATAACTTCTTACATTATTCTGTGTTCATCTTTGCCGATTTGTAGAAAAATGGTTGGCGTCTTTAGATCGTCCTTTGGGTGAATCGCGTTTTCACCTTTATCGGACGATTGTCTTTATCGTGGTCGCGCAGTGAATTTGTTTTTCACTTTCTGCCGACCTGTTGCTTTATAATTGGACGATGAATACTTCAGATTAATGCGTCTTGGAATCTTTGTAGAATATCTAAATAAACTTTATTCAAAGAAAAAATGCAAATGTATACATGTGGGAATTTCCTTGTCCCTTTAAGTCGGGTATGATCTAGGTCTCTACATGGTGCCTCATTAAAAAACCTTTTCAGGAAAAAGAGCGCATCCATTTATTGAGATCCTTTACCTTTTCTAACTGTAGTACCTTCTTAGGTTGCAGGCGTGCCATGATCGGGGAAACTCTCGTCCATCAAGCTCGGACAGTCTGTAGTAGCCCTTCCACAGTACTTCAATGACTCGGTAGGGTCCTTTCCAGTTTGTTGCCAGCTTTCCTTCTCCGGGTCGAGTTGTTCCAATGTCATTTCTGATTAGGATGAGATCATTCTCTGCAAAACTTCTCGGCACTACCTTTGATTATATCTGGAAGCCATTCGTCGTTTTAGAGCTTCTTCCCTGATCCGAGCTCTTTTTTGGATTTCGGGTAACAAGTCGAGCTCTTCTCTCTGAAGTTGGGAGTTTGCTTGTTCATTGTAGTGGACTACTCGGGGAGATCCTTCTTCGATTTCTATTGGAATCATTGCCTCTGCTCCGTATGCCAGTCGGAATGGTGATTCGTTTGTAGTAGAATGGGGGGTTGTTCGATACGCCCATAGGACTTGTGGAAGTTCCTCGACCCAAGCTCCCTTTGCTTCTTGTAGCCTCCGCTTTAGTCCGGCTAATATGACTTTGTTGGCCGCTTCGGCTTGTCCATTGGCTTGGGGATGTTCGACGGAGGTGAACTGGTGTTTTATGTTCAAGTCGGCCACCAATTTTCTGAAGCCTGCCTTTGTAAATTGGGTACCGTTGTCCGTGGTGATGGAGTATGGTACTCCAAACCTCGTAATAATGTTCCTATATAGGAATTTTCGACTTCTTTGAGTGGTGGCGTTGGCTAGGGATTCTGCCTCGATCCATTTTGTGAAATAGTCTACTCCTACTATGAGGAATTTTACTTGTCCCGATCCCTGTGGGAAGGGTCCGAGAAGGTCGAGTCCCCATTTCGCAAATGGCCAGGGTGAGGTCACGCTGATGAGCTTTTCTAGTTGGGCAATATGAAAATTGGCATGCTTTTGGCATGGTGGGCATGTCCTCACAAATTCTGTAGCCTCCTTTTGTAGAGTTGGCCAATAAAATCCCACCCGGAGTATTGGTGCGCGAAATTGTGAACTATACTTTTTCACAACTCTCATAATCCCTGGTAATGGCTCCAAAAACTTGGTGCGCTCAATACCATGGCATTACACAACTTCGCACAACTAACCAGCAAGTGCACTGGGTCGTCCAAGTAATAAACCTTACGTGAGTAAGGGTCGATCCCACGGAGATTGTTAGTATTGAAGCAAGCTATGGTCATCTTGTAAATCTTAGTCAGGCAAACTCAGATATATATGGTGATGAACGAAAATAACATAAAAGATAAAGATAGTGATACTTATGTAATTCATTGGTAGGAACTTCAGATAAGCGCATGAAGATGCCTTCCCTTCCGTCTCTCTGCTTTCCTACTGTCTTCATCCAACCCTTCTTACTCCTTTCCATGGCAAGCTCGTATAGGGTCTCACTGTTGTTAGCAGCTACCTCCCATCCTCGCAGTGAAAGCTAATGCACACACTCTGTCACAGTGCTGCCAATCACCGGTGTGGTTCCCTCCCCTACCGGAATAGAATAACTCTTTTGCGTCTGTCACTAATGCCCAGTAGGTTACAGGTTTGAAGCACGTCACAGTCATTCAATCATTGAATCCTACTCAGAATACCACAGACAAGGTTAAACCTTCCGAATTCTCTTGAATGCTGCCATCAGTTCTTGCCTATACCACGAAGACTCTGATCTCACGGAATGGTTGTGGCCCAAAGCACTCTGTCTTCCAGTATTACCACCGGATACATACATGCCACAGACACATAATTGGGTGAACCTTTTCAGATTGTGACTCAGCTTTGCTAAAGTCCCCAATTAGAGGTGTCCAGGGTTCTTAAGCACACTCTTATTGCCTTGGATCACAACTTTATTCTTTTCTTTTTTTTTCTTTTTTTTTCTTTTCGGTTTTTTTTTTCGCTTGCTTTCTTCCTTTTTTTGTATTCACTGCTTTTTCTTGCTTCAAGAATCATTTTATTGATTTTTCAGATCCTCAGTAACATGTCTCCTTTTTCATCATTCTTTCAAGAGCCAACATTCATGAACCACAAATTCAAAAGACATATGCACTGTTTAAGCATACATTCAGAGAACAAAAATATTGCCACCACATCAAAATAATTAAACTATTATAAAATTCAAAATTCATGCAATTCTTTCTTTTATCAATTAGGCACGTTTTTATTGAAGAAAGGTGATGGATTCATAGGACATTCATAACTTTAAGGCATAGACACTAAGACACTAATGATCATAAGACACAAACATGGATAAACATAAGCATTAAAATTCGAAAAACAGAAGAACAATAACAAGGAAATCAAAGAACGGGTCCACCTTAGTGATGGCGGCTCTTTCATGCTCTTGAAGATCCTATGGAGTGCTTGAGCTCCTCAATGTCTCTTCCTTGTCTTTGTTGCTCCTCCCTCATGATTCTTTGATCTTCTCTAATTTCATGAAGGATGATGGAGTGTTCTTGATGCTCCACCCTCAGTTGTCCCATGTTGGAACTTAGTTCTCCTAGGGAGGTGTTTAGTTGCTCCCAATAGTTTTGTGGAGGAAAATTCATCCCTTGAGGAATCTCAGGGATCTCATGATGAGTGAGATCTCTTGTGTACTCCATCCTTTTCTTGGTGATGGGCTTGTCCTCATCAATGGGAATGTCTCCCTCTATGTCAACTCCAACTGAATAACAGAGGTGACAAATGAGATGAGGAAAGGCTAACCTTGCCAAGGTGGAGGTCTTGTCCGCCACCTTATAGAGTTCTTGGGCTATAACCTCATGAACCTCTATTTCTTCTCCAATCATGATACTATGGATCATGATGGCCCGGTCTATGGTAACTTCGGACCGGTTGCTAGTGGGGATGATTGAGCGTTGTATGAACTCTAACCATCCTCTAGCCACGGGCTTGAGGTCATGCCTTCTCAATTGGACCGGCTTTCCTCTTGAATCTTGCTTCCATTGTGCGCCCTCTTCACATATGACTGTGAGGACTTGGTCCAACCTTTGATCAAAGTTGACCCTTCTAGTGTAAGGATGCTCATCTCCTTGCATCATGGGCAAGTTGAACGCCACCCTCACACTCTCCGGACTAAAATCCAAGTATTTCCCCCGAACCATAGTGAGATAGTTCTTTGGATTCGGGTTCACACTTTGGTCATGGTTCTTTGTGATCCATGCGTTGGCATAGAACTCTTGAACCATCAAGATTCCGACTTGTTGAATGGGGTTGGTAAGAACTTCCCAACCTCTTCTTCGGATCTCATGGCGGATCTCCGGATATTCACCCTTTTTGAGTGAAAAGGGGACCTCGGAGATCACCTTCTTCAAGGCCACAACTTCATAGAAGTGGTCTTGATGCACCCTTGAGAGGAATCTATCCATCTCCCATGACTCGGAGGTGGAAGCTTTTGCCTTCCCTTTCCTCTTTTTAGAGGTTTCTCCGGCCTTGGATGCCATAAATGGTTATGGAAAAACGAAAAAGCAACGCTTTTACCACACCAAACTTAAAATGTTTGCTCGTCCTCGAGCAAAAGAAGAAAGAAGAGAGTAGAAGAAGAAGAAATGAAGAAGAGGGAGATGGTGGTGTATTCGGCCAAAAAGGGAAAGAAGGGGTGTTTAGGTTGTGTGAAAATGAAGGGTTGAAGAAGGGTATATATAGGGGAGAGGGGGGTAATGGTTCGGCCATGATGGGTGGGTTTGGGAGGGAAAGTGGTTTGAATTTGAAGGGTGAGGTTGGTGGGGATTTATGAAGGATGGATGTGAGTGGTGAAGAGAAAGATGGGATTTGATAGGTGAGGGGTTTTTGGGGAAGAGGTGTTGAGGTGATTGGTGAATGGGGGAAGAAGAGAGAGAGAGTGATGGTAGGGTCCTGTGGGGTCCACAGATCCTGTAGTGTCAAGGAAAAGTCATCCCTGCACCAAATGTTGCTTAAAATCACGTTTTGAGCCATTTCTGGCGTTAAACGCCGGGCTGGTGCCCATTCCTGGCGTTTAACGCCAGGTTCTTGCCCTTTACTGGCGTTTAACGCCAGTCTGGTGCCCCTTTCTGGCGTTAAACGCCCAGAATGGTGCCAGACTGGGCGTTAAACGCCCAACAGCTAGCATTACTGGCGTTTGAACGCCAGTTTCTTCTCCTCCAGGGTGTGCTGTTTTTCTTCCTGTTTTTCATTCTGTTTTTGCTTTTTTTCATTGTTTTTGTGACTTCTTATGATCATCAACCTACAAAAAAGATAAAATAACAAAAGAAAATAATTAATTATAAAACATTGGGTTGCCTCCCAACAAGCGCTTCTTTAATGTCATTAGCTTGACAGAGGGCTCTCATGGAGCCTCAGAAATGCTCAGAACCGTGTTGAAACCTCCCAACACCAAACTTAGAGTTTGAATGTGGGGTTTCAACACCAAACTTAGAGTTTGGTTGTAGCCTCCCAACACCAAACTTAGAGTTTGACTGTGGGGGCTCTGTTTGGCTCTGTTTTGAGAGGAGCTCTTCATGCTTCCTCTCCATGATGACAGAGGGATATCCTTGGGCCTTAAACACCAAGGATTTTTCATTCACTTGAATGATTAACTCTCCTCTGTCAACATTAATCACAGCCTTTGCTGTGGCTAGGAAGGGTCTGCCAAGGATGATGGATTCATCCATGCACTTCCCAGTCTCTAGGACTATGAAATCAGTAGGAATGTACTGGTCTTCAACTTTAACCAGAACATCCTCTACAAGTCCATGGGCTTGTTTTCTTGAGTTGTCTGCCATCTCTAATGAGATTCTTGCAGCTTGCACCTCTAAGATCCCTAATTTCTCCATTACAGAGAGGGGCATGAGGTTCACACTTGACCCTAAGTCACACAAGGCCTTCTTGAAGGTCATGGTGCCTATGGTACAAGGTATAGAAAACTTCCCAGGATCCTGCCTCTTTTGAGGCAGTTTCTGCCTAGACAAGTCATCCAGTTCTTTGGTGAGCAAGGGAGGTTCATCCTCCCAAGTCTCATTTCCAAATAACTTGTCATTTAGTTTCATGATCGCTCCAAGGTATTTAGCAACTTGCTCTTCAGTAACATACTCATCCTCTTCAGAGGAAGAATACTCAACAGAGCTCATGAATGGCAGAAGTAAGTCCAATGGAATCTCTATGGTCTCATTTTGAGCCTCAGATTCCCAAGGTTCCTCATTGAGGAACTCAGAGGAGAGTGGTGCACGCCCACTGGGGTCTTTCTCAGTGGCGTCTTCTTCCTCTCTTTCCTCTCCATATTCGGCCATGTTGATGGCCTTGCACTCTCCTTTTGGATTTTCTTTTGTATTACTTGGGAGAGTACTAGGAGGGAGTTCAGTAACTTTCTTGCTCAGCTGACCCACTTGTCCTTCCAAATTTCTGATGGAGGACCTTGTTTCATTCATGAAACTTTGAGTGGTCTTTATTAGATCAGAGACCATTGTTGCTAAGTCAGAAGTATTCTGCTTAGAACTCTCTGTCTGTTGCTGAGAAGATGATGGAAAAGGCTTGCCATTGCTAAACCTGTTTCTTCCACCATTATTGTTATTGAAACCTTGTTGAGGTCTCTCTTGATTCTTCCATGAGAGATTTGGGTGATTTCTCCATGAAGAATTGTAGGTATTTCCATAGGGTTCTCCTAGGTAATTCACCTCTTCCATGGAAGGGTTCTCAGGATCATAAGCTTCTTCCTCAGATGAAGCATCCTTAGTACTGTTTGGTGCATTTTGCATTCCAGACAGACTTTGAGAAATCAAATTGACTTGTTGAGTCAATATTTTATTCTGAGCCAATATGGCGTTCAGAGTGTCAATCTCAAGAACTCCTTTCTTCTGACTAGTCCCATTGTTCACAGGATTCCTTTCAGAAGTGTACATGAATTGGTTATTTGCAACCATTTCAATCAATTCTTGAGCTTCTGCAGGCGTCTTCTTCAGATGAAGAGATCCTCCAGCAGAGCTATCCAAGGACATCTTAGATAGTTCAGAGAGACCATCATAGAAAATACCTATGATGCTCCATTCAGAAAGCATGTCTGAAGGACATCTCCTGATTAATTGTTTGTATCTTTCCCAAGCTTCATAGAGGGATTCTCCATCCTTCTGTCTGAAGGTTTGGACTTCCACTCTAAGCTTACTCCATCTTTGTGGTGGAAAGAACTTTGCCAAGAAGGCATTGACTAGCTTTTCCCAAGAGTCCAGGCTTTCTTTAGGTTGAGAATCCAACCATATTCTAGCTCTGTCTCTTACAGCAAAAGGGAATAGCATCAGTCTATAGACCTCAGGGTTAACCCCATTAGTCTTGACTGTGTCACAGATTTGCAAGAATTCAGCTAAAAACTTATGAGGATCTTCCATTGGAAGTCCATGGAACTTGCAATTCTGTTGCATTAGAGAAACTAATTGAGGCTTAAGCTCAAAGTTGTTTGCTCCAATGGCAGGGATAGAGATGCTTCTCCCATAGAAGTCGGGAGTAGGTGCAGTAAAGTCACCCAGCACCTTCCTTGCATTGTTGGCATTGTTGTTGTTTTCGGCTGCCATGGGTTCTTCTTCTTTGAAGAATTCGGTCAGGTCCTCTAAAGAGAGTTGTGCTTTGGCTTCTCTTAGCTTTCTCTTCAAGGTCCTTTCGGGTTCAGGATCAGCTTCAACAAGAATGCCTTTGTCTCTGCTCCTGCTCATATGAAAGAGAAGAGAAAAAGAAAATGTGGAATCCTCTATGTCACGGTATAGAGATTCCTTGAAATGTCAGAGGAAAAGAGAAATAGAAAGAAGAAGGAGAAGAAGAATTTTAATTAGATAAGGTTCGAATTGTGCATTTAGAAGGAGTGGTACTCCATAAATAGAAGGATGTGAGAAGGAGGGAAGAGGATTTTCGAAAATTCAATTAAAAGATTTTGAAAAGATTTTGAAAATTTGATTGATAATTTTCGAAAATTAAAAGTGAAAAAGAAATCAAGTGATTTTTGAAAAAGATTTTGAAATTAGAAGTCAAAAAGATTTGATTGAAAACTATTTTGAAAAAGATGAGGTTAAAAAGATTTGATTGAAAAGTTATGGTTTTAAAAAGATGTGATTGAGAAGATATGATCTGAAAACAATTTTAAAAGATATGATTTGAAAACAATTTGAAAAGATATGATTTTAAAAATTAATGACTTGCCTAACAAGAAAAGATATGATTCAAACATAAAACCTTTCTTAATAGAAAAGGCAAAAAATGTTCAGTCAAATCATTAATTGTTAGTAAGTATCTTTGAGAAAGGAAAGAAATTGATTTTGAAAACATTTGATTGAAAAGATATGATTTGAAAAAGATTTGATTTTGAAAAACTTTGAAAACTTGAAAAAAATTGATTTTGAAAACAAAATCTTCCCCCTAGCACCATCCTGGCGTTAAACGCCCAGAATGGTATACATTCTGGCGTTTAACGCCCAAAATGCTACCTTTTTGGGCGTTAAACGCCCAACCAGGTGCCCTGGCTGGCGTTTAAACGCCAGTCTGCCTTCTTCACTGGGCATTTTTGAATGCTCAGCTTTTTCTGTATAATTCCTCTGCAGTGTGTTCTGAATCTTCAATCCCTTGTATCATTGACTTGAAAAGACACAAATTAAAAATATTTTTGGATTTTTAATAATTAAAATGCAACAAGAATCAAATAACAATGCATGCAAGACACCAAACTTAGCAGTTTGTATACTACTGACACTAATGAACTGAAAATGCATATGAGACACACAAAATACTCAAGTCAATAGAATTCAAAGATTAGAACACAAAAATCATCAAGAATTACTTGAGGATCCTTAAGACACATGAATGAATGCATGCAATTGACACCAAACTTAAGATGAGACACTAGACTTAAGCAAGAAACATCAAATATTTTTGGTTTTTATGATTTTGTAAATTTTTTTGTATTTTTTCGAAAATTAAGTGGAAAAAGGTATCAAAATCCTCAATGAGAATTCCAGGAATCAGTGCAATGCTAGTCTAAGACTCCGGTCCAGGCATTAGACATGGCTTCACAGCCAGCCAAGCTTTCAAGGAAAGCTTCGGTCCAAAACACTAGACATGACCAAAGGTCAGCCAAGCCTTAGCAAATCACTGCTCCAAAAGCAAGATTGATACGAAATCAACAAGCTCTTGTGGTGATAAGTTGAAACCTCGGTCCAATCAGATTAGACATGGCTTCTCAGCCAGCCAGATTTCAACAAATCATCATGAAACTCTAGAATTCATCTTTAAGAATTTCGAAAAAAAATACCTAATCTAAGCAACAAGATGAACCGTCAGTTGTCCAGCCTGAACAATCCCGGGCAATAACACCAAAAATTTGATGTTATTGCCGGATCTTGGCACTGATGTTACCAAAGGCTTGCTCAAAACTAGAACAATCCCCGGCAACGGCGCCAAAAACTTGATGCGCGAAATTGTGAACTATACTTTTTCACAACTCTCATAATCCCTGGTAATGGCTCCAAAAACTTGGTGCGCTCAATACCATGGCATTACACAACTTCGCACAACTAACCAGCAAGTGCACTGGGTCGTCCAAGTAATAAACCTTACGTGAGTAAGGGTCAATCCCACGGAGATTGTTAGTATTGAAGCAAGCTATGGTCATCTTGTAAATCTTAGTCAGGCAAACTCAGATATATATCGGTGATGAACGAAAATAACATAAAAGATAAAGATAGTGATACTTATGTAATTCATTGGTAGGAACTTCAGATAAGCGCATGAAGATGCCTTCCCTTCCGTCTCTCTGCTTTCCTACTGTCTTCATCCAACCCTTCTTACTCCTTTCCATGGCAAGCTCATATAGGGTCTCACTGTTGTCAGCAGCTACCTCCCATCCTCGCAGTGAAAGCTAATGCACACACTCTGTCACAGTGCTGCCAATCACCGGTGTGGTTCCCTCCCCTACCGGAATAGAATAACTCTTTTGCGTCTGTCACTAACGCCCAGTAGGTTACAGGTTTGAAGCACGTCACAGTCATTCAATCATTGAATCCTACTCAGAATACCACAGACAAGGTTAAACCTTCCGGATTCTCTTGAATGCTGCCATCAGTTCTTGCCTATACCACGAAGACTCTGATCTCACGGAATGGTTGGCTCGTTTGTCAGGCGAGCACTCGATTGTCAGGCGATCAACCATGCATCGTGCAATCAGGAATCCAAGAGATATTCACCAAGCCTCAAATGCTTGTAGAACAAGAGTGGTTGTCAGTCACTTTGTTCATGAGTGAGAATGGTGATGGGCGTCAATCATCACCTTCATCATGTTGAAGAACAAGTGATATCTTGGATAAAGAACAAGCGGAATTTGAATGGAAGAACAATAGTAATTGCATTAATACTCGAGGTACAGCAGAGCTCCACACCTTAATCTATGGTGTGTAGAAACTCCACCGTTGAAAATACATAAGCATAAGGTCTAGGCATGGCCGAATGGCCAGCCTCCCAATGATCTAAGAACTAAAATATCCAAAGATGATCTAGAGATCTAAAAGTGATCAAAATATTTCTATACAATAGTAAAAGGTCCTACTTATAAGAAACTAGTAGCCTAGGGTGTATAGAAATGAGTAAATGACATAAAAATCCTTTTCCGGGCCCACTTGGTGTGTGCTTGGGCTGAGCAATGAAGCAATTTCGTGTAGAGACTCTTCTTGGAGTTAAACGCCAGCTTTGGTGCCAGTTTGGGCGTTTAACTCCCATTTGGGTGCCAGTTCCAGCGTTTAACGCTGGGATTCCTTGAGGTGACTTTGAACGCCGGTTTGGGCCATCAAATCTTGGGCAAAGTATGGACTATTATATATTGCTGGAAAGCCCAGGATGTCTACTTTCCAACGCCGTTGAGGGCGCGCCAATTGGGCTTCTGTAGCTCCAGAAAATCCGCTTCGAGTGCAGGGAGGTCAGAATCCAACAGCATCTGCAGTCCTTTTGAGTCTCAAAATCAGATTTTTGCTCAGGTCCCTCAATTTCAGCCAGAAAATACCTGAAATCACAGAAAAACACACAAACTCGTAGTAAAGTCCAGAAAAGTGAATTTTAATTAAAAACTAATAAAAATATACTAAAAACTAACTATATCATATCAAAAACATACTAAAAACAATGCCAAAAAGTATACAAATTATCCGCTCATCAAGTATCTTTTTGGTGAGAGCTTGCGCTCCGAGATGATTACCACAAATGCCGCTGTGCACTTCCTCTAAGACTTCCTTTGTGTTAGAAGTTGGTACGCATTTTAGTAAAGGTGTTGATATCCCTCTTTTGTATAGTATGTTGTTTATGATAGTGTAGTACTGTGCCTCCCTTTTCAGCCTCTTTGCCTCCTTTTCATCTGTAGGGAGTGCTTCTGTTTTGAGGTAGTTTATTATGGGGGTCATCCATCCTTGATCCCGACCTATTATGGCTAGGACTTTTTCTTCTTCTGCTATTGACGGGTTCTGTAGTATCTCCTGGATGAGGCTTCTGTTGTTGCCCCCTGGTTTGGTGCTGGCTAATTTTGAAAGGGCGTCAGCTCGGGCATTTTGCTCACGAGGTATGTGATAGATCCTATATTCCCCGAGTTGTCTGAGCTGTTCTTTGGTTTTATCCAAATATTTTTTCATGGTCGGATCTTTGGCTTGGTAGCTTCCTGTTATTTGTGAGGTGATGACTTGTGAGTCACTGTAGATGTTGAGTTTCCGAGCTCCAACCTCCCTAGCCAGCTTCAAACCTGCTAATAGTGCTTCGTATTCTGCCTGGTTGTTCGAGGCCGGGAATCCGAATTTAAAGGAGAGCTCAAGTTGAGTTCCTAGGTTGCTTTCGATTATCACGCCCGCACCGCTTCCTGTTTTATTCGAGGATCCGTCCACGTATATGTTCCATTCTATGGGGATTTCCGGGGTGTCTGTGAATTCTGCGATGAAGTCGGCCAGGTGTTGTGATTTGATGGTTGTCCGTGCCTCGTATTGGAGGTCGAACTCAGACAACTCGATTGCCCATTGTAGGATTCTTCCTGCTAGATCTGTTTTCTGTAATATCCCTTTTATGAGTTGGTTGGTCCGAACTTTAATGGTATGCGCTTGGAAATATGGGCGAAGCCACCGGGATGTGAGGATCAGAGCGTAGGCAAACTTTTTCTATTTTCTGGTAGTTCAGCTCAGATCCCTGTAGCGCTTTGCTGATGAAGTAGACGAGTTTTTGCCCATGTTCGTCTTCTCTGACTAGTGCTGAGGCTATTGCCCGGCTTTCTACTGCGAGATATAATATGAGCGATTCTCCTTCTCGTGGCCGAGATAGGATAGGTGGCCGTCCTAAGAACTCTTTGAAGTCTCGGAAGGCTTGCTCACATTCCGTCGTCCATTCGAATTGTTTTCCCTTTCTTAAAGTAGCATAGAAGGGAAGAGATCTTATCGCCGCTCCTGCTAAGAATCGGGATAGAGCGGCCAGCCTCCCGTTGAGTTGTTGTACTTCTTTAACACAAGTTGGGCTCTTCATGTTGAGTATGGCTTGACACTTGTCTGCATTTTGCGGGCTTCTACTGTGAAGGTGCATTTTGCGGGATTGAGCCGCATGTCGTGTTTCCTGATAGTGTAAAACACTTGAGCCAGGTCGGATAAAAATGTATCTTCGCTTTGTGTCTTTATCAACATGTCGTCTACATAAACTTCCATGGTTTTCCCGATGTGATCTGAGAAAACTTTATTCATTAGCCTTTGATAAGTAGCTCCTGCGTTCTTGAGACCGAAAGGCATCACGATGTAACAGTAGTTTGCTTTCGGCGTTAGGAACGAGGTCTTTTCTTGATCTGGCGGATACATGGGGATTTGGTTGTACCCTGAATACGCATCCATGAACGAGAGATACTTATATCCTGATGAAGCATCTACTAGAGCGTCGATGCTTGGGAGTGGGTAAGGGTCTTTTGGGCAGGCTTTGTTGAGGTCGGTGTAGTCGGTGCACATTCGCCACTTCCCATTTGACTTTTTCACCAAGACAACGTTTGCTAGCCATAGTGAGTATTTGACTTCCCTTATGAACCCGGCCTCTAGTAGCGCCTGTACTTGTTCTTCTACAACTTGAGCTCGTTCTGGTCCGAGTCTTCTTCGTCTTTGTTGTACCGGCCGGGATCCCGGGTAGATTGCCAATTTGTGGCTCATTAGTTCGGGATCAATGCCTGGCATGTCGGTAGCTTTCCATGCGAAGAGATCAACATTATCTCGTAGGAACCGTATTAGTGATTCCTTTGTGTCTCCTTTCAGGATCGTGCCAATATTAGTTGTTTTATCTGAGGTGTCTCCGATCTGGACTCTTTCTACTTCTCCTTCGGGTCGTGGTCGGAATTCTTCTCGCCTCTGAACTCCACCAAGCTCGATTGTGTGGAACTCTCCTCCTTCACCTCGGAGGTTTAGGCTTTCGTTATAACAGTGACGTGCCATCTTTTGATCTGCCTTTATTGTAGCTATCCCTTCCGCAGTTGGGAATTTCATACATAGATGTAGAGTTGAAACTATTGCGCCGAGTTAATTTAACGTTGTCCGACCTATTAAGGCATTGTAGGTTGAGCTTGCGTCGACCACGAGGTAGTCGATCTTGAGTGTTCTGGATTGGTTCCCCTTCCCGAAGGTTGTATGCAGCGATACGTATCCCAGCGGTTGAACTGGGGCATCTCCTAGTCCAAACAGGCTGTTCGGGTACGCTCTTAGCTCTTTTTCTTCTAGGCCGAGTTTGTCGAAGGCAGTTTTGAATAAGATGTCGGCAGAGCTTCCCTGGTCAATTAGTGTACGGTGAAGGTTGGCATTTTCCAGTATGATCGTAATGACCATGGGGTCGTCGTGTCCCGAGATGATTCCGGATGCATCTTCCTTGGTAAATGTGATTGCTGGGATGTCTGGGGCTTCCTTTTTTCCTTCGACGTGGTACACCTCTTTGAGGTGTCGCTTGCGAGATGATTTGGAGATTCCTCCTCCAGCAAATCCGCCGTGTATTACGTGAACGTGTCTTTCCGGTGTGCGAGGTGATCGTTCAGATCGTCCAACATCCTCATCCCTTCTTCTTTTTCTTGGTTCGTCATCCCGATTAGCCAAGAACCGATCTAGTTTTCCTTTTGTATGGAGAATCGGGCCAGGAACTTCTTGGCCAGGTCGTCGAAACTCGAGATGGATTTTGGAGGTAGGTTGTCGAACCATTTAATGGTTGTCTTGGTGAGAGTTATTGGAAAGGCTTTGCAGCGAACTGCATCTGAAGCATCAGTGAGGTACATTCTACTTCTGAAGTTGCTGAGATGATGGTTGGGGTCCGAGGTGCCGTCATATAGAGTCATATCCGGAAGCTTGAAATCTTTCAGAATTTTGGTTTTCATAATTTCTCTGGTGAATGGATCTTGATCTTTCTGAGAGCTATCCTCTGTGGATGGTCGAGTAGCTTTAGTTTTGAGATCAGCTTCGAGTTTTATAAGCTTATCTTCTAATTCTCGGCGCCGCCTTATCTCCCGGCGTAGATCTTCTTCTTTTTCACGTTGATGTTGGGCTTCTTTCTCAAGTTGCTCCAATCGATTTTGAAGTGCTTCTATTACTCCTGGATTTGACGAATTTTTGTCTCCGTTGGTTTCTGGAGTATCTTTGAGTATCGTCTCCGCATTTTTATGCGGCGTTCTGTCTTCCAAACCTGAATCGTGGTCGTTGTCATGGTCATCCGCCATGTTAATGGGATGACTTTCAGGTTCCCCGGCAATGGCGCCAATGTTCCGAGGGTTACCTGAAACTGTAGGTCGATCTCGGGTGAGATCTTCTGTGTTTATCGGAGCCGACGTGTCCGGCAGGTGTACAGCGGCCGGAGCTGATGTGTCCGACTTGTTGGACTTGGTGGTGGTGCTGATCCTTCGTCCCCAGAGGGTGGGGGGTACCTGCAAGGGACTCCGATGCTTAAGTTAGCAAGGGTATTAAGCAGGTATTGAGTAGAATCAGAGTATGAGTTATACCTGGGGTGCTCCAGTGTATTTATAATGATGAGATGTGGCCTCCTGCGGATAAGATAAGTTAGTTATCTTATCTTATCCTTATCTTATCTTTAAGTGAGGTCATCTTTAAGGGAAACGCCTTTATCTCTATGGACTTGGGCTGCCCTTGGATTTGGGGCGCGTTCCTCTATTTGGGCCCTTCATTTTGGGATTTCCTGTGACTTGGCCGAACTCTTTGAGGAGAGGTCGGGTTGTCCTGACCTGAAGAGGTCGGTCGCTTTGTCTGTCGAACATCCCGGGTCAGACAGCTCGACCCAGGGTATGAACAACTCCCCATTTTTTGTTCGCACTCTCCACAACGTGAATCTCCCTGGACGAAAAGCTCAGATCTTCCTAGCATAAAGCTCGGCGTTAAAGGCAACAGCTCGGCGTCCACCAGAACATTTGTTTCAAATCCTGATACATCTTTGTTACTCCAGGATGCATAGAAAATCTACTTTGATGAGCTTCTGCAAGAATCCTTTGCCGTAAATCTTCAGAGCTAGGCACACAAATTCTGTTCTTGTATCTCCAGAGACTGCTATGATCTAGTCTTACAGCTTCTGGTTCTTCTACTTTCATCCGTCTCAGCATCGTCATCATTTCTGAGTCCTGTGCTTGTGCTTGCTGAATCCTAATCTTAAAATCTGGTGTTATATTCAACTGCGCCAAACAGACTCCATTTGACGTCTCAGCCATAGCCAACTTAAGGTCCTCAAATTCCGCAAGTAGCTTCTCTTCCTTTATCATCATCCAAGAAATACTCAAATTTTTCCTGCTCAAGGCGTCTGCCACCACGTTTGCTTTTCCTGGGTGATAACTTAACTTAAAATCATAGTCCTTCAGGAACTCCATCCACCTTCGCTGTCGCATATTAAGATCCTTCTGGTCAAAGATATACTTTAAACTTTTGTGGTCAGAGAAAACTTCTAGTTGAGCGCCATACAAATAGTGCCTCCAGATCTTCAGAGCAAACACCACTGCCGCCAACTCTAAGTCATGCGTCGGATAATTTCGTTCATGAGGTCTCAGCTGCCGGGAAGCATAAGCCACCACATTTTTGTCTTGCATCAGCACACATCCAAGTCCTTTATGAGAGGCGTCACAGTATACTTCAAAAGGTTTCTGTGGGTCGGGTAGTACTAATACAGGTGCAGTTGTTAACTTCTCCTTAAGCATTTTGAAACTTCTATCACACTCAGCCGTCCAAACGAACGGAACTTCCTTTCGTGTAAGGTAAGTCAAAGGTAAGGCTATCTGTGAAAATCCTTTGATGAACCTCCGGTAATATCCAGCAAGTCCAAGAAAACTCCGAACTTCTGTAACGGTCGTAGGTGGTTCCCATTACACTACTGCTTCAATTTTTGAAGGATCCACTGCAACTCCTCCCTGTGATATAACATGTCCCAAAAATGCCACCTTCTCTGTCCAGAACTCGCACTTTGATAGTTTAGCATATAACTTTCGAGTCCTCAGTATCTGCAATACAGCCCTTAGATGCTCTTCATGCTCTCCTTCTGTCTTCGAATAAATGAGAATATCGTCTATGAAAACTACTACGAACTGATCAAGGTACGGACGGAAAATACGATTCATGTAATCCATGAAAATCGCGGGAGCATTAGTTAGTCCAAACGACATAACCGTATACTCATAGTGACCATATCGAGTTCTAAATGCCGTCTTCGGTATATCTGATTCTTTCACTCGAATCTGGTGATAGCCCGATCGCAAATCAATCTTCGAAAACACAGTTGCACCTTTTAACTGGTCCATCAAATCATCTATTCGTGGAAGTGGATACTTGTTCTTGATAGTGACTTTATTCAACTGTCGGTAGTCTACGCAAAGTCTCATTCCACCATCCTTCTTCTTTACTAGCAATACAGGAGCTCCCCAAAGTGATGCACTGGGATGAATAAATTTCTTACCAAGTAGCTCATCCAACTGCTTTTTCAACTCTGCAAGTTCCAGTGGTGACATCCGGTACGGTGCTATGGAAATCGGTCCGGTTCCAGGTACAAGTTCAATGCTGAATTCTATCTCTCGCTGAGGAGGAAACTCAGGTATGTCGTCCGGGAAAACATCAGGAAATTCCTTCACCACTCGGATTTGTTCTAAGCTTACTTCACTGTCATTTGAGCTAGCCGCTAACAGAACGTACCCCTCACAATCACTCCCGTTTAATGTAACTCTTACAGAATTCAGATATAAGGTATATGACAAAAATGGTTTAATATCTAAACTATCAGACGGAATAACAGCAGTTCTTTCAAAGCAATCAAGGAAAACATGATACTTAGATAACCAATCTAACCCTAGAATAACTTCTAAACCACATAGAGGCAAACAGATTAGATCATGTATAAAAGTTCTGTTCCTAATAGTGAATGGTACTTGCAGGGACACTAAACTAGTCAAAACATTTTGGGATGCAGGTGTATGGACAATCAGATCAAAGTTCAACTCAGAGAAATCTAGTCCCAACTCACGAGCAACAGTTAAAGAAATAAAAGAATGCGATGCACCCGAATCATACAGTACAGTTAGAGATCGATTCTTGACATAACACTGACCTTGGATCAGGGCGTCTGATTGCATAGCATCATCAGCAGTCATGGCAAACACTCGACCTTGTTGCTGGGTTCGTACTGGATTCCGAACAAACTTTCTTGGGTAGATCCTAGCTGTGTGTCTAGATTCCTTATAAGTAAAACAAGCATTCGTTCCTTACAGCATCCAAATCTAACATGGCCATAGCCATGGAGATCATAACAGCTATGAGGATAGCTGTACCTCGCATCGATTTGTCGTTTAGAGCTCGATTAAACTATGCCTATTCGCAGTCATTAAGGTCCTATCCGCACCAAACAATCAACATTAAGGTGATCAGTCTTAATATTTCAAGTAAGGCACGAACACTCCCAAAATGAGCACTCATAGACATTCATGCCAAATGTATCTTGAAGATACCTTAACAGCATGAGACACACAAGCAGAGTATGCAATGAAGCATAGTCAGTCCACTCCCCAGGCTCTACTGGGAACGAACTGCTCTGATACCAACTTGTAACGACCCAACTCCCTATATGCCATGGTCATACAAGAAGCTAAGTGTTACCAACTTATCTTTCCTAATTATTAACTATTACTTAATATATGAGCCTGTTCCTTGTTAGAACGTTGCCAATTTTATGAGTAATTTTAATTTTTCTTTTATTTGCTGCGGACATTCAGGTAAAATAAACAAGCATATAATAAGAATAATAGAGAAGTGGCATAAAGAAACATAGAAACACAGCTGATAGTATACATCATGTACACTATAACACAACATGTAGCGTTTACACAAGATCAAGTCAGTTCACATCCTCGTCATCCTACGTAGCTAATATTTACACGACACTCCCAGGGCCTGGCCCATACAAAAAGCCGCTAAACTGGCACCCAGGCTAGCCTAACCACTATATAGCTCCTAGCTCTCGGGTGTACTAACACAAGTGAGAGACTTTCTATCCGATAATGTTAGACTAGAGTGTCATCAAAAGAATGCCCCTTCCGCAGTCAAACTATATCTACTCGTGGCCGTTCGGAGAATCGCCGTGAGGCTCGTCCATCTCCTCATCCTGCTCTATCTCTATCTCAGGATCCTCCTCCTCCTCCTCATCATCCGCAGCTACAACTATACCCTCAGATCCACCAGAAACACTGCTGTCACTATGTACAAAACCATTCGCGAGCACAGGTCCGTTCGCGTATATAGGAGCTACCCCATCATCCGGTAG
Organism: Arachis stenosperma; assembly: GCF_014773155.1. Lineage (NCBI taxonomy): Eukaryota > Viridiplantae > Streptophyta > Magnoliopsida > Fabales > Fabaceae > Arachis > Arachis stenosperma. The sequence goes on along the minus strand of NC_080386.1, from coordinate 7,302,507 downwards.
TGCCGGCTCATCAGGCTGTGGAAAGTCAGGGATCGGCTCAGGGGAAAAATCCCACTCTGGTGGTATCACAGGTATGTAGTCACCAGCTAACTCGGGCTCATCAGGAACGATAGGCTCAGGTTCCACCTCATTCAAAGGTTGAGCTGGTATAGGGTGCTCGGGGTCATCAGGAAAAGGATGTACAGGTGCGTCAGGATGTAACCAGGATAAGGGAAAGTCGTAAGGAGCATCAGGGTCAAAATGCGGGCTAGACAGAGGATGTTGAAAGGCTCGATCAGGTAACGCGTATCGTCTAATACGAGGCTCCAATCCCATGATGAAATAACTGTGATGTACCGGATCCTCGTAGACGTAAGGGTCCTCGAACTCATAGAAGATCACGCCCGTCTCCATCTGGGGGAGGAAGGGAGAGAGAAGGGGTAAGAACTGGGGAGTTCTTAGTAGGGTCGGGGTTATTAGTTACGTTCATTTATTTGGGGTCGATTAACAGACGAATAACATAAGATAGCGAAGCAGTAAACAAAAGATAAAGACAGAAAGAGAAGGTAGAGACAAAAGAAAGCAGAACACTGGTCGGCGAAATTGTGAACTATACTTTTTCACAACTCTCATAATCCCTGGTAATGGCTCCAAAAACTTGGTGCGCTCAATACCATGGCATTACACAACTTCGCACAACTAACCAGCAAGTGCACTGGGTCGTCCAAGTAATAAACCTTACGTGAGTAAGGGTCGATCCCACGGAGATTGTTAGTATTGAAGCAAGCTATGGTCATCTTGTAAATCTTAGTTAGGCAAACTCAAATGTATATGATGATGATGAACGAAAATAACATGCAAGATAAAGATAGTGATACTTATGTATATCATTGGTGTAAGAGCTTCAGACAAGTGTATGAAGATGCCTTCCCTTCCGTCTCTCTGCTTTCCTACTGCCTTCATCCAATCCTTCTTACTCCTTTCCATGGCAAGCTCGTGTAGGGTCTCACTGTTGTCAGCAGCTACCTCCCATCCTCTCAGTGAAAGCGATTGCATATGTCCTGTCACGGCATAGCGGAATTCATCTGTCGGTTCTCAATCAGGCGCGGAATAGAATCCAGTGATTCTTTTGCGTTATCACTAACGCCCCCGCCCTCAGGGTTTGAAGCACGTCACAGTCATTCAGTCATTGAATCCTACTCAGAACACCACAGACAAGGTTAGACCTTCCGGATTCTCTTGAATGCTGCCATCAGGTCCTGCCTATACCACGAAGATTCCGGTTAAAGAATCCAAGAGATATTCACTAAAGCCTCGAATGCTTGTAGAACAAGAATGGTTGTCAGTCACCTTGTTCATAGGTTGAAGAACGAGTGATATCTTAGATAAAGAACAAGCGGAGTTGAATAGAAGAACAATAGTAATTGCATTAATACTCGAGGTACAGCAGAGCTTCACACCCTTAATCTATGGTATGTAGAAACTCCACCGTTGAAAATACATAAGCATAAGGTCCAGGCATGGCCGAATGGCCAGCCTCCCAAAGATCTAAGATAGCATAAAAGTGAAGATAGCTACCAAAGTCTGTGTCCACATCTAATAGTAAAAGGTCCTACTTATAGAAAACTAGTACATAGATGAGTAAATGACATAAAAATCCACTTCCGGGCCCACTTGGTGTGTGCTTGGGCTGAGCAATCAAGGAAATTCGTGTAGAGACCTTTTCTGGAGTTAAACGCCAGCTCCCATGCCAGTTTGGGCGTTTAACTCCAACTTTTATTCCTGTTCCGGCGTTTAACGCTGGAATTCCTGAGGCCGGATTGCTTCGCGGGTTTGGGCCATCAAATCTTGGACAAAGTATGGACTATTATATATTGCTGGAAAGCCCTGGATGTCTACTTTCCAACGCCGTTGAGAGCGCGCCAATTGGGCTTCTGTAGCTCCAGAAAATCCACTTCGAGTGCAGGGAGGTCAGAATCCAACAGCATCTGCAGTCCTTTTTGGTCTCTGAATCAGATTTTTGCTCAGGTCCCTCAATTTCAGCCAGAAAATACCTGAAATCACAGAAAAACACACAAACTCATAGTAAAGTCCAGAAAAGTGAATTTTAAATAAAAACTAATAAAAATGTACTAAAATCTAACTAAAAGATATCAAAAACATACTAAAAACAATGCCAAAAAGTATACAAATTATCCGCTCATCACAACACCAAACTTAAATTGTTGCTTGTCCTCAAGCAACTGAAAATCAAATAAGATCAAAAGAAGAGAATATGCAATGAATTCCAAAAACATCTGTGAAGATCAGTATTAATTAGATGAGCGGGGCTTTTAACCTTCTGTCTCTGAACAGTTTTGGCATCTCAATCTATCCCTTGAAATTCAGAATGGTTGGCTTCTTTAGGAACTCAGAGTCCAGATAGTGTTAATGATTCTCCTAGTAAAGTATGATGATTCTTGAACATAGCTATTTATTGAGTCTTGGCTGTGGCCCAAAGCACTCTGTCTTCCAGTATTACCACCGGATACATACATGCCACAGACACATAATTGGGTGAACCTTTTCAGATTGTGACTCAGCTTTGCTAAAGTCCCCAATTAGAGGTGTCCAGGGTTCTTAAGCACACTCTTATTTGCCTTGGATCACAACTTTATTTCTTTTCTTTTTCTTTCTTTCTTTCTTTTTTTTCGATTTTTTTTTTTCGGTTTTTTTCTCTTTTTTTTTTTTTTTTTTGAATAGCTTTTTCTTGCTTCAAGAATCATTTTATTGATTTTTCAGATCCTCAGTAACATGTCTCCTTTTTCATCATTCTTTCAAGAGCCAACATTCATGAACCACAAATTCAAGATACATATGCACTGTTTACACATACATTCAGAGAACAAAAATATTGCCACCACATCAAAATAATTAAACTATTATAAAATTCAAAATTCATGCAATTCTTCCTTTTTCAATTAAGCACATTTTATTCAAGAAAGGTGATGGATTCATAGGACATTCATAACTTTAAGGCATAGACACTAAGACACTAATGATCATAAGACACAAACATGGATAACATAAAGCATAAAATTCGAAAAACAGAAGAATAAATAACAAGGAAATCAAGGAATGGGTCCACCTCAGTGATGGCGGCTCTTCCTTGCTTTTGAAGGTCCTATGGAGTGCTTGAGCTCCTCAATGTCTCTTCCTTGCCTTTGTTGCTCCTCCCTCATGATTCTTTGATCTTCTCTAATCTCATGAAGGATGATGGAGTGTTCTTGGTGCTCCACCCTTAGTTGTCCCATGTTGGAACTCAACTCTCCTAGGGAGGTATTCAGTTGCTCCCAATAGTTTTGTGGAGGAAAACTCATTCCTTGAGGAATCTCAGGGATCTCATGATGAGTAGGGTCCCTTGTATACTCCATCCTTTTCTTGGTGATGGGCTTGTCCTCATCAATGGAGATGTCACCCTCTATGTCAACTCCAACTGAATAACAGAGGTGACAAATGAGGTGAGGAAAGGCTAACCTTGCCACAGTGGAGGTCTTGTCTGCCACTTTATAGAGTTCTTGAGCTATAACCTCATGAACCTCTATTTCCTCTCCAATCATGATACTATGGATCATGATGGCCCGGTCTATGGTAACTTCGGACCGGTTGCTAGTGGGAATGATTGAGCGTTGTATGAACTCTAACCATCCTCTAGCCACGGGCTTGAGGTCATGCCTTCTCAATTGGACCGGCTTTCCTCTTGAATCTTGCTTCCATTGTGCGCCCTCTTCACATATGACTGTGAGGACTTGGTCCAACCTTTGATCAAAGTTGACCCTTCTAGTGAAAGGATGCTCATCTCCTTGCATCATAGGCAAGTTGAACGCCACCCTCACACTCTCCGGACTAAAATCCAAGTATTTCCCCCGAACCATAGTAAGATAATTCTTTGGATTCGGGTTCACACTTTGGTCATGGTTCTTTGTGATCCATGCATTGGCATAGAACTCTTGAACCATCAAGATTCCAACTTGTTGAATGGGGTTGGTGAGAACTTCCCAACCTCTTCTTTGGATCTCATGGCGGATCTCCGGATATTCACCCTTTTTGAGTGAAAAGGGGACTTCGGGGATCACCTTCTTCAAGGCCACAACTTCATAGAAGTGGTCTTGATGCACCCTTGAGAGGAATCTATCCATCTCCCATGACTCGGAGGTGGAAGATTTTGCCTTCCCTTTCCTCTTTTTAGAGGTTTCTCCGGCCTTTGGTGCCATAATGGTTATGGAAAAACGAAAAAGCAACGCTTTTACCACACCAAACTTAAAATGTTTGCTCGTCCTCGAGCAAAAGAAGAAAGAAAGGAGTAGAAGAAGAAGAAATGAGGAAGAGGGGGAGGGTAGTGTGTTCGGCCAAAGGGGGAAGAAGTGGTCTTTAGGTTGTGTGAAAATGAAGGGTTGAAGAAGGGTATTTATAGGAGAGAGGGGGGTAAAGGTTCGGCCATTTGAGGGTGGGTTTGGGAGGGGAAGTGGTTTGAATTTGAAGGGTGAGGTTGGTGGGGTTTTATGAAGGATGGATGTGAGTGGTGAAGAGAAAGATGGGATTTGATAGGTGAGGGGTTTTTGGGGAAGAGGTGTTGAGGTGATTGGTGAATGGGGGAAGAAGAGAGAGAGTGATGGTAGGGTCCTGTGGGGTCCACAGATCCTGTAGTGTCAAGGAAAAGTCATCCCTGCACCAAAAGTTGCTCAAAATCACGTTTTGAGGCATTTCTGGCGTTAAACGCCGGGCTGGTGCCCATTCCTGGCGTTTAACGCCAGGTTCTTGCCCTTTACTGGCGTTTAACGCCAGTCTGGTGTCCCTTTCTGGCGTTAAACGCCCAGAAGGGTGCCAGACTGGGCGTTAAACGCCCAACAGCAAGGCTTACTGGCGTTTAAACGCCAGCAGCTTCTTCCTCCAGGGTGTGCTGTTTTTCTTCCTGTTTTTCATTCTGTTTTTGCTTTTTTCATTATTTTTGTGACTTCTTATGATCATCAACCTACAAAAAAGATAAAATAACAAAAGAAAATAATTAATTATAAAACATTGGGTTGCCTCCCAACAAGCGCTTCTTTAATGTCATTAGCTTGACAGAGGACTCCCATGGAGCCTCAGAAACACTCAGAACCTTGTTGAAACCTCCCAACACCAAACTTAGAGTTTGAATGTGGGGTTTCAACACCAAACTTAGAGTTTGGTTGTGGCCTCCCAACACCAAACTTAGAGTTTGACTGTGGGGGCTCTGTTTGGCTCTGTTTTGAGAGAAGCTCTTCATGCTTCCTCTCCATGATGATAGAGGGATATCCTTGGGCCTTAAACACCATGGATTCTTCATTCACTTGAATGATCAACTCTCCTCTATCAACATCAATCACAGCCTTTGCTGTGGCTAGGAATGGTCTGCCAAGGATGATGGATTCATCCATGCACTTCCCAGTCTCTAGGACTATGAAATCAGTAGGAATGTAATGGTCTTCAATCTTCACCAAAACATTCTCTATAAGTCCATGAGCTTGTTTTCTTGAATTGTCTGCCATCTCTAATGAGATTCTTGCAGCTTGCACCTCAAGGATCCCTAATTTCTCCATTACAGAGAGGGGCATGAGGTTTACACTTGACCCTAAGTCACACAAAGCCTTCTTGAAGGTCATGGTGCCTATGGTGCAAGGTATAGAAAACTTCCCAGGATCCTGCCTCTTTTGAGGCAGTTTATGCCTAGACAAGTCATCCAGTTCTTTGGTGAGCAAGGGAGGTTCATCTTCCCAAGTCTCATTTCCAAATAACTTGTCATTTAACTTCATGATTGCTCCAAGGTATTTAGCAACTTGCTCTTCAGTGACATACTCATCCTCTTCAGAGGAAGAATACTCATCAGAGCTCATGAAAGGCAGTAGCAAGTCCAAGGGAATCTCTATGGTCTCAGTCTGAGCCTCAGATTCCCAAGGTTCCTCATTGGGGAACTCATTAGAGGCCAGTGGACGTCCAGTGAGGCCTTCCTCAGTGGCGTTCACTGCCTCTTCTTCCTCCCAGAATTCGGCCATGTTTATGGCTTTGCACTCTCCTTTTGGATTTTCTTCAGTGTTACTTGGGAGAGTGCTTGGAGGAAGTTCAGTAATTTTCTTGCTCAGCTGACCCACTTGTCCTTCCAAATTCCTAATGGAAGATCTAGTTTCAGTCATGAAACTTTGAGTGGTTTTGATCAGATCAGAGACCATGGTTGCTAAGTCAGAATTATTCTGCTTAGAGCTCTCTGTCTGTTGCTGAGAAGATGATGGAAAAGGCTTGCCATTGTTAAACCTGTTTCTTCCACCATTGTTATTGAAACCTTGTTGAGGTCTCTCGTGATTCTTCCATGAAAGATTTGGGTGATTTCTCCATGAAGAATTATAGGTGTTACCATAGGGTTCTCCTAGGTAATTTACCTCTTCCATGGAAGGGTTCTCAGGATCATAAGCTTCTTCCTCAGATGAAGCTTCCTTAGTACTGCTTGGTGCATTTTGCATTCCAGACAGACTTTGAGAAATCAGATTGACTTGTTGTGTCAATATTTTATTCTGAGCCAATATGGCATTCAGAGTGTCAATATCAAGAACTCCTTTCTTCTGACTAGTCCCATTGTTCACAGGATTTCTTTCAGAAGTGTACATGAATTGGTTATTTGCAACCATTTCAATCAGTTCTTGAGCTTCAGTAGGCGTCTTCTTCAGATGAAGAGATCCTCCTGCAGAGCTATCCAAGGACATCTTAGATAGTTCAGAGAGACCATCATAGAAAATACCTATGATGCTCCATTCAGAAAGCATGTCAGAAGGACATTTTCTGATTAATTGTTTGTATCTTTCCCAAGCTTCATAGAGGGATTCTCCATCCTTTTGTCTAAAGGTTTGGACTTCCACTCTAAGCTTACTCCATCTTTGTGGTGGAAAGAATTTTGCCAAGAAGGCATTGACTAGCTTTTCCCATGAGTCCAGGCTTTCTTTAGGTTGAGAGTCCAACCATATTCTAGCTCTGTCTCTTACAGCAAAAGGGAATAGCATCAGTCTATAGACTTCAGGGTCAACCCCATTAGTCTTGACTGTGTCACAGATTTGCAAGAATTCAGCTAAAAACTGATGAGGATCTTCCATTGGAAGTCCATGGAACTTGCAATTCTGTTGCATTAGAGAAACTAATTGAGGCTTAAGCTCAAAGTTGTTTGCTCCAATGGCAGGGATAGAGATGCTTCTCCCATAAAAATCAGGAGTAGGTGCAGTAAAGTCACCCAGCACCTTCCTTGCATTGTTTGCATTGTTGTTGTTTTCTGCTGCCATGTTTTCTTCCTTGAAGAATTCGGTCAGGTCCTCTAAAGAGAGTTGTGCTTTGGCTTCTCTTAGCTTTCTCTTCAAGGTTCTCTCGGGTTCAGGGTCAGCTTCAACAAGAATGCCTTTGTCTCTGCTCCTGCTCATATGATAGAGAAGAGAACAAGAAAATGTGGAGTCCTCTATGTCACAGTATAGAGATTCCTTGAAATGTCAGAGGAAAAGAGAAATAGAAAGAAGAAGGAGAAGATGAATTCGAACTTTAATTAGATAAGGTTCGAATTGTGCATTTAGAAGGAGTGGCACTCCATAAATAGAAGGATGTGGGAAGGAGGGAAGTTTATTTTCGAAAATCAAGTGAAAAATTTTGAAATTATTTTGAAAAACATTAATTAATTTTCGAAAATAAAAGTGGAAAAGAAATTAAGTGATTTTTGAAAAAGAATTTGAAATTAGAAATTAAGAAGATTTGATTGAAAGTTATTTTGAAAAAGATGTGGTTAAGAAGATATGAAAAAAATGTGATTGAGAAGATATGATTTGAAAACTATTTGAAAAGATATGATTTTAAAAACAATTTGAAAAGATATGATTTTAAAAATTGATGACTTGCCTAACAAGAAAAGATATGATTCAAACATTAAAAACCTTTCTCAACAGAAAAGGTAACAAATTTGAGATGTTCAATCAAATCATTAATTGTTAGTAAGTATCTTTTAAAAAGGAAAGAAATTGATTTTGAAAACATTTGATTGAAAAGATTTGATTTGAAAAAGATTTGATTTTGAAAAATTTGAAAAAAATTGATTTGAAAACAAAATCTTCTCCCTAGCACCATCCTGGCGTTAAACGCCCAGAATGGTATACATTCTGGCGTTTAACGCCCAAAATGCTACCTCTTTGGGCGTTAAACGCCCAACCAGGTACCCTGGCTGGCGTTTAAACGCCAGTCTGCCTTCTTCACTGGGCATTTTTGAATGCTCAGCTTTTTCTGTATAATTCCTCTGCAGTATGTTCTAAATCTTCAATTCTTTGTATCATTGACTTGAAAAGACACAAATTAAAAATATTTTTGGATTTTTAATAATCAAAATGCAACAAGAATCAAATAACAATGCATGCAAGACACCAAACTTAGCAGTTTGTGTACTACTGACACTAACAATATGAGAATGCATATGAGACACAAAAAAAAAAAATACTTCAAGTCAATAGAATTCAAAGATTAGAACACAAAATATATGCATGGATTCGAAAAATATAACAAAGACATGCATTTGACACCAAACTTAAGATGAGACTCTAGACTCAAACAAGAAATATTTTTGGATTTTTATGGTTTTGTAATTTTTTTTGTGATTTTCGAAAATTTAAGTGAAAACATCAAAATTCTTAATGAGAATTCTAGGAATCAGTGCAATGCTAGTCTAAGACTCCGGTCCAGGAATTAGACATGGCTTCACAGCCAGCCAAGCTTTCAAAGAAAGCTTCGGTCCAAAACACTAGACATGACCAAGGTCAGCCAAGCCTTAGCAAATCACTGCTCCAACAGCAAGATTGATACGAAATCAACAAGCTCTTGTGGTGATAAGTTGAAACCTCGGTCCAATCAGATTAGACATGGCTTCTCAGCCAGCCAGATTTCAACAAATCATCATGAAACTCTAGAATTCACCTTCAAGAATTTCGAAAAAAAATACCTAATCTAAGCAACAAGATGAACCGTCAGTTGTCCAGCCTAAACAATCCCGGGCAATAACACCAAAAATTTGATGTTGTTGCCGGATCTTGGCTCTGATGTTACCAAAAGCTTGCTCAAAACATGAACAATCCCCGGCAACGGCGCCAAAAACTTGGTCGGCGAAATTGTGAACTATACTTTTTCACAACTCTCATAATCCCTGGTAATGGCTCCAAAAACTTGGTGCGCTCAATACCATGGCATTACACAACTTCGCACAACTAACCAGCAAGTGCACTGGGTCGTCCAAGTAATAAACCTTACGTGAGTAAGGGTCGATCCCACGGAGATTGTTAGTATTGAAGCAAGCTATGGTCATCTTGTAAATCTTAGTTAGGCAAACTCAAATGTATATGATGATGATGAACGAAAATAACATGCAAGATAAAGATAGTGATACTTATGTATATCATTGGTGTAAGAGCTTCAGACAAGTGTATGAAGATGCCTTCCCTTCCGTCTCTCTGCTTTCCTACTGCCTTCATCCAATCCTTCTTACTCCTTTCCATGGCAAGCTCGTGTAGGGTCTCACTGTTGTCAGCAGCTACCTCCCATCCTCTCAGTGAAAGCGATTGCATATGTCCTGTCACGGCATAGCGGAATTCATCTGTCGGTTCTCAATCAGGCGCGGAATAGAATCCAGTGATTCTTTTGCGTTATCACTAACGCCCCCGCCCTCAGGGTTTGAAGCACGTCACAGTCATTCAGTCATTGAATCCTACTCAGAACACCACAGACAAGGTTAGACCTTCCGGATTCTCTTGAATGCTGCCATCAGGTCCTGCCTATACCACGAAGATTCCGGTTAAAGAATCCAAGAGATATTCACTAAAGCCTCGAATGCTTGTAGAACAAGAATGGTTGTCAGTCACCTTGTTCATAGGTTGAAGAACGAGTGATATCTTAGATAAAGAACAAGCGGAGTTGAATAGAAGAACAATAGTAATTGCATTAATACTCGAGGTACAGCAGAGCTTCACACCCTTAATCTATGGTATGTAGAAACTCCACCGTTGAAAATACATAAGCATAAGGTCCAGGCATGGCCGAATGGCCAGCCTCCCAAAGATCTAAGATAGCATAAAAGTGAAGATAGCTACCAAAGTCTGTGTCCACATCTAATAGTAAAAGGTCCTACTTATAGAAAACTAGTACATAGATGAGTAAATGACATAAAAATCCACTTCCGGGCCCACTTGGTGTGTGCTTGGGCTGAGCAATCAAGGAAATTCGTGTAGAGACCTTTTTTGGAGTTAAACGCCAGCTCCCATGCCAGTTTGGGCGTTTAACTCCAACTTTTATTCCTGTTCCGGCGTTTAACGCTGGAATTCCTGAGGCCGGATTGCTTCGCGGGTTTGGGCCATCAAATCTTGGACAAAGTATGGACTATTATATATTGCTGGAAAGCCCTGGATGTCTACTTTCCAACGCCGTTGAGAGCGCGCCAATTGGGCTTCTGTAGCTCCAGAAAATCCACTTCGAGTGCAGGGAGGTCAGAATCCAACAGCATCTGCAGTCCTTTTTGGTCTCTGAATCAGATTTTTGCTCAGGTCCCTCAATTTCAGCCAGAAAATACCTGAAATCACAGAAAAACACACAAACTCATAGTAAAGTCCAGAAAAGTGAATTTTAAATAAAAACTAATAAAAATGTACTAAAATCTAACTAAAAGATATCAAAAACATACTAAAAACAATGCCAAAAAGTATACAAATTATCCGCTCATCAAACACAAACAAAAGAATACAAGAAAATAAAACATAGAAATAGCATACAAGCTGACAAACACAAAGAAATAGATCACACACAGAAAGGAATGCAACAGAGAATGATGCGCAGACAAGAATGATGCATGTCTAGTCCTAGCACAGGCCATGAGCTCATGTGTCGGTTGGCTGCCCGCAATCCCGACATTTATCCGGTCACGAGTAATCCCGATTTCCCGGATACGATTTTCCGTTCCTAAATAAATGCGCATATAATAATAGCCGCTCATTCGAGACAGCCTCTGCTTACTGCAGGAAAATATATATATATATACTCTGCTCTGCTCTGGGGAAGCGGAAAATAGCTGTAGGTAACTTAGTTTCCCTACAGAAGCTCTGGGTTGCATTAAGCAACTAATATATATTAAATATAGCTCTGGGTTGCATCAAGCAACTAATATATATATTTATATATAATATCTCTTGGGTTGCATTACGCAACATATAGATATATATAATATCTCTTTACTCTGTTCTGGTTGCCCTTTTCTCTGTATCTCTTTACTCTGTTTTAATTACTCTGTTCTCTGTATCTCTTTTCTCTTCTCTGTTTACTCTTTTCATATATATATATATATATATATATATATATATATATATATATATCTATATTACTCCTTTTCTCTTTATCTCTTTACTTTACTCTGGTTACTCTGTTTTCTGTGTTTCTCTACTCTACTCTGATTACTCTGTTCTCTGTGTTTCTCTGCTTAACATATGTATTTAAAGCTTATGTAAACTTCGGTATGAATAGTTAGCCTGTCCCAAGTATAGGTTCATTAAGTCTATACTGAAACATTTTAACTTTTCATATAATACCTAATCCTAGTCGGAATTCAAGGTCTAACTATGTTGCCCTAATTCGTTCACTAGTCTCTGTCTGTTTTTCTGTCGTTAAAACTTTACAGACTTTTTCTCCGATTTTTATCTTTTCTTTAACTTTTATCTTTTCTTTATCTTTTCCTCTCTAACATGTTGTTACCACTCCCTAAGTGTGTTATGAAGGTAATTATGAGATTCTGCACTTAAAGTTGTCTTTCTAAAACTTTTACAGAAAATTGCCTTTTCTGCATTATTTTATTATTTTTATTAAAATATTATTTTAATTAAATATTATTATTTAATATTTTATTATTTATTATTTTATTATTAAATTTTCGAAAATTAACTTTACTTTAACCTTTAACCTTTAAAATTCACTTTTTACCCCGGTAACTTTTAATATTTCTACTTTAACCACCCTAACTTTCAGAAATTACCAAATAACCCCTTAAACACCAAAATAATTACTTCCTTGCCCTTTCTAAGATCTAAAAGGTGTTCTTCAATGTTCTTCACCACACTCAAAGTGTTCTTCATGTTCTTCATAAATTCTTCAAATTCTTTCTCTGTTTTTACCCGTTTTTCAATCTTTTCAGCAACCGATTTTTACTACAATTCATAATAAATTAGCAGCCACTAAAACCCCATCTTTTCTACATGATTTCATCACTAATTGAACCTCAATTTAAGCCTAGGGTTTCGTTTTTCCAGCTGCTCCAAGAACATGAACATAAAGCTTGAATTTCATCAAATTTCATCAGAATTTCACCAAATTTTCACCAAGAATCAATCATATATGCAACCAATTTTTAGCACAGCCAAATAATACAACATTCACACATCTCAAACACAAATAATCAAGATTAATTTCGTGACACCCTACCTGGTTTTGCTGCTCCTAATTCAATCAAACTTTCAGGTGGTCCTTAAGCACTTTTTCCTCCTAAATCACACCAAGAAACACATATTTAACCATGTTTCCTTGAAACCGAATCAAAAGAGAGATGGTGCAGCCAACTCACCTTGATCCCAGCCTTGATAAATCATATGATCATGTAGAGAAAGAAGAGAGGATCATTTTGGTCGGATTGGAATTTTGATTTGAGTTTTAGTTCAGCAGAAATCAAGCTTTGAAGATTTGGAACTAAGAACTTTTCTCTCTTTTTCTCTCTACCTATTTTCGGCCACAAAGTGAAAATGAGCCAGCCTTGGGGGTTTTGGGGGTGTAGGGTGAGTTGTGATTGGTTGGCTTGGAGGTGGATTAAAATAATATTAAAATATCTCAGGTGTATAACTACTAAAACTAGGTGTATCGGAACACTTGCAAAAACATCTCTAAAAATTATTTTCTGAGCTACTAGCATAAATGACACTAGTAACATATTTATTATAAGAATAAAACATGAATAATGAGGCCTTAGCATTGCTAAAGTCATCAGAGAGTGCTGGTGCTAAGATGCACCAGTAAACTGTGAACCCGGTTAAACCGATTTTCTGTTTTTAACTAAAACTGACCAGGTAACCTTATAATATCATTCAAGAAGCTTCTAATACTCATATAATGATGATATTACCCTATTATCTCTCTTCTCTCATGAATCGAGTCCGGTTCGTCAAACTGAGACTATTTACGAAAAACCGGATCAAAACTCCTAACCGATACGGTTCAAAAACTATGTTCTTCGTAACTGCATTATCAAGCTTGCCTCATAAAAGGTTCTAGCTTAAAGATGACATAATGACAATTAGAATTGAGATACTTGATAATATATCAGAGCTTCTCCCCTTACTGATCCTCCGGAGTTCTCCGTACTTTCAGAAAAGATCTCGCGTACTCGAAAACCGGGGTTGTTACATTGATAAATTTTGAAAAAAGTTTCATTCGTTGTCAATTATAGACAATAAGTAAAAAAAATATCCTACCATTTGATCTTTTTTAATGGAGATATTTTTTACAAATTTAATATGGTGTTGATGTAATGTTTGCCATTGTTGCATCTAGAGGATCCCCTAAGATCCTACCGTCATCCATTGTAGCTTTTCCGCGTTCCTTCTTTGGTCTCCGACTCTCCGAGCAACTATCAACTCTATGACCATATTTGCCACAACCAAAGCAAATAAGATGTAGACCTTCGTACTCAACCTTAAACTCCTTTCCGAAAACTTTAATAGCTGGGACAAGCTGATTTCGCAGATCCACCTCCACGCATAAACGTGCAAACTTCCCTTTTAAGTGTATAGAAGTAGTTTGATCAATTTTTAACATCGTTTTAATCTTTCCGCCTGCCCTCCACAAGAAGTGATAGGCGTAAAGTTCCACCGGAAGCTCTAGAATTCTCACTCACATCGCAAATTTCTGCATAGCATCCCTTGAGGTTGAAACAACAGCCTCCACCTTTGTACTAACAGGTAGTGACCTGCTACCTACCACGGGACTTCAAAGAGCGCATGTTTATAGTCACCTTCGTTGCCAAAACGCACAAGGAAGAACTCTCTAATTAGATCGATTACTTTAACATCCCCATTCTTGGACCAAACACGTTGAACTCACGACTCCATAGATCGAAATCCAATATTCTTATCAAGTGCCTTGACAATAAGAGAAACCTTCCATGGATGACACCATTCATCATACTCTGCCAAACTTACCTCAACTTTCTGCTTTGGATTGAAGGGAGCTGCTTTGCCAACACCATTTTTAGAGACCTCCTCTAACGTATAGTCCTCAGCCACTGTTCATACCCTGGACTGAGCTATAAGGTCCAGACCGCACAAAGACAAGGGACCGACCTTTTTAAAGGAAGGTCGCCACCGATCTCTTCATAAAGGAGCTCGAACAAATCGCCACGAAGGCCCACAAAGGCCCAAAGTAAAAGGACCACTGACTGCTAGAAAACGGTTGGCCCAAAAAAGATGATCTCACTCGCAAAAGATAAGATAAGATAACAAACTTTTCTCAAAGGAAGATTGCCGAACGCTACTATAAATAGACTGGAGCACCCATGTATAAGATATACTCCAATTCTACAAAAAATCTGCCTAAAACTCATACTGACTTAAGCATCGGAGTTTTTTGCAGGTACCACCCCGCTCCGGCGAACGAGGATCAGCAGCACCTCCTCCTCCAACAAGTTGAATGCGGCGGCCATGACCAGACTAAAAGATCTCATCCGAGATCGACCTCCCTGTTTCAGGTAACCCACGGAACATTGGTGCCGTTACCGGGGACCTGGAAGTCATCCCCTCGTCATGGCAAACGACCCTCCTACCAACGACCAAACCTCTGGATTAGAAGAAGGAATGCCACTAAAAAATACAGATGCTACACCAACCTCCCCGAAGGATGCACACCACGCCAAGGGAGACAAGCAACCCTAGAGCACAGAGATCTTAGACCCCATCCGTGAACAGCAGGATCGCCTCAAATTGCTCGAACAAGAAGCCGAACGGCAACGAGAAGCCAAGTGAGATCTTTGGAGAGAAACAAGACGACGTTGGAAACTGGAAGAAAAACTCCTAAAACTCGAAGCCAACCTGAAAGCTAAAACCACTCGCTCCGACCCCGAAACTAGCCATTACAAGGACCAAGACCCGTTCACAAAAGAAATCATGAAAGCTAAGGTCCCAAAGGACTTCAAAGCTCCTGACATGACCCCATATGATGGCACGACCGACCTAAGCCATCACCTCAGCAACTTTAGGAGTCGGATGTATCTCACGGATGCCTCGGATGCAACCCGTTGCAAAGCCTTCCCGACTACCCTGACTAAAATAGCAATAAAGTGGTTCGAAAGCTTGCCCCCAAGATCAATCACAAGCTTCGACGACCTCGCCAAAAAATTCTTAGCCAGGTTCTCCATACAAAAGGACAAAGCCAAACATGCTCTAAGCTTGCTAGGAATCAAACAGGGAGACCGAAAAAGCCTCCGCAGCTATATGGAAAGATTCAATAAAGCATGCCTCGACATACATAGCCTCCCCACAGAAGCAGCCATCATGGGACTCATCAACGATCTACATGAGCGGCCCTTCAGCCACTCCATATCTAAAAAACACCCCACATCCCTAAATGAAGTGCAAGAACGGGCTGAGAAATACATCAACATGGAGAAAAACTCCCGATTATGAGCCAAAGAATAAAGAAGATCAATCCATAGAGAAGCCCAGAAAATACCATAACTATACCCCTCTTCGGGTATCTTTAGTGGACATCTACCAAGAAATATGCAACACAGAAAAGATCCCACCTCCCAGCTCAATTAAACACAAAAGGGGCAGAAGTCAGACCGAATACTGCGAATACCACCGAATCTTGGACACCTCACTAATGAATGCTACGACTTAAAGAATGTCATAGAAAAACTGGCCCGAGAAGGAAGACTAGACCAATTCCTCGCCAACAGAACAGATGACCCAAAAAAGAGAAGAATAGATGAAGAGGGCGGACGAGCTGAACGTCCCCCTCACACCCCAGAAAGGCACGTCCATATGATCAATGGAGGATTCGCAGGAGGGAAAATCTCCAAATCATCCTGCAAAAGACACCTTAAAGAAGTATACTATGTCGGGGAAGGGGACAGGTCACCCGACCTCCCCACTATCGCCTTCACCAAAGAAGACACCGCAGGCATCATCCCTGGACATGATGATCCCGTAGTCATTACCATCATACTAGCTAATGCCAACCTCCACCGAACACTAGTTGATCTGGGAAGCTTCGCAAACATCCTATTCAAATCCGCCTTCTACAAGCTCGGACTACAAGAAAAAAGGCTCAAAGCATATCCCAACAGCCTGTTCAGACTAGGTGACGCTCCAATCCGGCCTCTCGGGAACATCCCACTGCACACGACCTTTGGAAAGGGAACCCGATCCAGAATGCTGAGCATAGACTACATCGTGGTCGACGTGAACTCCGCATACAACGCCCTCATAGGCCGGACGACCTTAAATCAGCTCGTCATGGTAGTCTCCATTCCCCACGTATACATGAAATTCCTGACCCCGGAAGGCATAGTCACCATAAAAGGAGATCAAAAGCTCGCGCAACGCTGCTATAATGAAAGCCTGAACCTTAAAGGCGACCCCAGAGGAAAAGAAACCAATACCATTGAATTCGGAAGAGCCTGGGCTTGCGAAGAATTTTGTCCTCAACCAGAAGGCGAGACCGAAGAGGTCCAAATCGGAGACACCAGAGATAAAACAACAAACATCGGTGCAAACTTAAAAGAAGACCTAAAGGAGCTACTAATAAAGTTCCTAAGAGAAAACTCTGACCTCTTCGCATGGAAAGCCGCAGACATGCCCGGCATAGATCTCGGATTAATGTGCCACAAACTGGCGGTGTACCCTGGATCCCGACTAGTGCAGCAGAAGCACCGAAAGCTCGGACCCGAAAGATCACAAGTCGTAGAGGAACAGGTACAAGCCTTACTAGAGGCAAGGTTCATAAAGGAGGTTAAGTACCCACTATGGCTGGCCAACGTCGTACTGGTCAGAAAGCCAAATGAAAAGTGGTGGATGTGTGTAGACTACACTGATCTCAACAAAGCCTACCCAAAAGACCCCTACCCCCTTTTGAACATCGACACCCTAGTCGATGCCTCGTCGGGATACAAGTACCTCTCCTTCATGGATGCTTACTCAGGGTAAAACTAGATCCCGATGCATCAACCCAACTAAGAGAAGACCTCGTTCCTAACCCCGAAAACAAACTATTGTTACGTAGTGATGCCGTTTGGACTCAAGAACGCGGGGGCCACATATCTGAGGTTGATGAACAAAGTATTTACTGACCACATCGGGAAGTTGATAGAAGTCTACATAGATGACATGCTGGTAAAAACCCAAAAAGAGGAAATGATGCTATCCGACCTAGCCGAAGTATTCGGCACCATAAGAAAGCACGGGATGAGACTAAATCCCACAAAGTACACCTTCACGGTAGAAGCTGGCAAATTCCTAGGGTTCATGCTCACCCGAAGAGGGATTGAGGCAAACCCAGACAAATGCCAAGCTATACTCAACATGAAAATCCCAACCTGCGTCAAGGAGGTACAGCAGCTGAATGGAAGACTAGCAGCCCTGTTCAGATTCCTAGCCGGATCGGCCCTAAGATCTCAACCTTTCTATGCAACCCTAAGAAAAGAAAAGAGGCTCGAATGGACCCAAGAATGCGAACAAGCCTTCCAAGACTTTAAAACATTCTTGGTGCAACTACCTATCCTGACCCGACCTCAACAAGGAGAAGAATTAATACTATATCTCGCCGTTGGAAGTCGGGCGATAGCATCAGCGCTAGTTAGAGAAGACGACGACGGACAACAGCCCATCTACTTTATTATCAAGGCTTTACAAGAAGCTGAACTAAACCTCCAAAAGAAAGAAAAGTTCGCATACGCCCTTATACTTACTTCCCGACGGCTTCGACCATACCTTCAAGCCCACACCATCAGAATACAGACCAACCAACCCATGAAAGGTATCCTACAGAAAATCGACTTGATTGGAAGAATCCTATAGTGGGCAGTCGAGCTATCCGAATTCAACCTCAAGTACGAAGCTCGAACGGCCATCAAGTCTCAGTACCTGATAAACCCCATTTTGAGGGTTTATCTTGTATTGAATTTAGAGTGTTTTGATAACCTTTTGTCACATTTAGCCTATGAATTAGCATGGTTTTGTAATCTCTCCCGTATTTGTGCCTAAGTGTAAAAACATGCTTTTTAAGCCTTATTTTGATGAATTCTAATTCATCCTTGATTCCATAAGATGCCTTGATGTGTTTGCTAGTAATCTCAGGTTGAAATAGGCTAAGCATGGATCAAAGGAGCAAGGAAGGAAGCAAGCAAGTGGAGAGAAGCACAAAAAGCCAAAGAATTGATCTAGGCCATGCATGCGCCCGCGCACAAGGCGCCCGCGCGCACATTGCGAAACAAGCCAGGGACGCGCACGCGTACCGTGCGCGCACGCGTTGATGACGGCACATGACCTCACTAATGCAACACGTGCCTGGCGATTTGAGAGGGTTTCTGAACCCATTTCTGGCGCCAATGGCTAAGGGAAAGGAATATAAGGATGAAGGATTAAGGGGAAGGCATACAATTAGGAATTAGTCAATGAATTAGAGAAGGAGGATAGACATAGGGATTAGTTTAGAGTTTTAGAGAGAGAAGCTCTCACTTCTCTCTAGGATTAGGATTAGGTTTAGTTCTTTGATCTAGGTTTTAATCTTTGCTTTCTTCTACTTCTATCCTCTTAATTCCTTGTTGTTACATTCATCTTCCTCTATTCTTTTGTTGTAATTTCCTTTATGTTGTTCTTATACTTTGTTGTAGATCCACTTTTGTTCCTTCCTTTCTCTTTCAATTCAATTCAAGGTAAATCATAATAATTGTGTTCCTTTTTATTTGTGTTGTTAATTCCTTTCACTAATTGTTGTTAGATTTTGTCCTTGTTGTTGATTTACTATGTTTTCCTTTTATGCCTTCCAAGTGTTTGATGAAATGCTTGGTTGGATTTTAGTGTAGGTTTTGTTCCTCTTGGCCTAGGTAGAGCAATTAGTGACTCTTGAGTTATCTAATTCCTTTGTTGATTGATAATTAGAAGTTGCTAATTAATTTGAATATCTCTAAAGCTAGTCATTCCTTTAGGAGATGATTAGGGCTTGAGGAATCAAATTGATTCATCCACTTGACTTCCCTCCATAGTTAGAGGTTAACTAAGTGGTAGCGATGAACAATTCTCATCACAATTGAGAAAGGTAACTAGGATAGGATTTCTAGTTCTCACATCTTGCCAAGAGCTTTGTTAGTTGTTAGTTTATTTCCATTACCATTTACTTTCATGCTTCTTACCCAAAACCCCAAAATAACTCATAACCAATAACAAGACACTTCATTACAATTCCTAGGGAGAACGACCCGAGGTTTGAATACTTCGGTTTATAAATTTTAGGGGTTTGTACTAGTGACAAACAACTTTTTGTATGAAAGGATTATTGTTTGGTTTAGAAACTATACTTTACAACGAGATTTCATTGGTGAAATTCTAAACCGTCAAAAATCTAATCATCAAAATGGCGCCGTTGCCGGGGAATTGCAATGGTGTTATGTTATTGGTTATTGTACATATGTGAATAGTGT
This sequence comes from Arachis stenosperma, assembly GCF_014773155.1. Lineage (NCBI taxonomy): Eukaryota > Viridiplantae > Streptophyta > Magnoliopsida > Fabales > Fabaceae > Arachis > Arachis stenosperma. The sequence continues at coordinate 7,282,745 of NC_080386.1, read as the reverse complement.
GAATAGTTTGTCTTTTACTTGTTTTCTAGTTTTTGTTAGTTTCATTTTTGCTTTTCCACTATGAATTCTCACTTTGGCTATGAGTTTGGTTCCAACTATGTTGTAGGAAATGAGAGCTACAATGAGGATGTGTATCAAGAATGGGACAATCAAAGGTGGGAGGAGCCATATGCTTATGATCAATCTTCATGGCAACAACCTCCACAATGCACTATGAAGAAGAGCCATTCTATGATGCATATCAATCCAATGGCTATGGTGAATCTCCTTGTGACTTTCAAGAACCACCACCATATGCCTATGAACCATACCCTCAACATAACTCTCAACTATACTCACAAGCCCATTTTCACCAAACGCTCCCATATGAACCCAATCCATACTCACCACACCATCCAACTTTCGAACCATATGAGCCATACATGGAACCAAAATTCCAAGATCACTACTACCAAAAACCACCTCGATGCACACCACCTCCACAATTTCACCAAGAAGAACCACCTTCCTATTATGAACCCTCTCTCCAAAATGATGAACCTTCTTACCCACCACAAGCCCTAATAGACGATTCTCTCACTTTGTTACTTCAAGAACAAGAGGCCATGAAGCAAGATACACTTGAGTTTGTGACCAATTTGACCAAGGTGGTACACACTTTAGCCCACCAATGTTTGAATACTCAAGGTACTTCCATAACGACATTTGAAAAGTCAAAAGAAGAGCAAAGTATGAAGGAGACATCGGGCAACACGGTAAAGAAGGAGAAGCCAAGCTTTATGTTGGAACAATTGGAGGAGCCTATGATCATTGAAGAAAAGGAAGAAGTGGTTGAAGATTTAGAAAATGTTGAAAGTCCAAAGGAATGTAGCATCATGGAGCACTCTTCCAAGAAGCTTGACATTGATGTTAAGGAGGGTGCGCAACCTCCAAGGCATACCATCGTTGGAGATTTGGAAGAAGCTTATCAAGAGATGGATTCAATCATGGATGAGTTTCTCTCTACAATGGAATCCTCTCCCCTTGGACATGAAGTTAAAAGTATAAAAGAGTGTGCACAACCTCCCAAGGAAGACGGAAATGGCATGGTGTATATCGAAATTGAAAAATATGAAGAGGTTGATCGAGAGATGGATTCATTCATCCATGAATTCCTATCCCAAATTGAATCGCCTCCCATTGACCAAGATGAAGTCCTTGAAGACAACACTAAGCCAAGCGAAAAAGGGGATAAGGTTGAATTTGAAGAAGCTTGTGAAGAGGTGGAAACAACCAAAGAAGAGCCTAAAGAAGTGGACCTAGCATTGCCTAAGTGTGGGGAGGTTCCCCTCCCTAAATCAACTTTCAAGTGGGTAAAACTCTCATCCCTAAGCTTTACTTTGTCACTTGAATATGGTTTAATTGAAAATGATGGTCAACTTAGAGCTCTTTGTGGAATTAAGAATAGGAAAAAGTTGTGTAGTGGTTGGAATTTCGGTATAAAAATCATAGAGGCCAAGACTCTAAGGTATAGGAATGAAGATGGAACGGAAATCACCGTATATGGGTCTAGAAGAAAGCATTGGTGGAATAACGAGAATTCTATGTGTCAATCACCCTTATGTCAACCACCCGTACGGAAATATCATGAACTTCAACTAACGGACGGGTGTGAAGATAAGATATAGGATCCCGGTTCGCTTTGTGAAGACCAACTGTGGGGACTCATATCTTGGGGAGAACTCTGCCCAAGCTTGATGACGATGATTGGAAATTCTGTCAACCAATTGAGGACCAAAGTTCCTTGGAGATTCAAGGATGAGTACAAACATAAGCCATCCTGACAATAAGCATCTCAAAATGTCCAACTTAAGGACTTAAACTAAAAGTGTTAGGTGGGAGACACCCCACCATGGTAAACTCTTTCCACTCTCTTTTAAATTTGCTTAATAAGTGATTTGAGTTGCCATTGTAGGTAGATGTTTCATACAAATTTGTTTGTACAACTCAATTGTTAGCTTAGTCACATGTATGTTGTGTTTAGTAGTAGATGAATAATATCAAATTGTATTTTTTTTGTGTGAATTGTATGATGGTTGGTTGAATAAAGAGTTGTGAACAGTATGGGGAGCACCCAGCAAAATTTTTCTGAAAAAAAAAAGGGGGTGGACGCGCGCGCACCATGTACGCGCACGCGTCCCTGTGCGGATGCAACATCGCCCACGTACCCGAGAGTTGGGCCTCTCTTGGGCAAACATTATGCCCTGAGCCCAACATGACCCACGCGGACGCGCACTACGTGCGTGCGCGCCGATTATGCGAACATGGAAGCTCGCGCGGACGCGGCTGCAAATTTTTTAGCCAAGCCACAGAGAGTTGAGCCGGATCGGGGCCGACCTTAAGCCCCTGGCCCAACTCGACTCGCGCGGACGCGCACTTGCCGCGCACGCGCCCATACACCCAAGAAAGAACAGACGCGAGTGCACGCATTGCGCTAGCGCGCCTTATCAAAGATTGCCAACGTACGCGCACGCGCACTCACCGCGCGTGCGCCCCTTACATGCTGCCACCACTCTAGGCTTCTGACCCGAGAGTTGGGCGTGCCTCAAACCCACTCTAAGCCTCAGGCCCAACCTCATGTACGCGTGCGCGCACTGTACGCGCACGCGCCGTTGCATCATCTGCCAACCCACGCTAGAGCGCGCTGCACGCTCACGCGTGGATCTCCAATTTCCCCAATACACGCGGACGCGCAAGGTGCCCGCACGCGTCGATTCAAAAAATGGGATAACCCTAATGCGCGACGCACACTGCGCAGTCGCGCACCTTCTTTCTTCCCCCTCTCAACCTCCATTTCCATCTTCTTCTCCCCCATAATCGCCGCAGCTCCGCCATCGCCGCAACCGCATGACCAACCTCCGTCCTTGACCATCAATTCTCTTCTCCTCTCATCACCACCCGTCCTCTCTCTCTCCCTCTCACTTCTCTCACCCCTCTCACCGTAACCACCCTCTCCGTCGCCACCCCGTCATCACTGTCGGCGACTCTCTCTCTCTCTTCTCCCACCTCACATTCGCCTATCACTCTCCTCCTATCACCACTGCCAGCTTCTTCTACTTAGTTTCTCATCCCTCCGCAACACCACCGAACGGCCAAAACACCACCGCCGACTGTCTTCACCGCCACCATCCACGGCAGCGTAAATCCCTGCTCCTGCTGCCACTGACCCTCCGGTTTAGCATCGAGGACGATGCTTGATCTTAAGTGTGGGGAGGGCACCGGTAGTATTATTTGGGGACCGGTAAACTTTTTCGGCCACTTTCTTAGTTACCTTATTTTGCATATCTTTTGTATATATTTTGATGCATTTCTAGTTTACTTTGGATACTTTTACTGCTTATTTTGGATTTTAGATATTTTGATGCTTTTGGATATTTTCAGATGTTTTAGTTGGATTTTTCTTTATATATTCTTTGCATATATTTCTCTTTAGTTCGTGGTTGTGATTAGAAATCATGCTTTGAATTGCAAACTTAGTGTTATCCTTTTTGCATAAGAAATTGGTTTTAAGCAAAAGGAAAGGGTAAACTAAGGAAATTTTTGGATTTTTCAATCACAACAATGCTTAGTCAAACATTGAGATTTCTTTTAAGAAGTTTAAACATAGGGCATTAACCCAATTGATTGAAAGAAAATTTTTGTTGAAGCTTGCTTGAATTTCATACTTTGTGAATCATGTATTGAATTGAGAACACAAGCTTGTGAGACTTGAGCCTATTGATGTGGTTACATTTTATAACCACTTATCTTCCATTCTTGTGTGAAATTGCTCTCTTTCTAGGATTATGATCCTTGATTTGCTTGATTCTATATGTCCATTTATTTCTTGTATCTATGCATTTATATGATTGAGGCCATCATTTCCATTAGCTCACTTATCCAAATAACCAACCCTTTTATATTCCCTTGTTAGCCAATTTGAGCCTACGATTAACCAACTTATTCTCATTTTAGCACATTACAAGCCCAAGGCGAAAAACCAATGAAAATCCCTTGTTTTGATCTTTGATTAGCCTAGGCTAGTGAGAGTGTTTATTATTCAAAGTTGGTGATGTTTGGGAACATTGGATGGGATAAAAAGGAGTAGTACACTTTCATGTTTAGGAATTGGGTACATACTCATGTATTGATTAAACGTATAGACCTTATGCATTGATGTTCTTGTATATAGTTTAAAAGAAAAAAAAAAGAAAAGAAGAGAAAAGACAAAAATGTATATAGAAAAAGAAAGAAAGAAAAAAGAATGAAAAGGAAAGAAAAACAATAAAAGGGGACAAAATGCCCCGAAGTAAAGTCAATAAAAGAAAGGGAATCGATGCATAGGTGTTGTGAATCAATTAAGAATGCATGAGTATGTAAGAAAAAGTGAAGAATGGGTGGTTAGAGTAGCTTGAATTTGTATAGGTCATTATGTAGGTTAGTGGGAAAGTCTATACTAATCAAAGATTCAAATTCTAGTCCACTTAACCATAAATGATCCTACCTTGACCCTAACCCCATTACAACCTAAATGAAAGACCTCATGATGAATGTATGCATGCATGGAATAGGTGTTGATTGTTAAAAGAAAACCAAATTTTGGAAAACATGACTAGAAGAGAATTGAGTGAATTAACCCTTAAACACTTGAGTGAATAGAGCGGATACACATCTGGTGAGGGTTCAAAAGTTCAATCACATATGTTCACCCATATTATCTATATTCTTGCAAGTTTGAACTCTTTTTGATAATTCAATACAATTGTGGTTTGAACTTAATTCCTATTGCCTAGCTCTTGTGCTTACACATGTTCTCTTGGGAATTGATTTGTTTGAACTAAGCATTTCCATTTGCTTAGATAATTGCATTTAGATAGGATTCATATAGTTTAGTTGCATTCAATAAATGTCATAACCCTTAGTTCCTTCTTATTTTAGCATGAGGACATGCTAAGGTTTAAGTGTGGGGAGGTTGATAAACCCCATTTTGAGGGTTTATCTTGTATTGAATTTAGAGTGTTTTGATAACCTTTTGTCACATTTAGCCTATGAATTAGCATGGTTTTGTAATCTCTCCCGTATTTGGAGTGTAAAAACATGCTTTTTAAGCCTTATTTTGATGAATTCTAATTCATCCTTGATTCCATAAGATGCCTTGATGTGTTTGCTAGTAATCTCAGGTTGAAATAGGCTAAGCATGGATCAAAGGAGCAAGGAAGGAAGCATGCAAGTGGAGAGAAGCACAAAAAGCCAAAGAATTGATCTAGGCCATGCACGCGCCCGCGCACAAGGCGCCCGCGCGCACATTGCGAAACAAGCCAGGGACGCGCACGCGTACCGTGCGCGCACGCGTCGATGACGGCACATGACCTCACTAATGCAACACGTGCCTGGCGATTTGAGAGGGTTTCTGAACCCATTTCTGGCGCCAATGGCTAAGGAAAAGGAATATAAGGATGAAGGATTAAGGGGAAGGCATACAATTAGGAATTAGTCAATGAATTAGAAAAGGAGAATAGACATAGGGATTAGTTTAGAGTTTTAGAGAGAGAAGCTCTCACTTCTCTCTAGGATTAGGATTAGGTTTAGTTCTTAGATCTAGGTTTTAATCTTTGCTTTCTTCTACTTCTATCCTCTTAATTCCTTGTTGTTACATTCATCTTCCTCTATTCTTTTGTTGTAATTTCCTTTATGTTGTTCTTATACTTTGTTGTAGATCCACTTTTGTTCCTTCCTTTCTCTTTCAATTCAATTCAAGGTAAATCATAATAATTGTGTTCCTTTTTATTTGTGTTGTTAATTCCTTTCACTAATTGTTGTTAGATTTTGTCCTTGTTGTTGATTTACTATGTTTTCCTTTTATGCCTTCCAAGTGTTTGATGAAATGCTTGGTTGGATTTTAGTGTAGGTTTTGTTCCTCTTGGCCTAGGTAGAGCAATTAGTGACTCTTGAGTTATCTAATTCCTTTGTTGATTGATAATTAGAAGTTGCTAATTAATTTGAATATCTCTAAAGCTAGTCATTCCTTTAGGAGATGATTAGGGCTTGAGGAATCAAATTGATTCATCCACTTGACTTCCCTCCATAGTTAGAGGTTAACTAAGTGGTAGCGATGAACAATTCTCATCACAATTGAGAAAGGTAACTAGGATAGGATTTCTAGTTCTCACATCTTGCCAAGAGCTTTGTTAGTTGTTAGTTTATTTCCATTACCATTTACTTTCATGCTTCTTACCCAAAACTCCAAAATAACTCATAACCAATAACAAGACACTTCATTACAATTCCTAGGGAGAACGACCCGAGGTTTGAATACTTCGGTTTATAAATTTTAGGGGTTTGTACTAGTGACAAACAACTTTTTGTATGAAAGGATTATTGTTTGGTTTAGAAACTATACTTTACAACGAGATTTCATTGGTGAAATTTTAAACCGTCAAAAATCCAATCATCAGTACCTGGCCGACTTCATCGCAGAGTACACCGACACCCCAGGAACCCCCATCGATTGGGACCTCTATGTCGATGGCTCATCAAACAAAGCCGGGAGTGGGACCGGCGTGATCCTAGAAAGTGATTAAGGGACCCAACTCGAACTCTCCTTAAGGTTCGAGTTCCCTGCCTCAAAAAATCAAGCCGAGTATGAACCCCTACTGGCTAGTTTGAAACTGGCTAGAGAAGTCGGAGCTCAAAAGCTTACCATCTTCAGCGATTCACAGGTAATCACCTCACAAATAGAAGAAAGCTTCCAAGCAAAGGATTCCACCATGAAAAAATACCTAGACAAAACCAAAGAACAGCTCGGGAAATTCATGGGATATGAGATCTGACATATATCTCGAGAACAAAATGCCCGAGCTGACGCACTTTTAAAACTAGCCAGCACCAAACTGGGGGGCAATAATAGAAGCATCATCCAAGAAACCCTACAAAACCCATCAACCTCGGAGGAAGAGAAGGTCCTGAGCATATCCGACCAGTATCAAGGGTGGATGACCCCCATAATCAGCTACCTCAAATCTGAAACGCTCCCCGCAGAAAAAAGGAAGCAAAAAGGCTCACAAAGGAAGCACAATATTACATCCTGGTAGACAACAGCCTATACAGAAGAGAGATTTCAACACCCCTCCTCAAGTGCGTCCCGACCTCTTCCACAAAGGAGGTCCTGGAGGAAGTTCATAGTGGCATGTGCGGAAACCACCTCGGGGCGCGGGCTCTATCCAAAAAGGTCCTCCGAGCCGGTTTCTACTGACCAATCTTACAAAAAAAAGTAACAGAGTTCATTAAAACGAGCCCGCCATGCCAGAAGCACACCAATTTCCATATCGCCCCTCCCAAAGAGCTCATCTGCGTTACTTCACCCTGGCCATTCGCAAAGTGGGGGCTCGACCTTCTCGGACCATTCCCCAATGGATCAGGGCAAGTCAAATTCCTCCTTGTAGGAATAGATTACTTTACAAAGTGGATTGAGACAGAGCCATCGGCCACCACCACTGTCCAAAGAAGTCAGAAGTTTCTATATAGAAATATTGTCACAAGGTTCAGGGTTCCCTACTCCATCACCATGGAGAATGGTACTCAGTTCACTGATATGGGCTTCAGGAATCTACTAGCTGATCTAAAAATCAAGCACCAGTTCACCTCTGTGGAACACCCACAGGCCAACGGACAGGCAGAAGCTGCCAACAAAGTCATATTGGCCGGGTTAAAACGTTGACTACAGGACGCAAAGGGAGACTGGGCTTAAGAGCTCCCACAAGTCCTATGGGCGTAACAGACAACGCCACACTCCACCACCGGGGAATCACCCTTCCGATTTGCTTACAGAATGGAAGCAATGATCCCCGTAGAAATAGAGGAAAGATCCCCTAGGGTGATCTCCTACAGTGAGCGTGCCAACTCCCAAGCACAAAAGGAAGAGCTTGACCTGCTTCCAGAAGTTCGAGAAAGAACTCGGATTAGAGAGAAAGCACTGAAGCGTCGAATGGCCTCAAGGTACAACCGAAAGATAATCCAACAAAGCTTCACGACCAACGACCTCATCCTAATTCGAAATAACATCGGGGCAGGTCGGTCAGGAGAAGGAAAGCTAGCGGCCAACTGGAGAGGACCATACCGAATTACAGAAGTACTAGGAAAGGGCTACTATAGGGTGGCCGACCTCTAAGGGCGGGAGCTCCCAAGGTCATGGCATGCCTGTAACCAAAGAAGGTACTACAGCTAGAAAAAGGTCTAAGGCCAAGGCGCACTCATTTTCCCCTAAAGGGTTTTTTAATGAGGCGTCATGCCAAGACCTAAAAGCCGCCCAACTAGCAGGGTAAGTCCTCACATGTACGTACTCTTATTTATATTTTGTCTTCACATATTACTACTTGAATAAAAATTTAAGATTCCATAAAAAGTTTCCTACCAAGACGCATTAATTTACGCTCAAAATAACGCAAAATTCATCGCCTGACCAGGAAGGGTTGACAAGGTAAAGCGACAAAGCCCCAGTTAGTGCGAGAAGTTATAAAAAGTAACCCATACAAGGCGGCCTGATGAGGTCAGACTAAAAATGGCTTACTAAAAATAACTTGAGAAGGCCCGACAGAGAAGTTGGACCAATAAAGGGATCACTAAAAAGGGAACAACACCATGCAAAGGCCAAAAAAGGGTTAAAAAACCTGGTGCCAAAAGTGCAAAGCTAGAAAGGTAAATGTCCAAAAAAGGACATTACTTAAAAAGTAAAGGCACTCTTAAGTCGTCCAAACAGGGCTAAAAAATCGTATAGATAAACTAAAAAGAAAAAGTTCTACACAAACAACACTGCCTAGAAAGTTATTGGAACTCGACTAAAAGCCCGGACAACAAGTCACAAGGATATTATCGCCAAAGCAGAAATTTGACAACACAACTAAAGAAAAGGCATGGTCCAAAAAGCGAAGGTAGAAGTTCACAAAACAAACACTACCTCAAAGGATGTCCGCCCAGGAAAGCTCCAAAACATCCAAATCCTAGGGCATAAAAACCCGGAAAGAGGTGTCGTCACCAAACCAAAGGCCGTACAAAGGTCAAGGAAACAACCCAAAGATGAAAGTACCTTGCCAAAATCGGATACTCGCCAAAGCCAAAAACATAAAAATTAAAACATTAAAGGCTCAAGAGTTGCCCAAACAGCAACCCAAAAGAAAAAGTGTTTTCATTAAAAACCTAAAGTTGCTGGGAAGCAACTAATAAAGTGTCTAGAGAACTACACAAGTAGTCACAAACAAAGAGTTCAAAAGGTCCATAAGTCGGACCATATCAATACATAATAAAGAGAGAAATAAAGGAAAAAATCACAAGGGGTCCAACTTTGCTCCAGTTGCTGCATCTTGAGAGCCAAGAGGGATGATAGAGATCGGAACGACACCAACCACACCATCAGGACGATTCAGGATCTCCAGATCAGAATCCCCCTTGGGCTGGGACGTCTCGGTAGGAGGGGCTGTAGAAGCCTTAGCCGTTGACACAGAAGGAGGAGCCTCATCATCATTATCAGGAGCAGGCACAATCCTACCATCCTCCACAATATTATCCATGCTAAACAAACTAAGGTTGGCATCAGAAGCAATAACCTGGACTTGGGCCTTCAAATTCTCATACAAAGCAGTCATACCATTCACCATGTGGCCCTGGAGCTTAGCATAGTCGTCATAAGCATACTGAAGCTTTTTCTTAGTCTCCAAAAGTTTGCCAGAAGTTCGAGTGTAGCTCTCCTTAGCCTTCTTGGCCATATCGTCAGCCAGATTAGCAGCCGCCTTCACAGCAGTGGCCCGAGCTTTCTCCCTCTCTGTAGCAAGCTCCAACCCAACATTCTTGGCCTCCAACTCAAGCTTCAAACTTTCCATCCTATCATAATTAGCCTTAGCCTCCTCAAGAAAAGCACTAGTAGCGCGGACAGGAGACTCCTTGATGACTCGAGATAAGGCAGCACTGAGATTAGCCATCCGAATACTATTGCTGGATATAAAGTCGAGATGGTGGAGGATCGACATATCATCGGTCGAAACCTTGCCATAAGGAGCAATAAGCTCTGTAGCAAAAGCCACACCGTCAAAATTCGCATCATTAAGATTATAAGTCCCAGCAGACCTTGGCCGTTTGGGAGGAGGACCAGCTGAAGTAGGAGAGGAGGCATCACCAGAAGTCGCCAAGGGAGGATCAGTAGAAGCCACCCAAACTTGAGGGGTCAGGATGACCTTCCTCGGACCGTGCGGATCGGACTTTGGCTTCTTCGGGCGAACCTGGCTAGGATCCTCTCCCGACATTTTGTTCTGAATGTTTTGAGCAACCACCGTTTTCTTAGTCTTCCTGAGGAACCTCATTGAATCTGAACTGGTAACCATCTCTGAAAAGGAAGAAATGGACCCCAGAAACAGTTAGGCAATGGACGAATAAGAAACAAAACAACAAAAAAGACAGCCTTATGAAGAAGTTGGGTGCTACCTAGTTCGGAACGAAGGAGAGCGGGATCTCCTAAAAACTTCTTTGTGTCCAAATGAGGAGGCTCTCCCCAGTGCTCCTCCAAGACACCCACAAAGGCCCTCTCTACCTTATCTAGACTCTTCCATGAATACATAAGGACTTCGGGATCTTTTTGCCACCAAAGAGGAAAGGTCGGTTCGTTATTCTCGTCTAGAAAGAAAGGATGAACACCCTCAACAGCCCAGATTTTGAAATAAAAATTCTTAAAGTCGTGGAAGGAGTCATCAAAAATAGCAAAAACTTTCTTTTCTTGAGTATCCCGAAAAGAGATCCAAGAAGCCTTCTTCTTGGCTACCCCTAGTTTGGTCATCACAAACAAATAGAGAAAAATAGAAATGGTAGGTCGAACACCCAACTCCCAACACAACAACTGAAAATTTTTCTTAAAAGTCTAAGAGTTTGGGTGAAGCTGAGAAAGGGCCACATTACAGTTCCAAAGGATGTCAGTCTCAAATATAGTAAAGGGAAGGGTAATACCTAATTTGGTAAAAAAGCAGTCGTAAGCATAAAAGAAGGGACGCTATGCCCGACCTAAAAGAGGGAAACTAACCTTCTCCTCGGGATCGGGCGACAACAGCTCGTAACTCTTCTCATCCTCCCTGTTCTCGCATATCCTATGGAACCTCCTAAACTTCTCACAATATTCTGGGTTTACTACAGTCACACATATTAACACTATGGAATCTAACCAGTCAGCCATACCGGGAGGGACCTTTGTAGACAACACAATAATATTCTTACGAGAAGACATAGGAAACTACACCGACAGTAATAAAATGAAAGAAGGGTCACTACCAAGTAACTCGAACAGAAGCAAAAAAGCAAGCAGTAAGTAAAAGGACGCCCCAAGGTTCACAAGAACATAGAAAAATCATCAAAACACAGGGGCACCCTTTGGAGGCAACAATACAGATACAGGAAGAAAAGAAAAGCCAAAAACCCTAGCCCTACTAACAAACAAGAAAGGCGTAAAGCTTCAACCTTTTTTAGGATTTTCAAACCAAAAAGCAAAGCAAAATCAAAACTTCGAAAGAAAAACAGAAGCATGTAGCAAAAAAATGAAGCACCCAAAAATAGAGAACTCGTAACCAGGAAAGGGACCGAGAAAATGTACAACCCAAAATACCAACCTGCAATAAAGAAAGGAGCGACAACGACGAATGCACAGGGAAGAAGCACCAATGATCCACGAGCACCTCAGAAGCTCCAGAAGCAAGCTTGAGGCAAAATCGAGGGAACAGGTTGAAGCAAAATCCAAGGAACCAGGTGAAAAAAGTTTTTTTGCAAAGAGGCGGAAAGCGAAAATGAAGCAAGAAGAAATAGAGGAAACTGAAGAGAATTCAAAACCCTTCTTTGATTTCAAACAAAATGCAAAGAGGGAAAAGAAACGGCAAAAAGAAATAAAATCCCAATCAATAAGCTTTAAAGATGCTCGCACTCTCCCAAGAAACTAAAGTCCTCGAAAGCAATGCTGCAATTAAGGAACAAAGGAAAAAACTCTTCGCATTAATCAAAATGACGTAAGACGTGAGACTCACATGAGAAGGAGCTAACCAAAGCACAACACCCAATTGATGCTCGAGCACGACATCCCGAAGAGGTTGAAGCTTGAAAGCACAACCTCAGAAAAGATCATAGCTCAAGCAGGGGCATTGTTCATACCCTGGACCGAGCTATAAGGTCCAGACCGCACAAAGACAAGGGACCGACCTCTTTAAAGGAAGGTCGCCACCGACCTCTTCATAAAGGAGCTCAGACAAATCACCACAAGGGCCCTCAAAGGCCCAAAGTAAAAGGACCACTGACTGCTCGAAGACGGTTGGCCCAAAAAAGATGATCTCACTCGCAAAAGATAAGATAAGATAAAAAACTTATCTCAAAAGAAGATCGCCAAACGCTACTATAAATACACTGGAGCACCTAGGTTTAAGATATACTCAAATTCTACAAAAAACCTGCCCAAAGCCCATACTGACTTAAGCATCGGAGTCTCTTGCAGGTACCACCCCCTCCGGTGAACGAGGATTAGCAACACCTCCTCCTCCAACAAGTCAAACACGGTGGCCTTGACCAGACTAAAAGATCTCATCTGCGATCGACCTCCCTATTTCAGGTAACCCACGGAACAGCCACCATCTGAACAATCACCTCCGATGAAAGAGAAATTCCCGCACCTTCCATCAAGAGACTATCCTTATAAGAAACTTCGCATATCCCGTTTTTGCCGTTTGACTTAAGCTTTGATGAGGTCATTCCTTTTTCAAATTTGGATGGTACCCTCATTTCCTTCTCCTGGCTATTATCAATACTTGGAGATCCGTTCATAGGTTGCATATCTACGTCCACCGATCTCCCATTCTCCTCTGCCTCTGCGTCTAGTAGCACTTCATCCCCATTAGGTTTGACTTTTTTAGTGCTGCGGTTCATCAAGTTAAGTTGTTTCATCTGGCACCGTCGCTCTCTCACTCGTAACCATTAGTTTTTTTCTCTAGTCCCTCTTTTTTTCTCTAGTCACCACTTCCCAATATGTAAGTTTTTAATATGATTTGATTTTGACTCAATGATAAAGATTTTTTGCACTAAGTGAGAGGCTATTAATTTAACACACACTATATATATATATATATATATATATATATATATATATATATATATATATATATATATATATATATATATATATATATAGTGCAGGTTAGTCGCACACCTGTATTTGACTGAATTAGATAGAATTAGGTATCCACAGATAAAGTGAATGTATAAGAATAAATATGTATAAATATATAAGAAATTTTTATTATTAATATAAATTTTTGCAAAACAATACATTAGCTGATGTATCAAGCTAAATAAAGGGTTAAGTACTTTTTTCGTCCCTAAGGTCTAGCGCGAAAATCAAATTCGTTCCCTACTTTTTTTGTAATTAAAATAATTCCGAACGCTCAGAAACGCTTTGAAATCATCTTCCCTTCCATAAAACAAAATTTTTGGACACCTTTGCCCTTGAAGCCTTTAACGCTTCATTTTCATTCCCGCGAAAGGGCTTTAGTGTCTGATTCACGTTACACACTTGGACACTGATCTTTTATCGTCAATGATGTGCCCTAATAGATGAGCGTCGTCACCTGAGGAGTAGTGTTACTGCATTTGGATTGCGTTGGCAAGAGTGTGGGAGGAGGTCATTCCGCTGTAGTCATCTCAAATCAGGTATGTATGCACCATTGGTTTCGGTTTTGTGGAGCATGAACTTAATAATGTGTCATGGATTTCGGTAGTTTCCAAAAACTGGTAAGGTTTGATTTATAGTTTTTTGTTTTTTCATTTTAGGGGATGGGAACCTTTAACCTAAATGTCTACCATGGGGTCGATTTGGATATGACAATGGAACATTACAGTATATATGGGGACAAAAGACATTGATCGAAGATGTTGAGAGCGATTGTTGGTTTGTATTTGAGGCATATGCTGAGGTGAGACAGTTTGGGTACACAAAGAAAAATATTTCAGCTTTGTGGTATAAGGATCCAAGTTATGAATGGTTAGAGAAGGATTTAAAGTTGTTTGTGGATGACAGAGATGCACTTGAGATGTGTATAATAGCGGAGCTGAGGAGTCATGTTGAGCTTTTTGTTGGTGCATAAGGTTGAAGATGCTGAAGGATTTTCTAAAGTAGGGTATATTAATGTTGGAGGACAGGGTGAACAGGGCCAAACAGAGGAAAATACTAGGAATCAGTTGGTGGTTTTTTAGGGTGAACAAGGTCAACAGGTGGAAAGGGACAATGCAGAGCAGGTTAATGAAGGGGATAAATTGTACCCGGATGTGGAGGCTGAAAATGCACGGGTTGAATCAAACAGTGACGATGATAGCGATGATGAGGAGTTTATTCCTTATGATCTTGAGGTTGACAGTGCAGATGATATTCAATTTACAGATAGTGAAGAGGAGTACGATGATGAGAGTGGGTTTGAGGAATTGAAAAGTGCGACAGATGGTGACCGGGTTGATAAAGGAAAAGGGGTTGTGAATGGTGATTTCAGTGATGAGGAAGGCTTCAATAGTGATAAAGTGGATTTGGATTATAAAGTTGGTGGTGGTTCAGATAATGAGGACAAACAGGATGATGATAACGATGAAGCTACTCGGTATCCGATTCATAAAGATGTTAAAGACAAGACGAGTTATAAATGGGAGGTTGGAACTGTATATGCTTCAAGAGAGGAATTCAAAGACACTATAACAGCGTATGCAGTGCAAACAAGAAGGGGGATCAGGCATGCCAAGCTTGACTTGGTTAAAGTGAGGGCTATTTGTCAGCAGAATTGTCTGTTTTGGTTATATGCAGCAAAAATGAGTGAGGAAGAGACTTGACATCTTAGGTCGATGAACCTTAAGCATACTTGTGGCCAGTCACATAGGGTTGGGATAATGCATACTGCTTGGCTAAGTAGGGCATTCAAGAAGAAAGTAGAACATAACCCAAAGATCAAGATAAAGGACCTGGTGAACAATGCACAAAGAAAGTGGAATCTGACTGTCACAACATCAATGGGAGCTAGGTCTAGACAAGTTACATTGGATGAGATACAAGGAACTTACCGGAAGTAGTATAAGAGGATCGTTGACTACTGCTCGGAGCTGCTACGGGCGAATCTTGGGTCCTCAGTGACGCTCAAGGTACAGAGGTCTCCTGATTTTGAGGTTGAGGAATAGCACGATGGGTTAAACAATTTCTACATATTTTAAAGGGTATATGTGTGTCTAGCTGCTTGCAAGAAGCACTTTCTACAGTGTAGGAGGTTTATTGGGTTGGATGGTTGTTTTATCAAGACACCTCAAGGAGGATAGCTGTTGACTGCGATAGGTTGGGATCCTAATGATCAAATGCTTCCAATCGCGTATGCCATTGTGGAGTCAGAGACTAAAGACACCTGGAAGTGGTTTCTCCAGTTACTAATTAACGATTTTGGTGCTGAGACAATTGGTAGATCAACCTTCATGTCTGCTCAAGAGAAGGTAAACGGTTATTCAATCATGTAACTTCTATTTATTGAATCATTTAACTTCTATTCAAACAATTATTGTTATAATGCAGAATGTTGCCTCCTTGTTAGGGTCTGCTGCCCGCTTTCGATGAAGTCATCCCAGGTGTAGACCACAGGTTCTGTGTCCGCCATCTGTACAGGAACTTCAGGTAGAAATTTCCTGGACTACACTTGAAGCAACTAATGTGGAGGTGTGTAAAGGCTACACACTAGAAGGAATGTGAGAAAGAGATGCAAGTGATCAGAAAAATCAATGTGGAGGCTCACAGGCATCTGAATGCTATTTCTCCTAGATTTTGGAGCAGGACCAGGTTTAATTTTCATTGTAAATGCGACACTCTTGTAAACAATATATGTGAGAGCTTTAATGGTGTAATAGTAGAGTATAGAAAAAAGCCTATAGTTACAATGTTGGAAGAAATTAGGGTTTACTTGATGAGCAGATGAGCTGTTAATAGAAAAAGAATTCAAAATTTTAATGGTACAGTTTTACCTCGCATTAGGAAGAAGATAGAGAGGAGGGGCAGGTCAGCTGGTGAATGGAGGCCTTATTGGTCTACTGCACAGACATATGAGGTTGTCAATGGATTGAACAAATTTGTTGTTGATTTGTCTGCTCATGAGTGTTCTTGTAGAAAGTGGCAGCTCAGTGGTATTCCTTGCACACATGCCATCAGCTGCATCAATTTTAAGGGTCTTGACATGGATGCATTTGTTGATGACTGCTACAAGAAGCATGCCTATGTCAAATGCTATGATTCGGTGATCAACCCTCTAAATGGCCCAAATTTATGGGAGAAGACGAACTTTGATGATGTGATGCTGCCTTCGTATCGAAGGCCTAGCCACAAACCAGTCAAAAAGAGGAAGAGAGGGCCTGATGAAACTGAGGATAGCAGCCTGTCCCACTTGTCTAGGAGGGGACAGATTCAGAGGCGCTCAAACTGTGGTGAATCAAGTCATAAGAGGGGAGGATGCAAGAAGCCACCCCTGTCTGTAAGTGTATTTACAATATATATATGTTAAGGTTTCAATTGAATGGTTCATTAACAGATTTTTTTAATGTGTTTCAGGCCCAACAACCTAAACAACCTGCTGTGAAGAGAACCAATGGAGGGAGGAAGACTTCATCTGCAATGCCCATAACCAGGTCTAAGGTATCATCACAGCCTGCTATGCAATTTGCAACTAGAGGTAGGAAGAGGTCAAAAAGGCAACATAAATCATCATCACAGCCCCAACCAGCCACCACCTCCCAGTCCAAGTCCAAGTCCAGACTACCATCACCTAGGCCCAACACACAACCTGCAGGTACTCTCTACCGAAGGCTCAAGATGCAGGCCATCAAAAGCTCCACACAACAACCATCTGCACCAAAGGAGAAGGATGCATCCAGCTTGAGCCAATCAGTCAGGACTGTCTCATTCAGTCATAGAATTCAACTTCATGTATCTCCAAAAAAGTTGAGGCTCATGGCAAAACTTCCACCAAGAGCTTGGAGAAAACTTTAGAGATTTATGAAAATTTCAGATGTGTGATGTTATTAATGTATTGCTGACTTGAGTACTTCCAATATTTGTGACACTTTTATTTTGTGTGAAACTTACCTAGTATGGTCTATGCTTCTTGTTTCTTAGATAGCAACAGAGTTGCTCTATGTTTCTTTTTGTGTGAAAGTTAACTAGACAATATTTTGCTCAGAGTCCATGTAATGGATTTAATGGTGACTGAGGTTTTCACATTTTGTTATTATTTTGCTATGCTTATTAATGAATTTGACATAATTGTGTTCTGTCAAATGTGCTTGTGGTTCTGTTTAATGTCAGTTCATATAGATAAAATTTGTTAACACAACTCTTTAATATTAATTCTAGGCAAACAGATACATTTTCCTTTCCAATTTCTTGTCAAATAACAATACAACAATTCACTTACATAATTAATCACCAACACCCTAAACCAAACTCATTAACACAGACTCTATCCACTCACCGCAGCAGATTCATAATTAACACAATACAACTCAATTTACAAAACTCAAATTCATTCAAACACATCCAAAAAGAGCCCTATATTCTCCCTTAATTTCATCAACCATATTTCAGTGGCATCACACAAGGTAACCCCTACTTCTGATTCAACCAAAACTGCGACAAAAAAAAAATAAACCAACCCATGCTACCGTGCCCAACACTGCAGCAGCCTTGAACTTCCACTCAATGTCCCTCACTTTTGCTTTCAGGACCGCAACTTTTCTCTTCATCCTTGTAACTTGCAGATCTTCACTCTCTACTTCTAGGTCTGTCCATCGGAAGAACTCACACTCTTCTTTAATCTACAGCATCCCACCAGAGTCAGTACCCACAAAAAAGAAAACATTGCCATCAATCACGAACAAAAATTTAAAAAACGAACCTCATAGTAGACACAACCCCAAAATCGTCGTCCAGGATTGTTGTTCGTTCCCGAAATTCTTAGCATGGGTCTCTCATTATATCCACAGAGAAACTCCCTCTTCTGCGCAGACGACCGACTACGAGACGACCGTAAGCTTTCGATAGTCATGGCTCCACCCAACTTCGTGAACCCTAGCAGCCGCTCAAGGACGTTGGTTGGGGATGAGATTTTGATTTAATCCCACCCTCTCCAACCAATTATAAAAAAATTCTTTTTTTATTAAAGGCTTCAACTACTAGTTGCAACCAAAAGGGCAAAAGCGTCCGAAAATTTTATTTTATGGAAGAGAGGATGATTTTAAAGCGTTTCTGATTGTTCGAAATGACTTTCATAACAAAAAAAAAAATCGGAAACGGATTTGATTTTCGCCCCCACCTTAAAAACGAAAAAAGTTGGGCGCTGCAGTTCAAAAACTGCTGCAGTGTTGGACACGGTAGCATGGGTTGGTTTATTATATTTTTATAATAAAAGTAGTTAGTTAATAAATTTTGAATATAATAATCTAATTATTTATCAAATAATATAAAATAAAATTTTAATGATTTTATATTTTTATGTTATAATTTAAAATATTATTTTAATATAATTTTTTAATATTATAAAAAAATTTTACATAATAATTAATTTTATTAAATAAAAAATACTCAAATATTTTATATTTATATATTTTATATTTAATTATTTAAAAATAAAAAATTTTGTTGTTGTTTAAAGTATTATGTATTAAAGTATTGCTATTTAAAGTATTTATTTATGTACTAAAATATTCTATATTTATTAGAGTCCATCAATGCTCTTCTTTTATATTAGCCTTTAATTTTCATCTAATAAAATTTAATAGCCTATATAAATGTGGCTCATTCAATAAACACATAATTATTGAGTTCGTTTTAAACATACCTAACTATCATTTTTAACTAAAAAAAAAAAATCTAAAATAGACGGCAGAAGCAGCAGCGTCCAGGTACATTCCCCGAAGGGCGGACAGTCATCGACCATCCTTCTCTGTCAAATCCACCCCCTCTCCCTCTATTCATCCGTTTTGTTCCCTTCCCCTCTCAATAGGGTTAGGGTTTGGGTTTTCAATTTCAATCTCCATCTTCCCCCAAACACTTCAATCAATGACCCTAGCCTCTCACTCCTAGTTTATACTTCATATCAATCTCAATTTTACTTTCATCCATGGACTTGTCTCATCCCCACTCCAATTTGTCGCTCGGCTTCTCATCCTCTCACGCGTCGCCGCCACGCCGCCCTCCAATCCCCGACGAATCTATCACCCTCCAGCTCGAATCCAGCCTCCGTGACCCTTCCCACCCTCTCCCTCCGGTTCCCCTCCAGCTCCTCGAGCCCCAAACAGCCACCGATAACGGCAACCACGATTCCGAGTTCAACGACGCCGCAGACGATGAAGACGACAGGGATGTCGAGGAATTTCGCATCCTAGGCCACTCAATGTGCCTCAAGAGGCGAAGAGATTGCGATTCCTCATCCTCTTCCTCAATCTCTTCCTCCAAGAGGGTTTCTGTTTCCCACGAATCTGATCTCGAGGCACGGAGAGCTTTGGTTCGCTCATGGGGGAACCAATCCTTGCAGCTTGCGGACCCCGACGTCTTCGACATAATGGAGAAGGAGAAGAGAAGGCAGTACAGAGGGATTGAATTGATCGCCTCCGAAAATTTCGTATGCAAAGCCGTTATGGAAGCTCTTGGGAGCCATTTGACTAACAAGTACTCCGAGGGAATGCCCGGTGCACGTTACTATGGAGGTAACCAATATATCGATGAGATTGAAACCTTGTGTTGTGAGCGTGCTTTGCTTGCGTTTAATCTTGACCCCAAGTGTTGGGGTGTCAATGTTCAGCCATATTCGTGTACATCTGCGAATTTCGCAGTTTACACCGGGTTGCTATTGCCCGGTGATCGTATCATGGGGTTGGATACACCCTCTGGAGGGAACACTAGCCATGGTTACTATACTCCCAATGGGAAGAAAGTTTCCGGTGCCTCGATTTTCTTTGAGAGCTTGCCTTATAAGGTAAACCCACAAACTGGGTATGTTGATTATGAGAAGCTTGAGGAGAGGGCGCTTGATTTTCGTCCCAAGATACTTATTTGCGGTGGGAGTTCGTACCCTCGAGAATGGGATTACGCAAGGTTTAGGCACATTGCGGATAAATGTGGAGCTGTTTTGATGTGTGATATGGCACAAATAAGTGGGCTAATTGCAGCCAAGGTGTGAAAAAATCATCCTTCTGTTGCTTTTAAGTAGTTGTTTTACTTAATGCATTATTTGTGGCAGCTTAGCTTGCATTTATGGCCCCTATCTGTTGTTTTGAAGAAATACTTATCTTTGGCTTGCTTTATTTTTATGGTTTTGTTATCTCCACAGGAATGTTCAAACCCTTTTGACTATTGTGATATTGTTACTTCAACAACTCACAAGAGTCTACGCGGTCCAAGGGGAGGCATAATTTTTTATCGGAAGGGTGCAAAACCAAGGAAGAGAGGGATTCTGCTAAGTCAGGGAAATGAAAGTGATCAGTATGACTTTGAGGAAAAGATAAATTTTGCTGTTTTTCCATCGTTGCAAGGGGGCCCACACAATAACCATATTGCTGCTCTGGCTATAGCTTTAAAACAAGTGGCTACTCCTGAGTATAAGGCATACATGCATCAAGTGAAGAAAAATGCTCAGGCCTTAGCATCTGCTTTATTGAGAAGGAAATGCCGCCTAGTAACTGGGGGTACAGACAACCACTTAGTGCTGTGGGATTTAAGGCCTCTTGGATTGACAGGTATTGTATGACTGTCTCATATTATGATCTAATGTTGGTTGCTTCTTTGTTTGATAATGCTTACATTACATCTCAACTAGACTCAATTAGCTAGTTTGCATTGTTGAACTTCTACTTTATGACAGTTTTTTCTTTCTTGGTGACTTTCTTAAGCACTTTACAATCTCAAAGTTTTGCTTGTAGAGTTTGTAAATTTCAGGTTAATTTTTATTTATTTATTTATTTTTCTTTTCTCTTTGGTTTGCAGGTAAATTTTATGAGAAGGTCTGTGAGGCATGTCTTATTACTTTGAATAAGATTGCTATTTTTGGTGACAATGGAGTTATTATTCCCGGAGGTGTAAGAATAGGTAAGTGATGGTTCATTACACCTCAATCTTGAATGTTTTGTTTGCTTGGCATACTTGATCTGATATACTTGATCTAATTTTATTTTCTATTACTCAGGTACCCCTGCCATGACTTCAAGAGGATGTTTAGAAGCTGATTTTGAGACAATGGCTGAATTTCTGTTTAGAGCCGCGCAACTTGCAAACGTATTGCAGAGGGAGCATGGGAAAATGCAGAAGACAGTTTTGAAGGGGCTTGATAGCAGTAGGGAGGTTGTTGATCTCCGGGCTCGGGTTGAAGCTTTTGCAACTCAATTTGCAATGCCTGGTTTTGACATTTGAAGATGATATGGCTGGTGGTTTGCCATTATTAATTGTTCATAATATATGCTATAGGAGTCGGTCGCCCTGCCTGATTGCTGCAAAAGCGACTCATCTTGGACTGCAATATATTTTGTTGTCGAAGTCATGTCCTCGTTGCCTTATACAGTGTCTTCATGTTTTCACATGTTGCAGTGAGCTGCAATGTGGTACAGTACAGCACAGTACACAAGAGTGTACTGCTTTTGAGGTTTCTTTTGGTAATCAAGCATCCCATTCCCGCCTCAATGAACGGTGCACCATCACTGCTGATTGCAGCAAGTTGGCCATTAGAGGCTGGAACTGGGATCCTTGATCAAACGTCCTGCGTACAGAATTCTTGCCTGGTGAATCTGCAGAAAATAATTTATTTGATAAAGGTTAGATGCCTTGAATTCTTTTGCCTGCTTTTTGATGCTGAAAGCTATATTTTACGTTCGTTCTTGCAGAATTTACCCTTCTGTGGGATAATTTTTGTACCGATGTCAATCAGAATACCATGCCGTGTTAATTGTTAAATATATAGGTTATTGTGGTAAATATGTGATTGCTTTGTACCCCCGTCATAATTATTCTTTTATAAGTAAATTATTTTCACACAAAAAAGAAATAGCTTGATGATTCTTTACAAGTAATGAAACATGTTTCAGAAGCGATTGAGTTCACGCAAGTATTAGCAGTTCTTGCTTGTTTGACTTGACCCATGGATGAGTTGAGTGTGGACATTGCGAGGTCCTTTTATATTGAATGTTTTGCCAATTGCCACCCCCCTGGAAGCCAGAACCGACGTTTTTTTTAAAATCAGTTTAACATATTTAGGGATGTGAGATTCAGATGGGTATTTCATACTTGCATGTTTGGCAGAATTGAAGGGTAACTCTGTACCATGAAAAAAAAATAAAAAGAACAAGAAAAAGGTTATTGATGGGAAATGGTGTTTGTAAAAGATCATGAGTGTGTCTGGTTTCAACCCAAGATTTTATGACATTGGGAATTTCATCAAGTGTTAATCATAGAGTAAATCCCTATAATAGTCCATGAGATTCGCGCGAATACTCAATGTAGTCCTCAAGATCCCAATTTTTCCATAGTAGTCTTTTAGATAGAGTTCTAAGCACTTATAGTGGTCTCTGGGATATATTTCTGGTGTTGAGTCATTACCGGAGCACTTACGTGGTGTCGTTTTGCCACGCGGGATGGTTCCAATGGCTAGCTTACCTATATTGGTCCCTCCCTCTATATTTAACCCTAAATTTCAAATCCAATTTTCTAATCTTCTTCTCCGACAGCTTCCCAATGCAGCAAACAGAGACGAGATACTTTCCTTATTCTGTTCACCAAAAATACACAATGCAATAATTCCAAAGTACAGATTCCAAGAAAAAAAGGGTCCATACTTCATATAGATGCTTCCAATCGTGGACTGCATTAGGCAATATCACTGGCACAACGGCATAGGAAAGCAATTGCAGTGTGAACTGAAATCACATGAATTGCCAAAATGTAACTCAGTCACTTATATTTTACAAATGCAAAGAAAGACAGATCAAATTCAAAGTTCACACATCACAGCAAATGCAAACATTCCATATTTCTATTTTTCTAAGCTTCTTCAGCAACCAAACATTGATCACCAAACGCGAATGAAAAATTCAAAACTAGAAGAGAGGAGATTGGTGAAGAGATCTAACCGGCGGCGAAAGAGAGTACAAAGGAAGTGACCGAGACTGAGAGTACCATGCAATTGGACTGGTGTGCAATGCACCCATTTATTATTGGCAACTTCTGTTAAACTCTACCACCTTAATCTATATGGCATTTTATCTCCTAGAATCTGTGACCTTCCAAGGCTAATTGAGTTGAATCTCTCAAAGAATTTCCTTTCTGGTCCAATTTCGGATGGTTTTGCTAATTGCCATAGTTTGGAGATTCTAGATCTTTGTACAAACAGGCTCCATGGAGAAATTCTAACCCCAATTTGGAATATAACAAAATTTAGAAAGCTTTACCTTTGTGAAAATTATATGCATGGTGAGGTAGGGAACTTAGCTTTACTTTAGGAGTTAGTTATATATAGCAACAACTTAACAGGGAGAATTCCTAAATCAATTAGCAAGTTGAAGAAGCTTAGAGTTATTCGGGCGGGATTGAATGCTCTCTCGGGACCAATACCAGCCGAGATTAGTAAGTGTGACAGCTTGGAGACATTGGATTTGGCGCAGAATCAGCTAAAAGTTTCTATTCCAAGGGAGCTTCAAAAGCTTTAGAACCTTACCAACTTGATTCTATGGCAAAACTCACTGTCCGGGAAATTCCTCCTGAGATTGGGAATATTAGTAACTTGCAATTGCTTGCTTTGCATATGAATTCGTTTGTCAGTGATGTCCCAAAGGAGCTTGGAAGAAAGAAGTGAACTGCCGTTCGGTGTTTGACAGGGTTAGAGACTAGAAGTTGTCGGAGAAAAATGTTAGAAATTTGGATTTTGGAATTTAGGGTCTATTCTTAATATATAAAAGTAGATACATAAGCATGCACCACATTACTTCTAAGTTATTCCTCTTATTCTACTAACGCCATGTCAGCAATGTTGCTTACATGGCAAAATTTTAGAAACAACCAATCAAATCTTGCCAAATTTCAACCACTCAAATCTTGACAAATCAACTTCTATTTTCAAATTAAAAAAAAAAAACTAAAAAACAGAATAAAAAACAACAAAAACACAAATTAACATTTACCCCAAAAAAACCTCTGAAACCCAAAGAGTTCATTACTTTTCTCATGCTTCTCGCCTGAAAACTCCTTACTCTTCTCATGCTTCTCGAAACCCTCTTCTTCTTGGCACCTCTCCGTACCAAGATCCTATTTCCTCCATGCTCTTCTGGTATGAGCCATTGTGTTTTCCTCGAATCAAATTTTACTCTTCTCATGCTTCTCGAAACCCTCTTCTTCTTGGCACATCTCCGCATTGCATCAATTGCAGAAACCAGACCAACTAAGAAAATTCGTCCAACGAAGAAAATTCGTGCCAAGTATTTTCCTAAGGATTACAACATTGAGGTAATTTTATATAAGAAATTAAAAGTAGATATACTTAACCTATCTTTTATCTTTTTAATTCATAAACTTATTCTTTACCAGTCGTTTATGCTTGCAGTACTTGATTCCATATCAATGGCATTTTAACAAACTCATGAGAATATATCTTCTATAAAGTAAGTCATCTCTTACACATTGTGAGTCGATGAGTAATTTCATACCAAACTCCTTTGAAAAAACTTGCGATAATATATTTCTTCATAAGTAATCAATTTCTTACGTCTAGAGTAATGTTTATATTTCTTTCTTCTAAAATTTCTCATACATATTTTTTGTGAAAATGGTTGTATCTACCGGTATAACACGCTTCGAAATAAGGTCGACCTCTACAATGCTCTAACTGGTTCGAAAATTAAATTTCAATACTTCTTTTTAGACATTGCACATATAACCATGGGTTGAATTTAAGGATATTTTTTCCTCTTAGTTTTGTATACTTCTAAATTTATTTATATATTATGCTACAGTTTTTTATTTTTTTTTTCTTTTACAAAATTTTTAATCATATCATTTATAAATCATAATTTAAACCACTTAAAATTGGTCTATGAAATTTATGTAATATTCTTAATCACATATAACAATTTAAATAGGTTAAAGTTACATTTTAAAGCTTATAATAATTTATTAGTTAGTAAATAAATTTATATCATTATTATTGCATATTACTTCACTAAAAAATATATATTTAAATGTGACAATATCATATTAGGTGGAATGCTGGGTCATCTTTAGCATTAAGACATCGGCATTCAATTTGATCCACCAAGGACCGATCACATTTAATAATATGATATTATCTAATTCAACTTGCTAATTTATGTATTTTATTAGGAATAATTGGTATTATTCATGATTATAGATAAAAATACTATTATTAATTAATAAATTGCTTTAAAAGTGGGATAAGAAAAAATGGACAGAAAGAAGATGTACTGGCTTCTATTCTAACTGCAAAGTTTTATGAAGTCATTTAATTAAGTAATTAGAATATTAATTTTGAATTACTGCTAATAAACTTTTTGCCATTTTCGGTACATTAGTATATACTAATTGTTCAAAGAGAAACGTTAAGGACTAATATTTTTTATTAATATTAGTCTAAAAATTTTTAATTAAGTCCATATAATATACAAATATTTTTTAATCAAGTCTTTTTAAATTAAAATTTTTGAAATTAAATTTGTAACATATAAAGACATTGAAATCATATTCCTATATTTATTATATCTTACCGTTATAAATAATACAATAAATTTATTATACTAATAATTAATTTATTATTGCATATTACTTCACTACTGCCATTATTTCGACGAACATAGGTCTTAACTTTGGATCTCTACAATACAAAAAGAGTATCATATAGTCACACCAAGCATCGGGTGTATTTCATTCATGTAGGTGAAGTATTCTAAAACTTCCTAAAACTTAAACATTTGCAAATAGCCTAAAAGTTTTCTATTAAGTCCATATAAATCTAGAAGTTTTTTATTAAATTCATATAATATACAAATATTCTTCAACCAAGTCTTTTTAAATTATAAATTTTGAAATTAAGTTTGTAACCTATAAAGATATTAAATCTATATTCTTATATTTATTATATCTTACCGTTATAAATAATATAATAACTTTATAACACCAATAATTAATTTATTAATTTCTATAAACTCAATTATTAAATGTAATAAATATCCATATAATAAATGTCATAATAATATTATTAATCATAATAAATTTTACGTTACAAATATTTAAATTATATACTATTTGAACTACTTATATAAGTTTCTAATCACTATTTTTTAAAATAACATCAAATTTACCATAAGAAATTTCTTTCCAAATTATACAACATCTCAAACTTACTCAATGGAGCATCATTCATTGGACAATATAACTAAATATACGGACAATTGGTTTATCAAAGTTCGCGTGGTTCGTCTAAGAAAAACATTAACACCAAAAAATAAAGAGGAGCCTCTTTTCTTAGAAATGATTATATTAGATGAAAAGGTACAAAATAAACAAATTTATTCTGTTTTTAAATTGAATTTAAAAAAATGCTTTAATTATTTTTGTTTTTTATACTTTTAATATTATTTTATAATACTTTATATATAATTGTATTTTAATATCGTTAAAGTTAAACTTCTCTCAATTTGATAATCATTGTTCCTTTTCTAATAATTTTAAAAAATAAACGCAATCATTTTTTTAACTAATTGTTAACAATGATTTACTAACACTGGAGGGAACACCTTTTCATGTAATTGTGAAGAAAAATATGATAAACAATTCAAAAATTTGTTAGAAGAAGAAAAAGTCTATACTATAAAAAATTTGAAAATAAAATATGCAAATGATTTGTATAGAGCAATTAAAGGTATTATGAAAACAAATTTTTTAATAACAACTATTGTGAAAGAAATCAAAGATCCAGTTTTGAACATTCTCCAACACTATTTTAAATTTGCATCACTTGAAACATTATCTGACAGAGTGGGTCAAAGACAAATTTTAACAGGTAATTTTATTTTATATTATTTCAATTATTCTTATTAAAAATAATTTATTAAAAAAAATCAACACATTTTTGTTCTTTTTATTGTAGATGTCATTGAAAAACTGCATGCAATAGGAGAAGAAGAACAAGTAGATGTTAAAGAAAAACCCACAAAAATACGAAGAATGGAATTGATACTCAAAGAGTAAAAAAATATACAACCAATTCATTTTTCATTTAGATATATAGTTATTAACAAAATACTATTAATTTTAGGAACATCGTGTTGAAAGTCACGTTGTGAAGAAATCTCTCAAATCAGATAAATAAAGAAATTACAACACAAATTAAGGGCCAAAAAATTGTTGCACTCACATCAACATTGGTTAGTGAATATAAAGGTATGATCTTTTTCAAAAAAATTTAATTTATTGTTTTTTTTAGTTCAAAGAATTATATTTTATATAATACATTAATTGACACAATACAACACAATCTTATTTTATATAACCTATTATATTATAATATTAGGTGATTATTAGGTTAGCACAATTTCAAGTACAAAAATCTATATCAATCCAGAAATTGAAGAATTCACACAGCTGACTTATGGGTATTTCATAACTAATAAGTCTCTCAAAAATTAATTCATTTATTTAATTATTCAATTTAATAAATATAAAAAAATTCCTAAACAGGACTGATCAACATGAAGAAGTAATGGAGATACCAAGCCAAGACAATGCCAACACAAATCTTCAGAGTAGAATGATTAGAAATCGAATAACTATTCAAAATCTAATGGCTATGCAATGGGAATCTGATTATCAGGTATGACAAAAAAATCTTACAACATGCATCATACATTCATTCTTACTCAAATACAATATACCTAATATACCTAATGATAACATAAATAGAATATTGGAATAGGAAAAGATCTTTACAATTTTAGCAACTATAAACGGAATTGATGACAAATTTGGATGGAACTATGTTGAATGTGAAAAGTATCATAAGAAAGCATATAAAAAAGGAGACAACTACATCTGTGGCACATGTAATCAAACACCACAATATCCAACCATAAGGTAACTTTATATACTTTTCATAATCTCATTTAACAAATTATTAGTTATTAACCCAATACTTATTTTAGGTTCAGGATTCAATTAAAGGTTTCAGATCAAAGTGCTACAACAACTTTTGTATTATTTGATGGCGAAGCAAAAAAATTGTTGGACACAACTGCTTCAAATCTAATCACACTCCAGAAAAGTAATGATCTTGAAGCACCACCCCAATTGAAAAACTTGTGCAACCTCACACTTATTTTTGAAGTCAAACTAAATGAGTTTAATCTCAAAAAAGGTTCTCAACAATACACCGTTATCGAGACATTTGTTCCAACTAAAAACACTGAACAGCAACACCCATTACAATAAATAGAACAAGTAATACTAAAAAAATCACTTATTTAAAACATCATTTTTATTTCTAATTTATATTATTCATTAATTATAGGAACCAACTTCGCCAACACTAATATTATCAGATGAAGATCACATACCTATCAAGAGGTTGAGGAGAAAAAAAAGGATACAAATTTAAGACACATTTTCGGAAGAAGACCATACATGCAAAGAGAGAGCAAACAACACAAAAGAAAGTGCACACAACTCACCAATTCATAAGGAACATGCCTTCACAACAACCTATGACAGAAAGAAGAAAGCAACAATTCTAACAACAACCAATAAAAAAAGAAAGACGAGTGTCACATAAGAAGACCAATTCCATCAATTAAACCAAATACAAAAATCAATTCCAACATCCAAATATTTTGTACTACTATTTCTTTTAAATAAAATACCATTTAAATTTATTTTTAGTTTATACATATTTCATTTAATTCTACAAAACATAATAATTTTTAATATTTATTATATACTATTATTAATTTACCGTCCCGCGCACCGCGCGGGTCACATTCTAGTTAAATATAAAGGGAGAATAAATTGGAAACGTGTCAGCTAAGTTAGCCGTTGGAGCCATCCAACGTGGCGAAACGACGCCACGTAAGCATTCCGATGATGACTCATCACCAGAAATATGTCCAGGGACCACTATGAATGCTCGGAGCGAATCTCAGATACTATTATAGAAATTTTTTCATTAAACATAATCCCTTAACTATTTGTTCATCGTAAACTTAACACTACCCTCGCAATTAGATCTTGCCTTAAACCCGAAATAGTAGATTCGACGAGCAAATTTATCAAGTGTATTCATCATTCTTCATCGTGGAAGGAAAACCTTAGATTCAGATCAAATGAGATATGTTTTGAGTGAATGTTATTCTTATGTGTAATCAATAATCAATTGGAATGGGTGTCGTGTGTGGATACGAGGTCTTCAAACTCTAACAACTAGATTTAAACCTATATATATATTTCGTAAAAGAATAGCTAAATAAAATTAAAATCCTTTTTGGTTTCTTGATCGCTAATGAAAAATAACAAAAGAATATAGCTCTGTGAATAAAGACTCACTATATTGAATTAATTCTAAAATCACTCTCAAGTCTCATACCCTACAATAAATGACTGGACAGTTTCTTTCTATTTTTTCCTACTTAGAGAAACATAATATGTCATGGAACTTGTGTAAATATATGAAAATTAAACTATATATATAAAATGTCTGATTTTTAATATAAAAGATACAAACACTTAAGAACAGCCAAAACTAACTGATACTAGACACAAAAGTAAAGTTTCTGAAGCTTATAACCGGAAATCTTCAATAAACGTACAGGGGAATAGCATGGTGGAAGTGGTTCTTAGTGAAGGAAGATTATTTTGTTGGACATGGGTTTGGCTTGGTTTTTACTTTACAACCTTGGTGGGGTATCTGCAGTATGCTCTTGTACTTCATGGCGTTGGTTGTTGTAGTTATTTGCTGAGGGAGAGCAGCTAGTGTTTGTTGTATCTTCAACTTTTAACTCAAACTTTTTCTACAAACCTAATGGATTGGCTACACAATCTTCAATATATTTGGACCCAAATATCATATCATTTCTCATGGGTAAATTACTATGCTATATTATACAAATAACCTAATTTGGATTTTATTGTTGGTATAGGCCGATTTTAGGGTAACGGATCAATTGTGAAATGCAGTTTTCTTATGCACTATATATATATATATATATATATATATATATATATATATATATATATATATATATATATTATATGAGATTAGTAAATTTGACATATAACTTAAACAAAAATGTTAGGTACACACTAAAAATTAATTATTAATTTATGTATTTTTTGTATATATTGATTCGTATATTTTTTTAACTAAATGATTAATCGTCAAACTAATCAAATCTACTATATCATCATAGAATAATCAAATTTGTTATAATAGAATAATTAAATGTAACAGAATGTTAGAATGTCCGTAAAATTTATTGTTTTTGCCTAGTAACTAACTATCAATGTTTAAAAATATAAACTAAAAGTATGTTATTGAATTACTATTTTAAATAAATTAGATTAATAGTTAAAAATAATTACCAAAAATAATAAATTTTAATAATTTTTAGTATTTTTCTTAAATTTATCTATAATAAAAAATAAATTGAGATGTTAGATCCATATATTTGTACGTAATGTGACTATTTTTTATACAGATAACATGAGAATTTTTTGTTTTTGATATTGGAGTGGTAACGGTGTTTTTTTGAAATGTGAAATATTTGGATGTTATTCTCAAATGTAAAACCGTTTAATTAGAGAAGTATAAATTAAACCGTTCGATTTGTTAGAGGTACAGAAATGTTGGTGGGTCTCTAACTAAGTGGGACCCACAAGTTTTAAAAATAAAAAAAATAAAGAAAATAAAAGAAGTGGCTAAGAGCCACGAAGAGATTCATTTTTTAATGAAAAGAAAAGAAACATCAAGGGTTTCAGCGTTAGAGAAGGAAAAATTTGGGAAAAAAGAGTATGACTATCTTGATTACATTGACTTGGTAAATTTGCTCCATTTCTTATGAAATTTTAATATGTTGTTCCTGGTGTAGAGATGAACATTAGGATATAACTTATTTGTTGTATTGCCTTCTCTTTTGCCTGATTTGAGATACCCACTTTTGTGGAGGGTTTATGTTGATTCCATCAGTTTTGATGATGTATTTGTTGATTGTTGAGATGCCCTAGTGTCACTAGGAAGACTGTTTGTGTACCTATTATTCTGATAGTGGAAGTTTTTCTGGACTAAGTCCCGTGGGTTTTTTTTTTTTTCCTCTTTTGGGGGTTTTTCCACGTTAAAATTCTAGTGTCTGATTATTTAATTTCTGCCATTATATTTGTTGCTTGGAGTATCTTTGGTATTGCCCATTTAATTGCACAGGTTGTGAAAAAATTATTTTTGGTGCTTCCGCTGTTAGACAGGTTCTTGTTTGAACCTTTTGTTGAGTTTTTCCCAATAAAGTGGTATCTAGAGCTTTGGTTGTTTATTTCTGTGCTGATTAAATGGAGGAAAATACTCAAAGACCGAATATGATCAAATTAAATTCCCAAAATTATTCAATTTGGAAGACCCTCATGGAAGATATGCTGTATAGCAAAGACTTGTATGATCCTGTGGAAGGGGATAAATCCAAAGGTACCAAATCTGATGCTGAATGGAAAAAGCTGAATCGGAAGACAGTTGCTTTGATTAGGCAATGGCTTGATCTTAGCGTGTATCCACATGTTGACACTGAAACGAATGCCGAGAAGATGTGGAAGAAATTGAAAGAGTTATATCAGAGGAAGAACGTGCAAAACAAAGCATTCTTGATTAGGAAGCTTGTTAATATGAAATATGTTGAAGGTAAATCAATGCCGGAGCACTTGAGCATTTTTCAGGAGACGGTGAACCAACGGACAAATAATGAAATTACTCTGAATGATGAGTTGCAAGCCTTGTTGTTGTTGAGCTCTTTGCCTGATAGTTGGGAAGTTCTGGTTGTGACACTGACTAACTCAGCTCCAAATGGGAAGCTGACATTAGCAATGGTTAAAGAGAGCATGTTGAATGAAGAAGTTAGAAGAAGAGAGCGAGGTTTGACTAATGCCTCCTCCCAGTCAGAAGCACTTGTTTCAGAGTCACAAGGGAGAAGTCAAAATAGAAAACCTCACAGTTCTGACAGGTTAGAAAGTCGAAGCAAGTCAAGAGGAAAATACAAGCCAAGAAAGGAGTTTATTTGTCACTATTGTGGCAAGTCGGGGCATATCAAGAGATATTGTAGGTTCTTGAAAAGAGAACAATCAAGAGGAGGAAACGAAGACAAAGGTAAAAATAGTGATAAAGAAACTGATGCTATTGTTTATGAAGATGTTCTTATCACATATGATGAAAATTATGTGAATCTTGTCTGTGATGATTCCACTTGGATTATGGACTCTGGTGCCTCATGTCATGTCACTTCGAGGCGTGAATTTTTCACTTCCTATACTGCTGGAAATTTTGGCAAGATCAAATTGGGAGATAAAGGAGTGTGTGATATCATTGGTATGTGTGATATGTGGCTTGAAACCAACATGGGATGCAAGTTGCAGTTGAAGAATGTTAGGCATGCACCAAATATGCGGTTCAATCTTATTTCAGTGAAGGCATTGGATCAAGAGGGGTATTGCACTTCCTTTGGTAGTAGAAAATGCAAGATTACCAAAGGGACTCTCATTGTTGCTAGAGAAGACAATAGTCTCACTACTCTCTATCGGTTGCAAGCAAAGTTGTGCAAAGAAGATGTGAATGTAGCTGATGATTCCTCTTCTGATTTGTGGCATATACGTCTTGATCACTTGAGCGAGAAAGGACTAAGCGTCTTGGCCAAGAAGCACTCACTTCCAGTGAAAGGTACAATTTTAAATACTTGCACTCATTGTTTTGTTGGAAAGCATGCTAGAGTATCTTTTCATAATTCTGGACCTCATAGGGGATCACATGTTCTAGATTTAGTTCACACTGATGTTTGCACTATGGATGCTAAGACACTAGGTGGTGCATCATATTTTGTTACTTTTATTGATGATTATTCTCGAAAAGTGTGGGCTTTTGTTTTGAAATCTAAAGACTAGGTACTCGGTATCTTCAAACACTTTCATGCAAGTGTTGAAAGAGAAACAGGAAGGAAATTGAAAAGTGTTCGAGCAGATAATGGTGGTGAATACAGGGGTCCGTTTGAAGAGTATTGTAAAGGACATGGGATCAAGTTTGAGAAGACGGTTCCTAAGACTCCTCAACATAATGGAGTTGCAAAGAGAATGAATCGCACTATCATTGATAGAGTCAGGTATATGCTCTCTCATGCAAAGTTGCCTAAATCCTTTTGGGGTAAAGCGATGATGACTGCAGTAGATTTGATTAACCTTTCTCCTTTAGTTCCACTGAATGGTGATGTTCCAGAGAAAGTTTGGAGAGGAAAAGATGTCTCCTATAGTCACTTGAGAGTGTTTGGCTGCAGGGCTTTTGTTCACATTCCAAGAGATGAAAGGTCTAAACTTGATGGAAAGTCAAAGCAGTGTATCTTCATGGGTTATGGTCACGAAGACTTTGGTTATAGATTATGGGATCCAGTGAGCAAGAAGATAATTAGAAGCCGAGATGTGATTTTTCTTGAAGACCAAACTATTGAAGATCTTGAGAAGACAGATAAGCCAACAGTAATTGTTAGACGTTCTGTTGATGATGAACCTGGTCCTTCTACTAGACCTTCTGTTGATGGGGGAGATGTACAAGTTGATAATGTTGGTGATAATTTGCATGATGAACCTACACCTCAACCTGAGGTGCCAGATGCAAAAGTTCCACCAGATGTTGAAGTTCCACCTGAACCACCAGTTGAGCCTGAATTGAGAAGATCTACTAGAGAGCGTCATCCTTCTCAAAAATACTCCCCTCATGAGTATGTGATTAACACTGAGACTGGGGAGCTAGAGAGCTACCAGGAAGCTATGTCTGATGAGCATAAGGAAGATTCGTTGAAGGCCATGCAAGAAGAAATGAAATCCTTGCATGAGAATCATACTTTTGAATTGGTAAAGTTACCACAGGATAAGAGAGCATTCAAGAATAAATGGGTGTTCAAATTGAAAGCGGATGAAAATATCTCACGGCCAAGGTATAAAGCTCGATTGGTTGTGAAAGGTTTTGAGCAAAAGAAAGGTATTGATTTTGAGGAGATTTTCTCTCCAGTTATGAAGATGTCCTCTATTTGAGTTGTGCTTGGATTGGCGGCTAGCTTGAATTTAGAGGTTGAGCAACTTGATGTGAAGACTGCATTCCTTCATGGTGACATAGATAAAGAAATTTATATGGAGCAACCAGAGGGTTTCGAGGTTAAAGGAAAGGAGAACCTTGTATGCAAGTTGAAGAAGAGCTTATATGGGTTAAAGCAAGCGCCAAGGCAGTGGTACACAAAGTTTGATTTCTTCATGGAAGGTCATGGGTATAGTAAGACTTCTTCTGATCATTGTGTGTATGTTAAGAAATTCTCTGATGGTGATTTTATAATTCTATTGCTTTATGTTGATGACATGTTGATTGTTGGTCATGACACTAAGAAGATTGAAAGTCTTAAGAATGACTTGAACAGATCCTTTGCTATGAAGGATTTGGGTCCTGCAAAGAAAATCATTGGCATGAGTATCACTCGTGACAGGAAGAATGAAAAATTGTGGTTGTCACAGCAGAAGTATATTGAGAAGGTTTTAGAGAGGTTTAGCATGAGTAATTCCAAACCTGTTAGTACTCCACTTGCTAGTCATTTCAAGCTAAGTTCGCAGCAATGTCCTACAAGTGAGAAAGAGAAAGTGGAAATGAAGAAGATTCCATATGTATCTGCAGTTGGCAGTTTGATGTATGCTATGGTTTGCACCAAGCTGGATATTGCTCATGCTGTTGGAGTTGTTAGTCGTTTTCTCTCTAATCCTGGCAAGCAGTGAAGTGGATTCTCAGATACCTTAATGGTACTTCCAGAGTTTGTTTATACTTTGGGAGTGGCCAACCTGTGTTGGATGGTTACACAGATGCAGATATGACTGGGGATCTTGATTCAAGAAAGTCTACTTCTGGATATATGATGACTTTTGCAGGGGGAGCTGTGTCGTGGCAATCTCGACTTCAGAAATGTGTTGCTTTGTCTACTACAAAGGTAGAATACATTGTTGTTGTTGAAACTTCTAAGGAACTCTTGTGGATGAAGAAATTCCTACAAGAGTTAGGCATCAATCAAGAAAAGTTTGTGTTATTTTGTGACAGTCAGAGTGCTATCCATCTCAGCAAGAATTCGAAGTTTCATTCCAGATCGAAGCACATAGAGATGAGATATCATTGGATACGTCAAGCGCTTGAGATGAAGTCATATGCACTAGAAAAGATCTATACTGATGATAATGGTTTAGCTATGATGACTAAGAGTTTACCTGCAGTGAAGTTTGATTCCTGCAAAGAGAAGGCGGGCTTAGTAGAGCAGCCTATCTCCACTTGAGTTGGTGAGGGGGAGATTTGTTGGTGGGTCCCCAACCAAGTGGGCCCACAAGTTTTAAAAAGAAAAAAAAAGAAAGAAAATAAAAGAAGTGGCTAAGAGCCACGGAGAGTGTGAGAGAGAAAAGGCTTCATTCATTTTTGAATGAAAAGAAAAGAAACATCAAGGCTATGTTTGGTTGGAAGGAAAGAAATATAGAGGAAAGAAATAGAAAGGAAAGAAAGGAAAGGAAAGAAATTAAGTGGATTTTTATTTTTCTTAGATGTGTTTGGATGAAAGGAAAATAAGAAGGAAAAAAATGTTATAAAAAGACAATTTTATCCTTATATTATAAAATATATTAAAAAAAGTAAAA
This sequence comes from Arachis stenosperma, assembly GCF_014773155.1. NCBI lineage: Eukaryota > Viridiplantae > Streptophyta > Magnoliopsida > Fabales > Fabaceae > Arachis > Arachis stenosperma. The sequence continues at coordinate 7,246,723 of NC_080386.1, read as the reverse complement.
GGGTAATATTGGAAGTAGAGAGGGATTTAGTTTTTCTCTCCATTTTCTCTCCACTGTTGGAGAGAAAAAAAATTGGTGGATCCCACCAATATTTTTCCACCTATTTTCCTTCCTCTCCTATTTTCCTTCTCAGTCAAACAAGAGAAAATATCTATTTTCCTTCCAATTTCTTTCCCTCTCTTTTCTTTCCTCCCATTTTCACCTCAAACAAACACAGTGCAAGGGTTTCGGCGTTGGAGAAGGAAAAATTTGGGGAAAAAGAGCATGGCTATCTTGATCACATTGACTTGGTAAATTTGCTCCATTTCTTATGAAATTTTAGTATATTGTTCGTGGTGTAGAGATGAATATTAAGATATAACTTATTTGTTGTATTGCCTTTTCTTTTGCCTGATTTGAGATACCCACTTTTGTAGAGGGTTTATGTTGATTTCATCAATTTTGATGATGTATTTGTTGATTGTTGAGATGCCCTAGTGTCACTAGAAAGACTGTTTGTGTACCCATTATTCTGAAAGTGGAAGTTTTTATAGATTAGATCCCGAAGATTTTTTGTCTCTCTTTTGGGGTTTTTTCATGTTAAAATTCTGGTGTTTGATTATTTAATTTCTGCCACTATATTTGTTGTTTGGAGTATCTTTAGTATTGCCCATTTAATTGCACAGGTTATGAAAAAATTATTTTTGATACTTTCACTGTTAGACAGGTTCTTATTTGAACCTTTTGTTAAGTTTTTTCCAACAAAAAATCAAACCGTTTGATTTGTGTTAAAAAAATTAAAAAAATTTGAGGTACAAAAATCAAACCCTTCAATTTATTACCATTTTAAAAAATACAAAAAATTACAATATTAAAGTACGTCTGCTTCCATACTTAAAAAAAAAAAACCGTAACATGAGTGTGATTTAAAAATTAAAATGATATAGTTAGGTGAAGTTATGATTGAAAGTGTGGCAAGAAATAAAATGTGTATTTTAAAATGAAGGGTAAGGGTACTAAATATTAATGATAGAAGTTGGTAGTAATAATGTTTGGAGCGACTTGTTAGGAGGATTGAATTATGAGGATGAAGATCTTGGCTTGACTACTACTAAGAATATGGTAAAGTGAGATGAATGATTGTTGTGTCAGATATATAGTAATTGATTTTTGATTCTCTTCTCTTCTCTTCTATCTAACGGCTTCGTTCTGTGCTAAGCGTGCTTTTATTTCTGGCTGCTCGAAAAAAGGGGAGGCTAAGAGAGAATGGAACCTCATCATAACTGCTACCTGTTGAGACCATAAAAACACACATTCTATCATTTCACTGAAATCATCTCTCTATTCTATTCTATCATTCTATCTATCTCCATCATTCTTTTAACAGCTGGGATCTATGTCCAGTCATTTCACATCGCTACCTGCTCCCAAACGAATCTTCCCATAAACAAAAATCTTAAAATTAATTAGTATTTATATATAACTATATATAATTTAATTTATTTTTAATATATATTTTATACTAATAACTAATTTTAGTGTATATTTAATATAATTTATCTTATTATTATGTCATCTTTTACACAATATTCTCAACTACACTTACCCAGCGATCCTAATTATTTTTCATATGATAAATAATATTGTGTTGTGTGATACATTAATATTAATATAAGAGAGCTACTTAGATAAAGATATTAAAAATATTTTTTTTTAAGATATTTTTTAAAAATTAAAATTTAACACATATAATCAATTAAACTGTGTTATTTTTATTAAAATTAGTCTAGACAAATCAATTTAGTTAAAAAATTAATAATTTAAATTTTGAATAGGTATAAATTAATATTTTTTTATAAAAAATGACTATAATATTTCTATTATAAAAAATAACTAAAATATTTCAATTTTATATATTAACTTAGACCGATTCAAAATTTAATTCACTATTTTTCGGTCAAATTAATTTGTCTGGTCTAATTTTAATAAAAATAATACAATTTAATCGATTATATCTATTAAATTTTAAATATTAAAAAATATCTTTAAAAAAAGACGTTTTAAACGTCTCTATCAGAGTAGCTCGCTTAATATAAATTTAAACATGTATATTCTATAAATATGATGAGTAATGACAATAAATTAGATAATACAAATTGTAGGTATTACCGACTTGTATAGAAAAAAAATCATGATTCACGATTTTATAAATTATAAATTTTTTAAATTAAAAAATTGAAATAACTTACGATTTTTCTTTTTTTTTTTAATTGTCTTATTTAAAATTGTGATCCATAATTTTCGATTTTTTTTATTTTATTTAAAATCATTACTCACCATTTTTTTTCATTCTTAATATCTCTCATATCAAGGTGTTATACTAAAACATTGTAATATTAACGAAAATGACTAATAATACCAGTCCAATATAAAGAAATTAGTCCCCTATTTGATGCTACAATTATGTAGAAGCTAGGCATATATAAATAGCTAAGCATATGCTACAATTAGCTCTTGGATTTCTAACTTCTTTCCCTTTCTCTCAATTCATCATCTCTTTTTCTTGGCTTTCTTTTTGTCAACTCTGCTAAAGCTAAATACTAAAATCAACGCTGTAACTTCATGCTCATTATGCTACTCATGCATAACTTGCATTCTTCACCAATAGTTTTTTTCTTAAAGGAATTTTATTTAAAAAAGTTTGATTGTTTTCTTTATTATTATAGTTTTATCAAATTTTTTACTACTTTTTATAGTTTATAAATTTATAATGAAGTCTTATCTAATTTTTATAATTAGATTATTATTTGTAATTATATTTCAAAAATAAAGTGTATAATACTATATAATATTCGCTTCTAAAATATTTCACAATTTATTTTACATCAAATAATAAACGTAGAAACAATAAATATTTAGTATATTTTTAACAAAATTCGGTTAGTGAAAACAGTTAAATTTTTTTTTTATCTAATATAAGAACTCATTTACAAGATTTTTAATTTTATGGATTTAATCGACAAAATATTTAAAATGAATAAGAGGATTAAATCCAAAAACTTTTTTTTAGTTAACATGATTTCTTACCAAAGTTACGTATTTGTTGAATATTAATTATAAAAGGTTAAAATTTGATATCTTCTTGACAATAGAGGTATCAATAACGTGAATAATGTGCTGCACTTTTGGGTTTAAATGTTTAATAACTATAGAAAAGGCATCCTAATTTAATTCCTATCTCTATTTTGTATTTTCACTTTTACGTTCTATCTCCACTAAATTTTAATTTCATCATTTTCAGTTAGGGGTGAAAAAAGGACAAGTAATTTGTCAGAGCCTGTAGTTTAACTTGTGTTTGGTCTAGTCTGTCCGATTATAAAATAAACACAGATTCACGCTCAAGTTCTTATAAAAGTTTTATTATGTTAATAGGTTAGGCCCAAATTTACTAATTAGTTTTATTGGCTTGTCAAATCTGTCTGGATCTGTTAATACATAATTACATATATAAATAATTTTTTATTATTAACAGAATTATGAGATATTTTAAATTTATTATATTTAATTATAAATAGTTTTGTATATTTTAAATACTTTAAAATTTAAAATTTTTTATAAATATTAAATATGACATATTACATATAAATATGTTTATTAAAAAATAATTTTTTAAATAATATTTTTATTTTTGTAAAAAAAAATTATCATGCATTTTAACAGGCTTCAAGTTAGGCCAGGTTGAATATACTTTAAAAAAAATTTATAACAGACTGCAGGTGAGACTCAGACCAATTGACTACATGACAAGGCAGGCTTATTAAGAGTAAAGTCTAGCTTGGCCTACTCTTTTTCCACCCCTATTCTCAGCACCGTCTCTTCTTGCACCGCCGCCCACCTTCACCGGTCACAGAGCTTCTCTGCACCGCCGCCAATATACCTTTATAGTGCACCGCCGCTTCACTTACATGATTTGTTATTGCTGCCCAACGCCACATTGCTGCCTCTCCCTCCACGCCGCGCCATCGGTCTCTTCCTCTTCCCTCGCACGTCGCTGCTCATCTGCTTTTGAAACCCGCAAAGTGTGCACTTCTTCTTCTACTTCATCGCGTCGGAATCTTCGTTTTGCCACTTTCTCGACGTCGCATCTCTGGCCAAGTCTCCACGCCGTGCCGTCGAGTCTTTCCTATCTTTCACATTGCATCGTTGGTCTTTGTTCACTCCATTGGTATACAGTAAATTAGTATATAGTTAGGATTTTATGTTATAAAAGATGTTTCTTTTCTCGTTAAACTGAATGCTTCTTTTTATATATGATGAATGTTTCTTTCCATGCATATAAGATATTGGATGTTTCTTTTTAGATATATCAAATGTTTCTTTTCTTTCCATATCGAACTGTAAAGATAGAGACAGGACGCGGTATGACGGTACGATGAGAGAGAACACAAAGTAGTGTGAAAGTGTGTTTAGGAGAGGTTAAATTACCTAATCCTAATTATTTAAATTCAAAAATTTGATTATTTTTAATTATTTAAAAATTTGATTTTTGAAATTAATTTAACATTTTTTTAGTTTGTTATTTACGTTGTTCACAGTAAGCAAGCGTTGTTTTTCTATACTTTCTCTTAAAGAAATATACAATTTTAACTCTAAAATTAACTTGACTGTGCTTTGTATCTATTTCTCTTCTTAAGGTAAATAATATTCAATTCAATTATATTGTATACTACATTTCACAAGAGTATGCAAAAATGTTGGTCACTACTTATAAAATTATACGTGTGTTTATGAGAAATGATCTACAATTAAATAAACTATCTAATTAAGTTTAATCAAATTGTTATAAGAGTTTTAAATTTACTTGCGCCTCTTCTTTGCATATGTTGCTACTGCATCCTCTTCTTCTTCTTCTTCTTCTTCTCCTATGTTGCTACTGCTTCTTTTTTTTCTCATTTTTTCTCATCTTTCTCTTTTAATTTGTTATCATCACCGTTGTCACCACCACTATCACATCCTCCTCCTTTTTTATTTAAATTTCTTCTTCTCTTTTCTTTTCCTTTTCTTTCTCCTTCATCTTCATTATCGTCGTCATTGTCATTATCATCATCGTTATTGTAGTTGTCATCATCGTCGTCTTCTCCTCCTCCTTTTCCTTCATCTTTCTCTTTCATTATCGTCGTCGTCACCACCACCATGCCACTACCTCCATCTCCTACTCCTCCTCTTTTTCTCATTTGAATTTTTTTTATCTCCTCATTACTTTTCCTCTTCCACCTCCTACTCCATCATCATTATTATCATCATCGTCGTCTTTATATATATATAACAGTTCAAATTTAGAATACACCGAAATTTCTTAATAATGACGACACACAAACAAACTCAATTCAAAATAAGTTCAGAATAAAAGTGTACCTTATTTAAATCGAGAATGCACTAAAATTACTGACGATATACGAATAAACTCAGTTCAAAATAAATACAGACCAAGTGCACATTATTTAAATCTAGAATACACTAAAATTACTTAATGATGACGTCACACAAACGAACTCAATTCAAAACAAGTATATACCAAAAATGCACCTTATTTTAGATCCAAAATGCACCAAAATTGCTTAATGATAACTCAAAATTTCTCATCCTTCTTTCTTCTCATGATTCTTCTTGTTTTACTTTCTTAACAAAAATAAAAACAAAAAAATCAAACAAAGAAGAAGAAAAAACATATAATGTTACAAAATTACTAGAAAGAGGAGGAACCTACATTCATTTAACTAAATAATATTTCAATACATTACAAACGTGTTTATTCAAGTCTAATATGAGAAGCAATGCTCCTAAAAAAAGAAATAAGAACAGAGAAAAAAGAAAGAAAGAAAGAAGAATTAGAAGAAAAATGTAGCATTAAAAAAGACATTTTTGTAACAAAATTTCGGTATAAAAATTAAGAAATTTATATGTTGTTATTAAGAAACTTTGGTGTTATTTATTCTGATAAATTCTGCATAATTTAAAATTCTTCTTTTTCCTCCTCTTTATCTTCTGCTATTTTTTTTATTTTCTTCTTGTTTTATTTTTTATAATTTTTTTGTTCCACTCTCTTAAGAGGAATAAAATAAAAAAAAGAAAAAAAATCAATGCTACAAATTTACTAAAAAGGAAAAGAGAAAAAGAAAAAAATGCAGCAATAATAAAAAAACTATAATGAGAAGAAAACACGCAAAGAAAAAGAAGGAATAATAAAACACTAATAAAAAGAAGAAGAAATATAAAAAAAAGAAGGATATGAATGTTTACATTCACATTCACATTAGTGATTAAGAGTTAGAGTTTATATTCATGCTCACATAAATAAAACTGATTTTTATTAGATTTAAACTAATTTAGTTGTATTTAGTCGTAAAAAATACTTGGATATATAATAAGGTTGTGTGTTTATTATGCCTGTTTAATATGTTCATAACTACTCTAGTTAACCTTTATTAACGTAATCTAATTATATATTTAATTTGCTGCTGTACCTTGAAGTCTTACTTCCTTTAATTCCAAGATTATTAAAGGCTACACTTAATTGAGTGATATTGTCTCATGATCACTAAAAGTGATATCTGTCGACTACAACAAATTAAAGTGAAAGTGGATTAATTAAAATCAAACAATGTTTTAATTTTTCAATTCCAAACCACGAGTGCGTCTCTCCTCTTTTAATTTAATTTATTGGTTAAACATGATTAAGAACGTGTGTTCAACCATACAAATGAATCCTAGAGTCGCTATTGAGGGGATTATGCTCAGATCGCCTAGTAAATTGTGATAAACAACAAAGTGTTTATTAATTTGTCGTATCTACTCCACTATTTAAGATTTGTTTGTCTTTAACCAAGCTTCTTTTTCGTCCTTTTATGTAATGTGTAATAATATTGTTCAATCATATATAACTCACTTTAAGTCTTTAACAAAAGCACTACTTTCTAATTTTAATTTCTTATTATAAAACTTCTTTTAACACTAATACTATTTTAATAATTCAAAATTATTGGACAAAATCACAAAATAAACTTTAATTTTTACTTTTTTACGCTATTTTTTAACTCAATAAATTAAGAACTAATTTGTTACGATACTGATCTCCTCAAAACAAAATTCTTCTTAATTATAGTAAACAAAAAGAAATAATATGACATCATGGTGTAATTACTGCAAAATTTTTGTTGTCCAGTTATTTAGTAGAATTTAATTTTCATATATATATATATATATATATATATATATATATATATATTGTTAGTATAAAAAAATAATCGTAACTAATTTTAAATTTATTATTTAAAATAATATTTAAGTACACAAAACTGATCATTTGTTGTGTAATATTTTTTATTATTACCAATTATTATTATTGTGAAACATCATTGTTGATTATTAATATATTCAAGTTACTTTACTTTTTACTTGGATCTTATCATAGTATAGAAAGTGAGTGAGCAAATAAAGCATTTAGCATGAAATCTACACTTGTCTTAACTTAAAAGAGGAAAGTGGGTAAATGATTCAGGGTAATTAGAGTAGTAGGCCATGCCTACTAATAATTATATAGTTAATTAAATTAAATTAGATTAGATAAGATGTGAAATAGACAATTAGACAGGGAAAAAAAAGGAGGTGAAAAGAGAAATTTGGTATTGTGATTAAAACATAATTTTGGTTCCTGGGTTTCTCAGTTTGTCTAGTGGGCAGGCAACACAATCCTGTTTTCAATGTTAGAATGATGATCAAATTTCTACTTTCTTATTTTCCCATGTGGAACCACTTTTGACTTTTTACAGAGGAAGGAAGGAAGAAGATCTTGCTCTTGTTGCTTGGTGAGATATCAACTACCCTTTAAATTATAATCCTAGGGACTAGAGAGCTTTAATTGAAAGGTTGCTTTCACTTACTAGTACTACTAGTTTACATCTTTTTCTTTAGCCTTTATGGGCTGTAATGTAATTCTTGGACAAAGTTTCACTTATTGTTACCCACCCTTTAAATATATACATCACATTCTTTACTATGCAATTTTTTAACTACTAATAACACTTGCTGTCTCCCTTTTTCTTTAACCATGAAAATGATCTTTAAAAGTTTACTTTCTAAGTTGATTTGGATTTTCTAACATTTAATATCTTCTTGAAAGATAGTGAATTAAATAAAGCTTGTCATTTTGTCACATAGGGGTGTGCATGGCCCGGCCCGATCCGAAGATCCGGCCCAATCTCGAACACTTTAGGGACTAATTTTGTGTGATTTCATCGGGTTTTGGGTCGGGTAAGGGTCTCAAAAATAGACCATGTCATTATTTCGGGTCGGGTCCGGGCTATGACTCGGGTCACCCGAAATCGGTCTGGTGGCCCGGTCATCATACATAATTAATATTTTATGTTATTAGTGATGGATGATGGCTATTCTTATGTGGAATTTAAGTATTGTAAATTTTAATATTTTGTATTATTAGTTATTATAGGACTATAAGTTAATATTTTATGTTTAAAATCCATAAGATTTTAGACTAATTAATGCATAATATTGTGTTATTTGTATTGATTTAAATATTTGGTGTTATTAGAAAATATTAGTATTGATTATGTTCATGCTTTAATTTTAGAGAAGAGTTGGTTCTTGTTATATTTTTTCAAGTAAATTTTACCATGTCAAATAATAGTTGGAGTATTGGAAATTTGGATATTTTCACATGCTAGCTTATAAGAAGGTATCAAGGTAATGTAATGTTAATGACCCGATTTTCACCCGGTATAATCGTGGCTCGAAAGTGTATAGATTTCATCGGGTCTAGGGTCGGGTTCGAGTCTAATAAATAGACCCGGTATGTATTTCGGATCGGGTTTGGGTCACATCAAACCCGGTTTCACTCGGCCCATGCACACTCCTATTATCACATCAGATGGACATGTTATTATTAAAGTGAAGATTCTGTGCAATTATTTTATGTAATGTCAATAGTTGAGAATGTTAGATAATTTGACAAATTTTATTAAATTGTCGTTTAACAATTTTTAACTATTAACTTCACATGAAAATACTTATATGATATATCCATAGAAAATTAACTACTAACTTGATTCATATTGATATAATGATATCTCTTAAAAAACAAATTGAAGTGATAAATCTTTTAAAGATCAAATTGATTTCTACATAATTTTTCAAAAATGATTTTTAATAATAAAAATATATGTTAACAAAGTCATATTTTGATACTTTTTGTTTCATGTCATGATTAGACTCATATTTATATTTATACTTTTGTTAAAAATAATATTTGAATTAAATAACAGTGACCATGCAGCATATACATATAGTATAGTTTCTTGGTTCTAAAATAGTAGTGTAATCATAACCATATTTAGGTACATGTAATATTATATTGTATTGTATTGCAGAATATGTTGTTCCTAGAATCATCATCATATTTTATAAGATCTGACAGTTTTATTCAAGATAACATGGCCACTTATTAGAATACAAAATTGTGAATTGTGATCTTCAAGCAGAAGAAATTCTCTCACTGAAACAGAACAGAATAGAAAGATTCTCATTGACTCCACACTACTAATAATATTTTAATAAACAATTCATCAGATATGAATGAATATACATGATATGATATATATACCCTTCTCTTTTCTTTTCTGATCTGATGATCTTCCATGACATAGAATTCAATCAAACATGTTTCTTTCTCTTTTAAGTCACCTGCTTCTTAATTAAAATTAAACAAGAGTAATGTTTGCTTCCCTTGAAAGCAAGAATCACATTCTTCTTTTCACTTTCAGCATAGAATTTTTAAGACAAAGTAATTAAGAAGAAGAAAACATAGTTTTTATTTCATGTTTAGCAATGGCTGCGCATATATTATATATAAATATATGAATAATAATAATGTATGAAACTAATAACTATCTTTGAGTGCAGATATCCAAAAGCTTCTTCCTGCATTCAACAATGTCATCAAAGAAATCATCAAGTTGTCCAGTAAGAGTCTCAACACCACATCTCAACAATCCAAAGCAACTCTTCATGTTTTCTACTTTCACTTGGATCTCACCACCTCTCTCCAACTCCATCTTCAATTCCTCCATTGCACCCTTAGCTTGCTGCAACTCAAACATGAGAATCCCAGGCTGGTCTATTTCCTCTGCTACTTTCTGCTTCAACATGGCCATGGAAACCATAAACCCTGAACCCAAAACCATGTTGTGGTCATGGTGGTGGAAGCAAGAGGAAGAGCAACAGTAAGCAAGGCCAGAGAGAAGGATCATGAGAAGCAATGAGCTTACACTCCTCATTGCATACAGAACTCCACGGAATCCACTGAATCCATTCAACTTTGATTCCATGCAGATGTTCTGGTTCACACATTGTGACAATGCTTGAATCCTTGTTTCTAATAGGCTCTTGTTTTCTTCTTCCAATCCCACTATCTCCCTCTGACAAACATTTATTGCTCTAATAACCTGAACAATAATAATAATATGTTATTTAGAAATTATTATGATATGATATTAAAGTTTCTATTAAGCTTCACCTGGCGTGAATGCTCGGGAGAGAGATAGTGATAACCATCCAAAGAAGAAGCAATGTTGGAAGCAGCAGAGTAATAGTTCTCCATTCCAGAAATGGCGGATTTAAGGACATGGCATGCATCCCAGAGCCTTGAGCTTTCATCCATGTATTCATCAAGCCATTTGCCACCCACCGGCAACCGGAGCTTGCGGACGAGGATGGTGAGGTGGGAATGGAAGGATTGGAGGGAAGAGATGACCTGTGAGAGGAACTGGATTGACATGAAGTTGTGTGAGAGGAAAGAGTGGTGAAGATCATTGAGTCCTTGGTTCAGAAAGTTGTAGAAACCATTCACAGAAGAACCCATCATAGAAAGGAGGGTTTTTTTTGAGGGAAAGGTTGATGGAGATTGATGGGTTTATATAATGGAAAAAAGGGTAGCTGAAAGAAGCAGCAAAAAGCAGTGAAATTAAAGAAAAGAAATGTTTTTGAAGCTCAGGTTTCTATGGTTTGGTGTTGGGTGCAATTATGTGTGTTTCCTATACACTCGGTGGAAGATATCATTGGGAATCTCTTGTTTTTATTGTGAAATGGGCACAAAAATATGCAAACATCAAAACAAAAACTCATACCTTTATTATTATTATTATTATTATAATGATAATAATGAAATGGATTATTATTATTATCACTCTCTGTTCTTGCTTAGTGCTTAACATGAAAACAACATAACATATGCAGTTTTTGTTTCCCTTTTGAATTTTTCTGACAAGGAAGGGTGTTTAAATATGATATATGTTAGATTGTGTTTGTTTGTTTGTTTGCCTTGGCTGGTGTTAAAGGAAAGGCTTTGTTTTGTTGCCTTTGATATATGACTACTTTATTTGACTAAGATTCTGGCTTCTCATTCTTCCCATTTTGATTTGGTTCCCTTTTGGATTAAGTGCTGCCACCTCTTTTTTATCCTTATTTTATTTTTTCTAACTTGTTTCTCATCACTGCACAACCCTTTTTGGTTTTGTATTCTTAAAGAGAGAGAGCTAAAGAGTTGTACGTAGTCCATTTTTGTTCTTTTGAAAAGATAGGTAGGGTTCTGTGTACTGAGAGAAAGAGGAAGAGAAAGAGAGTATTTTGCACATTACAATGCAGATTCTTCTTTTCTCCTTTTAGGACCCAACATTCTATTATGGGCATTAAATTAAGTCACTCCCTCTCATTTGCATGAACCATATTTATTTATATATATAAGGCCCAAAAATGTTCTCATCCTATTCTAGAATAATCAATGTTCATATATGATATGATATGATATGATATATGTGTCATGGGTCCTTTCTCTTGGACATGGACCATTCCTAAATAATCCTTCATTCACACAATTCATCTAAGTGCATAAATTTGCCAGCTGGAAGCTGATCATCTTCACTTTATTCACCAATCTCAACTTCAATTTACCACCTTTTTCTATTCAATAATAATCTTTGCTTAATTGAAAAATAAATTATTAGATTGTTTATCGAGTCACGTGTAATTTCGTTATTATTTAGCTAATTTTAAATTCAAATTTTGCGGACAAAAAGATCAAGGTTAATTTTTTTTTAATACGGAATGATCTTTTGGTGTAATACGTGATTATGATACATCTGTGTGTTTTACTGTGATATTGGAGGCTAGCAGAAATCGCTTTTCGCGATTTGTTGACAGCATCAAGAAAACAAAAAAAAAAAATAACAGAAAAGAAAAAAAATAGAGGGGACAACTAGAAATATGGTAAGGGTGATTTGATGTATGGTGAGGACGATTTGTAAAGGAAATAACAAAATTTAAGATTTATAGTCACTGAAGCTAATTTTTTTTTAACTCCCTCACAAATCGCTCCTACTATGCATCAAATCGCTCCTACCATATTTCTAGTCGCCCCGTTTATTTTTTTTTTTTCTGCTATTTTTTTGTCTTCTTGTTATTGCCTACAAATCGTGAGGAACGATTATTGTTAGCCTTCAATATCTCAGTAAAATACACAACTGCATTATAATCATGTATTACCCCAATTGGCAGCTAATATTTAAAAAAGAAAAAAGAAAATCAAAGATCAGTATTCAAAGATACGACTATAATTTTTTGAGTTAAATGTTAGAGTTGGATTATTTTTATTAATTTTTTGTGATTTACTTTTACCAACTCAATCTGTGAATAACTTGAAATTTTAGGAGAAAGTACAAAGCACCTAATCACAATCAAAATAAGCTTATCTACAAAGGAAAAACACTTAAATCTCTCTTTCCTTCTGTCTGCTGATTTTAAGGGTAGATGCAACCTTTAAAGGAAACCATATCAAATATTCCTTGATATTGGTCCTCTATTATAAAATATATTTCCCTTCTTTTTAATTATATATTCTATGTTAATGGTCACCAAATTAAATATATTACTCCAGAGATTAGCTCATATCATTATCCGAGGTATGGTTAGTTCTCTGTTATTAAGTGATTTGACATAAAAGACCATTTTCATTTTATTTAGGATATCTCATATCTCTAACAACATTCATCTATGAATTTATTAGTGTCTAATGGAATCAAAATCACAAAATGATTTTCCTATATCACAGTTAGAGATTGTTCCACAAGCAATAATCAAAGAGAGTAGTACTTCTAAAGAATAGTGGTCTAATTCAAGCAGTTATGGTTATTATTGTTAAAGAAATTGTGACCAGAAAATGATCTCTTTAATTGATGATGATGTTTCAGTTAGCAGAAGTCAAAGAACAAGAATTACAAAAGACAACAACAATTGAAAATCCAGAAGACTTTTGTTGTTCTTTCTTCTGATTCTTTATGTCTGTCTATAGGAATAAGGCAACAGAATGAAAATCACAGAAAAAGGAAATACATAACATAATAGATAATAATATTTACACTTGACATTTTGAATTTATATCTGATCATAATTTGGCTATAAAACAACAAAAATCTTATCATTATCTCTGATGACATCAATACAGTCTATCTCAGCTCCTTCTTCATCTGTTACCAATGCATCTTTTGCATCAAACCCAAATTTTTTACCTGTTATACACAATTGAAATCATTTTAAGTTACTAAGATCTTAAACTATACATTGAATTTAATAAATATTCCCATAGTGACTTATGGCAAATATATATGAGAACTGATATTTTACCTGCAATAGTTTTGAGATCCTCTAATGAATCAGGTAACCTTATTAACTTCCCAGGTTCCATGGAACCTTTACCTCTTCTCTGTATAGGGTGACCTCTATATATGCTTATTCTTGGGCAGTTGAATCCATTTGAACTTCCCTTATTGTTCTTTTGATCTTCTTGGTGTTTCCCTTCTGACACAAAATCACATGGTATGGCCTCATTCACATTGATTCGATGACCAACTTCGCGCTTTCGCAGCATTTCATTTAAGGCTAATGCAGAAAATCCATTAGTACATACACCATTGGCATCTGCTCCATTCATGACAAGCAATTCAACCATGTCCACATGGTTTTCTTGCATGGCAATTTGGATTGCTGACATTCCTTGGTGATCATTGGAGTTAATGTTCAATCCTAGCTTTAAGAGCTCCTTCATCACTACTAAATCATTTCTTTTTGCTGCTGTGCATAAGAGATCACCCGGCGTGTGTGGATCGGAGAGAGCAGCAAGCTGGTAGAGGATTCTGAATATGGAGTAATGCTTTGATGCTATAGCATCCCATAGTGCTGTGTTACCATTGATATCTACAACATAATGGGAACCAATATCACTAAAATGAATGTGAAATATTATAATCAATAAAAACTTATAAAGGAAGCTATATATGTGTTGATGTATATATACATTACATAATGGTATAGGTATAGGTTTATCATACCTCTCAAATGTAAGTTACATGCATGCTTAAGTAAAACTTTAACACAATCTTCATGCCCATTTGATGCTGCTATGTGCTGCATAACAAGAAATGTGTTTGGCAAATGAGACATCGACAGGAATATTGTGTCCAGAGACACTGAATTAGTGTATTTTAACACTGAATTACTATAAACATAATTAAGATCTATAGTTGAAATTCAAGATCAATTTTAGATAGTTATAAATATGAAAAGACATGGACTTACCAATGGTGTTTTCCCTTCTGAGTCTCCAATGTCAGGATCCAAACCTGCTCTTAGAAGCTCCTCAAGAAAAACAGCATTGCCTGTGGTGGCCACAGTCAACAAGTTCACAGCCATGTCAGGATCCTCTTCTTCCACACTCTCCACCATTAAATCTCTGATACTAAGATCCTTAAGCTGCTTGAAATGCTGCATTTGGGATCACAATGAACAATGTGTTTGAGAATCAAAAGTCAAAACCATAAGCATCATGATCACCAGTAACTCAAATTCCAAGCTTTCCCTACCTGAAGGAAATTCTTGAGTATTTGTATATTGTCTTCTTTCTTAACCTGCATTGTTTCAATCAGTGTACTAGTTTTCAGCCTTAGAAGCTGTGTGAGAGTCTTTGTTCTAAAGGTAAAGCTCTGAGGTCTGCAGCAAAGTGCACCAACTTCTCCAAACATGTCCCCTGTTTGTAGAGTCCCCAAGACTCTCTCTTTCTCCATTACACAATCAATGAACTCTACTTCCCCAGAAACTATGATGTAAACATCATCCGGCGCTTCGTTTTGCATAATAACATCCTCTCTAGGAGGTAGGTACTCTGCCTTCATTTTTGCAACCTACCAATTAACATTTAGTACAATCATCCATTAGAGCCGAGGTAATCATTCGAATCCAAGTTTAGTTTAGTTTCATACCAAGGACAAGAGAATTTCTTTTGAGACACCTTTGAAAAGATAAGCTTTTGCTGCAGTTTCATAGAACAAATGCTGGCAGATGCTCTGGCAAATTGATTTTGGTAGTTGCTCAATGAGATGATGCTGATTCAAACTCTCCGCTTTGAATCTCAAACACATGTAAGCCAGGATCTGCTCCTTTAACCTCGGAGGCAATCGATTTCGGGACACAAAGTTTGATGCTGATTCAATGCTATTTCTCTGCATCAATAATCATGCATCATAAGTAACTTGCAATACAAGAAACCTAAGAAAAGAACATATGACAGTCAATTTGACTTACAAATTCCATGGTACGGCGAGTTCCTTCGACAACAAGGTTAGTCATGTTACCAATCAAGTAAGCAGTTAGGCCGAGGTTGAAGAGCATGTAGAAAATGATGAAGATCATTTCGAGGGTGTTAACAGCATGGAGGTCGCCATAGCCAACGGTGGACATGGTGGTGATAGACCAATACATGGCAGAGATGTATCTGATCCAAAGGCTTGTCTGTCTGAAGTTTGGATTTGCAGCTCCAATCCATGTCTTCCCTTTATGAGGGTACCTATCAGCCAGCATGTAATACAAGCAGCCACCACAATGAACTGAAAATACTGTTACAGAGAGAAGTCTAGCACATCGGATCCAGAAATAGCTGAACCTTATGTCTTTCTCAAGCCTGCATGCATGCATGCATGAAATTACATAAACATATTAATAAGTTGAAAGAAATAAGAATTGTGTTATAAAGAAGAGAACCTTGTGAAGAATTGTTTGACACGGCGGAGACGCCAAAAGCGGAGGAGGCCAAGGAGGTAGTAAGGGAGGGAGACATAGTGTTTGCCGGTAAACAAGCAAGAGAGTGCCTCGTAAGGGATCGTTGATGCCACATCCATTACCAACCATGTTGACAAGTACCTACCACAATGTTACTAACACCTTCATCGTTAGCTTTATTACTAAGTAATCCAACTTAAACTCAAGTTCTTTCAACTTTATGTGGAGTTCACAACTGAGAAGATCGTAAAATAATTTAAATAATTTAACTAAATTTTTATTTAATTACTTTCAATTATCAATTTTATATAAAATTAACTGTTCTAAAGTTTTCACTATTTATAATTTCGAATTTATTGATATTAAATCCTAAACCATAATATTTACCGATAATATCACTAATTCAATCAAATTCAACCGGAGTTATATAAAAGACTAGGGTAGGGTTTTTCATAATGATATATTAAGTTTTTTTTTTAATTAAAAAGGTGTTATTTATTTTGCTAAAAATTAAGCACTTAATATATATATATATATATATATATATATACTGATAAACTCCACGTTAACCATTTTTTTCCCAAATCATATATCAAGAATAAATTCGATAATTTTGACATAATTTTAAAAGACATTAAAAAATTGGCCAATAAAAAAAATGAGAATTTAATTACTTTTAAGTTGTAGAAATCATAATACAAATTACAAATCTTTTTATTTTGGGATTATTTTCTTGTTTTGTTCTCGTTAAAAATGGGCCAAAAAGTTATTTGGGTATTAGACAAAAAGTGATATATAACGTAAATCATTGGGCTATTATTCAAATTGGGCTGACCCGTATTAAACTTTGTCATATAACTACCCTTTTGATCTGGCCCATATTTGCCCATATTTCTGATGTGGTTAAAGTTAGACCAGACATCAAGTATAGTGGTAGATACAACTATAAATAAACACAACAAATAAAACAAGCATCATTAGTATCATTGAATTCGATTTTATTAAAAATTAATTGGAAACCGACATTTTTTTTTTACCAATGAAACAAAAGAGACTATATATTGGGTAGAAAATGAGAGGCCACATGCATGTTATCGCATAAATCAGGAAAAGAATTAGAATTTGGAAGGGTATTTTTATGCAGCAAAATAGAAAAGATAGAATCAATCCCTCGTGCCCAGCATGCTTCGAATAGAATAATCATTATATATATTTATACCAAAGTTAAATTAAATTCCTTTCACTAAGAATATATCAGATACAATATTTTATTCGTAAACAAACCTTTTGACCTTTTGACGCGTGAGCAAGTAGAGTTAGTAAATTAATAAATAAAAATTGTAGTAAAGTTCTTAAAATCATAATTCGATTGTAGTGAAGTTAATAAATAAAAATTATTAAATAAATTGACAAATTTTAACTAAATTATCAACTTCACATGTAAAGTTAACTGTACTTAAATTTTTATCTTTTGATTATATATTATAACTTGATTATTAAGAATATATTTAATTAGTAATGAATAGTTTATACACAGTACATTAAATTAAACTCAAAATAACATCCTTGTAGAATAAATACGTAATAATAAGTTGTTATTAGTCTATGAGTATGGACAGTTTTATTGTATTATATACACATAACAATAATTATAATTAATTAATTAATTAATTGAGTTAATTACCTGAATGCAATCTTTCTGGAGTCCTGAACTAATAGATGAGTAGTTCGATCTATGTAAGCCAAGAAGAAGGTCAACACAATGTCAACGGCAAAGAAAAGGTCAACAACAGTGTCAACAATGTAGATTCTCCTGTATTCTGGAGATGAGTGCATGAATGCTACTTCAAATGGATACACCCATGCAGAGTATGCTACCAGAACAACCATAAAACTCTCCCAACACCTACATATATATCAAATAATAAATAAATTGACTAGTAAAATGGTTCATTTAACTCGACTGTTTTATATTTATAAGGGTTATTTCATATGTTAGAGATATAACTATTTGTATTGTCTTTTTCTATTCGTTTAAGTTTTTGGAATTAGTGGTTTCATAACATAATATCAGAATTTAGAGCTATATGTCTGAACTCCTAAAATTAAAAAAAAAAAGAGAAAAGAACAAATTGATACCTACATTTTAGTCGGTGAACATTTAAGTTTTTGAAGATTTGAAAATATATTTAAGTTCCTAACTTTTTTAAAATCTGGACATATCGATCTCTGGATTTAATTTGTCCCATTTTAAAAACTTTTTCACATGGATATTCGTATCGGCTAAGTCAGTAAGATGAGAGTCACATTTGGATTTTTCGTTGGGTATGACAATTTCAAATGAATAATAGAGATCAATGTGTCCAGATTTTGAGAATGTCAGAAACTTAAATATATTTTCAAATTCTTAAGTATTTAAATGTCTGTAAGTCAAAAAGTCAAAGACCTTTTTATCTTTTTCTCTAAAAAAAATAACAAACATAAATACGAGAAGAAAAAAAATATATATTTTAAAGCAGTAATATATGTAAGATTTCTAAGTAATAATGTTCTAAAAGTTTGCTTGGTGATGATACTATAAATCTATAATCAAAAGACTACTAATTATGGTTTTTAAATTAATTAATCAGAACTAATTAATGATGAACCTGTATCTTGAATCCATTGGTGATATGATCCAAGCTCTTGATTCAACATGGTTCTGATTGTTGGAAGAAACTCCAAGTGGTGGAAGAATGAGCTTTGAAACATTCCTCAGATTGAAAGACATGTTCCTTGATGAACCTCCCAAATGATCATGATCATTCTTCTTCTTCTCACACTCCTTCACTATGTGATGAGGATCATATGAACTACTCAAGTTGTTCCTCTCCATATTTAATTTCTAGCTAGCTAGTAGCTAACTAATTCTAAAATTAATAAAGGAACAAAAATAATAACTAGTTGTTCTTCACTTCTTTGTGAGATTTTGATGAGAAACAATTTGTAATACTAATATGTCTATGAGGGAGCTATATAGGGATAGAAGGTGAGGGAATTAGAGTGTTACTTTTAGAATCAATTCTCAGAAAAATTGATGCTGTTTAAATTAGAGGACAAAATTAAAACAAATTAATCAAGAACAAGGGTGGTAGTTGTGGAACTCTGTTTTTATTTATTTCTTTGATGGTGATGATATGATATAATTGTGGCTATATAGAAGAGTAGGGGGTCCTTATGTATAGCTATAGTTATAGTGACACAAATTAAATAAGGTGTCCTTGTTAGGATAATATATATAGTTATATACAATGGTAGCATGCACCAATGCACCATATCATGTGAGAGAAGATCAATTTTTATTTTGAATTTAATTAGAAAATAAAATGGTGGGTCATATATATTCAAGACTTGGTGGCTTCGTGGATGGATTTATGCTATGCTTTGGTCCATTTCTTCCCTTCTCTCTTTTTTTTCTTCTCTCTCTCTAATATAATTGTAACATCATTTTCAGATGTTACATTTGTGGACGGTTTATAGTTATCAATGAAAAACACGTACAAATTGTGTATGACCAACTATAAATTATTGTGGTCACACATGCACATGTATATATATATTGCAAGATTTCATCTTTGGCATGTTTTTACAGATTGTGATCTCAACGGGTCAAACTGGGTATTTGATTATTATTCATTCCTGTCTCAACACATATATATGTTTGGTCTACTTTCTGTTTTATTATTTATGGATATCTTATTAATTTCTCTTCCATACCTAAATCTATGGTATATACTTGCATTGTCTCATACATATCTTATTTTTACATTTTTTCCTCTTAAAAAAACTATAATATGGAATTAGGATTATTAAGTTAGGAGATTAGGATTTTAATTAGGTTCAAACGGAATAATTATTATCCATACCCACTCTATACCTAAACAAAAATACCTTTTTTTTAATTTATATTTAAATTAAAAATTTAATTTTGATACACTTTTAATATAAAATAGTTTTACCAGTAAAAATATTTACTTTTACATTAAGAGCACGAATGATCATAAAAAAACGAATATAATTGATGGTATAAAACGCTTTAGTACATCAAAATTAAACTCTTAAATTTATCCCAAAACTTTGTCAAATATAAAAAAACTGACCCAAATAAATCAGTACAGCAGTCAGTATTATATCCAAATTGACACCATATTCACTCAAAAAAAATACTTAAATTCTCTAAAAATATTTGCAAGTACCTATTTTCTAATTTTTATATAATTGTAAATATTGTGAATAAAACTAAGAAGCTGTGATATTTTTAGAGTACGAAAAAAAAATATATTTTAAAAATAAAAAAATTCCCTTCCAATAATAGGCGATTTCGTCTCTATTATTAGTCTATTTCCTACTATAGTATATAGTTTTTGGGGTTCAGCACAAAAAATGTGTAAGAAAGTTTTATTAAGAAAATATCTCAATATTTTCTATTTTGTATAATTTTTTTTATATTTTTTATGAATTTTTTATTTAATTTGTATAATGTCAACTAGTTATTATTACTAGTTCTTTATCATTTTTACACTGACTCGGTAGTAGTGTTGTTATGGTATCAACTTTTACTTGTCAATATGCAATTATGATTTCCCACATTTTTATTTGGGTAGCTAGAAAATTCGGAAGGTAGGTGACATGCATCATGTATGTTAACATTAGTGAATAATAATAATTTGATAAGATTTAAAGCACACGGTATTGACATAATAAGTATGGGTATGGACATGGTGTCACATTAACACTATTCCTTGCTTTAAATCACATCTAATAACATCGAGTCATACTACATAGTCAATAATTTTAGATTCATATATAGCTAATATAAGATTAAAAAAATCGATTTAACTATATTTGTTTTAATTTGTCAAAAAGAGTACAAATAAAATTATTTATTAAAAGGTACAGTATATTTTTTACCTTTAAAATTTAATAAAAATTTTTAAAATACCATAAATTTTTTTTTTGTTTTAATTTTGTTCTAAAAAATTTTAGTTTGCATTTTGCATCAAATTTATTCATAATGACTAATTTTTTAAAAAAATTATGACTAATTAAAGAATAATTTTATCAGAATAAATTTTAACATAAATAAATTAAATATATTTATTATATATTATTATTAAATTAGTCCTAATTTTTTTAAAAAATATACTTTACTCTTTTGTTAAAAGTTGATTTATTACCTAATCTTTCCCTTAAGAGAAGTGAGACTTAACTCATTATAGAACATAAAGTACATATAGGGAATTTTTTTTTGTAATCATGTAAATGAGCCTTTTCCTATGAATATTTCACTTTGTGTGACCTCTTGCCACTTATAAAACCCATTACCCTTCATCATTACCTTTTAATTCCTACATATCTGTACCTAATTTCATATTGATTCATAATTATGCAACTAAAAGGTTTGAATAATTGAATGTCTCCGATCAGAGATTTGAGAAAATGAGTTATAACCGGCCTCATGCAATAATAATATCTATGACTACAGAAATATATTGTTTTTCAACTGTTCAAGATATTATCTAATGTTGTCATTTTCTATTCTTTTAATACATTTTTTAACTCTAAGTGTTCAAATGCCTTTACTATTACTACTGTTGTTATGTTTATATTCAGGATTTGTTATAAAAATAACCACTTTTTACATTAATTACGTGAATAATAATTTAAAAGAATAAATATAATTATATAATTGTATAAAATATTTCATATTATTAGTATATTAAAATTAAACTTTTTTTTGTTATTACATTAAATAACTTTTGATAACTTTAGTTTATTTGCATTAACTTAATTATCTGATCAATTGTTTAATTTTTCAATTTAAATTTTATTTTTTTTTATTGTTTTTGTGCAAATTACTGAATTAGAATAAATGGATTGCATTGCATGAAGAAAAGTTAGTCACGTAAAGCATGGGCCATGTAATTATGATAAGATAAAGACCGAATCTAGCAGCAATGACAATATTCATATTTAAAATTAAAATTCTCCACTTTCTTTGGGACCTTAGTCTCTCCAACAACGAAAAGGCATGAAATAAAATTGCTCATACTGTCATACACCTCTCTAAGTAAATGGATATTCTCATTCACCAATATTAAACTACACACATGATCTTTACATCAAACTAAATTACTATTTCGACGCGTAACAAAATTAAGAGAAAACACTTCACTTTTTGATCAACAAACATTTAAGTTTTAGATGTTAAAAAATACATTTAACTTCTGACCTTTTCAGGATATATCAATACGGATGCATACGTGAAAAAGTTTTTTAAATAGGATAAATTAAACCTAAAAATCAATATGTCTAGATTTTAAAAAGGTCAGTGACTTAAATGTATTTTTAAGAGAAAAGTATATGTAGACATTGAAAATATTAAACAATATAAATAATAAATGTATTGGATGTTCAATTTAAATATTTAATAGATGTGCGAATGATTATTCTAATATTAAAATTTAGGTAAGTAATTTGGAGTGTAATGTATTTTACTTGAATTAGACCAATTTTAAGACCTGTTATTTATGTTGTTTAAAAAAATTATTAATTACCTAGTATAATCCTTTTTTAAATTTTCATAACTTAAATGTTTGCGAACCAAAAAGTCAGGATCTCCAAAATTAATTAACATTAGCAATTATTAATTATATAATTCAACATATAACTATAGTTGATAATATAATGACAGCGCATATAATAAGAGAAATAGCGTGGGTTTTACAATTGGTCCTACTCTCCCATAACAATAACTTGTGCCCAGGAAATGATTGAGACCGTTGCTTATTCTTGGTAAATGATAAATTACCAGCACAAACTTATATATGCCACAACCAAAGAGGGATTTAACTTCTTTCTTACCTCTCCGTTTTCTATAACTATGCTCCTTCTTGATGAATATTAGAGTCTTTTTTAAACTTACTCTCAAAAAATTGAGTTAAATGCACTCAATTCAAATTCTATTTTCACTAGTTGAGTTAGTTCTTTAAAGTTAAATTAAACCAATTTTTTAATCATTGATGTGACATTCAAGCTCAAATAAAATGAAACTAAAGTTGTTAATAAGTACAAAATGATCTTCAATAAACAATCCAAACTTTCAATTCAATAATGATTTTTTTAAAGAAATTTTTATCTTACAAAAACAATAAAAAAATTGACATGAAATTATTTTGATTTGTATATAGTGGCCATTTAGAGACATATTGCCGACAGCTATAATTAGAAGACATCTAGTGATGTTTAAGTTTCCAAGGAACAAACACAACAACATACGTTTTTTATTTATGATGATTTGTTGTGTTGGAGAAACTTGGATTGCATATTTGAAGCGGAAAACAATAGTGCTCTTCTCTTGGGTGCTGAATCACTATGGCTGTTTCAATCTCAAATTACAGAATCTACTTAGTATTTACACGTCAAAACCATAATAATTTATGCGTGCAATAGAATCTCTTCTAAAATGAAGGTAGTATACATCATAGTACCATTGTATCAAAATGAGCCAGCAAAAAGCCAGAAAATAAGGACCATTGGCATTTGATTCATCTTCCAAATTACACACTTGCTTATAAGGCTACTAAAGCCTACTTGTAGTTATTTGAAATTTACAGTTTTCACCACAAATGAGAAAAATATAAATGGCATTTATGCTTTCTGAGCAACCCACTTAGTATCTTTTTCACTAATCTTATCAAGAAGGCACAAAATATAGCGGTCCTATATTGATCAGGGTTTCCATTTCATTTCATAACGTCAAAAAGAATAATCATTATATAGAACCACGCTCTGCCACGTCCAGATATCAATTATTCACCACTTTTAGTGCTCTATTTCTTGCACTGCAAGATTTGTAGTTTTGCTCAGTAAGAACTATAGCAACCAATATGCTAAGGCCAAAAACTAGTTGCACTTGTTGATGTTGAACGTTCTGTTCATGGAATTCAAACTACTCAGTACTCACATCATAATAAGGCAGAGGAATGCTTGAACCTCATTTTAAAATGCCAATTTTAAAATAATTTCACGAATTGTTCTTAATATTTGATCTCAATTATCTGGGGTTCAAAATATGCTTAAAGGCAACATGTTTATATATATAATTGGATGAAAAAAAGATGGGGAAAGGGGAAAAAAATCAATCCAAAGATCTCTCTTAATTATGTGAATATAAGTGCGGTAGCATGCATCCACTGCAAAATCAGGTAACAATAATTAGCAATAATGATAAATAAAGCTAGACTAGACTACCGTTGCCATACAAAGGACAATGAAAATTTCCAACAGTCGGGTGCATACCAAGTTAAAGGTTGGGGTAGTAGGGATTGGAGGGGTTGCTAATGGTTAATGGTATACATAATTAATGGTAGCTATGTCCAAAATGGTTACATTGAACACAAGATTTAAATTCACTATCATTTCTGTCTAATCAAAATCTCTTGTGAACCAGGAATTGGCAAACAGAGAAGGCAAAATCTTATTGCATTTCGCTGTTGTTATTGTGTTTGGAAAACTGGCTGCCAATTCATCTGCAGGCACACTTTGGTAAGAGAGATATCATGATGCTACGCGGTGCCAAGCTGCAGCAAGGATCACTGACTGTTTTTAAATAACTTGCATAAAGCGTTTCAATTATCATTTTCACAACTCAGCCTTGGATTCCGCGTCTACTTGCAAAGAATCATCACTACTCATATCGTTTGATTGATTTGGCGATTGCACGGTTTCTTGATCTTCACCTAAGATTCGTGCAGTGAACTTTCTTGCCTCCAAATCAAGGTCTGGCCACTCGGACACTATTCGTCTAGCACCCTAAGATCAAAGTAGAGATATCTTAACAAGTATATATGGAAGAGGAGATGCTAAAACATCAGCAGTGATGTGCTGTGAGTTTCCAAGAACAGAACTTCAATTACCTGAAGTTTGGGTTCTTTTGTCATGGGATTGTTGCACAGATCAATGGTCTTTGCCTTGGATTTTGTAGCATTACCACACCATGATTCACACCATAGCCATTCTTGTGGCAAAGAGAAGATGGGCACATTATGCTGAGCATAATTAGGGAGATCCTGAACCAGAGGCAAATTTAAGAGGAAGAATTTTTTTTAAAAGTAAAAATAAGTGCACTAAGAACCTGAATTATGAAAGGTTCATCTAAATTATTCTCTCTCAATTTAACGGTCACAAGGGACTGATCCGCCTGAAGATTTTTCATGTAAAAATGAAGATTTAATGAAAATCTATA
This sequence comes from Arachis stenosperma, assembly GCF_014773155.1. Taxonomy (NCBI): domain Eukaryota; kingdom Viridiplantae; phylum Streptophyta; class Magnoliopsida; order Fabales; family Fabaceae; genus Arachis; species Arachis stenosperma. Next base: position 7,221,282 of record NC_080386.1, on the reverse strand, counting down.
ATAATAAGCCTACTTTCAAATTTCACTTCGTAAAAGGAAAGGGCCTGGTGAATAACACCTCCATCCAAATTGGCCTTCATGAAAATTTTAATATTGAGTGATACTCTCCTAACTAAAAATAAAGAGTGGAAATTATGACTAAGCCTCTTACCTGATCCAAGTTGGATAGACTATTTGGATCCTTGCTAAGGGTTTCATAGAAAACTCTAAGATGATCTCCAGCTGCAGTCTCTCGGAACTTCTTCAGATCAACAACATATAAAGCACTGCCAAAAGGAATAAAATTGACACATAAATGGTCTATCATAGAATCACAGTTATTTTAGGCAAGGCAATCAAGAAACTAGTAATAACCTAATATGATATGGTTTTCCCCGCAAATGATCCCTCCAGAAACCCTGTGGCAAAAAGAATAGTGAACAAATTTAGCATTCAATGCTGCATCTATGTATTATTGCATGGGTATTATGATAAAAACTGAAAACCAAGATAAATATATTGAAGTATGACAATTGCATTTACTTGTCTCCAAAATCGATATCCATCCATTTCCTTATTATTATCACAAAACGGAGTATATGCCAGAGGTTTTCCTTTTAAATTCATGTCATAGAGTTCTCCCATGTCAGCCCTTACAACTTGATCAGCATCCACAAAAATGACCTGAGAAGAGTGGCACAGTTTAAAAACGTTATTTATTAAGTACTATCCTTGTGAATGTTGTGTGTGGTAATCAATACAAAACTGAGAGTGCAGAGAATAATGGAAAAGTGTGTTTGATAGAGGAAGAAAATCATGATACCTTCTCCAAGGAAAGGGGAAAGATGACATCAAGGAATAAGATTTTATATGCCCAAATTATTCGCTGCTTTTCCTTTTGCTTATGCAACCATGTAGGCCATTTGTACGTGATTAGCTCATATTCAAAACCATACTCTTTGGCCATGTGGGGAATCAGATCCTGTGTCAAGACAACCATCAATACAGTTTGAGGATGTCAAACTAACTCATTATGTTTTATTTTAAACTTACAATGTAGAAACGAACAAATGTTGCGAGGATATATTACCTTAAAGGGAGGAGAGAGGTAGTTCTTTATGAACCAGAATTTAACCGGACGATTGGTATTCTTTAGTACACTTAGAATCATAATCTTTGTGAAGCGTTCATATCTAGCAAAAACAAGATATGAACCAAAATAAAGTAAGCAATGCATTAACAATTATAGGAATTAAATAACTAACATGTAGTGATCATATCCTTTTTCCCTGCAGGGCAATTTTTTGCAGTGCCATGACCATGAACATCTGAGGATGCATCTAATTTTGGATCAAGATTTTCTTTTTTCAAATTTGAAAGGGAAAAAAAATTAAAACCTTTGAAGTTCAAAAAGGATGTAAATTATTAAAAAGTCAAATGTGAACAGTTAGGCAGACAGAAACAGAGCAGGATTTTTTGCCGTTATAGAAAGCAAATCACACAACCAAGATAAAACAAGAGAAACACTTACAAGTGTCCAGATGCAATTGAAAATATATTAATAGTTTTTCCATGCCGTCCACTGCTTCCTTTATCCTATCATGAAAAGATTGATCCGTCACAATATGGGAAATGATGAAGTAGGTAGATAAGATGAAAGGGAGAAAGTGAGGCAGAGCATAGCCATAATAAGGTCTAAATTTGGCTCATATTTTGATAACACACAATTGGTTGGATGCATCATAAGGCAATTTAACAATGGCCTTTCCATTCAACATGCAACTCGACACTAGATGCCAGGCATTACATTCTTTAAAGAAATTGATGCATAAATACCAATAAGATGAAACCTTTTTATAAAACCATATGAAGCTTGATTATTATATTATTATCATTATTGGTCCCCTAAGGAGGACATTTTTTCATGGGAGACATGAAGAAACAAAGAAAAAAAAAAACTCACTGATGAACTGCTTTCAGCTTTTTTGGATAGTTCATTGCTACTAATGAAGCCAGAAGCCCACTTTAGAAAGTTGGAATTCCAGCTACCTCCCTATGAAAATATGAAAGAAATATGAGGCTTTGCACTTGTGTTAATAAAAGAAATGTAAGTATACATATATATAAAGAAGCAATTTTCAGGTAAACACTCACTTCGTTCTTATCTTGTTCACCCTCATCAGGTATCAGCAATTTTTCACTCTCCTTGCCCTTTCTTTTAACTACTTCCATGTGAACAACTTTACCCCGTAAATCATTAATAGTAATGAGTTTTGATGATTGTTTGTCCAGATTTCCATCACCACCATCCTTTAAAATATAAAGCTCAGAGCTTCTGCCAGGAGCAAGCTGCAAGTACCAAACCCCAGGAGAGACTTTCATTTGCCAATAGCCAAGATTGGCCATCACAAGGGTATCAACTAAATGGGGTGTGCTTTTGGTTCCAAGAATTAGCTGAAGACCTCGAGGAGGATCATGATCTTTCTCAGAGCAATGACCTGATTAGTTGTACAATCAATAAGAAATGGTATGGATTCATGGAAAATATTAATTAACTCTATTTATTGGCAATATCACAAACAATAATCAGACTCTATTTATAATAAAGAGAAAATATATTTTTTAGTCCAAACATTTAAAGTTGACATCAATTTTATTCTCGAGTCTAATCATTAGTAACTTATACTATTCATCCTAGTTGCCGCATAGTTTCGAGCTATATTGTTTATTTGCCTTCCTTAACTCAAGAAAGAAGGAATTTCCATACTATCAACTTGGAAGGTCAGTTCAAATGTCTGGTCACTCTTGCTACACTTACTGCATATGATTTAGTTAGCCATTCAATTTTTCATTTCTTTTAAATCAAGCTTAAGAGATGGAAATTTTCTCTTCCCCTGGTAAAGTAAAACAAATAAGAAACATAACTTAGAACTAATATGCCAACTAGAAAAAAAATAGTAGTGGAAGTTGCTTATAATTTGAGGAAATAATGAAATTGATGTCAACATTCAAAGTGTAAGGAGGGCTGAATTGATGTGATTTTTTTTTACGACCGCACTGATGCCAACTTCAAAATGTTAGGAATAAAGGGCTTTTATTCTAATGTGAAATAAATAAAATGCAATTTTACCTGTGAGGACAAGAGCTTCAAGTTCAAAAACTGCTTGCAATGTTCTTGTATCACCAAGGTTCTCAAGCAGAATGTTATCCAAGTCATGACTGCAACATGAAAAGAGATACAAGACTATTAAAAATGAAAAACTTACAGAAAAAAGCGATTACACTTGTACACCAGAAAAAAGCAATTACACTTGTTAAAGCATGGTTTAACAAGAATAACAGTGACTCAATCAAGCGGCTATAGTAATGCTAAAATTTTTAAAAGAGGACAGGGGTGGTCCATGTGATTAATTCTGCATATCTAGATCTGGCCTTAAGCCTTTCTCTACTCTCTTGCAATTAGACAGTTAATAAAGGTGAATCAAGGAACAAGTAAATTTGTTAAATAAAAAGCCATTCATGAGTTTTCAACTAACAAACTAAGCATTCTTAGTACTACGTCATGCACCATCTTAAAATCTTAAGAAATGCTTAGGATAAGACTTACACTGCAATGACAGGTTCAACAAGCCAGGGTTCAGGAACATCAAGATTCATGGTCAGGGTCTTAGACAATGGCATGTTGGCAAAAAAAGCTTTTGGGCCATTTACTGAAGAGTCAGTGTTACTAAAATCATCCTGCAAAAGCAATGAAAACTTAAGAAATCAAACATGAAATATCATGGCATTTTAATATCTAAAAGTTAAAGATATACCATAGTGGGTACTACATATCTGTAGTAATTCTTCAGAGGAAGATCAGCAAGGGAACTCTGGCATGGGAAAAAATGGTATTTAATATTTAAATATTGATCCTATCCAGGGAAAGAAAAAAATAAAAAGATTCTGCACTTGCATTGTTTGCCATAAGAAAGACATCTGTCTTTTGCCATCTCAAGTTTGAGGATAAAGAGATAAAATTCTATATTCATATTTATTATTTTGATCTAAAACGGATAAGGGTTATATAATATATACACTAGTAGAATTATGGTATTAACCAACCACTGGATTTAGTACAATCCTCATGCTTGGCTGAATATATTTCCATAGTACTCGAAGAATTCCAGATAATCTCTGGCTGGTTGGACTTAAAGGATCAAGAACGGCATCAATATGAATGCTAGAATTTTCATTATTCAAAATAATGGCACTGCACAACAAATGGAAGATGAAATATTAATACAATTTAATTGTGGGTCAGCAACCTGAATACGAAAAATCTCAGAAAAAAAAAAACGTGAAGTTAATCACAATTGACGAAGATTGAGTACACCGTAAACAAAATTACCTATGTTGATCACTCAAAACCTCAAAACGCGCACTTTCAGAACTCCTTTCCCGTGTAGCCATTGAAGAGGATAGGCCCATGACGATATCACTGATGAATTTGCTGTGAACAACATAAGGAAGAATTAAAGGATAGACAAACATTAATATAAATATTGGGAAAATACAAATAACTTCTACAAATATTATCTGTCATTTACTTTAGCAAAAGATTAAAGAAATAATAACCGATACACAATTTATGAGGATTTTTCAAAACCAATCAACCAAACTCTCAGCATAGACAAGCTTTAACTTCAAATATAAAATCTATCCAGGGCCTGCAGAAAACACAAATTGGCTACAACAACTGCCCATCAAAGTGTTCTTAAACATGTGCTCCTCCTAAACTCTTGTTTCCCTCTTAATGATAGAAGCATGTTGGTTTTGCAATTAATTCATCATGTAATATATTATAGTGTACAGAAGACCAAATAACTTGTGTGGCCTCTAGAATGCTGGTCTTGATAACCTTCAAGTGATATCAAGCTGGTTGTCTCATCATTTGAATAGACAATAACTGGTGCCACCTATGTTAGACTTGAATGGTTCACATTCTTTCATTTTCATAGTTCCAACCTTAGCAACGTGCTTAATGGGAAGATAATAATGATCAAGGCATCAAGCAGGGGCTGAAATTGCTAAAGCTGAAAGTCAAAACCAAAAGAGTAAAGATCACAAAACCTTGTCAGCATGTCAGGGTCAACATCCTGCCATTTCACTTCTTCAATAATTTCCACAATATGCTTTGTCCTTTGCTTAAACTCAATTGATTCAAGAAGATGCATATCAGCACTCAAAAATGTTCCTTCGGCAATAGGATAAGTCACCTATAAAACATAAATGTTAAGGGTAAGACAGGAAGAGCATAGAGATTTATCATTGAGCTAAAATTCATGAGTCCCAGCAGGGCCAGGGGGAGGGTACATAAATAAAATCCAAGAGGGGGAATATAATATAAAATAGCCAAACCTTACCCTTCCATTAGTAAAGACAGCATTGACACCAGATTCAGACCCAAGTGCTCTGTACAAAAAATTTTCCACCTGATGACAAAAAGCCTCATTAAAATAAATTTAATGACAAAGAAAATGTCAGTGAAGGCAAAACTTGAGTCTGAAACTTCACAAACCTCCACCAAATAAATGAAGTAAGGGAGAACCACAGAATTATTTTGAGGTTATCAAATAGGAAAAAGTAAACAGAAGCAGAGATGCTTTCACAGATTTCACATGCACAAAACAGAGGTTGTCTAAATAGCAAAGCAACCAAAACTACCTTACTCAAATGCCTTCTCACTTCATCGGCAGAAAATTCTAAAAGGGATGATTCATAGACCTTAGATGGTAACCCATTGGCTTCAGCAAGCTCAGAGACCTTAATAATAAATGCTTGAGTACTATCAACTTCAACAGCTGATGTATGGAAGTACTTCTGCTGATAGATTGAGCATAGCTGATCCAAGAAATCCAATACATTCTTCTTATGGCTGCATAAAACCATGCATTTATACAGCCGGTATAAAAACCATAATTCAGATTTAAAAGGAATTTAGGAAAGTACAGAATCAACTACTTATCAATCAACCACTTTCACAATTAAAAAACAGACCTATATGAGGATGTAGTTATTCCAAAAACCTTCGTAAACAGGAGGCTTAATGAAGTTGTGCTCTGATTGGCATTAAACAGAATTCCTACACGAGCACCTTTAGATCCTTCTATCTGCAACATAACATTTGTTTTTTTTTTTGGGGGGGGGGGGGGGGGGGGGGAGATCAAATTTGTTTAGCTAACTGAATTAATAGGTCCAACTCATCACAAGGTAATATGATGAAACTTGGAAAGGGTGGGGTTAAAGAAAAAGGGAAAGCTTCAAAAGTACAATAATTTTCAACCGAAACAAAACAATACTAACCAGGTAATTTAAGGCATGCCGAAGTAATTTTATCCCACTACTTGAAGTGATATCAACAGCAACAAGATGTGTTACGGGTTTCAGATCATCCATTGCTGCATTCGACAAAAAGGACTCCACATGTAAAGACAAAAAACAACTACAGAAATAGTTAACATATTGATTCATTCCAACAACTTACTTCCAGGAGAATGCAAGTAGTCAATGTCATTCAGTATAGATCCCTCTCCAAAAATAAACGTAGACAAAGATATGAGCCTTGGTTTGTTATCAGAAATAATCTACACCAATAAGAAATTGGTTAGCCACACATCACATGTTTGCAGAACTAACAAACTGTTAAAAAATGATATACCTGAGGATTATATCGTTGAATACCAGCTTCTGATAGGAACTTATCTAATACATCAGTGTGAGAATTTATTTGTCCAAAATACACGCCTTCCTGTATTCTCTGAGTTTCTTCGTTCAAGGCATTAAATAAAGCCTCCTGATACAATTCATTGAAAAAAAAAAGGAGAGATGACAGAACAGCTTAGGTTGAATGGCAGTTACGCACTGTCATGAAAACGCAGTGACCATAACTATAGTTAAATAGTAGCAATTTGGCCAGACACAACTGGAACTAAGTGTACCATGCCAAATCCAATGTGCACTCTCAAATAAAATGGTAGTGGTTAACCCTAGGTGATTAAATAAGAGAATAATGTTCAAACATAAATAATTTATAATGAAACTAACAATATATATTGATGTTTTATGTTTATAAGAAACAAAAAGGATAAACAACCAAAATGGTATCCAAAAGTTCACAAGGTTGACAAAAATAACCACAAAAGACACAAACGACAAATAAACTCTCAAAGGATTTAAAAATATGATAAAAAGAACTAGATATTAAATATATATTCTAAAAATAGACTTTAGAAATCAAATTTTAATGTGATTTTTACACAAACATAATTAGAAAAATAAAATATTTTCATTCTTAAAATTTGGTAATTTTATGCCATTTGAATTTTTAATTTTTTTTTTAATTGTGAATGACCAATTTTTTTTTTGAAAAAAAAAATTCTAGAGATCAAATTTTGTTCCAATTTTTTGTGTACACCTTCTAAATAGTTATTCAAATGTCACCACAAAAATTCAGATCAAATGCACAAGTTGTTTGCAAAATACAGAAAAAAAAATTGGCAATTATAAAAAATATAATATTTATTGGTTATTTTTATCACGTTTTCAAATCATTCAAGGGGTATTTGTCGTTTGTATATTTAAGGATTAAATGCAAAAATCATTAAGACAAATATATAATTTTGGAACTATGATGATGACGTCTCAAAAGATCATTACCTCATTGGGATCAATAACAAGCCCATTCATCAACAAAGAACATTCAAGCTTAGACAAGCCAAGCTTAAATACATGCATGGAGCTTTCATGTGACAATTCCTTCAACTTTTGCTCCTTCTCCAGCTTTAGTAACATCTCTTGAGGTGGGGATTTTACTTTGGGTCTACAGAAAATTATGAGAACACTTAATTAAGCCTTATAAACAAAAGATCACTTGAGGTAAGGACTTTGTTTTGGGTCAACAGAGAAATGGTGAGAACATACATCAATATCTATAAACAAGAAATAAATAAAAACATAGGATATTGTAGAAAAAGAATAGAACCATAGAAGTGATATATTAGAGAAATATCAGCATCACACCGGACAATAAAAAATTCTTGCAAAATCTTACAATATTGTTTCCACAAATGCCCCTTCAACATGGTGAAGTTCAAGAGCATCATCTGCATGACCATCTGATTCCGTATGTAATTTGTTAACCTACAAAACATGTAAACAAAGTTCTTTCAATTGATTGCAAACTCAGAACATTTTTAGCATCTGTCCACAACCATCTGAAGGTTAGTTATTTCCTAGAAAATTTGTGTGGCTACAGGTGGAATTAATGTACCTTTCAGTCAATCAGGCAACTTGATAGATTAAAATTCTGAACTAGTTGCCACAAATTCTCAAGAAAGACTTAACTGGATTTCAGTCATGTCATACTTGTATATAAATCTTTTGAATCTAAATAAAAGCAGTAATTCACCAAGGTGACACAGAAATAGAAGATGACTAACACTGAAGAGAAATTCTTACATTACTCAAAAACTGGAAAGCCAATGGAGTTCCATAGTTCTCCTTGATATAGCTGAAGAGACGTATGATCTGAAAATTAAAAGACAAAAAAGTATACATCATAAACTCACTGTTGGATCCCAAGTGTGTGTGCATATAAAAAAGGTAAAAATTACCATATCTGATATATCCTCCTCAAATTTATCACCATCTTTGGTAGAATGGTTCTCTAACTGCATGATGTACTTTGAAGAATACAGGATGATCCCAAATCTCATAGGAACATTATTCTCATACAAGGAAATTATCAGATCAATTGACTGCAGGGTTCCAAGCAATAAGACATGTAATGAGGATTCCCAATACATACAGAGAACAATGTGAAAATATCAGAAATTTGAGAAAACAAACATGCCTTAAGACCACAACTGGTTGCTGGATCAAGAACAAAAACAGCATGGAAAAGATTTTTACGGATGTAACGTAGCTGCCCAGGGAAGACTGGCATCAAGATCTAAAAAAACAAAGATATTCGGGTGAAAACAAAAATTTGTAATGCATACTTTTAGAATAATAATATTGCCCAAGATTAAAATCAAAGATTAACCTCATTTAGATTGCTCCTCCATCGTTTGTACATAGCATCTTCTTCCAAGTTGTTAAGATAATAAACATGAGTAGAACGAAAATCAACACGAAATGTACTAGATTCCGAAGGAGGTGAAGTTGACAGCAGTTTCCGTACAGTACTATGAGGAATCTGTAATTACTGGGAACATCAATATTACAGCCAAGATATACAGCAAAACATAACTCAACTGCAAGTCTTTGACAAGCTTTATTTTCATTGGATATGCACAAGTGCATCTTTAAAGATATATCAAAAGATACCAATAACCTAGGGTAAATATTTTTACATTAGTTTTATGGATAATTAGGTTTATTCTATTGAAATGCATCAGGAGATTATTTTCACCTGAAACTAATTAGGTCAGTCAGCAAATAGACTAGAAATTAGTCCTACTAAGACTATACCAAAATGGCGCTTCTTAGATGCTATTTACCTTCAATTTTGAGAACTGATCAGCTAACAACAAATCTTGATGAACCAAGTCAATCAACCTTATTAAGACAATAAAATAATATTAGTAGCCTGAAATTTGCATTCCACTTCAAGTTTAAGACATTCATGTCACTTTTAAACCAACTACAAAAAGGCGTAACTATACAATCAGCATTTACATCAAGCTTCACACGATTAACAATGAACTTCATGTGCTACTATTACATCAAGCTTCACATGATTAACGATGAACTTCATGTGCTACTAAGGTATTTTATGAGTTGGAATGTCTTAATTTTTTCAACAGTCACTGTTCTTGCCAGGCATAACTATCACGATAATTCCAGGGAAAGACAAACAAAAAACAAAGTAGAATATTGGATACCAACATAACCAACCACCACGAAGATTGGTTTGATCAATAATGCTCATGTGGAGAGGCTTAGTCCACATGACTAGAATAGCTAAATTATTCAAGCTATACATGCTACAAGAACTAAGAATCTATGGTGATATACAATCATTCATAGAACATATTCAAATGCTCATTTGATTGTTAATTGTGTAACTAAAGTTCAAAGATTATTAATTCCATAACCATAGCTTCCTCCACAGGTTTTGAAAATCAGTGTCTACAAAACGATAGCAGTCATAAAACCATAATCAAATGCCTGCCAGAGGTTTATATTTCTTAGAACCAGAAACTAAGTCCTTCAGTTGATAATATTGTTAGCTGATAAAAGCACATATTAGCAATTAGCATAGACAAGAAATACTTTCGACCAAACATAATAATCAATTAAAGGCAGATCGAAGTATATAAATTGGACTGATCTAAAACCTTCAAGAGATTGGTATGCAACAAAAGAACCACTAAGAGTAAAGGAGCAAAAACAAACAAAAGAAAAACATTTCAGCATCATAATGTAAAACAATGTCAGCAGGAGGAAAAAAACATTACAGATAAAGGTCAACATCTTCGATATTGACTAAAGCACCATTGAGGGCCATTAAAGACTTGCCAGGTGGAACCATACGCTGGTTTGCTACTATTTCATCTTGAACGGCTTCATCAAGCTGTCATACAACAAAGTCCTGTAAGAATAATAGACAATAATCATGTAGAAAAATGTCTTAGAGATATTCTATGTTGCATGAATATGGGTACCGTATCTGGTATGAAAATTTAATGGAAAATAAAAAGTACGGGTACATCAGTATATATGCATAAAAATATATGTAAATTTCACAAACTTTTAAAAGTAAGTAGTAAGTTTCAACTAATAAAGTATGTTTTATGTCATTTAACATCAATATAATCTAAATTATTTATATTAAATTAAAAATAAACATTTATATAGTCTAACTAAATAGTCAACTTGATATTTAAAATACACATCTAAATAGTTTTGGAATAAAAAATTTAAATAAAATTTACCCAAAACGACGTTATTTTGAGCTAATTAGAACAAAAAAAAGTATTCAGCAGTACCCAAAACGCATTTTTACATAAAACAATATTATCTTTTGTTAGGTGCGTATCCAAGCGTACCAGTGCAACAAAGGATATATTTTTGGATCCTTAATGCATTGATTTTAATTACCTTCATGCGAGATAAAGAAGAAACTATGCTAGGAAAATTTTGATTGATTTCTTGCATTGACTGCAGAGGATCAGAGGCACGGACTATTCTCTGTACAGTCTGATGCCCCAGATCTGTCATCAATGAGAATATATTAGAGAAAAGTTTGTTAAACCCAACGAAATGGAAACAAATTATCAGTTAATTCCAATACCCTTCAGTTCCCAAACATCAAGTGTATCTGATACAGTTGATGACAAGAGATAATCCCTGAAAGCCATGACCTCAGATGTTAACTCAGGTTTACGCTCCTGCAAGTAAACACAAAATGTAAACTCATCTGCACCTTAAAATTTCCAAATATCTAAGGCAAGCAACAGACTGTTAATCACAAAGAAAAGAGGCGGGATTTTTTTTTTTGGGAGAAAAAGGGGGGGGGGGGGGGTTATCATCCAATAAAGATACAAAACCAAGTTAACATCAGGCACACATAGTAGCAAAATGTATATAATAAAACGTAGAACATTGAGTTCTATTTTTTCATGTATATGATGGAAAACAAATATAGCGTTAACTTGCACAAACCAGAATTTTTGAGAATATGAATCCTCTGACTTCTTGGCTAAGATCTTCTGTTCGGGGATCCTCCAAAGTCACACCTGCAACCAACAAACTGTATCAATAACAGAAATATTCACAAGTACGGATAACTATCAATAAACTACTTATCCATAAAGTTTAAGATGATAGATATAGATGGTTATATTTCTAGTACACCCCCTCAAGCAAAAGCCTTAGCTTTTGGGTTTGCGTGAATTTCGCATAGGCCATTTTTCTTTTCTTTTGGGGAAACAAGAATTGAACTCCAACTTTTTGGTCATAGAAGCTCTAACAATATCTCATGAAACTACTTATCCCAAAAACCTAGGCTTATAGATAAAGGTAAATGAATGGCTATAAATCTAACACACCATCTTACACAAGAGCTCTCTTTTAGGTTTGCGTAAACATCGCATAGATCTTTCTTTCTCTTTTTTTGTTTTGCCCTATGCTGAAATTCTTTCTTTGTTTCAAAGTAAATTCTTTGACCATTTCATTCGATTGAGGTATGTTTGATCCAAGTCATAGAGATTCAACAAAGTTGAACAATGGCAAGTCAACATCATGACACAACACTCCTATTTTATCTAGGTTTAAGATTGGTTATACTAAGCTCGCAATAAATCCTAACATATGAAGAAGGCCTTCAGGGCCTTCATAAGATCAGATGGAGAGAGAGTTCTAGGTAATCTGTAAGTAAAGCATAGCTTTCTAATCTCTCAACATGTTTGAGAAGAAAAGTCTCCTATAAAGATCACGAGCCTTAACACCAAATAGATGCTAGGCATCTAATCCTATCCCATGCAAACATTTTAATAATATACACAGAAAAAAAAAGAAGAAGAATGCTGTGTATTTTCCGTAATAAAACAAAATGCTTCAAAACCAAGCCTGAAAGTTAAACCAGAGAACAAAGAACTTCTAATTCATTAGTGCACCAGTTCTACAGTAAAAAATTGCTTCTACATTCATTCAAAACGTAAATCCATATGAAGCCAATAACGCCAACCTTTTTTAATTGTGCTGTCATCCATTGCTTTATATTCCATATTCTTCAAAGCAAGCTCCACACCATAACCACCCAAGTTTACCGATTCGCTTGCACCAAGAGACCCACAGTGGCCGATACCTGCTTCGCATCCAGCTGGCAACACAGGTCTTAATATGTACTTAACTTTTCCCTAAAAATATTTAAACAACATATCAATTGTCGTTCAAAGGGAGAAAATATCATTTTTTGGGAGAATTAATGAAGGATCATAGCCACTAAGTTATTTATTGAAGCCAATCTAACATAATATGATCTGCATTATTTTTCATCTGTTTTTCCACCATTGCTTCACTCGCTGCATTCTCCTTGATTTTATCAAATAAATCACCATGTTAATATGGTCTGATCCTAAGCAATAGCCAGGTGAATGCAAATACATTTCCTAGATTAGGACAGTAAGATGTTTAACAAACCGTCATCATAATTTTCTTAAGGTGCGCGATTTACAGCATATGATATTCTCTTAAACATAGAAACAGAAAACAAGAAGTCAATGAATGAACCTCTTTGGCAGCTCCCACCAGAGCACCATGAAATTCCTTAAAGCAACTAGTCCCAAGAGCACCATAGAGGATAGCAACTGGACTTCCGAAGCCCGAATCAAAATGAACATGATCAAAATCAAAGACTTCAGGCCTCTGAAACGAATCACCCACCCTGATGACAAATTTCAATACATGTAAGGAACTTTTCCAGCTCATTGAGAATATGACAAGGACATCAATGGTAAACAGAAGCACTCACGGTTCAGCAAGGCTTTGAAGCCAAGGCCGCAGCTCGGAACCATCGAAAAACAACTGGTCACCATTATCCACCCAACAGCATTTGCCTTGAGGGCTCCTGAGGTCCACACCATCATGAAGGGGATTGAACTTGTTCTCTCCAATCTTGTCATTTTCCGAGAAACTATCATCATCACTAAGAGGAAACGAAGAGAGAGACTCCTGCGCTAACTGGCGGTAAAGGACCAATCTAGGGGATGCTGATCTCAGCATAAGAGAGAACTCAAACAATGAAGCCAAAGGTTCCCTCAAAAGAGGGCGCCCATGTTCTAGAATCTTCTTAAGGCAATCTTTCGCCGAATGAGAACCACCTGCATCCTCATCAGCATTAAGCCAAACCTCAATAAAGTCCCAGAAAAGCCGTTGGTCTTCTTTCGATAACAATTCACTGTTCACAAGGCACACAAAAAAAAATGAGAAAAGGAGCAATGAAATCATTTATTTCTGCAACGAAAGGAGAACGTACCCAGCTTCTAGAAGCAAAGGAGTGCCGGACCACTTAGCGCGAAGGGAAGCTTGAACGTTCTTAGGGCGAGGAGTTTGGGAAAGAGCTGGTTGGGGAATCAGCAATAGTGGCAAGCATGCTGCAACAATTAGAAGCCAAGTGCGATGTATAGATCTAGAAGCCATTGTTGATCGCTAGGGTAGGGTATGCGCGATGCGCACGCACTTAGATAGTTGGAAATCAAGAGTGATCCACGACTGCAACCACGGTAAATAGTAGCGATACCATTAGAGGAGGTAGAACTTGAAGAGTGAGTGCAGACAGTGGACGACGACGAAGAGTCGAAGACGAAGACGAAGACTCCGTTGCGGTGTTTCGAAGCACCCCGCTCTAATGTTATTCAATATATCAATATTAAATTAAATTAAATAATATAAAACCATGCTTTTCAAAATTAGCGAAAACATGCACGTAAATTATATAAATTTATAAATTTTAAAGATAAATTTGTAAATTTTTAAAGAACAAAATTTTTGACAAAAAAAAATTACATTGGGCTATTATTACGATTTTTTAAAGATTTATATATCTAAAAAAAATTAATTTTCTTAATATTTTGTTCTTGAAAAGTTACACGTGAAATAATTAGGAATTTACTTCTCTTGTTATTCCAAGTTAAGTTTTTCCCGTATGTAGTACGATCTGTATATAAGTCTGTAATGCTTGAAAAAGCTACTTGATGACGATGATTTGCAATTTAAAAGAAATAAAATAGCAATTTTTTTTTTTGATAAAATGAAAAGTAAGTTGCCACGTCCCGATGCGCCCTGATTGGTTTGGTCATTGTGAAGTGGGACCCACATAAAACAATGGTCTTTTTTTTTTTGGTAAATTAGAACAATGGTCTCTACTCCTTTTTTTTTCTAACCCAACTGGTCTACAGTAACTCAAAACCAAAACACTTGTTGGCCCAACTCAAAATATTTACTCGAAATTTTTAAACTATACCTTCATTCAGCTCAAGGAGTAAATATGAAGCCCATGGAGCCGCGCAAACCTAGAGAACGAGAGACCTAAAAAAAATACTTCCAGTCCAAAAAGAAAATAAATAAATAGATGTACAAATTGCCTAACAAGAAAGAGTGTAGAATTAGAAAAAGGTTTTACTTTTATATTCTCGGAAAAACCTCCCCCAGAATTAGTGCGATTGTTGTTGTGATAAGAATCATCACCTAGATGTCCATTCAAGAGAGAATGAATTTAATAAAAATTGAAAAGAGATAATTATTTATATGTATAAATAAAGGAAACATCAATTAGAAACAAACACACAATTAATAAAATTCTCTATCTCTCTTTTATAGTAAAACACAAACACTCTTCTCTTTTCCTTTTGCATATGCTACTATATATACTAGTAATATATATAAATAATTTCTATTATATTGAGATATTAATTGTGATAAATATTAATATTAGAGTCTTCTATTTCTGCTTCTTTATTTTATATTTATTATATCTTCCTTATTTATTTTATAACTATTTCTGCTTCTTTATTTTATATTTATTATATCTTCCTTATTTATTTTATAACACGTTATTAGTATGATTTTCTAACCAACTCAAGTAATAGATTTTTATTATGTCGTAACTCTCTCATCTTGAATTTAATATTCTTGATATATCTGGAAACAATTATTTATTATGAATACTAGATGCTGAAATCTATCTTGATTCAATGGATCTTGGAGATACCATTAAGGCTGAAAATAATGCATCCCCATGATCTTCATTCGTCGTCATCTTGACGAAAGATTGAAAAATGAATATCTCACATTAACAGATCCTGCAGATCTATGGAAATACCTTGAAGAAAGGTATAATCATCAAAAGACGATGATACTTCCTCAAGTCTGGTATGAATAGACGCACTTGTGTCTACAGGATTTTAAATTCATAAATAAATATAATTCAGCAATGTTTCGAATCACTTCACGAATGAAATTATGTGGGAAAAAGATGACTGATAATGATATGTTAGAGAAAACTTTCTTAACCTTCCATGCCTCAAATGTGCTCATAAAGCAGCAATATTGAGAAAAATGATTTAAAAAATATTTTGAACTAATTTATTGCCTTCTTGTTACTGAACGCAACAATTAGTTGCTCTTAAAAAATCATGAAGCGCGTCCAGTTGGTGCCGTCCCATTTCCTGAAACAAATGCGGCAAATCATTACTCTAAAAGAGGTAAATGGCAAGGTTTTAGTAACAATAAAAATTATGGAAGAAAAAATAATTATGTTCACAAGAAAGAATCTCACCAGAAGTGGAATAAAAAAGAAACACTGGACAAAATAAATCAACAAAGGATAAATATTTTCGTTGTGGTGGAAATGGTCATTGGTCACGTACCTGTTGTACCCCAAGGCACCTAGACGATCTTTATCAAGCATCTTTGAAAAAGGACGACAAAGGAATGGAGTCGAATTTTGTTTCAAATGATACTGAAAATTTCACCACTCATTATGATGTATCTGATTTCTTTGAGGATCTTGAAAGAAATATTGGTCATTTAATCGATGATGGAATAGTTTAATATGTGAGATTATTAAGTACTCATGTAAATAAATAATGTAAGAAACTTATTGTTAAGTTTTATTTTCTATACATTTGAATTTCAAGTGTGATGTACATAAATAATGTTTGATAAAATATTTATGTTTATGAATTTCAAAATTACTAAATGTGCCAAGTTCTAAAATAATAAAAATTTTTAGTATATGATATAATGTACAGTACTTCTTAGAAAAATAATTTCAATCAAGAAAATAATTTTACTATGCATATATTTTTACTCATTTTATTATTATTATTTGTCTTTGAAGAAAATGACAAGGATATATAATGAAGATGTATTCCTTGCAGACAGTGCAAGTTCACACACAATTCTCAAAAGTAAAATATACTTTACACATCTTATGACAAAAGAAGAATATGTTAATACTATTATTGGCTCAAACAATGTGATAGAAGGCTCCGGAAGAGCTATAATTTTGTTTTTCGGATGAACAAAATTCATAATAAATAATGCACTATTGTCTACCAAGTCTCTAAAAAACTTGTTGAGTTTTAAAGATATTCGTCGAAATAGATATCATATTGAAATAATGAACGAGGAAAACCATGAATACTTATGCATCACAACTCATTATTTAAATAAAAAGTTATATTAGAAAATTTACTCTCACTTTCATCTGTGTTATATTACACTAAAATTAGTGCAGTTGAATCACATGCCATTGTAAACTCGAAGTTTACCAGTCCAAATGAATTTATAATTTGGCACGATCGATTGGGTCATCTGAGAACAACCATGACGCGGAGAATTATTGAAAACTCCCATGGACATTCACTAAAGAACCAGAAAATTCTTAAATCTAGTGAATTTTGTTGTGCTGCATGTTCTCAAGGAAAGTTAATTTTAATGCCATCACCAGTAAAGATTGGATTTGAGTCCCCTGAATTCCTAGAAAAGATTCAAAGAGATATATGTGGACCTATTCATCCACCATGTGGATCTTTTAGATATTTTATAGTCCTAATAGACGCATGTTCGAGATGGTCACATGTGTGCTTGTTGTCTTCTCGCAACCTAGCGTTTGCGAGATTACTTGCTCAAATTATTCGATTAAAAGCATAATTCCCAGAAAATTCAATCAAAGCATTTCGCCTTGATAATGCTGGTGAATTTACTTCCCAAGCCTTTGATGCTTATTTTATGGCTAATGGAATAAGCGTTGAACATTCAGTAGCTCATGTTCACACACAAAATGGGTTAGTAGAATCACTTATTAAACGCCTTCAATTAATTGCTAGACCCTTACTTATGAGAACAAATCTCTCAACCTTAGTTTCGGGCATGCTATTTTACATGCCGTAGCACTTATTCATTTGAGACCAACAAGTTACCATCAGTTCTCTCCTATGCAATTAGCTTTTGGCCAATAGCCAAATGTTTCCCATTTAAGAATATTCGGGTGTACGATATATGTTCCCATTGCACCACCTTCTCGCACCAAAATAGAACTCCAAAGAAAATTGGGGATATATGTTGGATATGATTCTTCCTCTATAGTGAGGTATTTTGAGATACAAACTGGAGATGTATTTAAAGCCAGATTTGCAGATTGTCATTTTGATGAATCAAAATTTGCAACATTAGGGAGAGAGAATAAGCTTCCTGAAAAGGAACTTAATTGGAATGCATCATCCTTGATGCATTTAGATCCTTGATCAGGACAATATGAACTAGAAGTTCAAAAGATTATACATTTGCAAAGAATAGCAAATGAATTGCCTGATACATTTTCTAATACAAAGAGGATAACCAAATCTTATATAACAGTTAAAAATGGTCCAATTCGAATTAATGTCCTAGTCGGACAAATAGCCACCGAAACAAATTTACGCCAGAAGCGTGGTAGTCCTGTCAGTTACAGAGACAAAATCCTTGAAAAGGAAAAGAGATAAATCCTATACCTATTGAAAAAAAACATAGTAAAGATACCTACAATTGTCCAAATTTCTGATATAGTTTTAACGCCAGAAGACGTTCAGGTACCTGAAAATTGTGAAAATGACGAGATCTCAATAAATTATGACTTTACAGGAGAAAAATGGGATCAAAATAAGACAATTGTCAATGAAATATTTACATATAACGTGGCGTTAAATATCATGCATGAAAGTAAGAATCTTGAGCCAAGGATAGTCGAAGAATGTTGACAAAGGAATGATTGGCCAAAATGGGAAGAAGCCATGAAGGCTGAGTTAGACTCACTTGCAAAACGTGAAGTTTTTGGACCTATAGTCTGTACACTAGAAGATGTAAAACCTGTTGGATACAGATGGGTATTTGTAAGAAAACGAAATGAGAAAAATGAAATTGTACGCTACAAAGCTCGACTTGTGCATAAGGTTTTTCACAAAGGCCCGGTATAGATTATGAAAAAACATATTCCCTTGTAGTGGATGTAATAACATTGCATTATTTAGATAATTTATCCGCATATCATAAACTATATATGCATTTAATAGATGTGGTAACAGCGTACTTATACGGATCATTAGATCGTGGTATATATATATATATATATATATATATATATATATATATATATATATGAAAGTCCTTGAAGGACTAAAGATATCTAAACCATCTAATGAATATTTGCAAGGGTTATACTCAGTCAAATTGTAAAGATCTTTATATGGTCTAAAGCAATTTGGACGAATGTGGTATAATTGTCTTACTGAGTATCTGGACAAAAATGGATTTAAGAATGATGATATCTTCCCGTGTGCTTTCATAAAAAAATCTGCATCTGAATTCATTATAATTGCTGTGTACGTTGATGATTTAAATATCATTGGAACCCTTGAAGAGATTCCAACAACTATAAAAGCTCTGAAAGAAGAGTTTGAGATGAAAGATCTTGAAAAGATTAAATTTTGTCTTGGCCTGCATACACAGAAAAGATCTTGAAGAGATTTTATATGGATAAATCACATCCATTAAGTACCCCAATGATCGTAAGATCTTTGGATGTGAAAAATGATCAATTCCGTCCTAAAGAAGAAAATGAAGATATCCTTGGTTTTGAAGTACCATATATTAGTGTGATTGGAGCACTAATATATCTTGCTAATAATATACGACCCGATATATCATTTGCTGTAAATTTACTAGCAAGATATAGTTCTTCTCCAACTAGAAGACATTGGAATGGAATCAAACAAATATTTCGATATTTTCATGGAACTGTTGACATGGGATTGTTTTATTCACATGGATCCAAGTCACAATTAATTGGCTATGCTAATCCTGGATATTTGTCTGATCCACACAAAGGGAAGTTTCAAACAGGATACCTATTCATATATGGTGGTACAGCTATATCATGGAAGTCCACGAAACAGACGATAGCAGCAACCTTCTCTAATCATGCTAAAATACTAGCGATACATGAAGCAAGTCGCGAGTGTTTTTGGCTCAGGAGTCTGATCCAATATATTCTGTCATCATGCGGAATAACTAATCATAAGATAGCTCAAACTGTCCTGTTTGAAGATAATACAGCATACATTGCTCAACTTAAGGGTGGATACATTAAAGGTGATAGAATAAAGCATATTTCTCCCAAATTTTTCTTTACTCATGATCTTCAAAATCAAGGGACAATTGATGTCCAACAGATCCGCTCAAGTGATAATCTAACATATTTACTTACAAAGTCACTCGCAAAATCCTCATTTGAAAGATTGGTATATCAGATTGGAATGTGCCGTTTCCGATATATTAAATGATGTCGACAAGAGGGGGAGACTATACTCTTTTTACCTTGGTTAGATTTTTTTCATTAGGTTTTTCTTGACAAGGTTTTTAACGAGGCAGTCTCCATCATAAAAGATATTGTACTCTTTTTCCTTCACTAAAAATTTTTTTCCATTGAATTTTTTTTAGTAAGATTTTAACGAGGTACAATCCTAAATGGACATCCAAAGAAGAGTGTTGTGACAAGGATCACTACGTGGATGTCCATTCTCAAAAGAGAATGAATTTAACGAAAGTTGAAAAGAGATGACCATTTATGTATATAAATAATTAAATAGAAAAGGGGCCTGCTACACATATAAGCAAAAAAGGTATACAAGCATTACAAGTTGGCCCAACCCAATAAGAATACACGCGCACTCACACCCTTTGAATAGAGCGTCAATGTCACGCACGTCACTCAACCGTTACGCATCAGAAAAAAGCGCTCGTTATGGTGCACTCTTCCACTTCTCCTTCGAAGAATACACAAACCGTCAACCTTCGAGCAGCATTCCAAAATCAAGAGATAGAACTCGTCGCAAAGATTAGCAGAAACCATCAACAAAAGATAGAACTCTCCATCAACAATTTTCAGAAAAAATGAACAAATATTACTCAAGGTACGTTACTATTTTAGTCATCTTGTAGATTTTTCACATTTCGAAATCGAAGAACTAGGTTTTACTATTCTTTTACGTTCTTCTAGGTTTTACTGTTGTTCTTGTTCTATCTCTCATTTTACTGTTTTTAATATTCTTCTTGTTCTACGTTTTACTGTTCTTTTGGTTCTAGGTTTTACTGTTCTTCTTAGTTATTCTACGTTTTACTAATCTTCTTGTTCTAGTTCTTCTCGTAACTGATTTTTAGGAGTATATTGCGTAATTTGTTGGGTGTATATGGCATAATTTGTTGGATGTAAATTTCTGAACTGATATAGTGTAATATAATCAACTGTTGCAACTATTCTAATATTGGTTGTTCTTGGATGTATATTGCATAATTTAGTGGGTGTATATGGAGTAACTTGTTAGGTGTATATGGCATAAATTGTTGGGTGTATCTGAATCATATCTATGGGTGTATATTACTGATATATATGGGTGTATCTGAATCATATCTATGGGTGTATCTGACTCATATTTGTAGGTGTATCTGACTCATATCTATGGGTGTATATTACTGACATCTATGGGTGTATTTTTCATTTCAGAAAAAATGGCAGCGAGAAACAAAGCTGGAAAAAATGTAAGAACAAATATATGCCTCAGATGAAATCAGTTTTATATAATAGAAAAATATCTGACTACAATTTTGTTTTATTTTACAGCAAACCAAAGACCTTAAGTGTGCAACACATTTATTAAGTGACAAATTCAGAAATATGAGTGAGGAGAAAAAAATGATTGTGAGGGATTTGGGATTCGGTGGCTTAATGCACATCCCACCACTAAGGGTGCATCACCAAGTAATAAGGGAGTTGGCTAACAACTTCAAATTAGGGGAGAACAGGGTGGAAACCGGATACGGTTCTTTTAAAATAACACAAAAAAGAATAGGCAATGCACTTGGCATCAAGGCATCAGGTAACTCGCTAAAAATTATAGGTGTATATTAACTGATGCTTGGGTGTATTTAAGCTTATGCATGGGTGTATTTAAACTGATTTTCATACTATGTTATTTTTCTTTTTGTAGGAGATCTATTTCCTACAAAATTCAATTATAAGAAACTTTCTGAGGATAATAAAGAAATTTTTAGAAGATTCCAGGGTAAGACCCTCAAAAGTCTTACAGATGAGATGATGGATATTGGTGTTGGTAACGAACAGGATCGCCTAATATTCAAGAGGATTTTCATCCTCTATATACAGATGACATTCTTTTTACCAATGACAATAAACAAAATCTCGCATGTGCACCTGACCCCAATTTTTGAGATGGAGACCATAACAAAGAGAAACTGGGGAGGGCATGTACTGAATTTTATCATCAAGGGCGTAACCGATTACAAGGAGAAAAAGAAAAAGGCAATTGATGGCTGCCTCTTTGCCCTAATGATAATTTACTTTCATCTCTCTAAAAATAAAGACAAGAAGAGGGCAGAAAGACCACCAAAACCCTGGATAGCGAACTGGAGTAAGGAGCAGTTGGTGGAAAGAATGAAGGAGGAAATAGAGGAAAATATGGTAAGTGAACATAATATGTGGGGTGTATTTTATTTACCTGAATGTTGCTAACTAAAATTTCTAATTTTCAGGGGATTGTAAAGATGGCGAAAACAAGAGAGAAAATGAAAAAAATAGAGAAGAAAGAAAAAAAACAAGAAATTAAAAAAAAAACAAAAAAAGGAAGGCAAGTTCAACATCGTCTTCGGACACAGAAACAAATGATAATGAGAGTTCTACCTCTGAGTCTGAGACTCAAGAAGACTCAGAGGATTCATCAAGAAAACAACCCAGCAAAATAGGAAAAAAGTAAGTACCATACTTGGGTGTATTTTGTTCATCAAGTTGGGTGTGTTTTGTTTATCAAAATGGGTGTATTTTGTTTGTTGTGTTGGGTGTATATTGTGCATTCATTTGGGTGTATTTTATATCTTTACTATGTTTTAAATAATGATTGTTTGCCTTCCAGAATCGACTCCAAAAAAAGAAAGAAGAGTCAAGAAGATTCTGAGGCATAATCTGAATCAACTGATGAGTAATGTTCTGAAATTATTACTCCTCTCTTTTGGCTTTATTATAAAGATTTCATGTATTAACAGAAGTGTCTCTTAATAACTTATAGAAGTGAAGAATCATCACCGGTGAAGAATCATCACCGGTGAAGAAGCAAAAAAAAGAAAAAGAAAAAGACAGAAAGAACACAAAAAAAGTAAGCACTTCTTTGAATAATATTTTGTGATAAAATTAATTTTTTATTTCTGATTCATACTTGTTTTTTCCACCCAGAACACAATCCAAAAACAAAAAGGTTGTTGTTGAGCATTCATCTCCTGAAGAAGATCAATCCTATCATGGGTACAATACTTTGTAAGCTATATTACCGTCTATAATCATGACTATTTTTGTTAACATGTTCTTTTATGAATGTACTGACAGATCTGAAATAGGAAGTGAAGAACTAAATGAATTCTTAAGGGGAAAGAATGAAAATTCTGCTGCACAGGGGTATGTCTTGTTGGGGTTTTCTTTGTTAATAACTGTTTCTTGTTTCGCAGGGAGAAGGAAGCTGACCTGCGATCGACGGAAGGTCACTATGTCTCCTCTGAAACGTAAGAAGCTTTATTTAATAAAATCTTGTTATCATGATTTAACTGTATGATATTTTGTCTGAATAACATGAACTCTGTTTAGAATACCGAACGTAAACTTGGGAAGTGATGATCCTTCCTCTCAAGGACACACAACACAAAGTAGCGTAAACAGACCGGCAGACAGCATGTAATTTTTCTTTCAAATAACCATTACTTTTGTTCTTTTATTACCTTCTACTTCTAATTCTGTATATTTTTTTTAGAAAAAAAAGCCCTTTATTGTTTTATTCGAGAAAAAAAAGGCAGGAAAAAAAACCAAAAACTGCAATTATGTAAGTTCTCAAAAAACAAAGCCTGTCTTTCTTTTGAATTGTTCGGGTGTATTTTTGACTTTCTTTGGGTGTATTTTAGAATGAGTCTGGTTGAAGAGTCAGACAGTGAGCCGGCTGATTTGAATATGATGCTTGTAAGGAAAGATATACCGTCCGAAGCTCTTTCAATGTGAGTTTTTTCAAGAACATTTCACTCTTATAACCTTTTTATTTTCAAAGGCATTGTTAACCTTTCATTTTTCTTCTTGTTTAGAGTTCCGATTCAAGTTTGTCTACCAGTGTCCCAAACAACCGCTGTGCTAGAATTTGAAGAAACACCTGAGATAAAATATGAACCAACCCCTCTGCTACAAATTGAAAGAACTACAAAAACGTAAGAAATATTATTGGGTGTATATTGGGTTATAGTTTGGGTGTATATTGCCCTTGAATAGTTTTATTTACGTAATGATTAATTTTATGTGCCGTGCAGCACTCCTGAACCCCCCCAAGAACTTGAAGAAAGCACACCCACCACTCCCCCAGCTCCATCTAAAATATAGGTTCATTACACTAAAATCAATGTTTTGGTTATCATCCGTATATTCGTATTGTTACAATATGTTATAAATGATCACGCAGTAATCCAGCCCCAAAAGACGCTGCTGCATTGTTGATAATGGCACGGACAACATCGTACGTTCCTAAAAAAGATCAGTTGCCATCATTCAGCCTTGGCTTCACTGATTCGAGCCAAGAAGAAACAACAACGCAGGAGGGAGCGTCAACGCAAGATAAACACGTGGCAAAAAATCCAGATTCCGCAACACTGCTAGAACAATTAGAGAAACTGGTACATAAAATTACAAGTGATGGGGGGTCAAAAGAAGAAAAAAGTCCGCAGATTCCAAAGGAGAGTGTGGCAGAGAGTTTCGAGAAGTTTGAAACTCCTGTCAGGCCAAATTTAGATACTACTGACATGAAACAAAAATGCTACCATTGGGCTATACGAGTGAAATCCTACTCAGATGAGTGAACTGATGAGTTTGACGACATCGGCAGACTCCAAGCTGGAGATATATACACTCTGTCAAAATTTCACCTTGCATCACTTGCGCCTAAAACGCATATAGAAGCTGAGATAATATCACAAAAATATTAATTTTTTTATCACCAAAATTAAGTACAATCCTGATTGATGTGTATTCTGTTTTTCTAGATTGTCTCTACCATGTGCTTCATCTTAAACCAACAAAATATTCAAAGGTTTCAAGAAGAAGTATATTATCTCCCCCCTGATATTGTGGTAAGGGTTGCTTCAATGAATTTCGGGTGTATTTTCTGCATTCGTTAGGATATATTGTTTTTCTTACATTGGGTGTATTCTGTTTATTCATTTGGGTGTATTTTCTGTCTTCAATTGGGTGGGAGTTGTTTATTCGTTTGGGTATATTTTCTGGATTCATTTGGTTGTTCTCAATTTTTGCAGAACATGGCGATTGTAAATCATCCAAACTGGGTATTCTTAAACGCTAAAACTAATACGCCATTCAGGGTGGAAGACTACCCAATATTTATACCCTTCTTGGACCTTAAAAAATTAGCATCACATCGTTATGTAAGTTTTCATTTCAAAAATTTCTTATTATGATTTTTTACTTATGTGCCAAATAAATTAAAACAGTGTTCAATTTGCACATATTTCATATTTTTGCACATGTTTGCCATTCAGACCATTGGTGTTTATGGGTCGCTGGTACAAGAAAGAAGAAATTTTATATAGTCGACCCAATACACAACAAATCTCCTACCGAAGAGAGAACTGTGCTGAATACATTTGTTGTAAGTTGGTTCTGCGTTCTGTATATATATAGTTGGGTGTATTTCTGTTTAATATAAGGGGTAACTATTAACTCCTTTGGGTGTATCCTTTTATTGAAATTATTCATTTATTACTGATTTATTTTGTGTTTTAAGGGATACGTAATATCACGAATTAAAGTATATGCTGGGGGCACCTCTGAAATCAAAGGACAAGGACAGGAAAATTGTAGCACCATACCTTCACATCCCGGGCCAAAAGACAAGGTATAAATCTTTCACTCTGAAAATTAAACTTTCCTATATGTAATTTATAATTTATTTTTCTGTTTTCAGCTATGACTGTGCTATCTACGTAATGAAGTGGCTTGAGATATTTGAGCCTGCAAACATTAAGAGGCGAAAGTATGAGTGGGACAATTGGACTCAGGTAAATATGTTTAAAACTAAATAACTCTATATTACATTACTCAATTAACATGGTTGATTAAAACAGAATATTCTTTTTTACTATAGGACGAGGTGGACCACTTTAGACAAACATGAAGCCATTAGGGGAAGTAATGCAATAAGACTGTCCAAGCCATCCTCGTTGTTATTGAGTCCATATTGTCAGATAGATTCTGAGGATGTTGACACTGCTTAATGTAATAGATTCTCAGGATGTTGACATTGCTTAATGTAAATCTTATATAGTCTTGTAACAAATGGAAGACATGTTGTAAATATTTGACAATTATAATGCATTTTATTGTGAAATTTCTTTCAATTATTAAACTCTGTGTGCTGTGTTCAAAATGTATGAATTACAGGTACTATAATATGAAGGAAAATATCAAATCAAATATACACCCATAACCTGCCATTTTTTACACCCAAAGAAAGTTGAATATACACCCTTAAATCTATCCCCCCCTGATGCTTTGTGCCTAAAACCCTGAACCCTAAACACTTAAAACCTAAACCCTTACCCCGTAACTTGTAAACCCTAAAACCCTAAACCATAATACCTAAAACCATTAAACCATTGTAAAAAAAAGAAACACAAGATTCTGAAGTATATATATGTATCTATATGTAAAATGTGAATCACAATAAAATTCACAAAAATACACCCAAAAGAACATTGATTTTACACCCATATTCTGTAACTATACACCCAAAGAGTTGTCCCCTGCTGCTGGTACCCTGAATTGATAATTCATAACATGTCCTTGATATTGGCTGGAATTTGAATGCACCACTGATGCAGTATCAAAAAGGTTTATCTGAATATAACAAACTCACATATTAGCTAAATTATTAACGAGAAAAATAACCTTAATCACCAGAAATTTAAAGAACATCAATTTTACCTCGCTTAAAACTTTTGTTTTCTTCTTCTTTGTGGCATTTGTAATCTGTTTGTCCAACTTTGAACCTAGCCTATTTTTTGGACGTCCTCTTGTTCGAATCCTTGGGGGGCTTTGAAGCTCGTTAACAGATTCCAAGTTAGCGTCTTCGTGAGATAAAGAAGATGTGCCCTTTCTTTTGGCTTTCAATGATTCCATCTCAGCCATGACGTTATCGTACGCACGGTGCAGAATTGCAGTCAACTCCTCCGATTCGGATGCAAATTCGCAAATATTTTGCGAACGAAAAACCAATTGGTCAAACCTCTTGCTTCTTGGCTCCAAAAGTGGCTCGTCGTGGCTGCTCTTGATGTGTGTGTGTCGCCTCTTTACCTTCTTGCTCCATCGTTCCAGTATATATCTAGGTGACACTTGGCTTACTTGTTCAAAGCTTAACACGCTTAGTGCGTGAGGACACAGTATCCCTCTCGACTCGAATAATAAGCATTGGTATTTTATCTCGGCTGCAACTGAGTCGTAAGTAACCACAAACTTGTTGAATATTGAGCTGGAAAGTTGTTCTCCAACCTCATATACTGAATAGCCTAGAGCAGAATTCGTTAATCTAGTGATGCAATTCACCTTTCCTCTGAATTGCGCTTGGACTTCCTTAAACTTTTGATGAATGTACACATCTTGAAACTGAGCTTCAATGGAGGATTTGGTTGCACACGGTATGACCGTATGAAAATCTGCAGCATCTGATTCTCTCTCTGCTTGCTCCCTGCTTCCGAGGCCATTATCGTATTGTTTGACGAATTGAATAAGCGAGCTATTCTGGGTAATAAACTTGTTAAAAAATGAATGCATGCTCTCGCTCCTTTGCGTGCTTCTCATCCCTGCCCAGAAATGGTGATCCAAATAAATTGGAACCCATATATGACGGTTTTCATAGAGATCTGCAGAATACACCCAAACGCAGACTATAAATACACCCGATAAAAATTAAATTTATACCTCTGCTGCAGATTTTAAAACAACACTACCTGAAAGCCACCTGTTGTCCACAAGACCAAAATTCAGTAGAAAATCATTCCAATTCCTATCAAATGAGTCTTTACTATGAGAGTTCCAAACAATTTGGCTCATTTGTTGTTCAATATCTGCATGTCCTTTATAGCCGTTTAATTTGCTTGGAATCTTCTTCATGATGTGTCAAATACACCAACGGTGAATTATTGTTGGCATACAGGCCTCTAAAGCCCTTTTCATTGATTCGCATTGATCGGTGAGAAATCCTTTCGGAGCATTTCCTCCCATGCAACGAAGCCAACATTGAAATAACTATTTGAATGATTCAATTTTTTCGTTTTTCATCAAAGAGCATCCAAGAAGTGTTGACTGATCGTGGTGATTCACCCCGACAAAAGAACCACAAACCAAATTATATCTGAAACAAATTACCATAGTGCAGAATGAAAAATCGTTAAGTACACCCAACAAAATGCTTTCTATACACCCAAAAGACACCCAATATACACCTCTGCGGCAGATTCATAAAAATACATTAATTTAGCATAATAAACAGGGACAGTTTGTTACCTGTTTGTATTGTAGGTGGTGCCAAATGAAATAACATCTCCGAAATACTCAAAGGCAGCTCTACTTCTTGCATCGGCCCAAAAAGCCAGCTTAATCGATTGATCCTCCTCGAGTTCAAGCTCAAAAAAGAAATTCTGATTCTTCTCTTTCATTCGTAACAAATATTTCCCAAATTCCTTTGCATCTTCTTGTCAGGAAACATTCCGCACTTCCCTGGTAATGTAATTCCTCACTTCCTTTTCAATAAAATTTAACTCTCGATGACCACCGGCAGCCGCAACAAATGATTGGTAAGTTTTGCTTGGTCTGATACCAGCCTCCTCGATATTCTCTATTGTACGACGAATGGACATGCTTAGTTCCCTGTGCTGTTTAAGCATATCTACTTTACTTGGACAGCAAGGGTGTGAATGATCCAGCACAACCTTTGAAATGATCCAAGCACCAACATCCTTCAATGTGTGTATATAAATTCTTGCAGGACAGTTTAAACCGGCTATCGGATTCGTCTTCTCGATTAGAGATATTTTAGATTTCTATTTTCCCTCTCTACTACATGTAATCAATTGATTCTTAATCTCGTTTCCCTTCCTATTTGTGCTCTGAACTCTTGTAGAAAAACCTGCAACCTTGGCGTAGTTCCTGTAAAATTTTCCAGCATCTTCAAGGGTGATAAAGGTCATTCCAACCTTCGGAACAAACTGGTCATCAACAACAGAGAGAGGCTGCAGAATACACCATGTCAAAAACTATAAATACACCCAATCATTGCTAATATAACACACCGAAACGGTACCAACTCAACTAAAATGACAATAAAAGCCATAAGCTGTAAACACACATGCTACAGAATACACCATCACAAAAACTAAAAACACACCCAATCATGTCTGATATAATACACCCGAACGACAACAACTAAGCTAAAATAACAGAAAAAGCCATAACTATAAATACACCCACACTACCGAAACAAATACACCCAAAAAAGTTCTGATCTACACCCGAGCGTCTGCTATAAATTCCATATAATCAATCAAAACTAATACATTACATTCAAAACACATTTATGTTGACGCATTAGTCTCACAGTCAATGTTCACGAATTATTCAACTACACAATGCTATACAAATTACTGCAACAAAATTTAGAGTAAACATATGTAAATCAAACCTCAAGAACTTCGTTAGATTCAAATTCATAATCCACTTCGCCCTGATTCAGGTGAGAATCTGAGGTTGAATCAACCATTATCTTCAAAAACAAATCTAAACTTTGATTTAAGTAAACAAAAATCGATAGAAAACGAAGCTGGAGTTAAAAGAGAGAAGAACGAGAAGAAGAAGAACGAGAAGAAAAAGAACGAGGAGAAGAACGAAGAAGGAAACAAATTTAGAAATAAAGAGAGAAGAACGAGAAGAAGAAGAACCAGAAGAAGAAGAACGAGAAAAAGGAAACAAATCTTTTAAATTTGGTAGTTATAAATACGCGGAATTTTTATATAGCGTGTGTATTGGACGTAGTGTTGCAGCGCATTTTGAGGATTTATTGGTTACTAAACTTGTAAAGCATATAAGCCCTAATGACTTGTATGCAGAGCTTTTCTGAATAGAAAAAGCATCAACCTGAAACAAACATACAATCAATAAAATTCTCTATCTCTCTTTTATATTAAAACACTCTTCTCTCTCCTTTTTATATACACTACTATATATATTAGTAATATATATATATATATATATATATATATATATATATATAAATAATTTCTATTATATTAAGATATTAATCGTAATAAATATTAATACTAAAATCTTCTACTTCTACTTCTTTATTTTATATTTATTATATTTTCTTTATTTATTTTACAACAATTATTTCTAATTTTCTGTTTCTTGGTTTTAGCCTCGTTTTAATTATTAAAAAAAAAACTTCAATCGGAGTGTTACCACTTGCCAAGTAAGGAAACAAGCTATTAATAGTAGCTTAATTATTAGAAGCTTAAATAATTTATGTATGAAATTCTAAATTCGTTGACCTAATAACTAAGAAGGAAAAGAAATAAATCCAAATTTAATTGTCCTTAATATGCCAAAATAATAATAAAATAATAAGGAGGAGCATGGCTCACTATGTAAAATGAACTCCTTTTTCAACAGGTTCGAAACTCTTGTATCATTGGATTACTCAAGTCGGCTCATACAGATAAAAAAATAACTAAAAATTTTGTTCATATATTATTATTTCAGCTTTGTTGTTAACCAGAAATATTGGTTTGAACTTTGAACCCTGCATATACCGATACACGTACATCTGTATGAAACCAGGTTGGCCTATGTTTAGTAAAAAATTGTGGTTTTATTTTTATCCATTTTTTCCCTAAAAAATGCTTATGGTTATACCCAAAAAAAAAAAGAGAGAATATAATAAAGAAGGGTACCTCAAATCTAATACCTTCATGAGCAGGAAAAAATCAAAAGCATGTATGTACATGTGTTTATACCGTTTACAAACCGGTGAAGCTGTCTAAATTCTAAACAAACAATATTCCAAAACTCTTTAAATAACAGGTAAAGAGCAAAATTATAAACACCCAAATTCAAAAGGGAAAAAAAAAAAAGAGCATTTGATTTGTGTTCCATTTGATGGTCTATGTATGAAAAATATAATATAAGAAGCTAGATCCTCAGCTTGCAGATCCCTTTGAAGAGCTCAGCTCTTACCAATGGACCTGTAGTTAAAGGGTTACTAAAGATATTTATGGGAATCCAATCTATCATATAACATTAGGAATAGGAATCAAGAACAAAACAACCAATATTACTTCAACTAGCACAAACATTACAGTCAAATCAACAATTTTATTTATATACATATATATGCCTTTATTTGTTTTTGCTTTACAGGAAAATTTAGATGAAAACCAAATTGAAAATTGGAAATCTTCTAAGTTACAACAGAATTTTCCATTGAAAAGCTATAATACAACACCTATTCCCGACTATTTAAGTGGTCTAAAGAGATACCAAAATCTAATGATGCCTTGCCAGCTTCTACGTTTTTTCATGTTTGGCATGGCATTATAATTTTCTTCAGTAAAGAAAGACTATTCTCATCTGTTTCTTAACCTCAAATGAAGCCATGGAAAGAATGGAAAACATTTTCTTCCACCTTTCACCTTTTCTAGTCATGCTTGGAATAATTAAGGTACACTCTTGAGTCTTGATTACAATTACCTGAGCATGTCTCCAGTTTGCAACTTGGGGCCACTTAAGGCCGGAGATATGCTGAAAGTGCTGCAGCCATCGCCGTAAAATGTAGCAGGGTGTCCGAGCGGCATTGGCCGATCCGGGATTTGAGGAACCTCAATATCACCTTCCAGCATCTTCAATGCATCAGAAATTGTTGGCCTCAGAGCAACCATCACATGTGAGCATAGAATTCCCACAAGTAAAAACCTTTCCATTATGCTCTTTGGATTTGAACTTCCAAAGCTGTCATCCTTCAACAAAGAAGCATCCAATGCCTCTTCTATGTTCCCTGATTTCACCAATGACCAAGCCCAATCCGTGATCAAGAATGCCTTTAGCGATCCTGCTGAAGACAAGTCAAGGGCTCTCCTCCCACACATTATCTCCAAAACAACAACTCCAAAACTATACACATCACTTTTCTCTGTAAGCTGACCGTAAAGAGCATATTCCGGAGCTAGATATCCATGAGTTCCAGCTACTCTTGTAGTGAGATGAGATTGGCCTTCCCTGCTTTGTTTAGCAAGCCCGAAATCCGCAACTCTGGCTCTCATGTCTTCATCAAGTAATATGTTGGTTGCTTTTATATCCCTATGAAAAATTGCAGGCTTGACTCCATAGTGAAGATAAGCCAGCCCCTTTGCCACATCCAAGATTATGCTCTTCCTTTGAGGCCAAGTCAGCGATTTCTTCAACTTTTGCTGCTCACTCACCAGAAACAGATGGTCTTCAAGGTTTCCATTCGGCATGTAATCATAAACCAAAAACCTCTGGCTTCCCCTGTCATTAAATTTTTCATCATCATCATCCACTACACAACAGCCTCGAAGGGGCACCAGATTCCGGTGCTTCAGGTTGCTAATAATCTCCACCTCATTACAAAACTCCACATCCCCTTGAAAATCAGATTCCAAGATCCTCTTAACTGCCACGATGGAACCATCGGACAAAACCCCCTTGAAAACAAGCCCAAATCCACCCCTGCCAATGAAATTCTTGGTTGAGAAATTATCAGTAGCCTTCTCAAGCTCATCAATCTTGAACCAAATAGATCCTGTATTCGGCCTCAACCTACGCCTAGACCCTTGTTCCTCAGGATCAAAGTCAAATTCATCATCATTAAGCTTCTTCCTCCTAACCTTCCTATCATACCAAACATAAACCCCTAACAAACAAGACATAACTAACAAAGCAACACCAGCACCAGTTAACCCAAAAACCAAACCCTGGTGACTTTTCCCACCAGAACCACCACCCTGTGTGTAAAGTGACATACCAAAGATGCAACTCATGGCACCATTGCTTTCAGGTCCATACTGATTCACAAAGGCAGCAGCATATAGAATAGTAAACTTGAAACAATTTTCAGAGTGAGAAGCATTACCATCAATGGAGACAAGTTTATGCTGCACCTGAAACCCCGCAGTAAGACACACATCACATAGCGAAAGATCAGTGAGGTCTTGTTTGCAACTAGTATCAAGAGGCGTGATTTGACCAAGCTTCTTGTCCCAATCTTTTAGGGTTTCAATTCCTGCGCAGACGTTTCGGGACATGACGAACTGGTGAGGGTCAAAGCACAAGTCAACGAGGTTGTTTTGGAGAGATAAGGAATTGAGCTGAGACTGGAAATCATGGACGCATGAGGTTGAGGTTTCAAGGTTTGGGAGGTTGAAATTTGTAGTTGCTTTAAGATACTGCGCGAATCCTATTCCGATTAGAGATAAGAGCGAGGTGCAACAGTTGCTCAAGTTCGATGATAAAGAGTGGAAATTCTCACATGCTGAAGGGTTCCATGGAACTCTCTTAACATAGCTAAAGTCGATGGGGCATGTTGAAGGAGAAGAAGGAGAAGGTGAAGGTGAAGGTGCTGCCATGGTTATAGACACCATAATCATCACCATCATCATAGTCTTCATCCTTTTTGTGTATATGGATCTGGTGATTAAAGAATAAAAATGGAGAATCTAGAAGGAATTAGGTTGCTAATAATAGCAGTAACCATGAAAATGATGATGATCAGAAAATGTGAGAGAGGGAGATGCATCTTCTTAAGGTCAAAGGACGCATCTTTTTTTTTTAATTTTTTTTTCTAATTCGTATGATTTTCTTCTGGCTGCTGACAGGGAGGGTGGTTAGGTGTGGGTTTGTGTTTTGAGCAGCTGTGTGGTGTCGCTTAAACTGAACTTGCAAGTTTCACTAAGAGACAGAGAGAGTACACAACACGCGACTTTCAACAACACAAATTCTTCTAGATCAACTCAATATTAAGTGCTTAATAATTATTACTTAATACAAATATTCGTACCATTCACATTATTATAAAGTAATAAGACAAATAAATTTTTGAGAATGTGGACTATATATATATAAAGGTATATCTGATTTGTATTTTTATTTTTATTTTTATTTTTTTTAATTTTATGAGAGAAAATATGTGAAAATATAATGAAAACATAAAATTCTCTGCGTTTAATTTACGTTTTTATTTTTTGTTTTTATTTTTAGTATTTTTTATATTTTTAATTTTATAAAAAAGATAAAAATAATAAAATTTTGTTTGCTGTTTTTATATTCTGTTTTTATTTTTTTCTCTACAAAATTTAAAAAATAAAAAGTACTGAAAATAAAAATGCAAAATAAATACATCTTTATTATTTTTATTTTTTTTATAAAATTCAGAAAATAAAAAATATCAAACTCTAAAAAATTTAAATTTTTAATATATTTGTTTTGTCTTTGTTAAAAAATATTTAAAATTTTTTATTAATAACAAATTTATTATGTATTTTTAGAATACATATTAATTTTTTTAAATTAAGAGTAACATTTAAATTTAAAATTTTTAAATAAAAAAATATATTATTTAAATTATAATTTATTGACTGAATATACTTGTTAAAATCAAATAATAATTAAAAAAAATAATAAAAAAAAGAAACTGAGTGATTAAAAATCCGGGAGAGTTTGTAAGCGATGTGACGGAATGTAATGGCAACAAGTTTGGAGTTGGCATTAAATTTGGCTAGTGGTAATGCGAGTGGTGTGTACGCGCTTTTGATGGGCGGCTTGCCACTTGCAAACGCAAGAAAAGTTAAAGGCTTCTGTCTCTGACTTTTTGTACTCTTCACAGTGACACCGATGTGGATCGTAATATTAACAAAACACAGATTACACCTCTAATCACTGCTACAAGACAACACCATTTCAGATATTTTATTTCCACGTGGTCTAATTCAGTCTACGTGAGATAAACTTTACTTTACTTACGCATTTCCTGATCAATCGAAAATAGTGGAACTACCAATTCGGCCTTTATATATTTTTTTAGAATGATAATGCGATTCTTAAATATAAAAACGATTTGCTTCGACTCTTATTTTTTATTTTTGTAATCCAACACAATTTTTGTAGATATTTTTTCGTTAATTTTAAATAAAAAATACTAACATATTAAATTTAAAAATAAACAAAAGTCTAATAGTTTCTAAATTTAAATTAATTAAAATTTTATTTGTCTATATTTTTTAAATAATATTTTTTAAAATTTTTTATTTATTATATTAATATTTTATTAAAAATAAATTATTAAATACAATATAATAAATATAAATTAATTAATAAATTATTCAAATTTAAAAATATTATTTATTATGAATAATTCTTAAATATAATTTTTTAATATATATAAATAATAAATATTAAAATTCGGTTAATACATTAATAATAATAATTCTATGATATACTTTTAGCATTATGATCTAAATAATTTTGACAATAAAATAAAAACTAATAAATACATTATTTGATATATAGTAAAACTTTTTTGAGTAATACCAAATTTTAATTTTTTTATCTCTTTAAACTAAATTAATAATTCTATTTGATATCTTGGCACTAAAATATACTATGAAGACTACTAATAGTCTAATACTAAATGAAATAAAACATTATATATATATATATATATATATATATATTATAGAGACCATTTATAAACTCAACAAATTCAAAACATCAATAATATTATTAATCTATGAATAATATTTTGAGTAAAATATATGTAACATTTAATTAAATTTTAATATACATAAAATTTTAGTTAATCCACATTATTCTTATATTGATAAATCTTCATAGATCTGTATCTTATGAGAATATGTATTATTGATAGATTAATAATATTATTGATGCTTTGAGTTTGTTGAGTTTATAAATGGTTTTCATAATATACATGTATTCTTGTACAAGGTTAGTAGGTTGAGGATTGCCGTCTATTCTTTGAACATTATATACATGTATTCTTGATTCTATCTCATAAAGTTGTCTCATGCTTTGTATATGCAAATAATGCATCCTTCTAACATAATGAATGCGTTTATTTTTACTATTTTGTCTAATGGTTTTTACTGATTTTATGGTTTTAATTTGTTGTAGAAATTTTTTGATTCTGATTATTTTCTTGTCCATCTTTTTTATTTCTACTTTTAATTCCGAAGATTCAGTTATTAGTTCTCTTATTTTTCTATCTATTGCCATTACTCTTGTTTTCATATTTCTTCTAACTAATTTTAAAGATCTAAGCCTTTTATAAAACTCTTTCATGTTATAAGAATAATAACTGAGAAAATAAAGAAAAGGAAGATAGTAAGCTTACAAAGATGAACTTGTACTTTTATTGCTTGCAAAGTTGATACACTTCTTGAAGATGATTTATATACAGCAGTGGCTATATGTGGCCTTCTGTTGTCAATTCCTACAATATCATCAATATTTCCTATTGATGAGTTATCTATAGAATTTATATGACTAATAGTTTCAACATTATCAAGAATTCTTAATGATTGGGATCTATTCATCCTAATTCTAATATCAGATCCTTCTCTTATTATTTCTCTTATTCTAGTATTTTGTATTTGTGGTTCTTCAATACCAATAGGTATTACCCATTCTTCAGGCATTATGCTTTTTAATTCTTCATGTCTTAACCTTCTAGGGGTTTGTATATTAGATCTTTTTAGGTTTGCATGCATAATTATCGTTTCTTCTTTTGAAGATTGTCTTAATGCTCTAAAGTCATAGTCAACTTTAGTAATTTTATAATATATCCTATAGATTATTTCGAATGGATCATATTTCTCATTTATAATGGTCTCATCAGATGTTACTTGCAATTTTAAGGCTTGCCAGGTGTATTCATTTTTTAGATTCATAGCATAATTTGGGTAACAATTAAAAAAGACTGGTCCATCATGACAGTTACTTTCTAATATTCCTATTAATGAATCACTAAAGAATTATTTTTCCCAAGATTTAAACTACTCATCGTTCTCAATAAACTAGCCATTTTATGGTTAGAACTTTGTGAGTTACGGGACCACCCTCGTTAATCAACGGATTCACTGCCTTACTAGGACTTACAACCGGGATTACAATCTGGGCTGACCAACATATTAACAGTTCTCACTGCTACTTCAAAGTTGTAACTATAAAATATTTGAGGTTTATTAAGAAGATTTGTAATAAAAATCCAGTTAAAAATAATTTCTTTATAAATATTATCAGATACCTTCCCCTTGGGCAGGCTCTGATACCACTTGTAAAGGTTGAGCTATTATAGGTATTATAGATTGATTTGTTTCTTGTAAAGCAGGATCTTGTAAAGGTTGAAGTTCTTGTACAAGGTTAGTAGGTTGAGGATTGCCGTCTATTCTTTGAACATTATATACATGTATTCTTTGAACATTATATACATGTATTCTTGATTCTATCTCATAAAGTTGTCTCATGCTTTGTATATGTAAATAATGCATCCTTCTAACATAATAAATGCGTTTATTTTTACTATTTTGTCTAATGATTTTTACTGATTCTCTTGGGTCAATCTATCCAAGGGGAAGGTATTTGATAATATTTATAAAGAAATTATTTTTAACTGGATTTTTATTACAAATCTTCTTAATAAACCTCAAATATTTTATAGTTACAATTTTGAAGTAGCAGTGAGAACTGTTAATACGTTGGTCAGCCCAGATTGTAATCCCGGTTATAAGTCCTAGTAAGGCAGTGAATCCGTTGATTAACGAGGGTGGTCCCGTAACTCACAAAGTTCTAACCATAAAATGGCTAGTTTATTGAGAACGATGAGTAGTTTAAATCTAGGGAAAAATAATTCTTTAGTGATTCATTAATAGGAATATTAGAAAGTAACTGTCATGATGGACCAGTCTTTTTTAATTTTTTCTTCAATTGCTTTTATTTTATCTTGTATTTCTGGAGTTTGTAATTGTTCTTCTATTCTTTTATGTGTAACTTCTTGGTTTAAGTAGTTAATTTGTCTTGTTTTTCTTTCTATAATATTAACTTGACGCGGTAATTGTTGTAAAATTTTCTCTAGGCTCAAACAATTAATTTGTTTTACTTCTGTTTCCATTACATTAACATGTGTAGATAGGTGTTGTAACATATTGAGTTCATGCTGCTTTGGTCTTGTGAGAAATTCAAAATGGACAGGATGATTAGGGATTCTTGTACAAGTTATTCCGTTGATATCGACATTAAAGGGATATAATAATAAAGTAAAAGGATTTCCTAATATAACTTGATGAGATATATTTCTTGCTAAAAAGAATGTAGTGGCAAAGCATACCCTATTTTTACAAATTTTTGCTTTAGATAACTTATAGTCTATAGTCATTTTCTGCCATTAAGACTCTTTCTGTAGTTTTCTCATAATATTTTGTGGGTATTAATCCTTCTTGTATACAATTAACATCAGCTCCTGAATCTACCATAGCTATTAAATCAAATTTTTCTTCTCCTACTATTAAAGTTATCGTAGTGAACCATTTTTGACTTACTAATAATGTTAATATATTTATATAATTTTCTGTACCTAGGTTAATATAATTTTCGGGGATTGTTATATTACTAGTCCCTTCATTATTTTGCAAAGATTGTTCTTGGATTTTTATTATGTTTTCTTCTTCTATTTTTAGTAATCTGTAGTCCATATTAATGTTTTGTTGTTTTAATTCTGAAATTTCTCTTTTTAACTTTTTTATCTCTTCTTTGAGAGAATTAAGGGAAACTTCTTCTTGTGGATTTTTAAAACGATTATAAATTTCTTTTATTTCTATTGGTCTTATTTCTTGTTTACTTTCTTCTTCTTTTTTAACTAATTCAGCTAATTGTCTTATAAACTCATCCCTTAATGGTGTATCTTCTAACTTGTCAATTATTTTGACTAGTATAGAAGTTTGTTCTTTAGTTAAAACATTTACAGTTTTTTCACAGTTTCTACAGTTACATAATCCTATTCCTAAACAATTATTATTATCCTGTTCCTCCTTTCCACTATTTCCTCCTGAGCTCTCTTCTTCTGACATAAAGTCTAATTGTTGTATAAAATAGTCTTTAGTTTCAGAAGAATCCTCATAACTTGATTCTTCTTCGGATTCTGAATTGATTAGTATGGCTGTCAAAGCATGTTTAATTTTTTTATTTTCTATTTTATTTATTTTTTGTTCTGTCGTACATTTATTAGCATAATGTCCTTATTTTTTACATTTCCAACATGTTACTTGTTTTTTCTTATTAGAAAATTTAGGTTTTTCTTTAGGAGTCTTATGGAATTTTTTATGATATTTCCGTTCATAATAAATGGGTTTGTCTATATTATATTTAGGTTTTTTATAAAATTTTTTCTTTTTAACTTTATGCTGTCCACTAGGTGCTTTTTCAGGAGTTATTCCATATTGATAACAAAAAGTGCCAAGCTCTCTTTTACCCGTGATACTTTCTTGTTTTATTTTCTGTTGTATCTTGGTATCTGTGCATACTTCTATACCTGTTTGTACTATTATATTATGCAATTGTCCAAAAGTTAATGAATTATAGGAAATCTGGGTCCCAAACTGTGTTTGTAGTTTTTGTAATACTTTTTCAGAGAATAATTTTGGTAAGGCTGCTACGAATCTTTCTTTCCAGAAAGGCGCATGTGCATCATCTCTTATCATAACTTTTGACATAAAAACATCTTTATACCATCTATAATCAGACATGGTTGGACATCTTAAATTCATTAATTGAGTATGTATCCTATCTTTAAAAATACTGGGATCTCCTACAAAATTTTTAATAATAGTATATATTAATGTGGATGTAGCGTCTGATGACTGATCTTCTTGTTTAATACTATTAATAATTAATTCTTTTTCTTGGATGCTGAGAAAATTATCCCACCAACCCTTTAATTGTCCTGTAAATCCTTGAGTTATCATAATTGCTGCTTCTTTATCAGAAGCTTTTCTCATCTTATAGGCAGTTGCAGCCATAGTCATATTACACATTTGATCTAAAATGGCTTGTTTAC
Source organism: Arachis stenosperma (assembly GCF_014773155.1). Taxonomy (NCBI): domain Eukaryota; kingdom Viridiplantae; phylum Streptophyta; class Magnoliopsida; order Fabales; family Fabaceae; genus Arachis; species Arachis stenosperma. Next base: position 7,180,978 of record NC_080386.1, on the reverse strand, counting down.
TTAATCCATCTATATTCCATTCTACTAAGTCTGATCCTGAAAAACTATTTTGTACTAATTGTGTTCGCTCTTCTAGGCCTACATCTACTGGTGATGGTCTAGGATAATAATTTCTGGTTTTAGGATAATCTCTTTTATAGGATATTTTATTTAATTCTAATTCTTCTTCCTTTTGTAATGTATTAATTGTTAATTTTCCTAGGCTGATACTTCTAAGTTTTTCTTTTAGTTCTTCAACTTCTGTTTCTACTTTAGATTTTAAGCTAATATTATCTAAACTTTGTAATTTATATATAGGTTTTTTTATGGGTTTTTCTACCTTAATAACTTTTTCCATATTTTCCATTCTTCCTAATTGATTTTTCATTATATCTAACATGGTATCAGTAAAGTTTAATTGTTGATGTAATTTCTTAATATCTCTTTTCTCTATGTTTCCTTCTGCATTACTATCTTTATAAGGTGTTGCTTCAACTTCTAAGTCTTTTCCAATTGGTATTTTGATAGTTTCTTTAGGGGGATATTCAGATTCTATTACTGATCCTGAGCTTGTTTTCCAAACAACAGTTGGCTTTGTTAAAGGACATAATTTCTTATCGGGTTTGGAGTAATAATTAACGTACCAATCAAAGAAGTATAAGCTAATTCTATTTTCTTTCATAAAATAATAGAATAGTTCTCTTAGTCTAATAACTTCATTTTCTGAATGGTTGGTAAAATACCAATCTCTTAGTGATTTATTATAATCAGCATTAAAATCTTGTCTTATCCACTCTTTATCAATCTCAAATGGTTCTTCCTTTATATATTATATATATATGGTCTTCATATATATATATATATATATATATATATATATATATATATATATATATATATATTATATTATATTTTATTTAGTATTAACAGCCTACTCATGGTGTATTTTAGTGTGAAGATATCAAATAGAATTATTAATTTAGTTTAAAGAGAGAAAAACTCAAAAAAATTATTATATATCAAATAATGTGTTTATTATTTTTTATTTTATTGTGAAAATTATGTATTTAGTTTCATAATAAATAATATTTTTAAATTTAAATAATTTATTAATTAGTTTGTATTTATTATACCATATATTCAATAATTTATTAAAAAAATATTAATATAATGAATAATTTTTTAAAAAAAAATATCATTTAAAGAATAGGGACAAATAAACCTCTAACCAATTTAAATTTAGAGATAATTAGGTTTCTATCCATTTTTAAACCTGACACGTTAGTATTTTTCGTTCAGAGTTGACAGAGAAACACCCATAGAGACAACGTTGAGTCACGGAAGTAAAGGATAGTAACCGAAGTGGGTCATTTTTATGGTGAGGGTCACGTTGTCATTCTGAGAAATGGACAGGGACCAGATTGGTAGTTCACTCCTATTTTAATTTTACTTTTTTAATAATAATATTACATAATTGATACAATAAAAATTAATTAAAAAAATATACATAAAAAAATAAAAAAATGGTTGAATTTAATTTAAAAAGTAATTTATTTATTTAATATTTTTAAATTTAATAATAAATTAATAGCATAAGTTTTTTATAAAATTACTTAATTAAATTTATTTTAAAATTTAAATATATATTGAAAGATAAATTTTATAGTGATTATAATAATGGTGATTACGATAAATATAAAATTTTAGTATAATAATATTTAAAAAATATTGTTAAAAATAAACTTTTTTAATTTAGTCATATATTTTAATTTGTTATTTTTCATATTAAAAATATTACTAAATAACAAAGAGTAGCATTTTAATTTTAATTATGCTTTTAATATTATCAAAATTTTTATAATTATTATAATAATAGTCACTATATTGATGTGTAAATATATAATAAGACAGAAAATAGTCGGTATAGGTGAAAGAAGTCTCTACAAATTATATTGTAGTACATTAGATATCTTTATCTATCCTGTGGAAATTAAATGTGGACTGAAGCTTATGTAGTGGAGGTTCTATTTTGCGGTTGAATTTAAACAAATTAAAAGTGAGAAGCCAAATAGCCAATGATGAATTGAACTAATGATATTGCATAATGATGACACTGTTTACTGCTTAGAGTCATTAGTTGTAAAAGTTAGTCAATTCAAAGTAGATTTATAATGTAAAAAGTGTGACTATGGATATATAGTCAATGAATAGGACTAAAGCACTACGAAAATTTTGTATTTTGTTTGTAGTCTTATTATTCTTTCAATATTGCCCTTCGAAAATGGCTGGATTTGCCGACATCAACTATTTGCAAACCGAATTGGTATTTGACTATTTGTTCCCTCCAATAATAATAAGCAAATGGTGTGCTGGTTAAAAAGTGGTGTTTATTTATTAGAAAAGGTTAAAAATTATTATTTAGTTTAAAAGATATAAAAATAAATAATTTTTAAAAAGTTAAAATTTATTAAACAAAGTTTAGACAAAAATTTATAGATACTATAAAATTGACCATAATAATAATGAATCTGACTTTTTCAATGTTTTTTTCATATTATTATTAGAGACACTCTATTATACTATACTAATTAAAATTATATAAATAAAAAGTATAAAATTTTTTATAATTATTTTTTATTATATTATTATTATTTAAAGTGTAGGCTCTAATTTCTAAAATAATATTTTATCTCATAAAAAAAATTATAAACTTATATCTTTATTCTATAATTTATTTTATTATTATTATCATTATTGTTATTATTATTATTAGAATTTAATTTTAATATATTATTTTAGTGTAAAATAATTTTATACATGTATCTAATTATGGAATATATGGAATGTAAATTCAGTCTGAGAAGGGAAAACTCCAATATAGAGGTGAAGATTGGAGAAAACATCCTACGAAAAGTTAAAAGTTTTAAGTATCTTGGGTGCATCATACAGGATAATGGAGAGATTGAACAGGATGTAAATCATAGGATCCAAGCAGGTTGGTCAAAATGGCGGAGTGCATCTGGTTTTATATGCGACAAAAAAGTGCCTTTAAAACTTAAAGGTAAATTCTATCGCACCGCTATAAGACCGGCTATGCTGTATGGTACGGAGTGTTGGGCGGCTAAAGGGGAGCACGAACATAAGCTGAGTGTGGCAGAGATGAAGATGTTGAGATGGATGAGTGGTCATACGCGATTGGATAAAATAAGGAATGAAGATATAAGGGAGAGAGTTGGAGTAGCACCCATTGTGGAAAAGATGGTTGAATCGCGTCTCAGGTGGTTTGGACATGTGGGAAGAAGACCGATAGAACATCCAGTCAGGAGGGTGGATGAGATGGAAGATGGACAAAGAGCGAAAGGCAGAGGAAGACCTAAGAAGACCATCCGTGAGGTGGTCAAACGAGATCTACATGTAAACGGTCTCTCTGTAGACATGATACATGACAGAGCACAATGGCGTCGTTTGATTCATGTAGCCGACCCCACTTAGTGGGACAAGGCTTTGTGTTGTTGTATCTAATTATGTAACCAGATCTACTTGGTAGTATATGGAGATAAGGGTCTCCATCAAGTTTTATAAAATTCTCAAGTAGTATATAGTATTAAATTTTGGACTTTGCTAGGTGACAATAGTTTTTGTGAAGAATGAGCTCTAAAATTGGTCAAATAAAATAAAAATACACTACACTTCCAAATTACCTACCTAAATCTTAATATTGGGATAAACATCTGCACACCTAATGAATTGAATATCTAATATATCTATTGTTCACATTGTTTAGTATTTTCATTGTTTACCTATACTTTTCCTTAAATTTTAGTTGCCCCACTATATAAATAATTTTGATCCCACTTTTTTTTTTCAAAGACAGTCATTTTATTAAATAGAAAATTTGGGTTGGTCCTCAAAAGGAAAACAGAATTAAAGAGGTGGCACTCGCCAAAATAAACAATTCATTGACTAAAGAGCACTAAGAGAAACTTAAAAAAAAAGGAAATAAAATTGAGAACTAGCAGAATGTAACTCCACAAAACTCATCTCTGGCTCTAATGGCAGCTTGAGCAATCTCCAAACTTAAGGAGTTTTTGTCTTCAAACACCTTTAGGTTTCGAGCTATCCAAATTTGCCAGAAGGTTATTCCAATGAGACATTTCCTCCGAATACCACTATTGCCTGAACCCATGTTCTTTATATTCAAGACCCACCATTTTCACAACTCGTCATAATCTCCAGATATGTTAGCAATTCCAATTTCTGACCATACTTGAGCTAAATGTTGGCATGTAATTAAATAGTGCAGAACAATTTCTTCCTTAATTTGACATTTGGGGCAATTTAATGGGGCTGTAGGGATTCTAACTTGCAGTTTCTTCTTTACAGGTATGCCACCATGAACTGCTTTTCAGAAAAAGAGCCTAACCTTAGCTGGACACCTAAGCCTCCAAATTGAGCGCAATAGCTCCTTCTTGTGGAAAATTTTTGAAAGGTACTCCTAAGCTGGATGGAAGAATTGGAAGCTAATCGGATAACCGATATTTACTGAGTAAGCCTTTTTTTCCTTCCCCTATATTAGCTTGTTTTGTTCACCAGTTCTAGGAGTTTGCAAGATGTTTTGAGCTACTGTGTCTATGAAAGTGTTACAGATTAGGTCTTTATTCCATGTGCCATTAGGAAGCATTAGCTGATTGACCCATGTTAGCTTATTATTTAAAACATTCATCGATTCTCTCTGAATTCTGCCTTTATTGTTTTCCAAATATCCTTATAGATACGGACTTGAGTACCTTGTCCAATTTGCCATTTCAAACCTTTTTTGAGCATGTTTCTGCCTTCAAGAATGCTCCTCCAAGTCCAAGAGGGGTTCTGACCAATCTGAGCATTCATGAAGGGGGAATAGGGAAAGTATTTGGCTTTGTAAACTCGGTATAGCAAAGAATCAAATTTCTTTAGTATCCTCCAACTTTTCTTTTCCAACATTGCCAAATTAAAGGCTTTCAAGTCTTTGAAACCCAATCCTCCCTGATCTTTATTTCTGCACACAGTGTCCCACTTAATCCATTGAAGCTTTCTTTCATTCACCCTCTGACCCCACCAGAACTTCATCATTTTGCTTTGTATGTTGTCTGTGAGTGATTCTGGCAGTTTGAAGCAGCATAGGATGTATATGGGCACAGCAGAACCCACAGCCTTAATAAGAACTTCTCTACCACTAGCCGATAATAATGATCGCTTCCATTGATTAAGTTTCTTGGTTACCTTGTCTTCAATGTAGCTAAAGGTAGCGTTTTTTTATCTGTTTACAACTGCAGGGAGGCCTAGATATTTATCCTGTGAACGAACATGTAGAACTTGTAGAATCTTGGCAATCTCATTCCTCAGCTCCTCAGGCATGTTCTGGCTAAAGAAAATCGAGGATTTGTTCAGGTTAGTAACTTGACCACTAATCTCACTATACTCCCGAAGTAGGTGAAGTAGATTTTGACATGTTTGAGCATTGACTTTTTCAAATAGAATAGAATCATTTGCAAAAAACAAGTGACTAATGGTAGGACACCACCGGTTTAACCATAGACCTGAAAATTCATGTCTCTGTTCACCCTTGTGGAGCAGATGAGATAATCCTTCTGCACAAATGAGAAGTAGATAGGGAGAAAGGGGGTCTCCCTGTCGAAGACCCCTAGTAGGCTTGAAAAAGCCATGAGAGAACCCATCCACAAGAACTGAGTAGGAAACCGTAGTCACATACTCCTGCATCCAGCCAATCCACTTCTGACAAAATCCCATCCTCTTGAGCATTTCCCAAACAAAACTCCACTAAACTCGGTCATAGGCTTTACTCATATCTAACTTTAAGGCCATATCAAAATCACCTTGCCTCTTGTTCTTCAAATAGTGCATAAATTCATGGGCTATAAGTATAGTATCACTGATTAACCTACCCATAATAAACTACTTTGATTCATACTGATGATTTTATCCATACAAAACTGCATTCTATGAACCAGAAGCTTTGAAATTACCTTATAAAACACCGTACTCAGACTAATAGGTCGAATCTAAGTCATAGAATCAACACCTGTAATCTTTGAAATTAAACAAATTTGCGTGTGGTTCAGGGAGCGAAGCATTTTACCTCCAGAGAAAAAGCTAACACATGCTTGAAAGAATTCATTCTTGATAACCTCTCAATAGAATTGAAAAAATCTTGCTGTGAACCCATCCTCACTTGGCACTGAGAAAGGGTTGACAGAGAAAACAACTTTTTTAACCTCTTCCTTCGTGATGGGTCTAGTGAGTATGCGGTTCATTCTATCATCTACCTTCCTTTCCAAACCTTCTAGAGCATCTTCGGGGTTTTTAAGATTTGAAGTAGAAAAGAGCTTCTTGAAAAAGGACTCGACTACCTCCCCAATACCTTCCACATCAGTCAGGTACAGCCTGTTCTCGTCCTTCAGTTTCTCTAACCTATTCTATCTATTCCAAGCATGAAACTTTGCATGGAAGAACTTTGTATTTTGGTCACCCCACCGTAACCATTTCATGCGGGACTTTTCTTTCCAATATCTCTCCCTCTTCTCATAAGCCTCTTGAAGAACATCTTCTAGATTTAAAATGAGGCGCTTATCTGCTACCTGACCTTTCTGTTTTTCAGCTTCCAGCATCTGATTAAGCTCCACAATTAGCCTAGCTGAGTTATTATGATTGGTATGTTACCATTCAACAAGTTTATGATAGCAGTTTTTCAATTTGCTGAATAGAATGTACATTGGTGACCCTGAGAAATTTTGTTGCCAAGCTTCCTTGATAATGTTTTGAACCTCCTCCAACTCACACCACTTTTCTTAGAATCAGAACCGACGCTTCTATTTCTGAACTTGCTGATCGGTCTGAATAATGATTGGACGGTGGTCAGAACCCGTATCTTCTAGGTGTAGAGCCCTTGCATTAGGGTACTCCGCCAACCATCTGTTAGAAATTAAGCATCTGTCCAGCGTCTCTCTTATTAGACTTTTCCCAAATTGTCTATTTGACCAAGTGAATTTGTAGCCTTCATAGCCAATGTCTCTTAACTTGCCCATATTAATGAAATAATTGAAACCTGTTACGAAACTTGCGGATTTGTGCATGCCTCCTTCTTTCTCATGCTGAGCCAAAATTGCATTGAAGACTCCAATCAGTAGTAATGTTCCCCAATGCCTTCAAGTCACCGAAGAATTTCCAAATATTGGGCATTATGTTGTTGTTCTTCACTGTGAAGGTGGACAATAATAACTACCCACAATATGTTCCTCCCTTTATCTAGCCAATGAAAATAAATAAAGTAGCTTCCTGCATCAATAATTGTTACCTGAGCGTCAGAAGTCCATGCCAAGAATAATCCACCCGCCATACCTTGTGGTTCTACGCAAAAATTTTCTTCAAACCCAAATCTTTCACACTACCTCCTAAAAAACGAAGAGGTATTTTTTGTCTCACGTAAAAATACCACCTCGGGAGAATGGGATCTTTTGATCCTTTGTATGTTGTGAACTGTCAAGGTCTTCCCCGAACCCTGACAGTTCCACATCATCATCTTCATTGGCTTTGGAGTGCCAATTGCGGGTTGGCACCCTCTCCCGGTTCGGCCATATTCAAATCTTCAGCGTCTTCCTGCCTCCACCAAGTTTCATCCTCAGCTTCCTCTGACCTCCTTTTAACACCCACTGTAATGTGAGAATTAGAAACTGTCTTCCTAGCCAAGTGTTTATTTTTTGGCTTTTTGCTAACTGACCCGACCTTTAAATTGGTTCCTCTGATCTGCTGATAATTATGTACATCAATAATAGAATTTTCTTCACTTTTACTCTCTAGAAAACTTCAAACAAACACAATTGACTGCTCCTCCCTATTATTCTCTTCATTCTAATTGGCACAATTCAATTCTGCTAGAGGTTTTCTGGCAGTAATCAAAACTTCCCCTCTACTTATTCTCATTTCTTCCATGTCAGCGTTGTTCTTGTTTTTCTTCTATTTTACAGATAATGCTGCCATATGTAAGAACCGCAATTAACTAACTGATTAATTAAAGAATTAAATTGCCCAAAATAGAATCTAAAAATTTTAAGAATTAACTAACTGAATTAAAAATTTTAAATAAGATTTTTAGAATCAGTAGATTTTTCTGAGTCAGAAAATATAATTTTTTGCAAAAAATCGCATAAAAACTTGAACCGGTGAATGAACTGACAAAATCAATTTAAGTCTGTTCGGTACTGAGCGAGAGTAACTAAAAACAGTAGAAAACCTTAGAAAAATAATTAAAATAAAAAATCGGGTATTAATTTTAAAGTTTTAGCCCAAAATTGGGCCAAACAGACAAAAAATGCTAAGGGTTGGACCGGATCCAAGTTGGGCCCAAGCCCAACATATATAAACACTCAAATGAACCCACACTTCAGCTCATTACACACTTCAAGAGAGGGAGAGCTGCTGAAGTGAAAAGAGAGTGAGGGTTTACAAGAAACACGATTCACCTCATCACTCAATTGACCATAACTCGAGCTACGGTGCTCTGATTCGTGTGCCGTCAGCGGCTACGTGAAGCTCTCGCCGTGCTCGTCATTTCTAGCTAAGCATTGTGGTAAGCTTCTCGAAATTTTCGGTCCAGTTTCAAGCCCTTGTGAAATTCGAAAATTTAGTTTTGGTTTTAAGTGAAGTCTTGTGATTTTGGGTATTTAGGTACACACTAGCACTTGACTCCTATTGGGTTTTGACTCAATCAATATTGAGTGAGGTGAGTTTATTCTTAACCCTTGTGAAATTGTGATTATGATAAATCCTAGGTTAATTAGCTATGAATTATGTGTATATAGCTTGAATTGGTGTTATATGGAGAATGTTGGTGACTTGAAAGTGGACTTGGTGGCTTGATTGAGTTTGAGAGCTTGTGGAAACTTGGTGGAGGTCAATTTGGTGATTTAGTCCATATTGGGAATCGGCCAAGGTATGGTTTCGGTTTCCTCTATGTAATATATAATATTTCTGGACACTTAGGCTAGTGACCTATATGATAGGATTGGACTAAATTGGTTGTTGAAATTGTTGTATGATGATGTATGATGATTTGATGAATTTGGATTGTTTTGATGAATTGTGATATTGATGTTGATAAAATGATGTTGAAGATTGAGATTGATATTGATCATGATGATTGTTGGTGATATAATGATGATGGATAATTGTGTTGGTTGAAAAATTTTATAGTGTGAAATAATTGATAATTGAGGTTAAGGAACATGTAATGTGAAGGGAAATTGGTGTAAATGGTGATTTGTAACACAAATGGTAAGTTATGAGGTAAATTGGAGTTTGGTGTGATTTTAAGTTGATTTTGGTTATGAACTTTAAGGATTTGAGAAATTTGTGAACTTTTGTAAAATTGGAATTTTGATGAACTTCAACAGATCATATCTTGAGCTATAGTTTATGAAATGGAATGAATTTTATATCAAATCAAAGATAATTGAAAGGACTTTAAAACGGTATCAATTTTGTAGAAATCCAAATTTTTTAGAGAAAGATATGATCATTGCAAGTTGGTGTCTGAAATCTGAATTCTATGAATGCTGCAGAATTTGTGATTTCTGGTTTGTATGCACATGCACACGATGGGATATGGCTATTGTTGGGAGTGCTAGCACGTTCTGTGTGCTCACACAACCAACAAAGTTTTGCAAGCTGTGCGCACGCACACTCTGGAAGGTGCATTCTGTTGAGGGCGTTCGCACGCATTGTGCGAATGAGCAGAATGGAAATTTTTACTTCCTGTGCGTATGCACACCTCTATGCGACACACACTTCTTAAAAAATCCTCCTCGGCGTGCGTACGCACAATCCTATGCGTACGCACATGGCCCTGTTTTTCAATAAAAACCTTATTTTTAACTGTTTCACCTTCCCGGCAAGCTTGTTAACTTCCATTACACTTATATAAGACTCTTTGGCTTGTTTTTGGATGTCAAAACATAGAAAAGGTCCTAGGCAATCTAATTCGGTATTTCTGATAAAAAGTTAGAGAACGGAGGCTTAGGTTTCTGGAGTACTGAGGATGGTTTTAGTTGAGTGAAAAGGCGGCGTATGGTATTGGTGATTATTGATAATGAATTGTGAAAGTGGTGAACTGAAGAGTTCTGAATGAATTATGAAAGTGGTGAACTAATGGGACTCGAAATTCAATGATGAATTATTGATATACTGAAAAATAATTTTCTGAAAACCACTGGATTGCTGTTATATACTGAGAATTGTTGAGACGCTATGTGCCGGCAGGGAGGATAGGTTAATCCCACCTGTCGAGGTCGCAGCGGCGGTGTAAGGACGGTAGGTTTATCCTACTTACGCTGAGATGTGAGGCCTGTGGCAAGAGTATCCCACTCGCATGCCTTTAAAATCACTATAGTGTGTAGGCATTAATATCTTGGACCGTAATCCGGGCACGATAACTCGGGGGTTCCCATTATGAGTTCGTAGGGCGACATCTCCATGGAGATGTATCGGGTTGGCAGTTGAACCGACAATGTGATATCACATCCAAATAGGACATGAATTCAGCATGTGCATCTTTTATCTGTTTGCTTGCTTTGCCGACTTGTATTGCTTGCCTAATTGTATAACATGCCTAATTGCCTATTTGAATTATTTGACATATATGCTTATACTTGTGCTTTACTTGCATTGTATTAATTGTGCATTCTACTGGGATTGAGGAGGTTCGGAAGGCGGTGGCGATGGGATCGTATGGAGGATAGGTTGGTGAAGGCTGTGGGACAGCGGAGAGTTGTTAGTTTAGAAATCCACTATGTTAGATTACCCCTTTATTATTATGGTTTTAGGTGATGTTTTAATGTTTTAGTTATGCTTTAAGTTGAATCTTGTGATGGATATGAAGTTCTAGGATTGCCTCTGGCGTCCCAGACTTTTATATCTTACATCACTGGGCACTGTTACCATACTGAGAACCTCCGATTCTCATACCATATTCTGTTGTTGTTTTTTAGATGCAGGTCGCAACCTACCTCGGTGAGTTACTTGGTGCTGACAGAGCGGAGGATTGCTATCTTGTTTGAAGTCTTTTTTATTATTTTGTTTAAGATCTCTCACTTTTGTATTTATTTTGCCTAGAGGCTTACTTTGAGAGAAAGTTTGTATAAGATATTTTAACTATCTAAACTCTGTAAGTCTGTATGTAACTAGCCGGCTTAAACTCTGCGAGCAGCGTCTAGATCTCTATATTATTATCTTTTGATACATCTATTTACATGTACCTTGATATCCATATGTATATCTTGTGCTTCGTTTAGTGTAGCCTCGTGAATATGTTTTGCGCTTTTTGAACCCTGTTTTTGAGCTTAATTCTTCATTGGGCTTCTAGAATATATTAATTCTTTCTATATTATATGTATGAGCATTAGAACTGGCGTAACATTTGATTATCCTTTGCTTTACGACACAAGGTAAGGCTTAGGGTAATTAGGTTGTTACATTTAGTGGTATCAGAGTGGTTCGTCCTCATGAGCCTGAGGGATGGACCGATTATGCTTCATTGCATACTCTGTGTCTTTTTCTTTGATGCTATTTAGGTTATCTTATTGATATTGCATAGCATGCTTGTTTGTGAGTGTTTTTTTGGGATAAATGAAGCACTAGGCTTTGATATTGAGACTGATTACCTTGATATTGATTGTTTGGTGTAGACAGAAATCGTAATGGCCACTCGTAGATGAGGTCGTACGCGTTCACGAGGAGAGACTGAAAATGAGCAACCGGCTGATAACCATGCCGAGTTCATGGCGGCAATGGCTAATCTTGCGAATACTATGGAGGCGAGTGCTGTTGCGACTCTGCAAGCTGCGCAGAGATTAGTTCAACCAGCCAGAAATGGTGACAGAAATGGGAATAATAATGGGGAAGGAAACGCTAATGACTTGGGAGGTGCTCCGATGACCTTGGCTACTTTTCTCAAGGTTCATCCGCCAAGTTTTAGAGGTTCGACCAATCCTATAGAAGCGGATAATTGGTTTCAGGCCATGGAGCGTGCGCTACAAGCACAGCATGTTTCGAATAACCAGTATATAGAATTTGCTGTGTATCAGCTTTTGGAAGAGGCTCAACATTGGTGGTAAGGAGAATGCCGCTTACTATAGCTTCAGAATACCGATGTCCCTTGGGATGTATTCCAGACGACTTTTTATAAGAAGTACTTTCCTAAATCTACAAGGGAAATGAAGGAGTTGGAGCTTATGCAGCTGAAGCAGGACTCTTTGTCTGTGGCGGATTACACTAGTCGGTTTGAGGAGCTTTGTAGGTTCTCTAGGGTATGTCAGGGTGCCCCGAAGACCTATGAAAGTTGGAAGTGCATTAAGTATCAAAGGGGCTTGAAGGATAATATTATGATTGTTGTGGCTCCATTGGAGATTCGGATTTTCTCCGAGCTTGTGAACAAGGCAAGGGTTATTAAGAAGTGTACAAAAACGGTAGCCTCGTCAAGGGATACTCGTGGAGGAAACACTAACTGTGGACGTGGCAAGTACTTTCAGCCGAAGGGTTAGAACTTCAAGAGGGGAGGACATTGCCCTCAAGGTCAAGGCAATGTTAGGAGACCCACTTTTGATCAGTACCACCAGGCAAGTGGGAAAGGTAATCAGAGTAAGGCTTTCTCGGATTTAACTTGTGATCGTTGTGGGCATTTTAATCCGAATGACTCTTGCAAGATTGGTATAGGTGGTTGCTTCAACTGTGGATTGTCTGGTCACATTGCGAGAGATTGCACTCGTGGGAGGAATACTCAGAATGCGGGCCAGAACCAACAAGATCGGTGTTTGCTGTGAACGCCAATGGTGCTGCTAACGCGGATCCATTAATGAGAGGTATATGCTTAATTGGTGATAAAACATTAGTTGCATTGTTTGATACTGGAGCTTTGCATTTGTTTATTGCATTTAACAAAGTTGAAGAACTAGGATTGAAAGTGTCATAATTAGCATTTGATTTGCATGTACATACTCAGCATCAGAAGGTTGTGGCTAGGTTAGATTGTAGGCAAGTAGGTTTTCAAGCTTTAGGGTATAGATTTGTGCATGATTTGATTTGCTTGCCAATGGTTGGGTTGGAGATGATTTTGGGGTCTGATTAGTTGTCAAAGAATTGAGTTTTGTTGGATTGCTTTGAGCGATCGATTTAATTTATGCTGGAAGGAGAAAATGAAGCAGTGGTAGTTGAGAGGTATTACCTGAACTTTGTAATGGTACACTGTAGTGGAAAAGAATGTCAGTATTATATATTGTTGACTGCAAATGCGTTAGATAATAATCAGAAGTTGGATCAAATCTCAGTAGTTAGAGACTTTTCAAAAGTGTTCCCGAAAGATATTCCTAAGTTTCATGGCTTCTAGATTTGTTGTGTTCATCAGTTTTTTTGCCTAATAGAATGAACGTTATTGTAATGTCTTATAAAAATGAAATTATACACCAATAAAAAAGTGCCTCGTCGTGTGCCATTTGTCCTACGTAGGAGTGTTCGTTCCAAAAGATACTATGGAACCTTCCTTGTAAAATGTGCCACCGTGGGTATTTTCATATTTTGCCCCTCTTGTATTATAGGGTTTTGGTATTTTGGAGAGTCATGTAAAGTTGGTAATATTAGAGGTATTGTTTGATGAGATTGTTTTTTAGATATTGATTAAATATATTTTTTAACAATTTAAAAAAGGAAAAGTATATGGAACTAACTCCAAATCAGCCAAGAATGAAACAATTTAATTAATTATAAATATAGTAATTATCTTTATTTATTTATGATTTAAAATATTGGTTATTAAATGTTTCACCACATTCAAACTATGAGGAGATAAATTCAGTATCATTGCAACATGAATCACGGAAATTGATTCAATTAGCTTCCGTCTCTTCATCCTCTTTCCCTCTCTCAATGCCTAAAACATGATAAATCAAAAAATAGATTTAGAACCATCGAATTTACAAAGAAAAGAAACATCCTAATGCCTAGCATAAGCACCATTCACGTAGAAATTTTGGATTCACCCAAAAATATTTGGCTGATTTTTTGCTGAAACCATTTTGGTTCCCTAGCATTATTGTTTAAAAAATTAATTTTTTATATTTTTAAAAACTAATAAAAAGTAAGTAAAATTAGTTAATTTAATATTTTAATTATTATTTTTTTTATATTATGTAGTTACTGTTAGAATAAATAAATAAATAATACTAACTATTAAATTAAATAAAATTACTTCGTTATTGTCTTGCATTATCATATTTAAATATTATTTCAAGATAACATTTTTTTGTTTGGTATTTTTTATATAGCTTTTATGGATTTCATTTATTGAAACACATTTTTTATATATTTCATATGAGATAGAACTTTTTATAGTTTATGAAAACCAAATATAATTGTGAATATATAGGAAAAACAAAAGTAATAAGGTAAGTATATTTTTGAAAAAAAATATATAAGAAACGTATAAAATTTAGAGAAAAAAAAAACAAGTTTATGAAAATTCTTTAAATAAAGTATTAAATTTCTAAAGGAAAATTAAGTTTTTAGAAAATTGTAATGTTTATATTTTTATTTTTCTATTAGTCTATTCTCTTAGACAAATGCTTACGTAAAAAGTGAAAATTTGGATCCTCTAAATTTTGAATTTCATTTTAGAAGATAAAGTGTGATTTTTTACAATTTATTTCATAGGTGGGATCTAGAGAAAATATGATAAAAAACTATTTAATGGTGAAAAATCACACTTTATTCTCTAAAATAAAAGTTTAAAATTTAAAAAATTCAAATTCAAAAAGTAGAGTATAGTACTCAATAAAACATGATCTGCTAATAAAAATAATAAATAAATATATTTTAATTTTTTTGTTACTTATACATTAAAAAATAATAAAATTAATTAGTATATAATTTATATAAATAATTATATTATTTTGTATATTTTTAATTAAATAATCAAATTTTAAAATAATTAAATCTGCCATAACAAAATAATTAAATCTGTAATAACTGAATAAATTTTTTTTTATAAAAGATCAAATACATATTTCAATATGCAATTAAATGATTGATTTTTGTGCATGTATAAAATGATTGATTTAAAATATAAGTCTAGCATTATAAGATTTTAAATACTTGTTCGATTTTCAAAATCTTATGTTGTAATTTTTTATATATTTTTAGAATCCGTTAAAATAAATAAATTAATTAAAGACCCTACAATGAAACGTGTAAAAATAGAGAAACTTCAACAGTAAGGCTAATGTAGTTACTCTCTGATCTCTTCATAACACAGCTATCACTCCAATTCACACTTCACTTTCATTACAATTCATAATTCACAATTCACAATTCACAATTCACAACCAAAATAAAAAGCTTGTTTCTCTTCTCGCTCTTCATTCTTATTTTTTTTTGTCTTTCTGAGATTCCACCTCCTCCAACCACCATTTATTCATGTTCAATTCTTCTATTTTTCGCTTTAATGGCCGATGCAAATGCCAAACGAATAACCACCACCGTCAGAGACACACAAATATTACCGCCGAGAAGGGGCCGAGTCAATATTAGAATATTCAAGAGCATAGTGGCGGCACTATCCTGCTCCGGCCGCCACAAAAAGCAGAAAAACGGCAAAAAAGGTAGCTACTACAATTGTTTTTGCTTCTGATCGTCCTCTTAGCTCTACATCCACAACCCCACCGATTATGAGTAGCTACCCTTCCGACAAGTAACACCGGAAATTGACCACAGCCATGATGACAATAATGATTTTCAAGATGCTATGTTCTTATGTTTTTTTTTGTATAGAATAGTGCTGTTTGTATATTATTACCTTTTTCTGTTTTAATTAATGTATGTATGTATATACATCTGTGGTTGTAAACTTGTAGCTATTGATGATGTATATAAGATTTTCCAGCTAATTTTGCTTGTACAATTATTACTCATTCTTTATGATTAAAATGTGTTATTATCACCTTTTTTAGTTACATGGCTCTGAATCTCGAGAACGACAGTGTTAAAAATCTTAAAATGATTGATTGTTCTTTCGGGACTTGAATTCTATGGGCTATGAAATTGCAAAATTGGGTCATGCCATTATGCATTAGGTTTATATGGAATCATTTTTATTCAAAAAAATTTAGTCTTAATAAATTTATTCACGAATAAAAATATAAAATTAATGTTGTACTATTTTATCGCACATAGATCAATTTTTTGGAAGTGAAAACTTCAATTCCATTTGTTGCATCTTTCTTTTTCTTTGTTCCACTTTCTTATATGTTATCAGGCAGCACTACAAAAATTGAGTAATAAATATAATAATTAGTTTCTACGGTAATCAAAAGTGATGTTTGATGGTTTTGTTAAGGTTAATTAATAAAATATAACCATTTATAGTTTATGAAAATCAAATATAATTGTGAATATAATTGTTAGTTACTAATGTCAGAAAAAAGTTTTGCTAGGGTTTCCACACAAGAGGACGACCTAGTACAAAGAAGCACTAAGAAGGTCAAAACTCGGGGAGAGGTGGATCTGAATCAACCATAAGAGAACATGAAAATTATCCAACATGAGGATGATACGGCCAGTCCCGCGAAGGGATCATACAAGGATACTTTGTTGACTAGCCCTGGACTTGAAGAAGACCAGACCACCTCGCTGGACATGGATGATGATGATCCCAACCCTGAGGATAAGTGGTATAGAAACGATGATGACCAAGAAAATGACGAGAAATCTTTCAACCCTTGTCCCACAATTCCTGTACCTAAAGAGGAATTTGAAGAGTGGTGCAAACCATGGAAGAATGCCCTCATGGTCAAAGTGCTGGGTAAACGTGTCATGTTTGCGTTTATGGAACAACGATTCCACAGAGACTGGGAAAAGAAAGGTAATCTTATTGATATGAATCGTGATTATTTTTTGGTTCATTTTGCAGACGAAGAGGACTATGCACATGCCCTTATGGAAGGTCCTTGGATGATTGCTGGTCATTACCTCATCGTGCAAAGATGGAGGCCTTTCTTCCTCTCCGGATCCACAGAGGTTAAAAAGATCGCTGCCTGGATTCGCATCCCAAACCTTCCGATCGAGCTTTATAACCACCATTTTCTCTGGAGGGTTGGCTCAGCCATTGGACATATGCTCAAGGTTGACCGCACTACCTCAATCCACTCGAGGGGAAATTTGCCCGGATATGTGTTGAGATTGATCTGGCTAAACAACTAGTACCACGTATAGCTGTGCTTGGTTGTGAGCTGAACCTTGAATATGAAGGTTTGTACCAAATTTGCTTTTCATGTGGCAAGTATGGGCATATATTGGAGCAATGCATGGAAAGCGGTACTAACGGTGCCCATAGCGACAATCCACAAAGTGGGATGCCAGCTAATAGTGCTGCTGACGAAAATGGAAGGATCGCAGACCCACAAAATCACCGCAATCTTAGCAACGAGAAATCCAACCCTGATTTTGGGCCTTGGATGTTGGTGAAAAATACAATAATAGAAAGAAATCCCAAATAGGACAGAAACATCCCCATGCCAACCAAGACGCGACTACTTTCTATAATACTGACGAAGGAATCTCTCTAAAGGGAAACAATTCCAATTTGGGATCCAGATTTGCTATTTTGCAGGAAGAGAATCCGGGAAGTGCCCAAGGAAATGTGAATGAAGTGGAAGTGGGCCAGGAAACAATAAGTAAGAATGGGCCACAGCTAACCCTTTCCCAAGGTGTTTCGGGTAAAACCTAAATGCCAAAAAAGGTCATCAGACCGGGTGCTGGCAAAAACCCACAAACCCAAAAAAAACATGCTCCCTCCCCAAAATCATTAATCGAACCGGGTAGGAAAGAGAATAACGGGAAGATCAAATCCAGAACTCCAGGGCTCTCTACATCTAACCTTAAGGGATCAGAAATCGCTATGAAAGCAATGAAAGGGAAGGAGAAAAATTCAGAGCTTGAAGGTATAGAAATGGTTGTGAATGAGTATATGAAAAGGATGGAGACTGACAGATGGGAAGCTTTCAAGGCTTTGAAGGGCAATCGAACAAATCTGAAAGGGCACTGGGTAAGAGAAAATTTGCTATTTAACCCAGACAAGCAGCAGCAACTTCAAAATGCACTTATGGGGGATAAAGAACACATGGGAAATCAAGTGAAGCAGCTTGACGTAAACATGACTGATGCCGGTGGTGGTGAAAATTTGGACGCCTCGTCCTCTCAGGACCAGAGGGGTCCGCTGTCGGGGGCCCGTACCCATAGATGAATCTAGCCTTTTGGCTTCTCCTCCTAATTAAGTTCTGATGATGAACATCATTAGCTGGAACTGCAGAGGAGTAGGCAGTAAAGCCTTTCCTTCTCTTATACGTGATCTGAGATATGAATATGGAGTGATGCGTGAGCATCTTATCTATCTTTTCCTAGTGAATTTGCATCTAAATTGTTGAGTTTAATTTAAAATTAATTATATTTTAGCCACTATGGATGCTATTTTGACTTTTGTGCAATTTTATTTATTTTAGGTAGCATTCGGAGGGATTTGATGAAGTTTCTGCAGAGAAAAAGAAAAAACCAAAGAGATGACCAGCGAAGACCGACGCGGACGCATGGCTCACGCGACCGCGCGGAATAGAGAAATCGCAATGACGCAATCGCGTGCCTGATGCGAACGCGTGGACTAGAATCTGCACAAATGACGCGAACGCATGGATGACGCAAATGTGTCACATGCACGATCTGCAAAAATATAAATGGCGTTGGTTACGATTTCTGGACTGTTTTTGACTCAATTTCCGGCCCAGAAAATACATATTAGAAGCTGCAGAATGGAAATCAAGTGGTTCCCACCCATAAACTGAAAATCTGTTAATTAATTCGAATTTAAATTCAAATCTTATCTTTTAGGAAAAGATTATTTTTAATTTTTTATTTTTAAACCTATTAGGATTAGTAATAAATAGAAAACTCTGTACATTTAGACAGGTACCATATTGTTACCAGAACCCTTATTTTTCTTCTCTGAACCATGAGCAACTAATCCTTCATTGTTAAGGTTAGGAGCTCTGTCTATTTGTATGGATTTATTCGTTTGATCTTTCTAATTTAATTCATGTCTTGATTTATTTTTCAATAATTGTTTTTGCTCTTTACTTTATGAATATGGGTGGAACGAAAGTATGACCCATGTTCTAATTGAGTTCTTGTAAAACTTGGAAAAGCTCTTTACTTGAACAACAGCTTGAAAACATATTATACTGAATTTCTAATTGTTTGTATTTAACGAGATACGTGACATATAATCCCTTTATTTTTGGATAATTAGAATTCTTTTGGCATATAAACTAGAGATTGATCATCACCCTCTAATTGGAATTAATTGACCAAGGAATTGGCAATTAATGAATTTTAAAGGAGACTAGGAAGGTCTAAGGAATTAGGGCCTAGTCACATATAGTTTGCCATGAAATTATATCTTGTATGATTAAATTAGTTAGTGATAAAAATAAATCTGGAAAATAGATAACTCTGAAACCTTAACTGCTTTCTCAACATTTTATTCCCAACTCATTTAATTGTCTATCCTTTTGATATTCTAAGTTCGAACTTAAACCTTTTGAACATCTCAAAACCAATTTTTGCTTGCCTAACTAACCCAATCAATCAATCATTGTTGCTTGATCCATCAATCCTCGTGGAATCGACCCTTACTCACGTAAGGTATTACTTGGTACGATCCGGTGCACTTGCCAGTTAGTAAGTGTGGGTTATAAAATACCGCATCAAGTTTTTGGCGCCGTTGCCGGGGATTGATAGTGATTAACAACTATCAGTTGTTTGATTGCTTAGATTAGGCATTTTAATTTTAAATTTATAAAAATCTATTTTTTTTAAAAAACAAAAAAAAGAAAAAATATATATATAAATATTTTCGAAAATTTTTTTAAATAAATAGCACCAATATTTTTCTTAATTTCGGAAATTAAGTTTGGTGTTACCTATTTATTATTTTCCTTCTATTTATTTTATTCAATATTTTTATCTCTTTACACAGGTTACCTCACTGGGAATTCTATGCACTCTGACGTAGAGATTCCCATTCTTTCTTGTTTTCTGGTTGTTTATGCGTAGGAACAGAGACAAAGAACATCTCTTAGACTTTGATCCTGAACCTGAAAGGACTTTCAGGCGGCGTTTACAACAAGCAAGACTTTATAAGGCTACAGAATCCACTATGGATCCCAATAATAATGCTAATGTCAATATGGCAAATCCGAATGGGGATGATCAACAAAGGAGAGTGCTTGGCTCTTATTCTACCTCTACTGCGGATCTTTATGGAAAAAGTATTGTGGTGCCCCCTATTGCTGCGAACAACTTTGAGTTGAAGCCTCAACTGGTCACCCTGGTGCAACAAAACTGTCAGTATCATGGTCTTCCCCACGAAGACCCAAATCAGTTTATTTCTAGTTTTCTGCAAATTTGTGACACCGTGAAAACAAATGGAGTAAACCCAGAGGTGTACAAACTCATGCTCTTCCCGTTTGCTCTGAGGGATGGAGCAAAACTATAGCTAGATTCTCAACCAAAGGACAGTTTGGATACATGGAACAAGGTGGTTACTGAGTTTCTCACAAAATTTTTCCCACCAAAGAAGCTGACTAAGCTTAGGATGGAGGTTCAGACCTTCAGACAAAAGGATGGTGAGACTCTGTATGAAGCTTGGGAGAGATACAAGCTACTGACTAGGCAATGCCCTCCAGACATGTTCTCCAAATGGACACAAATAGACATATTTTATGAAGGCTTGGGTGAAATATCCAAAATGTGCTTAGATAATTCTGCAGGAGGTTCATTGCACAAGAAGAAGGCACCTGAGGAGATTATTGAGCTTATTGAATTAGTTGCTAGCAACCAATATTTATACTCCTCTAACAGGAATCCTGTGAACTCTGAGGCTCCTCAAAAGAAGGGTGTCATGGAAGTGGAAACTCTTAATGCTATTCTTGCTCAGAACAAGCTTATGTCTCAGCAAATAAATCTTCTTACTCAACAGATGGGTGGCGTGCAAGTCTCAGCTATCAACATCCAAAATTCCCCTCAAGAAGCCTCGTATGACATGACAGGTAATTTTGTGCAGAATGATAACTATGATTATACTCAAGCCTCTTCGGAACAGGTCAATTACATGGGGAGTGCTACTAGAAATCCCAACAATGATCCCTATTCTCAGACATACAATCAAGGATGGAGAAATCACCCAAATTTTGGATGGAGAGACCAACCTCAGAGACCTCAAAATTTCAACAATAATTCTCAAGACGGCTTCTAACAGAACAATTACAATAACCGCCAACCTCAGCCTCAGCAGGCCAACTCTAAATCCAAGGAAGATTCGAATTGGGAGATGATGAGGAGTTTTATGCAGGAAACAAGAGCCTCCATCAGAAACCTGGAAGTGCAAATGGGCCAGCTAAGCAAGCAAATACCTGAAAGGTCTGCAAGTACATTTTCAAGTGATACAGTGGTGAACCCAAGAGAAGACTGCAAGGTGATTCAATTGAGAAGTGGTAAAATAGCTGGCTCTGAGACAAGGGCTAATGAAGAGCTAGTTGAAAAGAAAGCTCCAGAGGAGAAAAAGGAAGAAGTGGAGCACGCTCCTACAAAGCGTGCAGACAACCCATTCCCTGACTCTCTAGACACATATCCTACATTGCCAAAGGCTCCTTAATACAAGCCAAAATGCCATATCCTCAGAGACTTCAGAAGGCTTCCAAGGAAAAACAGTTCTCTAAATTTTTAGATGTGTTCAAGAAGTTACAGATCAACATTCCCTTTGCAGAGGGGTCTCTTGTTTGCTCCATCCTTTTCTTAGTGATGGGCTTGTCCTCATCAATGAGGACGTCTCCTTCTATGTCAACTCCTACTGAATAACAAAGGTGACAAATGAGATGAGGAAAGGCTAACCTTGCCAAGGTAGAGGACTTGTCCGCCACCTTATAGAGTTCTTGGGCTATAACCTCATGAACTTCCACTTCCTCTCCAATCATGATGCTATGAATCATGATGGCCCGGTCTAGAGTAACTTCCGACCGGTTGCTAGTGGGGATGATTGAGCGTTGGATAAACTCCAACCATCCTCTAGCCACGGGCTTGAGGTCATGCCTTCTTAATTGAACCGGCTTCCCTCTTGAATCTCTCTTCCATTGGGCGCCTTCTTCACAAATGTCAGTGAGGACTTGGTCTAACCTTTGATCAAAGTTGACCCTTCTTGTGTAAGGATGTTCATCTCCTTGCATCATGGGCAAGTTGAATGCCAACCTCACATTTTCCGGACTAAAATCTAAGTATTTCCCCCGAACCATTGTAAGCCAATTCTTTGGGTTCGGGTTCACACTTTGATCATGGCTCTTGGTGATCCATGCATTGGCATAGAACTCTTGAACCATTAAGATTCTGACTTGTTGAATGGGGTTGGTGAGAACTTCCCAACCTCTTCTTCGAATCTCATGTCGGATCTCCGGATATTCACTCTTTTTGAGTTTGAAAGGGACCTCGGGGATCACCTTCTTCAAGGCCACTACTTCATAGAAGTGGTCTTGATGCACCCTTGAGATGAATCTCTCCATCTCCCATGACTCGGAGGTGGAAGCTTTTGCCTTCCCTTTCCTCTTTCTAGAGGTTTCTCCGGCCTTGGATGCCATAAATGGTTATGGAAAAACAAAAAGCAATGCTTTTACCACACCAAACTTAAAAGGTTTGCTCGTCCTCGAGCAAAAGAAGAAAGAATAGAGTAGAAGAAGAAGAAAATGGAGGAGATGGAGGAGGCTATGTGGTTCGGCCAAAGGGGGAAGAAGTAGTGTTTAGGGTGTGTGAAAATGAAGGAGTGAAGATGGGTTTATATAGGGGTGAGGGGAGGGGTAGGGTTCGGCCATTATGGGTGGGTTTGGGAGGGAAAGTGGTTTGAATTTTGAATGGTGAGGTAGGTGGGGTTTTATGAAGGATGGATGTGAGTGGTGAAGAAAAAGATGGGATTTGATAGGTGAAGGGTTTTTGGGGAAGAGGTATTGAGATGATTGGTGAATGGGTGAAGAAGAAAGAGGGTGGTGGGGTTGGTGGGGATCCTGTGGGGTCCACAGATCCTGAGGTGTCAAGGAAAAGTCATCCCTGCACCAAATGGCATGTGGTCGGCGAAATTGTGAACAATACTTTTTCACAACTCAAATAATCCCCGGTAATGGCTCCAAGAACTTGGTGGCTCAATACCATGGCATTACACAACTTCGCACAACTAACCAGCAAGTGCACTGGGTCGTCCAAGTAATAAACCTTACGTGAGTAAGGGTCGATCCCACGGAGATTGTTAGTATTGAAGCAAGCTATGGTCATCTTGTAAATCTTAGTCAGGCAAACTCAGATGTATATGGTGATGAACGAAAATAACATAAAAGATAAAGATAGTGATACTTATGTAATTCATTGGTGTAAGAGCTTCAGACAAGTGTATGAAGATGCCTTCCCTTCCGTCTCTCTGCTTTCCTACAGCCTTCATCCAATCCTTCTTACTCCTTTCCATGGCAAGCTCGTATAGGGTCTCACTGTTGTCAGCAGCTACCTCCCATCCTCTCAGTGAAAGCGATTGCATATGCCCCTGTCACGGTCATAGCGGAATTCATCTGTCGGTTCTCAATCAGGCCAGAATAGAATCCAGTGATTCTTTTGCGTCTGTCACTAACGCCCCGCCCTCAGGGTTTGAAGCACGTCACAGTCATTCAATCATTGAATCCTACTCAGAACACCACAGACAAGGTTAGACCTTCCGGATTCTCTTGAATGCTGCCATCAGGTCCTGCCTATACCACGAAGACTCCGAAGAATCCAAGAGATATTCACTAAGCCTCGAATGCTTGTAGAACAAGAATGGTTGTCAGTCACCTTGTTCATAGGTGAGAGTGGTGATGGGCGTCAATCATCACCATCATCATGTTGAAGAACAAGTGATATCTTGGTAAAAGAACAAGCGGAATTGAATGGAAGAACAATAGTAATTGCATTAATACTCGAGGTACAACAGAGCTCCACACCCTTAATCTATGGTGTGTAGAAACTCCACCGTTGAAAATACATAAGCATAAGGTCCAGGCATGGCCGAATGGCCAGCCTCCCAGAGGTCTAAGATAGCATAAAACAAAGATAGCTACCAAAGTCTACTAATACAATAGTAAAAGGTCCTATTAATAGTAAACTAGTAACCTAAGGTGTACAGAAATGAGTAAATGACATAAAAATCCACTTCCGGGCCCACTTGGTGTGTGCTTGGGCTGAGCAATCAAGGAAATTCGTGTAGAGACCTTTTCTGGAGTTAAACGCCAGCTCCCATGCCAGTTTGGGCGTTTAACTCCAACTTTTATTCCTGTTCCGGCGTTTAACGCTGGAATTCCTGAGGCCGGATTGCTTCGCGGGTTTGGGCCATCAAATCTTGGACAAAGTGTGGACTATTATATATTGCTGGAAAGCCCTGGATGTCTACTTTCCAACGCCGTTGAGAGCGCGCCAATTGGGCTTCTGTAGCTCCAGAAAATCCACTTCGAGTGCAGGGAGGTCAGAATCCAACAGCATCTGCAGTCCTTTTTGGTCTCTGAATCAGATTTTTGCTCAGGTCCCTCAATTTCAGCCAGAAAATACCTGAAATCACAGAAAAACACACAAACTCATAGTAAAGTCCAGAAAAGTGAATTTTAAATAAAAACTAATAAAAATGTACTAAAATCTAACTAAAAGATATAAAAAACATACTAAAAACAATGCCAAAAAGTATACAAATTATCCGCTCATCACAACACCAAACTTAAATTGTTGCTTGTCCTCAAGCAACTGAAAATCAAATAAGATCAAAAGAAGAGAATATGCAATGAATTCCAAAAACATCTGTGAAGATCAGTATTAATTAGATGAGCGGGGCTTTTAACCTTCTGTCTCTGAACAGTTTTGGCATCTCAATCTATCCCTTGAAATTCAGAATGGTTGGCTTCTTTAGGAACTCAGAGTCCAGATAGTGTTAATGATTCTCCTAGTAAAGTATGATGATTCTTGAACATAGCTATTTATTGAGTCTTGGCTGTGGCCCAAAGCACTCTGTCTTCCAGTATTACCACCGGATACATACATGCCACAGACACATAATTGGGTGAACCTTTTCAGATTGTGACTCAGCTTTGCTAAAGTCCCCAATTAGAGGTGTCCAGGGTTCTTAAGCACACTCTTATTTGCCTTGGATCACAACTTTATTTCTTTTCTTTTTCTTTCTTTTCTTTCTTTTTTTTCGATTTTTTTTTTTCGGTTTTTTTCTTTTTTTTTTTTTTTTTTTTTTTTTTTGAATAGCTTTTTCTTGCTTCAAGAATCATTTTATTGATTTTTCAGATCCTCAGTAACATGTCTCCTTTTTCATCATTCTTTCAAGAGCCAACATTCATGAACCACAAATTCAAGATACATATGCACTGTTTACACATACATTCAGAGAACAAAAATATTGCCACCACATCAAAATAATTAAACTATTATAAAATTCAAAATTCATGCAATTCTTCCTTTTTCAATTAAGCACATTTTTATTCAAGAAAGGTGATGGATTCATAGGACATTCATAACTTTAAGGCATAGACACTAAGACACTAATGATCATAAGACACAAACATGGATAACATAAAGCATAAAATTCGAAAAACAGAAGAATAAATAACAAGGAAATCAAGGAATGGGTCCACCTCAGTGATGGCGGCTCTTCCTTGCTTTTGAAGGTCCTATGGAGTGCTTGAGCTCCTCAATGTCTCTTCCTTGCCTTTGTTGCTCCTCCCTCATGATTCTTTGATCTTCTCTAATCTCATGAAGGATGATGGAGTGTTCTTGGTGCTCCACCCTTAGTTGTCCCATGTTGGAACTCAACTCTCCTAGGGAGGTATTCAGTTGCTCCCAATAGTTTTGTGGAGGAAAACTCATTCCTTGAGGAATCTCAGGGATCTCATGATGAGTAGGGTCCCTTGTATACTCCATCCTTTTCTTGGTGATGGGCTTGTCCTCATCAATGGAGATGTCACCCTCTATGTCAACTCCAACTGAATAACAGAGGTGACAAATGAGGTGAGGAAAGGCTAACCTTGCCACAGTGGAGGTCTTGTCTGCCACTTTATAGAGTTCTTGAGCTATAACCTCATGAACTTCTATTTCTTCTCCAATCATGATGCTATGGATCATGATGGCCCGGTCTATGGTAACTTCGGACCGGTTGCTAGTGGGAATGATTGAGCGTTGTATGAACTCTAACCATCCTCTAGCCACGGGTTTGAGGTCATGCCTTCTCAATTGAATCGGCTTTCCTCTTGAGTCTTGCCTCCATTGTGCGCCCTCTTCACATATGACTGTGAGGACTTGGTCCAACCTTTGATCAAAGTTGACCCTTCTAGTGTAAGGATGCTCATCTCCTTGCATCATAGGCAAGTTGAACGCCACCCTCACACTTTCTGGACTAAAATCCAAGTATTTCCCCCGAACCATAGTGAGATAATTCTTTGGATTCGGGTTCACACTTTGGTCATGGTTCTTGGTGATCCATGCATTGGCATAGAACTCTTGAACCATCAAGATTCCAACTTGTTGAATGGGGTTGGTGAGAACTTCCCAACCTCTTCTTTGGATCTCATGGCGGATCTCCGGATATTCACCCTTTTTGAGTAAAAAGGGGACTTCGGGGATCACCTTCTTCAAGGCCACAACTTCATAGAAGTGGTCTTGATGCACCTTTGAGAGAAATCTATCCATCTCCCATGACTCGGAGGTGGAAGCTTTTGCTTTCCCTTTCCTCTTTTTAGAGGTTTCTCCGGCCTTTGGTGCCATAATGGTTATGGAAAAACGAAAAAGCAACGCTTTTACCACACCAAACTTAAAATGTTTGCTCGTCCTCGAGCAAAAGAAGAAAGAAAGGAGTAGAAGAAGAAGAAATGAGGAAGAGGGGGAGGGTAGTGTGTTCGGCCATTTGAGGGTGGGTTTGGGAGGGAAAGTGGTTTGAATTTGAAGGGTGAGGTTGGTGGGGTTTTATGAAGGATGGATGTGAGTGGTGAAGAGAAAGATGGGATTTGATAGGTGAGGGGTTTTTGGGGAAGAGGTGTTGAGGTGATTGGTGAATGGGGGAAGAAGAGAGAGAGTGATGGTAGGGTCCTGTGGGGTCCACAGATCCTGTAGTGTCAAGGAAAAGTCATCCTTGCACCAAATGGCATCAAAATCCACGTTTTGACCCATTTCTGGCGTTAAACGCCGGGCTGGTGCCCATTCCTGGCGTTTAACGCCAGGTTGTTGCCCTTTACTGGCGTTTAACGCCAGTCTGGTGCCCTTTTCTGGCGTTAAACGCCCAGAAAGGTGCCAGACTGGGCGTTAAACGCCCAACTGCTAGGCTGACTGGCGTTTGAACGCCAGCAGCATCTTCCTCCAGGGTGTGCTGTTTTTCTTCCTGTTTTTCATTTTGTTTTTGCTTTTTTCATTGTTTTTGTGACTTCTTATGATCATCAACCTACAAAAAAGATAAAATAACAAAAGAAAATAATTAATTATAAAACATTGGGTTGCCTCCCAACAAGCGCTTCTTTAATGTCATTAGCTTGACAGAGGACTCCCATGGAGCCTCAGAAATGATCAGAACCGTGTTGGAACCTCCCAACACCAAACTTAGAGTTTGAATGTGGGGGTTCAACACCAAACTTAGAGTTTGGTTGTGGCCTCCCAACACCAAACTTAGAGTTTGACTGTGGGGGCTCTGCTTGGCTCTGTTTTGAGAGAAGCTCTTCATGCTTCTTCTCCATGATGATAGAGGGATATCCTTGGTCCTTAAACTCCATGGATTCTTCATTCACTTGAATGATCAACTCTCCTCTATCAACATCAATCACAGCCTTTGCTGTGGCTAGGAATGGTCTGCCAAGGATGATGGATTCATCCATGCACTTCCCAGTCTCTAGGACTATGAAATCAGTAGGAATGTAATGGTTTTCAACCTTAACCAGAACATCCTCTACAAGTCCATGGGCTTGTTTTCTTGAGTTGTCTGCCATCTCTAATGAGATTCTTGCAGCTTGCACCTCAAGGATCCCTAATTTCTCCATTACAGAGAGGGGCATGAGGTTTACACTTGACCCTAAGTCACACAAAGCCTTCTTGAAGGTCATGGTGCCTATGGTGCAAGGTATAGAAAACTTCCCAGGATCCTGCCTCTTTTGAGGCAGTTTATGCCTAGACAAGTCATCCAGTTCTTTGGTGAGCAAGGGAGGTTCATCTTCCCAAGTCTCATTTCCAAATAACTTGTCATTTAACTTCATGATTGCTCCAAGGTATTTAGCAACTTGCTCTTCAGTGACATACTCATCCTCTTCAGAGGAAGAATACTCATCAGAGCTCATGAAAGGCAGTAGCAAGTCCAAGGGAATCTCTATGGTCTCAGTCTGAGCCTCAGATTCCCAAGGTTCCTCATTGGGGAACTCATTAGAGGCCAGTGGACGTCCAGTGAGGCCTTCCTCAGTGGCGTTCACTGCCTCTTCTTCCTCCCAGAATTCGGCCATGTTTATGGCTTTGCACTCTCCTTTTGGATTTTCTTCAGTGTTACTTGGGAGAGTGCTTGGAGGAAGTTCAGTAATTTTCTTGCTCAGCTGACCCACTTGTCCTTCCAAATTCCTAATGGAAGATCTAGTTTCAGTCATGAAACTTTGAGTGGTTTTGATCAGATCAGAGACCATGGTTGCTAAGTCAGAATTATTCTGCTTAGAGCTCTCTGTCTGTTGCTGAGAAGATGATGGAAAAGGCTTGCCATTGTCAAACCTGTTTCTTCCACCATTGTTATTGAAACCTTGTTGAGGTCTCTCGTGATTCTTCCATGAAAGATTTGGGTGATTTCTCCATGAAGGATTATAGGTGTTACCATAGGGTTCTCCTAGGTAATTTACCTCTTCCATGGAAGGGTTCTCAGGATCATAAGCTTCTTCCTCAGATGAAGCTTCCTTAGTACTGTTTGGTGCATTTTGCATTCCAGACAGACTTTGAGAAATCAAATTGACTTGTTGAGTCAATATTTTATTCTGAGCCAATATGGCATTCAGAGTGTCAATCTCAAGAACTCCTTTCTTCTGACTAGTCCCATTGTTCACAGGATTTCTTTCAGAAGTGTACATGAATTGGTTATTTGCAACCATTTCAATCAGTTCTTGAGCTTCAGTAGGCGTCTTCTTCAGATGAAGAGATCCTCCTGCAGAGCTATCCAAGGACATCTTAGATAGTTCAGAGAGACCATCATAGAAAATACCTATGATGCTCCTTTCAGAAAGCATGTCAGAAGGACATTTTCTGATTAATTGTTTGTATCTTTCCCAAGCTTCATAGAGGGATTCTCCATCCTTTTGTCTAAAGGTTTGGACTTCCACTCTAAGCTTACTCCATCTTTGTGGTGGAAAGAATTTTGCCAAGAAGGCATTGACTAGCTTTTCCCATGAGTCCAGGCTTTCTTTAGGTTGAGAGTCCAACCATATTCTAGCTCTGTCTCTTACAGCAAAAGGGAATAGCATCAGTCTATAGACTTCAGGGTCAACCCCATTAGTCTTGACTGTGTCACAGATTTGCAAGAATTCAGCTAAAAACTGATGAGGATCTTCCATTGGAAGTCCATGGAACTTGCAATTCTGTTGCATTAGAGAAACTAATTGAGGCTTAAGCTCAAAGTTTGTTTGCTCCAATGGCAGGGATCGAGATGCTTCTCCCATAAAAATCAGGAGTAGGTGCAGTGAAGTCACCCAGCACCTTCCTTGCATTGTTGGCATTGTTGTTGTTTTCGGCTGCCATGTGTTCTTCTTCCTTGAAGAATTCGGTCAGGTCCTCTAAAGAGAGTTGTGCCTTGGCTTCTCTTAGCTTTCTCTTCAAGGTTCTCTCGGGTTCAGGGTCAGCTTCAACAAGAATGCCTTTGTCTCTGCTCCTGCTCATATGAAAGAGAAGGGAACAAGAAAATGTGGAATCCTCTATGTCACAGTATAGAGATTCCTTTAAGTGTCAGAGGAAAAGAGAAATAGAAAGAAGAAGGAGAAGATAAATTCGAACTTTAGTTAGATAAGGTTCGAATTGTGCATTGAGAAGGAGTGGCACTCCATAAATAGAAGGATGTGGGAAGGAGGGAAGTTTATTTTCGAAAATCAAGTGAAAAATTTTGAAATTATTTTGAAAAACATTAATTAATTTTCGAAAATAAAAGTGGAAAAGAAATTAAGTGATTTTTGAAAAAGAATTTGAAATTAGAAATTAAGAAGATTTGATTGAAAGTTATTTTGAAAAAGATGTGGTTAAGAAGATATGAAAAAAAAATGTGATTGAGAAGATATGATTTGAAAACTATTTGAAAAGATATGATTTTAAAAACAATTTGAAAAGATATGATTTTAAAATTGATGACTTGCCTAACAAGAAAAGATATGATTCAAACATTAAAAACCTTTCTCAACAGAAAAGGTAACAAATTTGAGATGTTCAATCAAATCATTAATTGTTAGTAAGTATCTTTTAAAAAGGAAAGAAATGATTTTGAAAACATTTGATTGAAAAGATTTGATTTGAAAAAGATTTGATTTTGAAAAATTTGAAAAAAAATTGATTTGAAAACAAAATCTTCTCCCTAGCACCATCCTGGCGTTAAACGCCCAGAATGGTATACATTCTGGCGTTTAACGCCCAAAATGCTACCTCTTTGGGCGTTAAACGCCCAACCAGGTACCCTGGCTGGCGTTTAAACGCCAGTCTGCCTTCTTCACTGGGCATTTTTGAATGCTCAGCTTTTTCTGTATAATTCCTCTGCAGTATGTTCTAAATCTTCAATTCTTTGTATCATTGACTTGAAAAGACACAAATTAAAAATTTTTGGATTTTTAATAATCAAAATGCAACAAGAATCAAATAACAATGCATGCAAGACACCAAACTTAGCAGTTTGTGTACTACTGACACTAACAATATGAGAATGCATATGAGACACAAAAAAAATACTTCAAGTCAATAGAATTCAAAGATTAGAACACAAAATATATGCATGGATTCGAAAAATATAACAAAGACATGCATTTGACACCAAACTTAAGATGAGACTCTAGACTCAAACAAGAAATATTTTTGGATTTTTATGGTTTTGTAATTTTTTTGTGATTTTCGAAAATTTAAGTGAAAACATCAAAATTCTTAATGAGAATTCTAGGAATCAGTGCAATGCTAGTCTACGACTCCGGTCCAGGAATTAGACATGGCTTCACAGCCAGCCAAGCTTTCAAAGAAAGCTTCGGTCCAAAACACTAGACATGACCAAGGTCAGCCAAGCCTTAGCAAATCACTGCTCCAACAGCAAGATTGATACGAAATCAACAAGCTCTTGTGGTGATAAGTTGAAACCTCGGTCCAATCAGATTAGACATGGCTTCTCAGCCAGCCAGATTTCAACAAATCATCATGAAACTCTAGAATTCACCTTCAAGAATTTCGAAAAAAAATACCTAATCTAAGCAACAAGATGAACCGTCAGTTGTCCAGCCTAAACAATCCCGGGCAATAACACCAAAAATTTGATGTTGTTGCCGGATCTTGGCTCTGATGTTACCAAAAGCTTGCTCAAAACATGAACAATCCCCGGCAACGGCGCCAAAAACTTGGTGCGCGAAATTGTGAACAATACTTTTTCACAACTCAAATAATCCCCGGTAATGGCTCCAAGAACTTGGTGGCTCAATACCATGGCATTACACAACTTCGCACAACTAACCAGCAAGTGCACTGGGTCGTCCAAGTAATAAACCTTACGTGAGTAAGGGTCGATCCCACGGAGATTGTTAGTATTGAAGCAAGCTATGGTCATCTTGTAAATCTTAGTCAGGCAAACTCAGATGTATATGGTGATGAACGAAAATAACATAAAAGATAAAGATAGTGATACTTATGTAATTCATTGGTGTAAGAGCTTCAGACAAGTGTATGAAGATGCCTTCCCTTCCGTCTCTCTGCTTTCCTACAGCCTTCATCAATCCTTCTTACTCCTTTCCATGGCAAGCTCGTATAGGGTCTCACTGTTGTCAGCAGCTACCTCCCATCCTCTCAGTGAAAGCGATTGCATATGCCCCTGTCACGGTCATAGCGGAATTCATCTGTCGGTTCTCAATCAGGCCGGAATAGAATCCAGTGATTCTTTTGCGTCTGTCACTAACGCCCCGCCCTCAGGGTTTGAAGCACGTCACAGTCATTCAATCATTGAATCCTACTCAGAACACCACAGACAAGGTTAGACCTTCCGGATTCTCTTGAATGCTGCCATCAGGTCCTGCCTATACCACGAAGACTCCGAAGAATCCAAGAGATATTCACTAAGCCTCGAATGCTTGTAGAACAAGAATGGTTGTCAGTCACCTTGTTCATAGGTGAGAGTGGTGATGGGCGTCAATCATCACCATCATCATGTTGAAGAACAAGTGATATCTTGGTAAAAGAACAAGCGGAATTGAATGGAAGAACAATAGTAATTGCATTAATACTCGAGGTACAGCAGAGCTCCACACCTTAATCTATGGTGTGTAGAAACTCCACCGTTGAAAATACATAAGCATAAGGTCCAGGCATGGCCGAATGGCCAGCCTCCCAGAGGTCTAAGATAGCATAAACAAAGATAGCTACCAAAGTCTACTAATACAATAGTAAAAGGTCCTATTAATAGTAAACTAGTAACCTAAGGTGTACAGAAATGAGTAAATGACATAAAAATCCACTTCCGGGCCCACTTGGTGTGTGCTTGGGCTGAGCAATCAAGGAAATTCGTGTAGAGACCTTTTCTGGAGTTAAACGCCAGCTCCCATGCCAGTTTGGGCGTTTAACTCCAACTTTTATTCCTGTTCCGGCGTTTAACGCTGGAATTCCTGAGGCCGGATTGCTTCGCGGGTTTGGGCCATCAAATCTTGGACAAAGTATGGACTATTATATATTGCTGGAAAGCCCTGGATGTCTACTTTCCAACGCCGTTGAGAGCGCGCCAATTGGGCTTCTGTAGCTCCAGAAAATCCACTTCGAGTGCAGGGAGGTCAGAATCCAACAGCATCTGCAGTCCTTTTTGGTCTCTGAATCAGATTTTTGCTCAGGTCCCTCAATTTCAGCCAGAAAATACCTGAAATCACAGAAAAACACACAAACTCATAGTAAAGTCCAGAAAAGTGAATTTTAAATAAAAACTAATAAAAATGTACTAAAATCTAACTAAAAGATATCAAAAACATACTAAAAACAATGCCAAAAAGTATACAAATTATCCGCTCATCAGCATGCAAAAATGCGTTTTGAGCCAATTCTGGCGTTAAACGCCGGGCTGGTGCCCATTTCTAGCGTTTAACGCCAAGGCTTGCCCATATCTGGCGTTTAACGCCAGTCTGGTGCCCCTTTCTGGCGTTAAATGCCCAGAATGGTGCCAGACTGGGCGTTAAACGCCCATCTGCTAGCCTTGCTGGCGTTTAAACGCCAGTAGGTTCTTCCTCCAGGGTGTGCTGTTTTTCTTCCTGTTTTTCATTCTGTTTTTGCTTTTTCAATTGATTTTGTGACTTCTCATGATCATCAACCTACAGAAAACATAAAATAACAAAGGAAAATAGATAAAATATAACATTGGGTTGCCTCCCAACAAGCGCTTCTTTAATGTCAGTAGCTTGACATAGGGTTCTCATGGAGCCTCACAGATACTCAGAGCAATGTTGGAACCTCCCAACACCAAACTTAGAGTTTGAATGTGGGGGTTCAACACCAAACTTAGAGTTTGGTTGTGGCCTCCCAACACCAAACTTAGAGTTTGACTGTGGGGGCTCTGTTTGACTCTACTTTGAGAGAAGCTCTTCATGCTTCCTCTCCATGGTGACAGAGGGATATCCTTGAGCCTTAAACACAAAGGATCCTTCATTCACTTGAATGATCAATTCTCCTCTGTCAACATCAATCACAGCCTTTGCTGTGGCTAGGAAGGGTCTGCCAAGGATGATGGATTCATCCATGCACTTCCCAGTCTCTAGGACTATGAAATCAGCAGGGATGTAATGGTCTTCAATCTTTACCAAACATCCTCTACAAGTCCATAAGCTTGTTTTTGAATTGTCTGCCATCTCTAGCGAGATTCTTGCAGCTTGTACCTCAAAGATCCCTAGCTTCTCCATTATAGAGAGAGGCATGAGGTTTACACTTGACCCTAGGTCACACAGAGCCTTCTTGAAGGTCATGGTGCCTATGGTGCAAGGTATTGAAAACTTCCCAAGATCTTGTCTCTTTTGAGGTAATTTCTGCCTAGACAAGTCATCCAGTTCTTTGGTGAGCAAAGGGGGTTCATCCTCCCAAGTCTCATTACCAAACAACTTGTCATTTAGCTTCATGATTGCTCCAAGGTATTTAGCCACTTGCTCTTCAGTGACATACTCATCCTCTTCAGAGGAAGAATACTCATCAGAGCTCATGAATGGCAGAAGTAAGTCCAGTGGAATCTCTATGGTCTCATTTTGAGCCTCAGATTCCCATGGTTCCTCATTAAGGAACTCATTGGAGGTCAGTGCACGCCCATTGAGGTCTTCCTCAGTGGCGTTCACTGCCTCTTCCTCCTCTCCAAATTCGGCCATGTTGATGGCCTTGCACTCTCCTTTTGGATTTTCTTCTGTATTGCTTGAAAGAGTACTAGGAGGGAGTTCAGTAATTTTCTTGCTCAGCTGTCCCACTTGTGCCTCCAAATTCCTAATGGAGGACCTTGTTTCAGTCATGAAACTTTGAGTGGTTTTGATTAGATCAGAGACCATGGTTGCTAAGTCAGAGTGGCTCTGCTTAGAATTCTCTGTCTGTTGCTGAGAAGATGATGGAAAAGGCTTGCCATTGCTAAACCTGTTTCTTCCACCATTATTGTTATTGAAACCTTGTTGAGGTCTCTCTTGATCCTTCCATGAGAAATTTGGATGATTTCTCCATGAAGAATTATAGGCGTTTCCATAGGGTTCTCCCATGTAATTCATCTCTTCCATTGAAGGGTTCTTAGGATCATAAGCTTCTTCTTCAGTGAAGCACTTTCATTTTGCATTCCAGACAGACTTTGAGAAATCAAGTTTGACTTCAGTCAATATCTTGTTCTGAGCCAATATGGCATTCAGAGTATCAATCTCAAGACTCCTTTCTTCTGATTTGTCCATTGTTCACAGGATTCCTTTCAGAAGTGTACATGAATTGGTTATTGCAACCATTTCAATTAGTTCTGAGCTTCTGTAGGCGTCTTCTTCAGATGAAGAGATCCTCCAGCAGAGCTATCCAATGACATCTGGACAGTTCAGAGAGACCATAGAAAATACCTATGATGCTCCATTCAGAAAGCATGTCAAAGGACATTTTCTGATCAATGTTTGTATCTTTCCCAGCTTCATAGAGGGATTCTCCTTTCTTCTTCTGTCTGAAGGTTTGGACTTCCACTCTAAGCTTACTCAATTTTTGAGGTGGAAGAACTTGCCAAGAAGGCATTGACTAGCTTTTCCAAGAGTTCAGGCTGTCTTAGGTTGTAAGTCCAACCATATCTAGCTCTGTCTCTTACAGCAAAAGGAAATAGCATAAGTCTGTAGACCTCAGGGTCAACCCCATTAGTCTTGACAGTGTCACAGATTTGCAAGAATTCAGCCAAAAACTGATGAGGATCTTCCAATGGAAGTCCATGGAACTTGCAATTCTGTTGCATTAGAGAAACTAATTGAGGCTTAGCTCAAAGTTGTTGCTCCAATGGCAGGGATAGAGATGCTTCTCCCATAGAAGTCGGGAGTAGGTGCAGTAAAGTCACCCAGCACCTTCCTTGCATTGTTGGCATTGTTGTTTGTTTTCGCTGCCATGGTTCTTCTTCTTGAAGATTTCTGTTAGGTCCTCTACAGAGAGTGTGCCTTAGCTTCTCTTAGCTTTCGCTTCAAGGTCCTTTCAGGTTCAGGGTCAGCCTCAACAAGAATGCCTTTGTCTTTGTTCTGCTCATATGAAAGAGAAGAGAACAAGAAAATGTGGATCCTCTATGTCACAGTATAGAGATTCCTTGAGGTGTCAGAGGAACAGAAAAATAGAAGAAAGGGTAGAAGAATTCGAACTTAGTGATATAGAGTTCGAATTGTGCATTGAGGAGGAGTGGTACTCCATAAATAGAAGGATGTGAAAAGAGGGGAAGAATTTTTTTCGAAAATTAAGTAAAAGATTTTGAAAACCTTTTGAAAAACTTTAATTGATTTTCGAAAACCAAGAGTGGGAAAGAAATCAAGTAATTTTATTGAAAAAGATTTTGAAATTAGAATTTAAAAAGATATGATTGAAAACTATTTGAAAAAGATGTGATTAAAAAGATGATTGAAAAGTTATGGTTTAAAAAAGATATGATTGAAAAGATATGATTTGAAAAAGATTTGATTTGAAAAACTTTGAAAACTTGGAAAAAAAAATTGATTTGAAAACAAAATCTTCCCTCTTGTGCATCCTGGCGTTAAACGCCCAGAATGGTGCACATTCTAGCGTTTACGCCCAATGCACTACCTTTTTGGGCGTTAAACGCCCAGCCAGGCACCCTGGCTGGCGTTTAAACGCCAGTCTGTCCTTCTTCACTGGGCGTTTTAAACGCCCAGCTTTTTCTGTGTAATCCTCTGCTGCATGTTGAATCTTCAGTTCCCTGTACTATTGACTTGAAATAGAACCAAGATCAAATAACAATGCATGCAAGACACCAAACTTAAAATAAGACATAGACTCAACAAGAAACATAAAATCTTTTT